>NC_087474.1:128977910-130177910 GCF_036417665.1 Passer domesticus | reverse complement strand
TTCACTCTGGCACGATCTTCAAAGAAAAGTACCTGCAAAACAAAACTTACTATTTAAAAACTACCTGAAAGGAAAGAAGGTATGAATTATTTACAAAAGGATGCACATGATATCTGATAGCCATAAAAATTACACATCCAATGTATAAACTTGATTTATATTTCACAACACATATCTTCCCTTCCCCTTCCATGGAACAAATGCTTCCTTAATAAAGAGCTTGTATTTATAATTCCATTTACTAAAAATTGGTTTCTTTATAGCTTCCTATAAGAGTGTGTGACTTCTCTAAGGTTTCAAAATCTTGTCCTCACTTTTTCAGATGGTTGGCCAACTTTAAAGGAAGATTTGCATACAAAAAAGAGATCTTGAGAAGACCATTATGAGACAAAGAAGCAAAGGGAAGAAAGTATGGAAAATACCAAAGGAAGGTTCCTAAGCAATGGTTTTACCTGTCAGATGGTTAAATTCTTTGAAAGAGATTTCTACCAAACCAATTTCACTAGTTGACTTCTGTTGTCGGGTCATAAGGACTAAATTTAACATCTGTTTTGTGATATGGAATGCTTCAAAGCAAACTCTAAACAAAGACATTGGGGATTTGCCACTAGTGGTAGGTTTAACTGCTGCCTTTCTAGCAGTGAAAGCCCAAAATACAGGCCTGCCATTTTGTGCTCCCTGCAGTGAAGCAGCTATTCCAAACAGTCCATAAAGGGTGCAGTTTGCAAAAGAGATTCTAATTTTCTGCTTTGGTAGTAGAAAATTAATAAAATTGACCGTGGTTTTTTCTTGGGTTTTTTGTGTGGTGTGTTTTTTTCTTTTTTTTTTTAACCATCAGTTTCTATGCAGTAATATTTTCCTAACTTCAATATTCGTATCATTTTGGCTCACACCTCTTTCCTGTAACAACATTATAATAGTTTAGTGGTTTGGATAGAGATGATACATCTTTAAATATCATGTCAAAAATCAGCCTGAATAGTTCAAAGAACTGTTTTGGCATTGTATCAAAATTCACTCAAAAAATGTAAGCTTGTATTTATACAATAAACTGTGCTAAACAATGTAATTGTGGTTCATCATGTCAACTTGAATAAACTTGAAAGGTTTCACTATTTTTAATGCCATTGTAAAAATGTACCAAATATGAAAAACTGAATACTGTCTATTTTCTATTGAACCACATAAGAAGTCTAAGTCCAGATAATACTAAGGGTCTCATTTAAAAACCACAAACTGTTGAGAATTTAGAGTTAATACTAAAAATACAGTCTTAACTTATTTTGTTGCATTTAGGTACTAAAGAGGTGGAACTACCTCCACAGAACGGGGTTAGTTAAGGATCCTAAACAGAGTTTGAAAATATCCACAGACTCACCATTATATGTCGCCAGTCCCATTTACGGATACTGCTATATTAATGACACAATATTTGTTTTAGAGGCCACCAAATATCTCTGCCAGATTAAACATTTGTAATCTGGATCCAACTTTAATATACTCTTTCAAATGGGAAAGCCACAAACAGCTATAGGCAACATCAACACAGTCTCCCTCAATCTGTTAATTTGTCAGAATTACAGACAGGGTAGAGCCAATAATAATAAGCACCTTCCATGAGGACATTAATTAGAATGTTAAAATAATGAGACTCCTTGCTATAAACAAATCTGAGTTTAGTGTGTTGGAACAAAAATCCTACACTATTTCAACAAAAGATTGGCAGAAAACAGATCAGTCCAGAGAAATGGGAGCAGACTATAAACCTCCTTCCCTCCTTTTATCCAAAGATGCTCATGATCTGCCACTTTTGAATACACCTGGCCATCTCCTTTTTTATGACTTGGTCCTTGCTTACCATTTTAGGCATGTCTGCAAAGTATATATGCTCACTTAAAGACAGAATATAACTCTCTTACAAATGTCTACTTCCCTTTGTTAGGTGGAACTAAAGGGATTGTCCTGCATTTTCTGTACAGCCATTGGATTTTCTTTTTCAGTTCCATGGGCTTTCGATGACATGGCAATAAGGCAAATGGAGAAAAAAGTGGGAAAACAGTATGAAATACAACATTAATCTGTACCAATTTCAGCAGTAGAGACCTTTTTCTGGACAAGAGCTGTGTTCTGGACTAGCGGGCTAGATTAGTGATGCAAATATGGGACACCTGCCCATGATACTGAGCTCAATGGTAAACAGCTCATTTTCTGTGAAACTCTTCCTTATTCCCTCCCTTCCCATTCTGGCATTTCTGTCCTCTGCTCTTAAAGAGGAATTCTTCTGCAAAAGCAAAACATTTTCACTGAAACACTGTCTTTGTAATGGAAGGTTAATTTTTGAAATGTTTGATCAATATTAAGGTTGCATTTGGGATCTATGAATATTATGGCTGAAGTTGTTGTGTCTGGTACCTGTCTCACCAGGTATAAATGCCCCAAAGCCACTGGGACAATCCTTTCACAAAAGGCAAAGAGCAAACTAACAGCAGATATTATGCTTCTGTTTTCCATAAAAATTTGCACTGAGATTGCATAGAAATAAAAGAGAAGCTCAATCTGTAAGGGTTATTTTGCTTTCAGTCTGCTTACTCAATATACTACAGCCCAAAATGGAGACACTGTATATTTTTTATTATATTTTGTCTTTTCTGTTTATCTCTGTGTGGCCTGATGTATTGGTTTTGCATGGCCTGGATTTTTTGTAGTGGCGGGGGCGGGGGCTGTAGGGGTGGCTTCTGTGAGAAGCTGCTAGAAGCTTCTTCCATGTCCAGCAGACCCAATCTCTATTGGCTCCAAAGATGGACATTCTGCTGGCCGAGGCAATGAAATTAAAACAAAAAGCTGGTTCACAGTTTTAATTGCAGCTAGAGAAGAGTGGAGTGAGAACACTGCAGGCACCAAGGACCATGCAGAAGAAGGGTCAGGAGGTGCTCCAAGCACCAGATCTGTGATTCCTCTACAGCCTATGGTGATGGCCATGGAGAAGCAGCTCTGCCCCTGCAGCCCATGGAGATCCACGGGGATGCAGGGATTTGCCTCCAGCCTGTGAAGGAGCCTCACACCAGAGTAGGTGGGTGCCTGAGAGGGGGCTCTTATCCCATGGGAGACCTGTGGAGGAAGGGGCCCTGCTCCTGTACTGGAGCAGCCTGGCCCTGAAGGACTGCATTGCATGGAAGAGCCAGCCATGCTGCAGCAGTTTGGGCATGGACTGTTGCCCCTGGGAGGGAGTCACATTGCAGCAGGTCACAGGGAGCTGTTGCTCATAAGATGGACTCACTCTGGGGAAGTTCATGGAGAACTGTCTCCCATAGGAGGGACCCCACAGTAGAGCATGGTAAGGACTCCTCTCCCTGAGCAGCAGAAGTCATGGGTGATGACTTGGATGAAGTGACCGTAACTCCCATGCCCTGTCTCCTCATGCTGCTGGGGTAAGAGGTAGTGCTTAAAGGAGGGAGGGGTGGGAGGAAGATGTTTTTTAAGGGCTTAACTTAATTCTCATTATCTTGCTCTAATTTTATTAGTAATAAATTCATTTCATATCTGTAAGTTAAGCCTATTTTGCCCATGGTGGTATTTGATGAGTGATCTTTCCCAGTCTTTATCTCAACCCGTGAACCCATTGTTACATCATATATCAGAGGGCAGTGAGTAAGCAGCTTTGGTGGGTGGCTGGCATCAGGCCAGAGTGAACCCACAACACCTGACAATGCAGTCATTGTTATTTTTAAACAGTACATATTGACAATTAGGGGCGTGGTTTTGTGGTAAACTTGGCAGTGTGAAGTTGACAGTTGCACCGAATGATCTTAAGGATCTTGTCCAGCCCAAATGGTTCTGTGATCCTCATAATGCTGTCAGACAGTGAAGGCCAGAGAGAACAAGGAGGTGGGATGTTGCAATGGATTAAGATGAATGGGTTGGGTAAATAAGCAGAAAATGGATTGGAGAAGGGGCTGGTGGGACTGAATGCTAGGAAACAAAGATTGAGGTTTGATAAGTGCAGCATTTTTTAACATTGAGAAAGAGCAAGGAAGAAGACAACAGGGAAAGTGGAAACCTACTTGCAGAGCACCACAAGCAAACCATTAGTTCTGCCTTATTTAACCCACATACAGAAATCTGTGGAAACTACATGATGTAATGTCACACAAAATACCTGAAAACATAGTGACGCATTTTCAGATTTGTTTGGAAAAAGCTCCTGATGACCACAGTGATAGTTTGCCTGTCTCCAAATTAAGCAAAGCAATGCCCATATCTGTAAAATCAGAGTTTTGGGCTGCTCTGATTAAGAGCTTTGTGGCTGGGGCCCATGTGTTACAGAACGGGATGCCCTGTACTGCATGGTGGTTTTAAATCATAATTACAGTGGTTAATTTTTTTTCATCATTTGATGTTAAAATAAACTTGCAGTCCACTTCCTTATCTTTTAGACAGCATAAGATCCATAAATCCTCCCTTTTCTGCCTCACTCTCTAACATCTGTATAAGGATGCCTGTGTTCTGTCACTTCTCCACAGGCATTGAACATGCTCCAACACTGAATATGCTCCAAGCAGGGCAGTTGAGTCCAGGAACTCTGGCACACCCAGATGTGGAGAAAATCTGTGAGTGATGGTATAATTATTTGCCTCCATTTTCAAACTACAGCTTCCTGAACTGCTGCATGATGAAGTGGAGCACCTGGAAGTGCTCAGGATAGGCAGGTGCCTGAACAATACCAATCTAAACACTAAGAAATGGGGGGGTAGCAGTTAAGCATGTTCAGAAGTAAGAGTGGATTTAGACATACCCAGATGGAGAGACACAGGGCTTCCTAATACTGAAGAGGGATTTACTTCCTTCCTTATTCCCTTGCCTTACTCCTTCAATCATGCACATTGGATCAGACAGGAAGAGAGCAGCACAATAGGCAGCAAAACCACAACTGGGATATTTATCTGCATTCAAATATTGAAGTATGCAAATCCTAATAAGGTTTTTTTCAGTATGGGAATCAGTGCTGCTAAAATGATGGCTCCCACCTAAAAGTCCAGCTTGTAAACAGAGGAGCTACAAACACAACTCCCTAATACAACATCTTAACATTAAAATGAGCAAAATTTCTGCAAAGTGCAGTTTCTTCCATTTTGGACAATGACAGAGGCCTATATGTGTTGTTTGCTAGAAAACAGTGAAGTTTGGAAAAAATCTTATGTGTGAAAGCCACTTTGTAGTGAACTCATTAAAACTGTTCAGATTTGTCTTTTTGGCGTTGAGACATGTTCTTATTGTCTATAATAGTCTGCAAGCACGTAGTCCAAAATATGTTGACACTGAAGTACCTAGTTTTTTTTGTTTAGCTGCTTGGGTTTTTTACTGCAGTTACTTTATTAATGGATCCATACTTTGAAAGATCATAGCTGAAGGGAGTGACATTGAATTATAAAATTAATTTTGAGTGCTGTTATTGATATGCCTCCCAGCACATATGTTTAAAAGAAGGTGCTCTTGAGAATCCTGGTAGATTGGAAAATAAATTAACTAGTTTATAGGTGTGTAATACATTTTTCTACTTTTTCTGGAGGTCAGATAGCCAACAGATTTGCAAAATCAAACTCTGTCAAAGTGCTCTAGCACATATATTTTCATCCAATGGTTAAAATTGCATATTGCAAAGTATTTTTAGAAGAATTTCTAAGGAAAAAAGTCCTCATATTCTGTCTTATTTCCTCATTCATGAAAGAAGCTGGTTAGTGTTCTCACATATGCCAGGCCATTTTTAACCAACATTTGTACATGTGCAGCCAGCAATTACAGAAAGTTGCAGCACATCCAGAGACACATAAGAAAGCCTCTGCCTCTTCTAGTAATGCAGAAATTGACTCCAACAAACAAATATGTATTCATATCTGTGAGTCACAGATGCTTTAACTTCAGGATACAGCTTCATGTTCAAGCCTGCAAAGTTCATCCAGTTCATATTTGCCAACTGCAGCACTGCTGTGTGTGCTCTTTTGGTTTGCTCCAAAAGCAAAATTATTTTGAATCCAATTCATTCCAAGTCTCTTTTAGTTAAAGATATAGGAATCATTTATGTAGAGAAATTGATGATGCACATTTAAGAACTTATTTAATTTTTCCAATATATGATATAAGAAAGCAGCCCAAGTTTTGACCTGTTTGTTATTTCTGTGCCTGATCTGAATTTGACATATTCTTGTACTCAGGAACAGATCCAACACCTACTGAAGTTAGTGGAAGGATTGTGTTCTTTTTCCATAGTAGATGCTCTCAAATTACTTTATTTTTGATGTGCTAATTGTTTTACATCTCTTGTGTTCATTAAAAACAAGAAAATTACTATATATTAAAAAAAAATCTTAAAATGTGACAAAATTTAAAATTCACAAACCAATTTTTTTCCAAGGCAATTAATATGCACAATCTTCAAACAATTAGTCATTTAAAATAGTAATTTAAAATATTTGGATGGTTCAGAAGACATGACTGTGTTCACAGAGTATAATTTTTGGTGATGTTGTATGAGAGTCGCTGTGTATGGGGTGTAATGATCTGTGACCACAGCCAAACTGACCCCAGGATCATCAGCCAGCCACAAACACAACACTGGGATTTAAATGTGGCTTCCAAAACCACAGACCTCCACCCAGTGAGCTAAAACAGCAACTCTACTAGATCGCCTAATAGAGGTTTGATGAGCAAACAAACGAGGGGATGCATCATGTTTTCTCTGCAGCACATGTGTACTTCAGTGATCACATCATTAGCAGGTACCAGAAGGTTAAGCAAAACAAAAGCTTCTCACACAGATCTATATTTGACAGCAGCCCTGGGATATGCTTGGTCTCTTTTGAAATAGATGAGCATTCTTCTTGGCTAATGGCTCCTTTGGAGTCTCTTCTCAGCCCTGCCTAATTCATAATGGTTCAGTGTTTTCTGTCTCTGTAACTAGAGGTGGAGTGCTGTGATAGAGCCAAATAAACAGGAAAGTAATGGGTGTACTGTAGAAAATTGAAGATTCAAAAGGCAGAGTAGCAAGTTTGCTAAACCCATGACTCTTATCTGATGGAAAAAGAAGAAAAAAAGAAAATTAAGAGGGAGAAAGGTATCATTTTCACTATGTCATACAATGTCAGCTCCAACAAAGAACTCCTCCCCAGATAGGTTTCCGTAAGAACATATTAAAACACCATTAGAACATTTGCAAACAGCAAAATGCTTCATCTGAATAGCCTTCATCAAGGGCCTTTGTCATAATTCTCAATTCACTTGTGGAACTATTACCATAAAGTTACCCAAAGACAATATTTACAAATATTCAACATCAGCATTAAATATGAAGTGAGAAGGAAGGTGAAAAACAAATCATATTTGGTGCAAACTCTGAAAGACTAAAAGCAAATTATGCCATGATATTGCAGAAATGTTACTGAGTGGAAATCTAAAAAATTAAAAAGTGTACTTATATTCTCCCTTGATGTTTACATTGGGATTAAATGTTTAATCCCCGAGGATTTGGAATGAGTTTGTTCATCTTGTTCAATTAACTCTGTGCCGAGTTTTGTTAAGAGGCAGCTGTGCTCCTTAGACACATTTTTTCAGAAGGTTTTCAAGTAATGTCAGTGAAAAACATATAAAATCAACAACTAATAGCCAGACTTTCAACGGATATAAAATCAGAACTCTATTAATCCTGCCATTCTGGATCAGGAGAAGAACTACTGTTAAAAAAATAAAAACAATTCTAATTTTTTTCCTCCATGCATCCTAGTCTTTTGACTGCCTGTTAAACTGTTGTCTGACCATTAGATATTCAATGGCTACTTAAGCATCTAAATTCAAGTAAAACTTAATCTCAAGTCAATTCTAGCAATCACAAATCTAGGACTACCAAAACTTATCTCATTTGGTAATGTTGCTATGGAACTAAAACCCTTTTACTGGGTATGTACATATCTGGCTGAAATCTGACTGCAGTAGACTTGAGTTGCTCTCTCATAGCTCAACTCCTTCAGGACTCATAAAATGCACATTCCTCCACTTCTCCCAAAATACACTTTGATTTGGTAGATGATCATACTTATCAACACTTGCCCATTCCCCCCTCCCCACACATTTCCAAGCTAGCTGAAAGAGTAACTCCTCTTTTACTCAACAGGCCAGTCATTAAAGTTCTGGTTGATTTTAGCATTTTTCATCCCTCCTTCACCAGAAGTTCCTTCCCACTCTATAAACAGCCAGGCTGTGGTATATTTCAGGGTTATCTGCGTGTCACTATGGCAGAGCCTCGCACTAAATTCTTGCATTACCACAGCATCCTGTAGCTGAGGTTTTAATCACCATTCAGGCAAGCGCAGGGACTAGACTTTGAATCCAATCATCATGCACAAAACAAGGATACTGAGAAGTGGCATAGATCTTTACTAAAACCATATCCTCATCTGCTGTTTTGGAAAGGACTGATCTGTTCACTTTATCCATGCAGATTAAATATCAACCAGAAAAGTCTTGAGAATTTATAACTTTGCCTACAGTTTATATTTAGAGTCAAGTTATTTATTCCAGTAACAATAATTTTTTTCTGGCAAATGGAGTTTAAAAAGGCTATTTTTGCTGATTTGAACCTCTATAAAAATAGTCAATGTATTAATTTATTTTGGATTTTGGTTTTGAACAAAAGTCTCTACACCAATCACTGAAAAATATGAAATAATAGTTTATATACATAGGGTAATATACTTAATGTGTGTATACTGTAACAAAATAGTTCTCTAAAACATTGGACACAAGAGGAGCAAAGGCAGAATTATTTTTACACAGAAACATAAGTTTTCCTACTGAAATAGTTTGGACTATACTTTTCTTCTGGGTTAGCTGAGGAAATAACACAAAAACATTCCTTCGGAAATTTTGAATGATACCTGAGAAGTTCTCGGAATTTACTATCACATACTTTCAGTACCTTCTGAAAGAAATTAATAACATAAATCTCAGATCAAAAGAGAGATTTATGTTATTAATAAATAATTTCTTTCTCCCTCAGGAATGGTCACTGTCTACTCTTAAAAGACGATTAATTGTGCTAAATTCTGCTTTTCTACCTGTTAAACCACAAAAACATGACTATACAACTCTTCACTAATGCCTCTATAATGAGACACAGTAGTTCAATGCCATGAAAGGTTTGATATCACTGATGGTTTCCTGTCCCTACAAAGAGGTTTAGAGTTTTTCCAGTTGATGGAAGTTTTTTCCCCTTTAATGAGCATCATGTTTATGATGTCCTTCTGCCAGCTCCAGGGAATGAAGCAGCTACAGATTATTGTCATGCTCTCCAACAGAGGTGCTGGAGTAATATTAAAAGAAGCTGTCTCCTATTCAGCACTATAAATGAAGTTACATGGTGGAACTGCTGGGCCTTTTCCATATCTTGACTGCCTGGAGTTCCCTCCAGTCTTGTGGTAAGGGCACAAGGCAATTGCTGAGTAGCTAATGATCTTGGATACAAGGGGAGGGACCAGTTAAAAAAAAAAAAAAAGAAAAAAAGAAAAAAAAAGGAAGAGTTCAATTAACACTTATTTAGCTTTTATAATAATTCTCAGACATAATTATACTGTCTGGTGATAGATGTATGTGTCTCGTTAACAGCATTACATATATTTATGTATGTTTTGGCAAGAAAGATAGAATCCTAGAATTTTTCATAATGACAACCTTGCAGTTGTTAACTTCACCCTACATTCTTGTGATGGCACTTCATTCCAATATTTTCATACTTCTTTTCCTACAAATAACTTGGTTGGAAATACAAGATTGTTTTGAAACCAACTGTTATTTTCTGTTGAAAATAAATATCTCTTTGAGTTTCTCAGTAGGAGACTTGCTTTGAACTTACTCATGGTTTCAAACTATTCCTTCAGAGTGCCTCAGGTCCAAGCTTTCTTTGCCTGCAGCTTGATCCTCAAAAAATGGAGCACTTTACGAGCTACACTAAAAACATGCAGTTTCAGACTCCTAATATAACTGCTATGGTACAACATATTTTCCCTGCAAATCCACACATGCTCAGATGCAGTGACCTCACATCTTCACATAGATGAGCTGATGCTAAAATGTCCCTATGATGCTCTTAACAGTGATTTACTAATTCCATCCCCTGTGGCTTCAACAAGCCCCTCATGTAACAATCAACCATGAGAGGAAACTTTTTCAGGGTAAATTTTAGCATAAAACACTGATGTCAAAGAAAGAAATATCCTTGCTGTCATTTTTTCACAAAGGTCCTATAATTAGTCAGATGTAATGTGATCAAGTAAGAATTTCATTTACTCTGCCTTCTTAAGCAATTTAGACCCTGAGTAAGCTCTTCTCTTCCTTAATTTTCTATGATGGGCTTCTTACCTCTTATGTTAGCATTTCTGAGGGACATGGTTTAGCAGTAACATGGTGGTTTGGGGACAGCAGTTGGATTTGATGATCTTAGAGGTCTTTCCCAACCTTAGTGATTCTCTGATTCTTTTGATTTCAGTTCCTCACCCAGAACAAGCTGTTTCACACTCCCAATGTACCTTCTCAGCTGACTGAAACCAGGGCCATAAGTTCTTCAGGAAGGACATTAAAAATGCTGCAGTGCAGTGCAGTGCACAATCCAGCACAACTATTCCAGTGGTGAATGGAAGCACAGGGTCAAGAGTCCAAGGATGTGAAGTATTCCAGCAGTAATTCCCAAATTATGTGAGAAGAGAGAAGAGAAACAACCAGAAGACACCACTCCATGGTGGCACATAGGCCAGTCTAGTAGTAGGCAGCAGCAACCATTACACTCTGTTACACTCCTATACTGCAAACCTCAATGTGCTTCCATGCTGCAGAAGGGAGTTGGAGCCAGGCTCCTGCTGCTTCAAGAAGGCCACACTGTCCCCTTTGAGAACTGCACAGCTTTGTCTTTTCACTCACACACACGACCCTTGGCAGGTGAAAGTCTGCCAATCAGCAGTGTTACAGCTGCAGAACAAACAGGGAAAGCAAGAGCTCCCACATTCTAAGAGAGTGTGGCTCTTTTCTCTTTAGCAGGGTAGAAGAGCCTCGAGAGATTGGAGAGATGGGCAGAGAAGTACTGTCACAAATTCAGCAAAGACAAATGCAGGGTCCTGGCCCTGGGGAGGAATAACCCCACACACCTGTGCAGGCTGGGGGCTGATCTGCTGGAAAGCAGGTCTGCAGAGCTTAGAGTCCTGGTGGAAAATAACCTGTCCATCAGCTAGCAGTGTGTCCTTGGGGCCAAGAAGAACAATGGTATCCTGGGAAGCATTAGGAAGAGCAGTGCCAGCAGGTCAAAGGAGGTGATCCTGCCCCTCTACTTAGTCCTGCTGAGGCCACATCTGCAGTGCTATGTCCATTTCTGGGCTCCTCAGGACAAGAGAGACATGGAGCTTCTGGAGTGGGTTCAGCTAAGAGCAACAAAGATAACTGGGGGACTGGAGCATCTCTCTTATAAGGAAAAGCTGCAAGTGCTGGGCCTGTTCAGCCTCAGGAAGAGACAACTGAGAGAGCACCCAATTAATGTTTATGAGAATCTGAAGGGTTGGTGTCAAGAGGCTGGAGCCAGGCTCTGCTCAGTGGCGACAAACAATAGGGGAAGAGGCAATGGGCAGAAACTGATGTATAGAAGTTCTATCATGTGAAGAAGAACTTCTTTACTGTGTAGGTGACTGAGCACTAGAACAGGTTGCCCAGAGAAGTGGAGAGTGTCCCTCACTAGAGATAGTCAGGAACCATCTGGATAGCAATCCTGCACCATGTGCTCTAGGATGATCCTGCTTGAGCAGTGAGGTTGGACCAGAGGGTCCACTGTGTGCCTTTCAAACTGACTCAGTCTGTGATTTTTGATTTCAGAGGATTTCTGTTTAACAGGATCATTTAGAAGAATCACCTGGGCTTTCACAGAGGGCTGGCAGACAAATTGTTCCTGTAAGGTGTTGACAGGGAATTTATAACCAGGCTGCTAAAACTACTTTCCTAAGTCTTTAGTCTTCTACCGTTAACAGAAATTTTGGTTTTATTTCATGAAAAATGGTATTGTTCTCACAGAATAAGTATTAGGGGTTTTACAGTCTGCCGTTTAATAGGATTTTGCAATACTTGATTATAAGATATGTTAATAAATAATGAGAGGAAATTTAAACTAGTGAAATTTGAAAATTGCAAAACTACAATGAAATAGCTGGAAGAACTCAATCATTAACACTGCAGGAGTAGCACAATATAAAATACATTGCATAATCTCGACCTTTTGTTAGTCCAAAACAAATATCACACAATTACACAGCAATAAAGACACATATAATATAAACCTTGGCTAATACAGCTTCTGAAAAGATAATTCATATATTGTCTGACTTGATGTGATGACAGCTGTAGTTCTCTATTTACACATAGTTGTCTAGAACACTTTGTTTTAAGGAAGAAGTGTGGGTGGTGAAATTACCTTTGTTTAAGTCATACTGATTTCCACATGATCCTCAAGATACTCACCCCTCATTAAGCTGAGAACAAGAAGGCTCATTATGTGGTGAAACTTTAGTTTAGAAACTTTGGGATTATTTTCTTCATATTTTCAACTCATATGAATGTGATAAACACTGTTCACTAAGGATGCAGCATTAAAACTTTCACAGATGGACTCATGTTAGTAATACAGCATGAGAAACTGGCCAGAATACACAAAAATAGACTGAAAAACCTTTTAAATTAAAACTGTCTAATATATAGCTATTTTGATTAAAAGTAGCATATGCATATAAAAAATATATCAATGTATGCCACACAGATTTTTATGACATTTTTTTCAAATGTGTCCATGTCTACTTCTCCAACATTATGGCTCTCTCCTTCTCATTCCTATAGTTCCCAAAAAAAACTGAATCTTTTTAAATTAATTGACTGAATTTAGATTACAAGGATTCACAGGGACTAACTCTCCCCGCCGTAGATATAACTCCTGTCAATACAAAATGTATCTTATTAGTTTTCCTTTTCTATAGATGAATGCAGACAGTGCAGGGAAGGTTATAGGTTGCAGACCATGTCTGGATGTCACTGTACTGTTTATGACAAAGCTGTCAGCTTCTCCCCTCTGCTTCAAACAAAGCACAGGAACATCACATGATGGAACTGTAGGATTATGAATTTCCTCCTTCCCTGAAAATCTTTAGTAGGCTAAATATCTGAAAGTTCAAGTTTGACTTCTGTTTTGTTTTCTAAAATAAGGATTCATTGATTCATTGATTCATTGAAATACTGCTTGAGAGAATGACTCTGTCGCGTCCTCAATAAAATTGTTTTGACTGAAAATTGCTATAATTCATATAAAATGTTGAATAAAAGTTGAAAGTTATTTGTATTTGTCATCATCAGTTTCTGAAGGTTGGCCAGAAAGAGTCTCTTTGTCCCACCGAGGGCATTGACAAAGTGCACTTCAATACCGATAAAGAGGTGAGAAATATAAAATGTAGGAAAATAATAATGAAAAGTGAGATGAGCAAGATATCCCAGATTAGTAAAAAAATTATTGGGTTTTGTTATTTTAAGTTATTAAATTTTTCAATAATGAGTAAGGACAGAGAGGCATTCTCCATGTCTGTGAGGCAGGACAGACTCAGTCAGGACCAGGGGTAGGACACACAAGTATTTGAGACAATGTTCCAGCTGTGGGAATGAATGACAACTGCTTCCTATAGTGGAGAAAATGGGTATATGAGGTTTGATGCTGAATACCCTCATGCCCCAGAAATATGTGCTGAGACTGAATTCTGCAGCAAAAAGATCAGTAAGCAGAGAGGCAGACAAAATATGTAGATCTGTTCATTTTCTTCTCCTACAGGTGAGAAAACCACAGACCTTTGTGCTGAAAGGAACAGAGTAATGCATAATGGTATAAAAGTGGTGTAAGAGGAAAAAATGTGAAATGAGAATGCCAAAATTCCCCTACGTTCCCTTTAACAGGAGCTAGTTTTAGGAGAAGGAAGCAAGCCAACTGCCTGGAAAAAAACATGGATTCCTTAAGATAAAATCAAGCAGCAATACATGTTGACCAACATGCATGTAGAAGGAAACAGAAGCCATGCTATGTCCTTTGCCCTTGGGGGGAGGTGGGTATACACTGCAGTCTTACTTTGTCTTCATTTTTACCCTTAGATGTTTTCTCACTCTTAGAAGAGGTGTAATGAGTAGAAGTTAGAACTCTTTTCCCAGTGAAGAGAGGACCAGTCTAGCATGTTAAAACTTTTTTTCTTTTGTTCAGTAGCATTCATGTGCTTCATGCAACCAACTTGTCTTGTACCTTCCTTGCATTTGGAAAAAGTGTTGTGTGTTGGAACTACTGTGCTGCACTTTTCTTCAGTACAGTTTGGCTTCTATGAGCTTTTTTTTTTTTTTTAAAGGATAAAATAAATCTTCTCTCCCTGACTGGCTATTAGAGGGCTGAATGTTTTTCAAAAGGAAAAGTTGAAATAACAGTCATAATGACAGAGTGATATAGAATGTGGGAGAAAGTTTATTTTGGTATGCAAAACTGGGCCATAGAATTACAAGTTACAGGGATTAAAAATGATTTTACCAAAAATGGTTTATCTTTGCCAGCAGGTAATATAAGCTAGAGGTTTCTTTTAACGGTCACTCCAGTTAAATCTAATGTGCATGTTTCTATCATCTTTGTGTTTATTCTGCCTCTTACTCTTTCTGCAAGTCCTCCTTCTCTCACTTTCTCTGATTTCTGCCTTCTCTTGGCTTTCTGCTATATGCTTGCTTCATTCTCATTCTGCTTTGCTGATCAGATCCTGCACTCATATCCCCACTTCTTACTTCTCCTTACTTGTATTGATCTACCAAATTAATTTTTACACAAAATCCATCAGCAATTTCAACTATGTACAAACAACTCCCAAACCATAATTTTTTAATTTCTTCCTCAAATTCTAACCCCTATATCCAGTCAGATTTATGTCTTTTATTTTGCCTTTAAAATCATCTTCTGGTTCAGGGACTAGGTGAGAGAAATCACAGGAAAAAATCAGTAGCATCTTACTTTCCCTTTTTTAGAATATATAGAGTCCAGGAGCACAGTTCAGATGTATGCAGATCTTAAGCTTCTGAAATACAAAGGGAAGCTACTTGCTGAAGAAAGTGGCAGGCGAGTTTTTGAAACATATCTGAGTATGCCCACATGCAATCTCAGAACTGATACAAAAGTTTGAACAATAAGATTCCTTCTACTAAGTGAGCTACTTTCTCTTCTCAAAAGATGCTCAACTCAAAAAGACATTTTCATGTTGATGAAGGAGCAGGAAACCAGTTAAGAAAAAAAATCTGATCTGAAGATTGTTTGGTAGAGCTTTGTCTGTTTAATTTTCAGTGGGCCATGTCAAGAATGAGACCAGCCAGATGCTAGGAACTGTCATCTCTTACCTCTTTATCTATATAACTTATTTATCCAACTGTATTTCAACAAGGTTTTTTTCTGTTACTTTCTTAATGAACATGCTTCTTTGAAAACCATTTCAGCTGCTAATACTGCCATGATGCCATCGATTGTACCTAAAGTCAGCTTACCTCCTAATTCAAAGTGAAATGACTTATACAAAATTGATTTTTTAAGCCAAACAAATTTACCATCCCATGGTTATGACTAGAAGGAAGACCAAGAGCACAAGACAGAGAATTTGGTTTGGATGCCATCTCATCTAGCATGTCTTTGTCTCACACAGTTTAGTAGAGAGTGACTGTTTCTTCATTACCACAAAATAATAGTTTCCTCAGAGTATAGACTCCCTGACTCTTTGTACAATATAGTTTTCAAAAACTTTGATTCTGCCTAATGATTAATTCTGGTGGCCAGTGGTTAGTTTTGCTGTTGGAGATAAACTGGCAAATTTTTCATCTTCTTCACAATGTTAGGTGTGCTGGTTTTAATATCAGCAGGAAATTAAACTCCAAATCATCCACTCCCCTTCCCCCACCCCTTCTGATAAAAGAGGGATAAAAAGGAGTGACTATGGGTTGAGATAAGTATTTACTTCTTATAAGCACAAAGCAATGGAATAAGAGCAAGGAAGAAGAGTCAGTGTTAGGGACTGTGAAAAAGGTACTTTGTGGCTGCACAGTAGCAAGATGGTAGCCTTGCTCTGGTTATCCTCAGATACCATTAGTGTTTTGTTAGTGAAATTTTGTTGGTAAAATTTCTCCATGTATGTTCTGTCTTCTTATCAGCTTTCACAGACCACAGCCATGGTGGCATGACATGACAGGAAAGGGAAAAATCTGGAGTGCTGCTCCCACCACACACACTGTTGGGCAGAGCTGAACCGACTTCTACTGGAGTCACTGGCAAGCTGTGCTACCTGGGATGGTGCCAGATCAGATAGATGGAGCTGAGCTTAATTAAAAGCCATTTAATTTAAAGGATGGGATAGAACAAGAAAGAACACCTCTGGTTATTAAAGCATCTGCACAAGCAAAAGAAAACTCATCTGGTGCTATAAACCAAATAGCAAATAAGGAAAAGTTTTCCTGCAGTGTGTTAACTGCAGAAAAACCAAAATCATCCTGTTACAATAGTAGCAAACTGGTAGCACTTGCACTTAGATTTTCTGATGGCACATTCTTTTCATTATAAACTCTCTTCATGTACCTGCAGCTTGCATAAACCTAGGTGTCAAGGGTAGGAGTGGAACAAGCCTCAGTGCTTTCACTGTACAACTTATGGGTAGGTAGAGACAGGCAGAACTATTTTCTTTGGGTTTATCAGACCATGGTTTCATTTAGCATAATTTACAGACATGGTTCCCAAAGTGTATCTTGCAGAACACTCACTGGTGGTCCATGAAGAATTAGCTCATCACACAGTGCACATTTTGCTGCCTTTCTTTTTCTTCCTTCTCCTTTGTAAAAAGACAGTTCAATCTCTAATCAGTGCTTTTCTACTGCTCCTTCTCAGGGCAAGAAAATGCTGTACTACTTGTTGGAATGTTATAGGTTTCTGAGTGCATTGGTTTAAAAAAGTTTATCAGTCCTTCTGCTGGAATCTCCTGAAAGCTAAGAGCTGGCCCTCCTTAGCTATCTGGCAAGCACCTGGTGTACAGCAATACAAAATAATAATACTTGTGTTCTTTTTTAAAAACATGACAAGGAGGCAATACAAAAACAAATCACAGTAATGTACAATTATTCCAGCCTTGGTTTGTGCACAGTCAGCATGCTGAGATATTCCAAGCCAAGAGGATTTTTTCCTTACTTTTAAAGAAAGATTTATTCATAAGGGTGAAGAGGGCAAATTCCCAACATTTCAGCCCTCAGCTGGCTTTTGTCAAGGGTTTCTTATGCACACACATGGTGAAGCTTGGCTAAGGTGCAGGGGAAAAAACTTACGAAGTAAATTCTATGGATTAATATATACTCTTTGTAGTAATGTTAAGGTTTGCCAAACTTTTCATGGATGAGGAATGTGAAAGCTTAGGAATATATGGAGATCCAAATATACTTTTACATGCACAGATAAATAGCATAGTCTTTGTTTTTCTACCGTGACTTTACCATCGTATTATCTTACTTTGCCATTAATCCCACTACATAAAGTCAGTAACCCTTTCAACTACACAGCTGGAATAAAAGTAGCAAAATCTGGCCTTCTGTGACCCAAGCACTACAGAGCTCACACCCCTCCCTCCCCCACCCTACCTGTAGAGTAAGATCCATGCTTATCAGATGAGGCTCTTCTACACTTTAAATTTAGAAAACATCCCAGAGAGTGCACTCATGATGTTTAAAAATCATTCGGATTAATTCCTACCTTTTTTTTTTTTTCTGCATGAATAACACACACTTTAGAGCTGGCTTCTACCTAGCAATTCTGGGGACCTACTGAGACTATGCAAGGTTTAGAGATTAAGTGATACCCCTATCCTCAGGTAAGATGTACACTATTCCATAGCAGGTGGTGGATCCTAGTCTGTGTTCCTTGAAATGATGCATTTTATATTCTATCTTTAAAAATAAATGCATAATGTTAGACATATTGCATAGTGTGTGACATTTTGCATGCCACAATCACTGTCCACATCAGCCACAGTCCTGAGAGCAGGGACTGAGATTTGTAACTCTTCCAGTTAGGTATCCAAACCACCACTTTTTTTTCCCCTTGGGCCTCTTACATGACTCTTCTACACGTGGTGTGCAGTTGTAGATCCTTGCCAATGATTTTTGACAATGCTCTTCTGCACTTGCAGAATGTTTTATTTGGGAGTCTACAGAAAGTGTGATGAAGGACTTGAATCCCTTCTGGACAAAGATGAAAATAACTCTGAGGCTCCTACTTCTCATAAGGGTTATCTAAAAAATAATATACAGTATGTAAAAAACCTAAACATTTGCATAAGCAGCACTTCCTGCCAAAACTTCAGCCTCTTCTCTTCTTCCTAGAGAGCAAAAGGAACAAACTCCGTGCTCTGTTCCTCTTCTGAGCCCTCTGTTTCTTCTTCTTCTAGGAAGAAGGCTCTAGCCCTCAATACATGGGATGTCAAAATTCAGTTTTCCTTTTACCATTGAAAACAGGTGAACATGCTCTGCTCCTATGCAATCTCTATATAAGGACATTGTCGGTAGAAAGAAAGAATTATCAGTCACTTTCTGAGATGTAGATACTTACACTCTGTCAAAGTAGCTCTTTAAATAAATGTTGCTTTCTGGAATTTTGCCTTTTTTAACCAGCTGTTGTACCACATGGTACACGGACTATTGTTTCAGTACCTCTCCCTCTTTGTGAGGAAGTATGCGATTTTCATTAATATAATGGTGAGAAATTTTGAAAATATATATACATAAACACCATTCTGAACTACTAGTTAAAACTAATTTAATACATATTGTCTTGAAATCACATAATCTATATGAAAATAGAGGAGAAAACCTGTACTGCAGTTTTAAGAACCAGAATTTTCTGATTGGCAGACCCCATAGACTGTTTTAACATGGAAAAGGACATACCATAACACTAAGAAAGTAGACAAAAATATTTTAAAGTCATAGTTAAAATGTAATTGGAGAAAATTTGTGGAATAAATACAATTGTGGGAAATTAGAGTATAAACTAGTTTCTATGTCCCTGGGTTTACAGTAAATAAACATCATTGTTTACCTTAAGAAAACAAGGACCCTTAAAGAAGAGGTTAATTTTTTACCAAATCAGTTGTTTTATTTATATCATCCTTTTCAGTTCAACTATTTTCATTGGTTCTATTTCTTCTGTAAATGCAGCTGTCAAAAATAAAAGTATTTACACTTAATGTGAGTTCCACTATATGACATCTTCAATGCACAAAACCAGCCTGTGCTAAAGTAGAAATTTTCAAAGACTCTGAGTTAAAATTATCTTTTCCATTTGCATAGCTTCTTTCAGGTGGGATTTTACTCCTTCTGATGGATTTTCTCCTTTTTCTAACGCTGCCCTCTCTGCTGTATGCTCATGCACCTTTTGGAGAAGAGGATAAAGCTTGTAGTATTTCTAAAGTTCCTTCACTTGCTGAGAGAAAGCAGTACTTAAAATAGTTTGTGTGCTGGTTTTGGTTGGGGTAGAATTAGTTTCTTCATAGTAGCTGGTATGGGGCTATATTTTGGATTTGTGCTGGAAACAGTGCTGATAATATATAGTTGTTTTTATTATTGATCAGCATCAAGGCCACATCTGGTTCTCACCCCACCACTCCAGCAAGCAGCTGGGGACACACAAGGAGTTGGAAGGGAATGTAGCTGGAACAGCTGGCCAAACTGACCAAAGGATATTCTACACTGTTTGGTGTCATGCTGAGAAGTTATAACTGGTAGAAGAAGGAGGAAGGGCAGGTGTTGGGAGTGATGGAATTTGTCTTCCCAAGTCACTGTTATGAAAAATGGAGCTCTGCTTTCCTGAATGGTTGTGGAGTCTCCTTCACTGGAGATGTTCAAGAACCATCCTGTGCCATGTGCTCTAGGATGATTGTGCTAGAGCAGGGAGGTCAGACCAGATGACCCAGTGAGGTCCACCTGGCCTATCCTGTGACTCTTGACTTCAAAAGATTGATGTTTGATTCCATAGCTTTACGTCTGTACAGCAGAAAAATGGCATTATTTCAGAGGAGAGTTCCTTACAAGGCATCACAACATGGGCCTCTGTGAAAAAGCTATTAGCATCTATGGATACTAGGACACTAGCTTAGGAGAAGAAGAAGATTTAAAAAATCAGAAAATATGTTCTGCTGCAAGAAGCAGGGAAAAAGTTATGCAATAAAATCAGCAAGGTTCAATAAAATTAGCATCCACAGAGCATGAGTAACAAGCTGAAAGATGACACAAAAGAGATGTTGTTTGAGGGCGAATTGATAACCCAGTCATGAGAGAGGGGAATTATCTGGCTCAAAAGATGTATGGACCACCATAAACCTCTGGAAAACACCTGAGGAAGAGATAAAGATAAAAGAAAGATAAAAGCATAATGATAAAAAAGAAATTAAAATACCTTTTATGGAGGAATAAAAAACTAAGAAGAGCCAACTAAGTGGAAAACTTACGCATGTATCAATTACTGCAGACCAAAGTTAAAACATTTTCTTGTCACAGAAGAGTAATAAATGGATAGAAATAGAAGGAAAGATAATTATAAAGATTTAACTTCCTTTTCCCCTGAAACATTCCTCACATTTTTTTTCAGATGCCCTACAAGTATTAGAAGATGAGCAAATATTCAGGTTGAGTTTATTCTCACAAAAGAGTAGAGGATTACATGCCTGGGTGACTAAATGATGGCAATTATAGAAACTTCAATAAAAGCTGAGTAAATAATGTTTTTATTTTTCATTAGAAGTATGTCACCCTGTTGGTTTTATGAAGAAAGTTCATGCTCTAGAAAAAAAAGAACTTAAGCAGGTAAGGAATTTGACACTTTTAAGAGGGGAGGACCTTTCACTGCTGGCATTCTCCAGCCAGGCTGTTCCATCAATAAAAGCTTCCCACCTATGACTCCTGAGCTGCCACAGGAATTACATTTAGACCTTTAGCTGGAGCTTTGTCATGCAAACAAAGCTACTTCAGTGTGATGGTTTCATGATATGGCTTATGGAAAAGCAGTGAAACAGACTCTGGAGATGGAAATGTCACAATGTCATCATGAAGTCCAGCTCTGGGGCCCATGGAAATAAATATATTGTAGGGTTGCCAAAGATATTTTCTGTTCCTGAGCCACCCTTGGCGTATTCCTTGCCCTCAGCTCACTGATCTATACTGTTCCCAGGCATTAGATTTTGGTATATAGCTCCAAGTGACTACATTGGGGTTAGAATAATGGATAAAACAGATACAATCACTTAAAACCAGTGTGCTTATTTTGCTTTTGGACATACCCAAAATAATCAAACAGATATGTAGAAGAGGAATATTTTCCACTACCTGTGAGAGGAAAAATCCTTCAGGAGATGGCTAATGACAAACATTTTTCCATGACTGATATATCAGCAGGATTCTGGCACTGCCCATAGGAAAAAACCCCACATGTCTGTGCACATTCAACACACCCATAGGAAGACACTTTTTCTGCAGATTGCCATTGCAGTTATGTTTGGCACATATGTTTTTCATTGGAAAATAGAAAATGTTGGTGGTATACAGCACACTAAACAGTACATATTCTGCTGGGAGGAGAATGAGATGAGAATGCCTACAAGATCATGCAGCTATGGAAAAAGCTGGAGATTTTGGGTAAACTTAAACAAGTAAAAACCACTTCTGTGTAATGAAAATAGCAAATATGGGGAGAAGTTTACATGGCAAGATTTGCAGGTAGATCACAGTAAGTATGAAGAATTTATCAACACATCTGATCCTGTAAACGAGGTAATTCATAGACTCTTTGAGGAATGATGCAGAAAAAATGGGGACAAAATAAACCCACCTTAAAGCCACCAGCCAAGGGTCCTACAGTGCCTAAACAGATGTAAAGATATTAAAATTTTACAGAACATGGAATGTTACTTAAATAATGCAGATTATTTATTCACCCTCTACATGTATATAAGCACATGCCTCTCTGTGTTCTGTTCTATGTTTTAGTACAACAGTATGAGCAAGTATAGACTCAGCTGCCATGGCTGCTAAAGAAAGTGAATTTTAAATACATTCACTTAAAGAGGAGACTTCAGAGGTTACCTGGGTGAAAAAATCTCCTGTCATTATTCAAGGTCTTTGTTGGCTGAAAATACCATCACCTCAGAGTTGCCAATTCTACAAAATGCTGTAAAACAACACTCCAAGGCTGTAGCTGCAGATGTATGGACTGCAAATTGGCCAAAACCTCAGAGAATTTTGGGCTTACAGACACACTTTCAAACTTTTTTGACAAAAAAGTGCGGTGGAGCAAGTCCAGTGCTAGATTTCACAGAGAAAATCAAATAAACTTGTCCCACCTCAGATGAAAAGAGGATTCAAAATGATGGAGTTAGAGCTCAGGATGAAATCCCACAGAAAATAAAAAAAGCCGTAAGGACTGCCAAGTTGAGAAAACACACTCTCAGTTGCTATTATCTGTTAAGAACTCTTAATGTTGCTTTCCATTACATGTTTTCATTATGTTTCTGTAAAGGCCTGTCATATGTTTAAGGAATGCAACTACTACAACAGTTTCCCAGTGAAACACAACTCAATATGTTAAAGATATAGGAAAAACTCATCTGGATGAATAAACAATTTTCAGGTTATTGTTACTTATATGAAAAAAAACAAAACAAACAAAAAAAAACTGAACAGGAAAAAAAGCACCAAATTAGAATAAATTAATATCTCTGATGTCAAAGGGGATTTGGAGAATTAGAGATGAAGGAAAAACTTGTTTTAACTGGGTTCTCGGGCGCTGCATGTTTACACGAGAAGGAAGTAATCTGTCTCTTTCCTAGGTTGTAAATGGCTATGACTGCACATTGACTATCTGTAGATATGTGGTTATTACCCTGTGGACACATACTCTGTTGGCATGAAAGACTCTTTCTGAAAAAAACAAGGAAAACAGAATTTCCTAGTTTACATGAGAGGTTCTCAGCCTGGCCATAACTACTGTGCAATGACATAAAGGTACACCTAACCATGGCACCACAATTAAATGTGGACTTGATGCCTCCTGGCAAGAGTGATGTAATTTTTCCTGCTGTAATCACAGCTTAGAATACCTCATTACATCTGAACTGTGGATTCCATAACTGCTTTCAAACTCCCACACTCCATCTTCATCTACTTTCCATATTGGTGTGTGAACTACATACACATCAGCTTCTCCATGTTTTGGTTCCTCTTGGAGAAAAATCAAGGTGTGAAGGTGAGCTGGAAACCATGATTAGAAAACTGGAAGACTGAGACATGGCACTAAGTAGAAAACTTCAGTTATCAGTTCTGTTTCATTCTCAGATCCAGATGAAAGGACAGCACTGAGAAAATGAAAAATACTCTGGAGGACTGATGTGTCTTAGCACTGTCTTTCCAAAAACTGTAGACCAATTCATAGCTCATGAGAAAGAAGGGAGAGAGGCAAGATAGAAAGAGAGAAAAATAAACAATTCTGTTGAGAAATAAGAAATTAGGCAAAATCACATTCTTTTTGTCATGGTCCAAACAATACTGGGCTCAGCACTGAATATTGTTGCTCAGATACTGACATTTGACATAATCCCATTACAATTGCCCAGAGACTGCCAACAGCTTGTGCTGTATTTATTCAGTTGTTCATAATATTAATCCCAAATATCTTTAAACTTCTACATCAGAAACAGGTGTGATGACAATAAAAAAAATGTCATTACACAAAAAAAATAGTATACTAGGGAAAGTGCATGGTGGCATTCTGAAAGAATCTGATCTTCCTTCTATCTGTTCCTATATTCTCTAAGATTGTGTCCTTCTGGATGAATGTCTAAATGATACATAAAATAATTTAGTGTCATGCTGAATTTTAAGAAAAGTAGGTTTTTTTGTGTCCAGCTTGTGATGGATCAACCAAAGAGAAGCAAGGATTTACATAAAGAGTTTGAATAGCTTTTGTGATGCTAAGGCTAAGCATTTTAAAAATGCCTTTTCTTCCTCCCTCTGTTCTCCCTTGTCCTCATGACATAGGTTCCTTCTTATTTAAAATTTTCTGGGTTTTGCTTTCAAATGTAGCTATTACATCTTTGGTACAGCATTGGGAGGAAGAATAATCATTCAGAAACAAAGAACCACTCTTTTTCTGACTGTAGCATTGTTCATTCCATGGAAAAAAAAAAAAAAACAACTTGGCCAATTGGCTATCATTCCTCTGTGATTTTCTGTGGATATCTCCTTTGGTCACAGTCCAGATTTTTCTTCTTAGCCAGAGGCACGTAAGAAAATGTACCCTGTACACTAATTCTGATGAAGAGTTCCATCTCTCAACACCAAAAGACAGACTCCTATCCATATGGGCGGATACATCAAGACAGATTTCATAATGGAGCACCAGTGTAAAGCACATGCACTTATATAAATATATTAAAACTGAATTAAAATTCAGTTTAGATCTGTCCTTTACTGTCTCCCTGAAAACTTCTCTTCTTCGGGTACAAATGGGAAAAAGAAACAACAAAAGATGTCTCAAAAAAAGTCAATTGTAAATATTGATAATTTTACTTATTTATTTAAATGCATAAATGTTACAAAATAGATCAAAATGATGTACAGTTTCCTAGCATTAGAAGTTGAAACAGGGATACAAATTTATATCTCAGGTATAACATATATATATAGTGTCATATGACAACATGAAAGAAATTATACAATGGTAAATTCACTGCAACATGTGCTAGACAACAAGGTTTCCTCTCCAAAAACCAGACACAACCCGACCCACACAGTTATCAAAAAAACCTGAACAAAAAAAATGAAAATACATAATGAGAGGGGGGAAAGAGCATTTCACTCTACAAACACTGAACTTTTTTTTTACATGGGTTCAGATTAAAAAGCATAGAAATATACTTATTTTCCAATCCCCAACATCTTTAAGCCTCAGAAAAATCTCTCCTTGTTGCATATGGAAAAAAAAAATCTATAGGTGGTTTGCTTCTTAAATGAACCCTGCCTTTAAGCACCATTTTAATCACATTAGAGCATCCTACATGAAACAAAGCTGTTTAACTCCTAAGAGATATTGATTCCAACATTACCATTCACTCTTAAGCAACATTTTTATTACTTTAAACGTCACATCTAAGATACTTCCTGTCTTACAGGATGGTCTATTGAAGCTGTAGTGAGTTAGCAGCATGATGAACAGCCAGTGATCTGAATGACAATTGCTGTTTTGAGCTAAACATATAACCTGAGAGATACTCCCTCTCTTTCCTGCCGGCCAAAATAATCCTAAGTATAATTTACATGCACTTTCAGTATGAAATGCATGTAAATTTTAAAGAATTTATTAAAGGATTTTAAAGAATTTACAATCTTATTTTTCAATGATAACATACCAAAATCTTTTTCCACTCTGAATTTTTTCTTTTGGCAGGAGATAATGAATTACAACCATTTCAGTCTGGATTTCTCAAGATCACAATCAAGGGAACTCAACAGAATGTGGATAACAATCAAAGCTTGCTATCTGCTCCACTGACTTGCATGAATTTAAAAATGCATTGCCTTTTAATTATTTTCTAACAGAAGTTAACTCTACCCTGAGGGTGAGTTGGGAAATGAAGGCTAAGCAGAAAGAAAGTATTGAAATTACCAATAGCAACCAATTTCATTCATCATTTCTTGAATCAACCAGATAGGCTGTTGTCCATCTGTAATTCAGATGGATAATTGCTATTTTTTCTTATTTTTTCAACTACTTCCTATTGAAAGAAAGCATTGGAGAAGGTTATTGCTATTTCAGGCTTCTATTGATAGAATTTCAACATTCTTCTTGCAAATTTAAACAAGAAGGTTTGTGCATTTTGAGACCACCAGACCAATTACATATGATCTGAGAACTATAGCATACAAATTTTCAATTTTGCAACTTTAAAAAGCACCACAAAAATTTTTTGTGCTTGGATTCCAAGATCATCTCATTCTAGAATAGGAATCAAGAGTTTGGTCTTGAAAACTTAGAAATAATGGGCAGATTGCAACAGTAATTTGGGCCTTTAAAATTTTACTAGAGATCGTCATAGTTTAGTATCTGAGTAATGAGGCTTCCCACACCCTGGTTTTCAAGAACTATTTCTGACTTAACACTTCTAAAATTTCTTCTGACATCTGAATAACTCTGTTTTACCTCATACTCATAAAACTCTGTATGTTAGATAGTCATCAGCTAATAAAACTGTAATTGAATTATGTACTTACAAATCATGTAAAACTAAGAAATGGAGGAGTTGTGCACTGCACCTCTTTTCTCAAAGGAAAAAGACAAAATGACTTGTCTAAAATCAAGGCTGGAAACTTTAGATTTGCATTTGTTTTCAAAAAATCCTAAAACTTCTTGGATTCCTACGGAATGAGTAGTGGTATTCTCAACCACACGAGGGCATCCCTGCTTGCAAGCTGATCCTCAGGGAGGATGTGTGAACACATATAACTATCACCTATCACACACCTATCCACCTATCCACAGATACAGACACGGATATAGACACAGATATATTTCTTCCATGCAGCCACAGTACTTTTCCTCTGTGAGGTTTCCTCTTTCCAAGCCCCATGGTATCTCCTGGTATTAATAAGGGATGGCATACAAAGTCTAATTTTGCTGTTCACAAAACTCTGATGGAGTCAAATTATTCATTTCTGCATAAGTTATATTAAAATCCCTCTGGTTTTCACTGAGATATGATCAAACTCACCTCAAATTCAGAGGGAAAAAAACTGATCTCAAAGAATAGATCCCAAGAATAAGTGTGCAAGGTCAAGCCCAGATTTTCTGAAGTCATTTATTTTTCAGAGAGATGATCTGGAATCACTAAGACTTGCTCAGCATCAATCTGAAGTCATGACTCTCAGAGGTCTTACTCTCCCCATAATTTGTTCCACAGGCACTTGCCTGTTGTGAGGAGGGGAGGGTACTGTTTGTTTTGGTTTTGAACTGGAATACATTTTCCTCTTTGATGCACATAAAACTCTTATTAGAGCCTGAAACAACCATTAAAAGGAGCTCTGAAAGCAAATCTGACTAGTGGCAAGTTATATGTTTAGCTGAAAAAGATCTCACAAACACTGGAGTGTATATGGCAATATTTCCACAAAAAATAATCTGTAACTTCAGCACCAGAACACAGAGATTAGCACCAAAAGGTTTCAATGGCTACCCATCACCTTAGACGTTTAAATGAGGCAAAAAGTCACAAGAAGATATTAATATAAACAGCTGCACTCAATAATTAATTATATCAATTTTGTTATATCATTTTTTACTCTTATGCCTCTCACAGTATTTTGACAAAAATATTTTTTGCCTTATTTTAGCTTGTGCATACTTTTACAATTTTATATTTAGAACAGAAGTCTGAGCTAATTTCTCTGTCTTTAAAGGCACACCCCTCTGCTGAGAAGAAATTAGTACTTCAAGGCCATCAGAATAGCAACTGCAGGTGGTTTGCCTCAGCATGGCCTTGAACTCATCAAGCTCAGCATGCATTAGAGCTGCCAAAGACATCTGAAGTCTTCTGAATATTTCAGTGCTTTTTCTGTAGCAGCACTTGGTGTCAGGTAGTCAGTCAGGAAGCACTGGCACCGGCAATCAAAATAGAGCTTTACTGGCATTGTCATTACCTGGCCCAAGAGCAAAAAGATACTAGAAATTGGGGCAATTCAAATAGGCAATACAGAAAGGCCTTCCACTTTAAAGTGGAAATTTCATGCAGTAATCAAATATCTGATGATCTGTAATCCTCTCTGTTAAATGAAAAATATTCAGCTAATGCTTGAGTGCTTGTGGCTGGTTTTATCAGGAGCTGCTCATATGAAATAGCTTATTTCCAGATCATATTTTGCTGCTGTCAATTACAGTGTGATTACAATAGTTAATCCCTAGCACCATTATGGGATGTTGTGAAAAAACCTGCATACCTGTTTGTCAAAAGCAAAGTTTTCTATATTCACAGAAAACAAAATATTCCACAAAATCAAGGTATTTGTAGCAACTTAAAAAGTAACAGATATGATAACATATATACCCGTGATAATAATTTCAGCTGAATTACAGAATTATAAATTAATTTACAATGTCTAGTCCTGTTTGGAAAGTGTACCATACAACATACAAGTTGCAAGTTTCAAAGTGCATAGTCATTTATTGTTAGACCTACTGTTGTAGGCTTCATGGCTTAACCTGAACCTTTTCTTATTCTCTGCTTTCTATTTGTACTGCAAAAATAAAAATACTGAAAATGGCTAGATGCATTGCTTTAACTGTTCTGTCTTTACCTCTATAAAAGATTTCTCATGCAGAAGAAAAATGCATTTTTCACCTGCATCTTTGTCAAAAAACTGTGCTGGCTGAGGGGCTAGTCACCCACCAAGTAGTTTTGTCTCATTTACTTCAGTGTGTACACAGATCATGCAAAGAGGTTGTCTTTCACTCCCAAAACAGGACTGGCTTCTACTCTGCCAAAGTATTTGACTGATTGAGTACTGTTCAAGTCCAACCTCCTTTGAGCACAAAAGGAAAAATGTTTGTATTGTACCTGTTAGGATAAAAGTTGGTAGACTATTAGAGAGAGTTATTCTTTTACAACATGGACACATCTAAAGGCAATATGCCTGTCTAGTTCTTGTCCTGTCGGATACAAAAATGTCACTAACTAGAAATATCTGAAGAGCCATAGATCAGCTGCTGATGTTCTCTGAGAGATCAGAGTACAGACAGACAGAGAGGGGCTGCTACATTTCATACCCTACACAGCCTGTCTCAGATATCTTACTGGAGAAAAAGAATAACCAATGTGAAGAATTCAAATTCTCATCTTTTTTTTTATATCATCAGCACGTTACTTCATAGTCTGGTGACAGACTATCTCAAATACCCTAAAAACACTGAATTAGTGACTTAAAGATCCATACATATGTAGCTCTAGTGAAATTATCTTATGTTGTTCCACTTGCTCTATTCAGTACTGCTTTGCAAAGTTCATAAATTTCAGAGGCCTAAATGTAACAGTGCAAGCAGACTAAACACTTATATTTAAAGTGGAGTACATTCTGCCCTGTAACATAAAGCCAAAATTCAAGGCTATTTCAATGACCTAGTAACAGTGGCAGACATTTGATCTCTTCCATTTAATAATCTGCATTTCAAGAAAAGTACCTGTATAAGATTTTGGTTTTAATGTCTGTATTAGGCACCCATAAGGCATTCAGATTTTGGCAGAAAGTTTTTGGCGGACTTGGTTTTTAATAATGCACACACATATTTTCAGGAAACAGTGCAATATATTTTTAATGGACACTGGCAATTGTTTTAGAAATTTGGAATTTTTGCAACAAATCTATATGAATTTTAAAGATTCCTAAGGTCTTTTATTTAGAAATCTTCCTACCTGTTTTTAGGTCTGATCTCCCCTGATTCTCAACTGAATTTCAGTCAGAGGGATAACATATATACTGGTAAACCTATAGTGTAAAAACCACTATGGATGTCATATATTGATGTATATTGCTTTGTAACAATATATTTCTTCCTGTAAAAAAATGAATATACTCCTGCAAAGCACCATTATAGAACTATGACTGTGTTCAGAAATACAGGAAGGTAGAGTCAAGCTGTGCTGTTATACCAGTATTTTTACAGTGATGTAGCCTTCTATCTAGATAAGACTGTAGGCACGTGAGTTAACAGCCACTGCATCTTAGTCAGTGTGGTTCCTCATTCTCTTTAATATTCCTGTCTGCACACAGACACGCGATAGCAGCAGCCATGTGCTGAACTCTTGAAACACCATAAATGAATTGATGCTGTGCATGAGGTAGGTAATATCCTGCAGTTTCTCTTGCACATATGTTTTCCTCTGCTCAGTGTCCCACTGACATTGCAGGTGAAAGCACAGGTGTAAACAGGAGGAACCATTGGGAGTGTGAGGACAATTTGTTCCTTTGCATGTCACACTCCATTTTAAAGCACAGTATTAAGCAATGACCCTTCTCTTTCTAGAGCTATTATTTTTAAAAGGAAGTAATATTCTATCTTTTCTATGTGCTTTTAATATAGTCTAATCTTCAGGAAGCTACACGTGCTAAGATTAAAATGAGTTTGCTGTCCTTTAACAAAATGTTAATATCAAAGGGATAATGTGAGTCTTAAATCCCAAAGTGTTAAAACCAAATTACACTGTACTTTGAAAGCTAATTATACAAAAGCATACAAAAAGAAAATATCAGAGTATTATTACAATATCTCTCTATATATAATATGTGCAAAATTCAATACACAAGATTCTTGTTACTCGTCTGTGAGTTTTCTTTAAAATAATGTTAACTTATTTAAACCAGTATAAGTAGTTTGATGTTACTCCTGGGAAACAAAGATTGTCGATACAAGAACCTCCATAGCTTGGAGGACAAGCTGAACATGGGACTCCAACTTTATATGGTGCTTCTCCAATCCAATTCCCCCTGAAAATAAAAAATGAAAAAGAATGCTTAATAATTTCAGAGTGGATGAAAAAAAAAATCATCAACCATATTTGTTTTGAGTGATTAATGTCTCCACTGATATACCATAAGTGCTCTGTTACAAAAAACATGACATTAATTTATTTCTGCATTTTACTGATAAACATTGATCTAGCAATTCCCAAGAAAGAGCAGAAAAGTGATCATGTGAATCCAGGCTAGTAATATCCATTCCACATCCTTTAGTCTCAGTGGTGAAGTCCCACTCTTCTTGCTTTTGCTACAGCCAAGTGATTTTTGTTTCTCTGATCCCATGACAGAGTATTTTTTACTGGAGGTCTATAATTACGAAAAGTAGCAAAATAAGCAATGCTGCAAGGTTTTCCTTGAGCACATTTTTCTCTGGCAGTTATCTTAAAAGCTTGTGCTTTGAAGATGGAAAAACAAACTGAGTGAAATCTTACTCTCAGGTTGCACCAGCCTAGGTTCACATTGTGAAGCTCTGAGGCTGAATTCATTAGAGAAAAAGGAAGATAAAAAACTATTAAAAGGAGCAGGATTGGGGCATTTCCAGAGGTCTCACAGATGCAAATGAGAGAAGTAGGGTGTTTGGTGAATAGAGGTGTGCAATAGACCCTAGGGATAAAGGGGTACAAAGTCTGGAGAGTGATCACATGAAAAGAGGTAACACTGAAACATCTAGGAACATCTGAAAAACACATCCAGACTTTTAGGGGTTTATGTAAACCACAGACTTTTGGAGAATCATGCAACACTCATGATGTAGGCAGAAAGTTAAAATTAGATTTTTATTTAAATGTTATGTCTTACAGAGCAAAGAACTTTCCTTTAGTTTGCATGTGACGTGGAATAGCAGTGAGTAATGCAATTATTTATGAAACATTTTGTCATTCCCCACCTCCCAGCCAGTAACACTGGATCAAAAGCCCTGGTCTGGGTTGTGCCTTGGAAGAAAGTAGGAATCTCAAATAATTTGCTCATTCCTACTTCTCTTCCAAATGAGTACAGCAGACTAAGTGCTCAGGAAATATATTTAGTCTGATAACAGATATGGAAATTCAGAGTTTGCTGAAAACTGCTTTCTGCTTCCTTTTCTATGCAACACATGGCAGACTTGAAACCACTAGATAATCTGGGGCCTTTCTAAACTGAAATTATTCTCCTTAACTTTAGAGGGTTTGCACTCATTTCAGAATCATAAATATTTTTCTGTGTTACAGCATGGCATCAGTGAAAATTACTGGAGTTCTAAATCCTAAATCTTTGTCAAATTCCAATATTAATAACTCAGATTGGCGCTGCAATATTCACTCCCTTCCTCTTTAGAGGAGTTTCTGATGTGCTGGTTACTCAGAAGGACACAGACTTCACTGAGTGGCAAAGAGACTTCTGAGTGTGTGCCCAAGGACCCTAAGCCAAATGTTCTTAACTCAATTAAATCTAGAAATACAAAATTAATCCAGGGAAGATGACTCAATATAATTTTTGTGACCCTGCAAGAAGTAGATGTGAAAATCATGGTTCCACTTCCTGTGACTGAAAGGGCTGCTCAATATCTTACACAGAGAAAGAGCTTTCAACTTCAAGCTTTGGTTAGCTTTCAAGAAGCTGTGGGACTTTTAGTTCAGAAAATATAAAATGTCATTAATTCATTGCTAGATGATACACACTAAATTAGTTTCCAAAAATGCCTAATGTATAAATCCATTTTATTCCTATATATGAAAATGAGACAAGTATTCCAGAAAGTTTATAATTTTTTTTTTAATTAGGATACATAAAAAAATTATCTTAGAATCATTGATTTCATCTTATCTGTACTGTGGAACTATAAGTCAGATAGAGTCTTTGCTGTGTAATCTTTGCTCCCTCACATACATTTCTTACCATCTTTTTCCAGTAAATATTAAAGACAAAAGGACAGAGAAATCTCCTTGATTTCCAAAGGTGGTTTTTTCTCCAAGTAAATTTTCTTGCGAAATCCTATCTCTTTTTCAGCTGCAAAACCTTTAAAAATTCTTTTTACTCATGTAACAGTTAGAATAATGACATATTCTTGCATATTCTTTACCACAAATGGACCCGTGCCACCAAGAGTTTATGGAAAACATGCTCAGTTAATTATACTCAGGTTCCTATATAGAACTGTGTCTTTGCCCAATACACAGTCAGAGCAAGCAGCCACTTACACTGTCTGTGCAGCTTTTGCAACAGTGGTGCAAACCAGACCGCAAATTGAAGCTCTTCCAGAGCCACACTTTACTGACTCATTCTGCACCCAAAGGAAAGCTTGGGATGATGTCTAGGAAATGCTGGCAGAAAATTCATTTCTGCATTTCAACCTAACACTGACCTCTGCACATTATGGGATATAGGACCACCTATAGGTGTCTGTGAGCTGTATTTTAACAGACCCTAATATGGAAGGCAAGATGAGATAGATTTGCACACATGGAACTTAGGCTGATGGACTTTATATGGAAGCAATGCTACGGATTATGTAGCATGGTCATAAGCAAAGGTATCCTGTGGGCAACATGTATCAAAGAATGAATCACAGAGTGGTTTGGGTTGGAACAAACCTGTAAGACAAACTAATTCCACCCCATTGCCACAGGCAGAGAACGTCTCACTAGACCAGGCTACTCAGAACCCCATCCTGTCTGGTCTTGAATACCTCCAGGGATGGAGAGTCCACAACCTCTCTGGGTAAATTGTTCCAGTGCCTCACCACCCTCACAGTAAATGTCCAAATGTCAAATCTAAACCTACCCATCTTAAGCTAAGGCCATTCCCTCTTGTCCTATCACTACATGCCCTTGTGAAAAGTCCCTCTCCAGCTTCCTTGTAAGACCCCCTTTAGGTACTGGTAGGTTGACACAAGATCTCTCTGGAGCCTTCTCCTTTCCAGGCCGAACAGCCCCAACTCTCTCAGCCTGCCTTCATAAATGAGGTATTCTAGCCCTGATCAACTTGGTTTCCCACCTCTGGACCTGCTCTAACAGGTCCACATCTTTCTTGTGCTAAGGACCCCAGGACTGGATGCAGTTCTCCAGATGCAGAGCAAAGTAGAGGAGGAGAATCACCTGCTGGGCACACCTCTTTTGATGTCCAGGATATGGCTGGCTTCTGGGCTGCAAGCATGCCCTGATAAGTCATAGTGAGCTTTTCATCTACAAACATCCCACAAGTACTTCTCCTCAGAGCTGTTATCATTTAATTCTCTATCCAGCCTGTACCTGTGCTTGGATTAACCCATTCTAGGTGTGTTTTGCCTTACTGAATTTCATAAAGTTTGCACAGACCCACCTGTAAGTATATCCAGAGACTGACCTACAGCAGGATTTCTTACCTGAGGAAGTCTAGTCCACCATGCCTATCTATAAAAGAGTGAAGAAATAAGGAATTCCAAGTAAAGTGATGTCAGCACAAAGAAGGAAGAAAATAACAATAGCAATAACAGAAAACCAGTTTTTTGTTTTGTTCCACACACATCAAGTTGATTTCTTTCCCTCCCTGTACACTGAAGTCATACATTTCCGTATGTTCAGTTTGAAAGCTTGAGCAAAGGAGCAGCCCACAGAAAAAGCACAAAGAGAGGTCATGCTGCCGAAAAAGGAGTAAGCAGTCCTATGAGAGGACCAAAACATGCACAAAGTATAAAAATAAACAAAAATAAAAGAGAGCAACTCACTTTGGGGCATAGTTGCATACCAAGTAAACAGCTCGCCGCCAAACAGATCCCCAGACGTTCATATTCTGGCATGTGTGGATTGCACAGCCTATACGATTGGAAGTGGCCCAAACCATCTGAATAAATATTTATTATTGGTGAAGTCCAAATTGAAAAGGAATATATAAATACATATATTTATAGATATAGACATACATTTATTTGAGAGAGAGGGGTATAAATACATCACAGGAAAGTTTAGCTTTGAACATGAGATTTTGAATAGAGGAAATTTATATAACCTGTGTGTAATGGGTGCACATGGGTCCATAACATCGCATCGGGCACCTAGGGTTGCAGTCTTGAGGATAAGGGAATGCATAATCCTTCACCTCATCATACCATGGCTTTACCAGCTGGAGAATAGACCGATACCTGGAAAGAAATGAAAGAAAAACATGTCATTTTAGATTTCTCTTCACATCACCAGGGTCACAGTATTAAGCAATAATATTCTTGAGCCAAACAAACACTGGCAGATATAGATATATTCTACAGATATAGACACAGAATACTGAATGACACTTTCATTCATCCAAGATATGGATCTTAAAGGCTGTTCAAAGGCTGACAAAATAGTTGCTTTGTAGGGTAACCTCTTACCTTCCTGTTCTTACAGACAGGTTCTGGCCCAAAAATCTCAGAAGATAGGAAGGACCATGGTCCCAAATGCAGGTAGCAGCCCAAGCCTCAGCAGATTTGGCAAGAGTTTCATCCCAAACCTGACAAAATAAAGTATCCTTAGCAGTAGAACAGAAAAAAGCAAATTATCATAACGCTAGAACAAAAGAAACAAGTACCTTAACTCACAAATATATTATTGTGATACATCAGATCTGGAACTAAGAGACTGTGGAGCAGCATGTATGGAATCCAGAGGGATTTGCCCTATTGCTGGACAGAATTCCTTCCCATATCATTAGAGGAAGCCAAATATCCCGAACTCTCCCTTTTTTTCTGGAAAAGCCCTTCACCAAACAAGTATTCTCCTACCATTTTCCCTTCTGTGCTGATGAGATCCATGTGTGGAGAGGAGTGAAATGTTGGCTGGGACTCAGATAAAAAGTGAAGGAGAGGAACACAGGAAGAACAATTCAGCATAGGTATTACATACCCCACAAAACCCAAACATATTAGAAATAGGACCTCAGGAGTATCTATAGCCAGAGCCAATGTGTGTGGCAGCTCTTCGTATTTGAGGTCACAAGGTCAAGAAAGGGATTTCACAAAGGCAAAGACTATGGATAGTTTCCAGGTACAGTATAGATTTCACTACTTTATTCTGCACAGGAACTGGCATTGCTCACTGCCTGATATAAAAACGGTAACAGCTCTGTAAGAACAGACAATTTGACTTCAGTTCTCCAATGTTTGGAACATGACAAGTGAACTTAAACACTGTCTCCTTTATATGCTTTGCCTGCTCAGTTACATGATTGATTTGCAACTCTCCTGTTTTCTCCACAGCAAAACAGGTTTGTCTCAGAAATAATGGAGATATTGGCAACAGAACCTACTGCACCACTGGAACTCCTGATAAAGAATATCTCACTGTTACATTACAAGTGCACACGAATCCTACAAGTGCACTATATCTTAGTGTTTAAGGGATACCCAAGTAGGCTGTAGATTCTGAAATTACGTGTATATTTGGAATACCTTTCTTGGAGTGTTTAAGTGCAGAATAGTCGTAGTGAACTGCAAGTAGAAAGGCAGAACAGGATGTGGTAAAATTGTTTATGCAGACCATCAGTACTTTTTAAACACAAACACAAACTCATATATCTTGAGTGGTTATGAAATAAAGAGTATGCTCTCTGAGGCATGAAATAAGAGGCAAAGTCAGAAATTAACTTATCAAAGGATAAAGTGGCCCACATCACAAATATTTTCTGTACTATGAGCTAATAATAATTTCTAACACTGAATTCAATTTTAATTTCACCAACCTGAAGAGTGAAAAGATGGGTCATAATGAAAAGACTAGGACAATAATTCATGACCTGACTCTAGTACTTTGTGAAATTTCTCTTAGTGAGAGGACAAAATTTAGTAAATGCTATGAAATTGCTAGACCATTGAACCAAGCTTTTGCAAATATGGAGTGGATAAGGTACCTTCTTGATTAAAGATGAAGCACAATAGAGATCAGTAAGACTCCTTAACACCAATCATTTTCCACTCAAGTGGAACCACCTTAGGGATGGTAAAATGGGTTATGCTTAAAGAGAAGGTTTATTTTACACCTGTTCAGAAAATTTTCCAGGACAAAGTCAAAGAAAATTGCTAGTACAAGGACAAAAGACAGAAGTCTTAAGAAGAAGCATGCTACAAAGAAATACTCTTCAAGCAAGGGAACACTTAGACTTCAGCCCTGAAAAATTATGGGAGTTTCTTGGAGGAGCTGGAGATAAAAAATCCAAAACCCAGGATATGCTCTAGGGCCCAAGTCAAAGAAAATTGTGCATAGACCTTTCTTTTGCTTTGTGTCTCTGCTATTAAGTTTACTAGCTGCATGTGGCCAGTGTATAAAAACCCCTTTATAATCCCAGCAGTGGTCCCAAAAAGAGGGATTAAAGAGTAGGTACAAACACAAAAGAGTGCCTGGGGAGTGTGCCTGAGAGGCTGGGGCCACAGCCAGTGTTTGGAGCCTGCCCAGGGGAGCAGAGGACCTCACGGATCCAGCGCGTGGGTCCAAACACAGCTGCCTGGTGTGCATCCATAAGGGCTGCTCTGCCAGGACTGTGACACCCCATAAACACCCTCCTTTGCTGGGATTAATCATGCTTCTGGCACGAGTGCTCCTGCCAGGAGGCTGAACATGAGGTTTGTGTGCTTGCTCCCAAGTGACCTGTCTGCACTCCCGCAGTAATCTAAACGTGCACTGGATTCGCACAAAGAGTGCCAACATCCTGCCTTCCACCCAGCACATTTCTGTGTACTGAACTCGCAAAATAGCATGTTAGGTGTTTCAAAGAAATGTGAAGAATGGACTAGGTTTTCACTATTAACACTCTCTAAGCAAGACACAGTGCCTGCCTTGGACAGCAAGGGCATTTCTAGTTCACTTTTTCTTCTCCTCAGCTTCATTTCTGGTTATCAGGAATCAACTGCAGCACTGAATTGGTAAAGTTTTGAGGTGTTGTTTCTAACTCACTTTAAAATGTTGTGAGTTTGTCATGTATAGTGCACTCTGCTTTCCATTATCTACTCACTCTTGATCCCTCTCTGGACAGATAAAATTTTTGGCAAACATAAAAAAAATAGAAACAAATAGAAGGAAAATAGCTACTGACTAAGGGATAAGGGGAAGGGGTGCATATGCATAATCTTTAAATTTCCTGTATTCCTTCATTAGCAGGCTAGTGAAAACCCTCCACAGTCCCCTACTGCTATGTAAATGACTTGTGTTTCATGGGAGAAGTTCATTGCCTCACCTTCCTTATTTACTTCATCTTTTCAGAAAAAAAGGTGCTCACAGTCCTTCTAGGACTATCTCTAGATGATCACCAGAAGAAGAGAATACATAAAAGAGACCTTATAGAGTCTTTCAGCACCTGAAGTGAACCTGTGAAATAGCTGGAAAGAAACTTTTTTCACTGGGATCAAGTGATAGGACAAGAGAGAATGGCTTAAAGCTGAAGGTTTTCCTAGCTGGAGGCTAGGTTTAGATTGGATATTAGGAAGAAATTCTTTGTTGTGAGGCTGGTGAGGCAATTAAACAGGTTGCCTAGAGAAGTTGTGGATGCCCCATCCCTGGATGTGTTCAAGACTGGAAGGAGCTGTGAGCAAACTGGTCTAGTTCCTGCCCATGGCAGGAGGGTTGGAACTGGATGATCTTTAAGATTCTGTCCAACCCAAACCATTCTATGCTTCTATAGAAAAGCAAACAATTTATATAGGCTGAAAGTGGAAAATATTATCTAATAATGACCCAAAATATTGTAAGAGACTGTGACATTAGTTCACCCTTTCAAAAAAAGTCTGATTCTGAGTCCACAGTTGTACTAACTGAGTTCAGACCCCTGTTTTGGGTATGTAAGAGAACAGAGCAAAGACATTTGGATTTTAAAGCCATATGGCTTCATTATGTGTACATAGATAAATAGCATACCAAGAAATGCAAATATATCCTAGAAAGAGAAACTGAAGTAACTTGAAAGTTCTGTATAAGGAGAAATTAAAAAGCTCAAGCTAATTAGCAAAGAATTTAAAAGAAACAGAGCAATAGACAAAATTACAAACTGAAATATAGGCAATGCAGTGTTCCTATAAAACACATCCAATAAAGCTGCCTGACATGAACACAAAATTGTAAAAGAGAAAAAGTAAAAATATTTCCGTACTCAGTGGGTTAAGATCTAAGAAGGTGACTCATCCTGAAATGCTGATCATGCAAACTCCCAGTGCCAAAATATGATCATCCACTCCCTGGGGACAGCTAATCTTCATTTGCTAGATTGCAAGTAGTTGAGGAAGAAGTCACCTTCTATCCAGTAGAAAGATACCCCCCAAACTCTGGATCACTGATTTGGTCCAGCATGGAAACCTTCCCACTTCTCAACAGGGTCTAACTGAGCCACAACAGAGTTAAAGCCTGTCACCACACTTCCAGTGACAATTGAAATGAACATCCTTTGGCCAATTTATTTTTCTTTCTTGAGCCAAAGATTATTTTCCTAGAAAGCTCTCTGACTGTGCTTTCTGTACTGCTCCCTGCAAAACACTTCCAAACTACATCTCACTTGAAAATTGTCAAGAGGTCTGAACACAAGGAACAGGACAGTGTTTCCACATGGAAAGTTTCAACATCTGAGACCACTTCATGAGGCAGCTCTGGGGTGTTCTTTGCACTCACACAGCATGTGCTTGCTGAGAGTTAGCAGTAAAATCTCAGCATTAATAAAGTCAGCAGGAATTTTGCCAGTGAGCCAGAATTTCATCCTAGATTTTGTTTCCCTCTGCAAACAAATAGTAAAATATTTAATCCCCAAAATGTGTAATAAGCAATAGAGTGTAAAACAAAATCTCTTTCATGTTGAGTGAAATTTCTTGAAGCACCAGAAGTGGGCTTCCTTCACCAAGGAAAGCCTTTTAATATTGTGGGTCACAGATCGCACATACATTTCCTTTTTATAGCTGTTTCTATAGCTGTCTGTCAGTTGTTCTTAGATAATTTCCATGTAAAAAGGATGAAGTTGTCATTTTGTGGTTGGTTGGAACAGGAGGTCCTGGTCACAACTATGCTCTTAGGCATTAAAACAATGGTGAAGCTGAGTAAACATACTGATGATGAAAAAGAAAAGAAACAACTACAATATTACAATGATCTGTCCACAACATTTGTTGAAAAATAACTGGCTGTTCCCTTCCTACTTTGATACCTATGTTTAAATTTGATGAATTGCGTACATAACAATTTTTAAAGGAACTTAGAAACATGGTTCTGCTCATTGTCATTGCAGGCAGAATTGTAGTCCTCAGTCACTTAAATGGAGCTGCTTTTTCTTGACACTCTGCTCAATAAATGTCTTAGGAGACAAACCAAATCACTCAAATGACAATGACCTCTCCTCTCTGCAAGTGCTCTGAAATTATTATTGATGGCAACAGATAACAAGAATTTGTGATCTAAATGCAAAAGGAACAGAATACAAAGCCATACACTGTATTCTTTATTTTCCCATTCTGTGTGGATATCGATGGTAAACCAGATGTTTTTAGAAGCACTTAAATTTACAGCCCTCATTGTCACAAAGAAAATATGAATAAAAATGTAAGTAGGAGTGCTCCTTCCCTGACAACAGATTGTAAGATAGAAGATGTGGACTAATTGTGGAGTTCATAAAGAAATGTTTTTATCTGGTAGCCTAAGGACTGTGCTAATGATCATTGTAAAAACACTCAAGCAATCCAAGCCTGTGTTTTCGTTCTTCTTTTGCCATTATGATTTTTACTCCTTCCCAGCTCATTTTTATTGCCAGTAACTAGGAAGCTCTCCTAACTTGCAAAAGAGCACAAGAGAACCCCAGCAGAACATTGCTCTGGATATTAAATACCAGCAGCAGCCCCCGGTGCTTCACTGTTCGTGTTTGGTCTGTTTGTTGTGTTGTTGTTTTTAAAAGACATATCAGCTAAGATATTATTGTGCATATTTCCCAATGGTAAAATAAGTACTTTAGGCAAAACATACATACCCTGGCCACTCACTACCTTGCTAGGAATTCCCTGAGTCAGGACTGCTGCCCATTGTGCCAGGACAGCTGTGGTGTGACCAGACCCTCGGCTGGCTGCCACCAACTATACAGCTAAAGTGACAAACACAGGGTAGAGATGTGAACACAAATCCAGAGCAAACAGGTGAAGTTCAGTAACCACTCCCTTCTGCAACTCCCTTCTTTACAGAAGTGCATATGAAGAGATGGCAAATGCAATACTGGGACACACAATTTGAAGAGAGTTGCATGGCAATACTGCTACCTTTTGAAGCAATAAAGAGTGGAAAATTTTTTCCAGTCTTGGCATCTTGTTTTTCATCTATATATGTTTACTTTGGACTCATATTAGTGATATTCTGATTGTTATTTCACACAAACAGATCATTCACACAAACAGTGATTCTTAGGCATCTCAGAAAGATGGCCAGTACAACCTTCTTTTAGCAATGATCAGTTAAAAAATTAGCCTTTCCACCTCAAACATATAATTTTACTCCCCAGTAGCTCCCTGCTTCTCTTTGTTTGCCTAGTTGAAGATCAAAAGCTCTTGCTTCCAGAATGACAAGTGAGAAAGAAGAAAACCTTGACTCAAGCAATTTCTTCCTGTGATAAAACACTGCGAAGCCAAGGGATGAAATCCAACATGTCCAGTCCATCTGTGCAGCTGCATTCCACAGCTGCTCGTGCAAGTCCCAGAGTGGATTAGCAGATGTAGGCTGCTACCCTCCAACACACAGGTCCTGTCCTCACGGGTCACTCAGCCTTGCACCGCTCGCACTTGCGCGTGCGGCGGCTGTCTCAAATCCCACAGCAGCGTGCAGGGCACACAGGAGTCCTTTGCTCCCCTTCTCTTTCATACAGTCAGACATGTAGCACTGTCAAGTTTAGAAAATTTCTGTAGGACCTCCCACCACGTCCACTACCCCAAATCTGGCAGAAAGCTTAATAAAACAACCCAACAGCCCTTCTGCCTGCATGCTTTACAGCAGAATGACTGACAGAGCCAAATCTTTTTGCTCCCACTTTTTTCAATACATACTGTGTGATGAAAACATATGATCTCATTGGAACTTAGAGATGTGGCAAACTTTATGTATTTATTTAGGCTCTGAGATAATTTGGACTTCAGACTCTCTCTCTCTAAGAATATGTTTTTGGTTTTTTTTATCTCAACAGCCACCTGTTAGAAATTCTTGTATGTATATTGTAATTCGTGCCTACCACACATGCAGGTACTTTTTCACATGCATTAGGTAATAATTAGAAAGTTTACACAGAAAATTTCCAGTCTACCCTCTAGAGAAAAATATCTCGATGGGAATCACAGCTCTGTATGTCATTCTTCTGCAAATAAACGGAGGGTTAATATATCAAGCTGCTTGTCCAACAATCCCTTGCAACTCAAAGTAAAACTGTGCAATGTTTTATAGTAAATTTACTGTCATATATCCAAACCTCCAAACATCTGAGTCACACTTCTGAAGGGCTCAGTATGAGAAGGTCTGGCTTAATCCAGGCATCACCAGACATATTCCCAAGAAACCTCACTACCAGAAATACTTTTCTTATGAAAATTCAAGTCTGTGTTTTACATAGAAGCTTATATTCCTGGGTGTCTACATGATGCAAACACAAAGTGCTATCATTTGAAGCTTTACCGCTGTTAGTAGTCAATTTTTTTCTTCTAAACATTGTCTGAACTTCCTTTCATGTTTGGCATCAGGCTTTCAGACAATAAGAAATAAAGAAAATTGGTATGCTGTCAGATTTAATAACAATAAGCTTCTCTGATATGCTATTATTTGTTTAGCTTTTGGAAAAGTTAAATATCACAGCTATATATCTTAAAATATTCAGTGCTTTTCTAATCTCCTGCAAGCATATTTTAATTGGCAACAATTTATCTTAGAAGTGGTAACAAAAAGGACCAAATTTTAGCTCCATGTCACCCTGACAATTGGTCAGAAGTCTGAAAAGGAGTGTTTGACCTCTCATTTTAAATATGATCAGAACAAATTGTATTTTCTTAGAAACACAAAATGTGAATGAAAATGTATTTGTTTTGTGGTGTTTCATTTTTCTTACACACAGAAAAAAATATACATTCTGCTTTTCTTTGTTATTAACCACTGAAGCTTTCCATCAAAAGGAAAAATGTTCTTAATTTCTTTAAAAGTTCCCAAAGAAAATACTTACTATTTTCTAAATAGCTCTAGCTGAAAGATATGACAGCATGACTTAAAAGAAAACACATAGAAGCTTCCTCTTTCTGCAGAATAAAGAGTAATAGTTCTTTATTCTCAGAAAGAGAAAGCTCAATTTAAGATTCTTTCTCTTGATACAGATTAACAGATATCAGTGACAGATAGATAGATGTGCAAAACCAGTTAATTCTCAGTTTCATTTAAACAGACCTCAAACTCCATCCCAGGGCACCTGCAGATGCATTCATACATGGAGGAGCCTGAGCTGAAGATTCTGTGCACAAAAAGCAAACAAGGGTATCCTGGGGCTTCCATCTTTTGCTGCCTTTAGGATACACATTTTCACAGACCTGCAATAGACTATTTATCTTTTCAGGTGGAGAAAGAGAAGAAAAACGCTGAGAGGTTTAAGGTTACTATCATTTCCATTCATGTATGAAACAAAATATTGTGTACTTTGGATCAAGATTCTTGTGAAAAATGCCCTGTCTCTGTTTTTAGCCAAGAAGTTCAAGAGGTGCTACATTTAATAATAAAGGAATGTCTAATTCTGAGGCCTCTGGGCAGGCTGCTTTCTATCTGAGACTTTACTAAGGTTTTTTTTGTTTGTTTAAACTCCTAGAAGGCATTCTGCTAATACCAAATTTAAATAATGTAAATATTCTTTTCTAAAACACCATCAAGATGGATGTTTTAAAATTGTTATGCAGAAAACATTGGAACAGAGCTCTAGTACCAAAGCAAGTTTAACACAGTCATTCTTTTCCACAAAATTTTATCAACAACAGCATTTTTGGGGAAGTCCTTCAGATTTTTCAAGGAGTGCTTTCCAGGAAGGGTCTTTTCCATTCAACTCTTGAACAGGTCTTCTGCCATTCACTCTGAACATAACAGATGGCTTTTGTACTTCTTATCAGTAACATCCACTTGGATTTGACCCTAAATGAACACCAGTTACTGAGACTGAACAGGCTTTCCTAGCTTTCTGTCAATGAAACTGCAGGAAAAATGGGCAACACCCTACATGTCAGTGATAGCCAAGTAGCTCAGTGCTGCATTATTGACACTAGTGCACTAGGAAATACGTAAGTAGCTAAACTCACCTGTGAGGCAAAAGAGAGCTAGGTAAGTCTATTATGCAAAATCAGCAGAAAGTAAGCTCCATTTATTCCTGCTTTCTCTCTGTCAGTTGCCATATTGTGCCTCCCCTGCAGAAAAAGGCTGAGGATGCTGTGAAACAACTGCTTCCTTTCCAGGCTGTGATGCAGACAGACACCATTAACTGTAACCATGTGAACCACATCAGTTCCCTCCATATTATTTTAATTTTCTGAGAGGATCACTATTCTAGAATTCATTTGCCCATGATCTTCAGACATTCCTGGTGCTGCATTGTGGTACTAGGCAGAAGGGACATTAATTGGCTAAACAGAAAATCAAGTGGTAGGAGGCAGAAACTGGAACCAGTGAACACATTCCACTATAATGCACCTTCTCATTTGTTCTTACCTCACTTGTGGATTCCCAGCATAGAGCAAGCTAAAAGCCAAGGCAGTTCTCCAGTATGGGACAGGAGGCCCATACTGGAGAACCTCCAAGCGTAAGACTGAGGTGGATTACACTTGCATTTATTTTGTATCTAGCATGATGAAAAGCATATAAAGAAATTTGCACCCTGACTCATCATCTGGTTACTTTATTTCAAACTTCACTATGTATACAGGATTTAAGAGAAAAGGGCTACTGAATGGAAAAAGTAGGCTGCCAGTAACTTCTACAGTAAATTCTTTGTTGCATTATGGCAGTTAGACATGCACAGTTAAAATGATGGGCCTAACCTTCTTTGACATCTAAGGGTCTTGTTCACGAATTTAACTAAGGAACTGTAAATGGAGTGCAACCGTAATTTGATCCAATATGCAGAAGTATTGTAATGACACGCACATGCAAATTGAGGAAAGATAATATGCACCTTAATGCCAAGAAAACTGTCAGTAAATATGTAAAGGGTAATTTTTTGAAATTAAAAATGACAGAAATTGTATTGGCAGTTTAAAAATGCATATAAAGATTAATTATCTGAGCTTTAGAGGGAAATATTTAGGTTAGACATTTGGAAATAATTTCTATTCCTAAGGTAAAACATTTGCCAAGAGATGTGACTGAGACAGCATCACTGTATGTGTTCAAGAATAGACAAGATGAAAAACATATGTATGTAATGCAGATGGAAGTCCTGCAACAGGCCAGGGATAAAGTACATGAATTAAGAGACTCTATCCAACTCATTAGACATAAATCTTGAAGGAACTAGCCCTGCAATCCTTACTCACAGACATGTATGATTTCAGTGGGACCATGTAAATAAGCCAGGGCAAATGACTCAAGAACAAAATGTCCTTAAAGATTTAGAATGGTCTGTAAGAAACCACACTGAAAACAGTAAAAACATGGTAAACAGGTTGAAAAGTTTATTTATCAGAAATGCTATTGAATTGGAGAGAAAACCCAACTCACTTTTTCCAGGTCCATACAAAAGGCTTTTGGTATTAAGAAGAACTTTGGAAAATCTGAAGTAGGTTTGCTGGGGTTTTTCTGACTTTGTCTTATCCATCACTTACTGCATATTCCCAGAATATTTTTAAGATCACCTTGACAGCAAAAGAATTTTATCAAGACTTTCAAACTTCAAAGTGAAATAATAAGGAAGTTATTTGCATTTGTGAGCACTAACTGGGTTATACCTTGCTTCTCTGACCTAACTTTGGAAGTCACCTGTGAATTTTCTGGGACAGGAAGTATCCACATACACCACCTTGGCAACGAGAGTCATTCCTGGGCCACAAAGAGTGTACATAATTCCAGCATGACACACGTGGACTCCTTCACAGGACTACAGGAGCTTCTTTTCGAACATAACTACTTTTCTTTTACAACAATAGGTCGTTTCCTTTGTTTAGTCTATTATGGTCTTTTATGTGGATTTACTAGAAATTAATATGCTGAAATTCTCCATTCTCTTCCAGTTCCTATGCCATCAGCTCATGAGAAACACAAAATAACTCCTGAGTAGCTAAACTAACTCATTTCAGGCTAGTCTGGAAATTTTTTACTACTTTGAGTTCTACAAAGTGAGTCAAAGTGACAAAATTCAATCAGGGGCAGATTTTCCCAAATATAAAAGTGCAGTTACTGAACAAAAAATAATTGAAATTGTGTCTAAACATCTATGATATATCAGCAGGCTTGAGTTTATCTAAAGCACTTTTTGCACTTAAAATCTTCAGCTAGCGTTCCACAAACATGTATTTGAGTATGCAATCCTGCCCCCTTTATTATACTTCAGACATGCTACTGCCAGTCAACAATAATTATGTTGATCCATACTGGACTCAGGACACATCCTTGCAGAGCCAGCAGTGAAACTACTCATGGCTTGCCTTTGCTATGGCTCTTCAACAAGTCACTCAGATCACCTTAGAGAACTCTTAAATAAAACAGATATTCCCATTTTGCATAGGAATGCCATGGAGGATGGTGTTCACTGTGCATCAAGGCCCACTTATATCAGCTACTGCTTCTGCATGCAAAGCTTTAAAGAGCATGTCTGCACATAAGCACCTGCTTGACCAGCTTTTGCACAAAGACAGTGATGTGGGATACAACAAAGACCATACAGACTTTGAAGAAACTGGCCTCGAGTGGGGATAACTGTAGGAAAGGTAAAAATAACTTCTGATCCTCATAGGAACAGATATTTCATGAATGAATGTTTTGGAAACCTAAAGATAGTACCAATGCACATTAAAAGATATTTTATGAGACTCAAATTTCAGTTGGCAATATCTTGCAAATATTTACTGGCCTACCAAGTAGCTGAGATGTCCCAGAAAGGCAACACAGGTCTCTATAGTACGGAATTAGCATTCAGAAAAAGGGATTTCTTTGTTCACATGCTTCCACTGGACCTACAGATGCACATAATTTTCACTCTAGTCAGCTGCTGGCAAATCTACACCTCACTTTTTCTGAGTCATGAATTTTATGGAATCGTTCTGCTTTCTCCACAAAAAATATACAAAGGCAAATAGATGATTTTCACCCTTTGTCAGGCCAAAAGTATGGTGTCATCTTTCTTTCTGCAGGTATGCCCTCAGCTTTCAAAGCACAAGCAAAGACTTTTTTAGGATGAGGAAGAAAAAGGTACAAATTTAAAAAAAGACTCACTAATTCTGCATTACAGGCCTGGGAGTTCTTGTTTTCTTTAATTTTCCTTCACATACACACTGACAAGACTTGCATCTGCAGAAAAACTTCCAGGCATCAGTACCTCCAGAACCAGAATCAAAAGGAGGGCTACTTTAAAATCTAACACGTTAGGTGCCAATGTCCCAACAGAAAGACTTGCCAAAGTGTAACTGGCACAAGACAAACCAGCTTCTTACACTGGGGACTGATACAATGCCTCCCACCATGTTTGACTCCCCAGCTGCCTGCTTTCATGGGGGGCATGCATGTTGCATCATGCAACAACAATCTGGGGCAGCACTCAGAGCCACCTCTCCCAAAGAGAATTAGAACACTTCCCAGCTCTGCTTATCTGAACTTTTCTTGCCCAACCCATGTGCATTCAAAGCTGTTCTTCCAGACCTCTCATCCAAAGTCCTACAGTACATAAACCTTCTACACAGTAAGGGCAGAGAAAATAACACCCAAGGAGTGTGAAGTATCTGTAACCACATGGAACATGTGAGAAGCAGACTGTACCAGAGAGAGGAACAGAATGTGTCAAGTAGAAATGCCCCAAAAAAGGCTGGGTGTGGGGAACTGGAATCACAAGAACCAAACCATACAACCAAACCCTGAAGGGGTTTTATTCCCACCAGGGAGGTGGAAATAAAAGCAAGTGGAACTGCACAGAAGTGAGGATGTGATACAGTAATTAATGAGAAGAACAGCTCCTAAAAGAATTAGGAAAAAACAACAAAACACAATTTACTATGACAGTGAACATAGAAAAGATGAAAAAATATTTTTTTCTAGTGCTTCAAAACTGCTTAGTTTTTCTCTGTTTCAACACACTTTAAAAGATTTCCACAATCTACTGCATCTGTAAGCAATTCCAGCTCTCTAACATGTGACATCCGTTTTACTCATTGTTAGGGAAAATGGGATAGGCCATTTTCTTCACTACCCCAGAACTTTTCCATAGTATTCAGGAAAGGAACACACACTCTGTAAGGTTCTTTCAAGCACAAATGCACGTTGTCTGTTGTTGATGACAATGTGTTTGTTGTCTTATTTATGAAAATAAGTAGTGAGAAATGTAAGATCTTTTTTATATAGCAGCAGCAACTTCATGTCCCTGTAAGACACAACAGATGCTGTGCCACACATTGAAATTATTCAGAGACCAAAGAATGGACAAAGCAAACTCAGTTACTGATAATGGCGTTTCCAGTCTCAGTATGGCTTGCAGCACCATGTCATCTGTCATCTTCCAGGCCTCCCTACCAAAATCCTTCTGTAGTCAGAGAGGTAAGAAGTTCCACAGATGGTGGCACGACCACAACGCAGATGGCAGAGCACACCACATGTGATGTTGCTCACTGAGCATTTTTGCATCTGTAGTTACATGGGACACACACAGACTTAGACAATTTTAAAAGAGAATTGGTGGCAGAGGGTTGGCTGCCACTTGGGGATTCAAGCTCAAGTTGAACCTCCACTGTAGGTTCATTACCTACATAGCTTGAGGTGCTGATCTGAATTCTGCAGCATGAAGTCACAAAGTACTTTCAGACTGGAAAACCAAGTGTAAAAGAAAGCTTTCAGTCCTTGCACTTGAGACTACTGTTGGGGCTGATGCTGCCAGGAACACAGGTACATCCTATGGCTGGTTGCTGCTGGCAAAAGCAACAGTAAGAAAGGCAAGGAAAAGAACAGCATGCCAGCTGTAAAGAGCATGACTTCAATCTTGATTTTGTGTCTATGTTGCAGCAAAGCTGCAGCAGAATACCCACCAATATAGATACAATCTTGGCATTTTATGTATGAGTTCAATAAAACTTGCTTTCTATCTACAACTATTTTGTAGTTGTACATATAGCTTTCTATTTACAACTATTTATTTGTATTTTACTTTACTGAACAGGCTAAGAACACTGCATTCACAAAACCCTTGGGAATAGGACAGGGTGCTGGCTTCACTTAAGCAAAGTGCAGGAGCACATTTCTAAAACACACAAGCCAAGGAAGGGTATGGTAGGCTGCCATTGCCTCAGACATTACAACAAAGTTTATTTATACAGAATCAAAGGAAACATCAGTGGAGAGCACAGCAATGAAAATGATGACTGAGCTTGACTTCTGACTGCTCTGGCTTTTCTGTCTCTGACCTTTCCACTTAACCAGACTTCAAACTCAGCCTATGGTCTTCATCCTGCAATATTCTGAGAGCACTCAGCATTCTGAGGTGCTGCTGGGATATGCTGAACAGATTATACGATGAAATCCAGACTTAGGTAACATCTGTGTCCAAATTTTTAGTCATTAGCCTGTACAAAGGAGGAGCTGTTATTACTGATATCCTCTTTTTATGTCAAGCTGATGGTGTCCTGTTTCTCAAACCTATTAACTGTCTGCTGTCATAACTGTCTGCTGAGAAACTGTCTTTAAGCATTTATTATGATGCTGACACAACTTGTCTGTACTTTCAAAACAGTGTGAATACCTTAATTACAACGTAAAAAAAAATGTTGGACAACCTATGTTTAATATTAGAGACCCACATTATGCATGTATGCAAAGTTGGAACATAAAGTAGCAAACACTGCTTTAGCCAGTACTATGAGATCACAGTGAATGTGCAACTTCTACCATACCTGCAGGAACAGATACTTCCTATAAGTATTTTCCAATGAAGAGAAAATGTGCCTGCCACATACTCTTTTTGAGCACATTGAAATCCTACATACTAGAGAAACATGGAAAAGCATCATTGCATTTGATGGAAAGATAAAGGTATTAGGTGTACACAAACAACATGCAATAAGAAAAACACACGAACAGGAGACAAACAGTGCATCACATTAATTACTTTGCAAACAGTTTTACCCTACTGCTTCCATAAATAATATGTGTGGAATAAATTAGAAAGGTTCATTGGGTGTCTTTTTGCCCACATCAGGGCAATCCACATCAGTGTACTCCACAAAAACTATGGAGCTGGTGATCAGCACTTTAAACACTTTGGTTTTCATGTGATCACATACTACTCCTTGGGCCAACAAGCAGTTAACTCACCACTTCACTTATTTCATTGGGACTACACATGGAAATGAAAAAGTAAGAGGTTCAGAGTTCAGTATTTAGCTTTTGTTTGCTGAAGTTAATGCAGCTTGGAAAATGTAAGGACAGAACATTTTAGTAAGCAATAATACATAAAAACGTTATTTAGTTAACTAAAACATTACAATTTGTTTAAGAAAATCAATCACTGCTTTACAGTTTGTTTTACTCTGAAATCAACAGTTCACTTACCATATATTCCATGTTGGAAGCAGGTGGGAAGACTTTGCCTCTGACTTGATTATGATAATCAAGAATGGCAATCATGTCATTCTGTGAAATGTAGCGCTTCCGCCTGGCTTTGGGAATTTTTGCAGAGTCCAGATGAGCTGCCAAAGCCGTCTTGATGTCAGTGAAATTATTGTCTGACAGGAATAGGTCAGTGGAGTTGGGTAACACTAATGCACTTGTTTCACAGAGAATGGAAAATAAAAGAGAACAACTGATTGCAGCAATTACTGTCATTTTGGGGCCAAAGGAGACAGATAGGCCACAGAGGTACTCTGCTTTAAGTCAGGGCAGCAGAAAGCAAATCTGTAGAAAAAAAAAGTACCAAATGTGATTCTGTACATCTGTGTAGCAAGACAAAGTGAAAAAGCAGGCTGTGATCAGAAAAATCATTCTGTCTGTCAGCTCAATCATAAAAACAAACCAGGCAGAACACATGTTGCTGAGCAATTTTCAATATCGGTATTAAGTGATGATGGTCTTACTACAACACACCATTATGAAGTACATGGTCACAGCTGGTAGTATTCCTGAAATAGTGACAGTGCTATCACACCCAATTAGTCAATAAACCACATTACAGATCTTAAATAGGGAGACTGCAAGAAACCTCACAGCATGTTTTCCACTGAAAATTAAAAATACATCCTAGGCTATGCCTACCCCATAGGCATGGAGTGTTTCGACACAATGTGGCAGAGATACACCAGTAGGCAAAAGAAAACATATAGAGCATGAAAGCAGGACATCTTAGAAATAGCATTCAAACCTTAAGTTCACCAAATGTGATGAGCATTGATAAAACTGCATGCAAAGCAAACTTATGGAACTGTATGGCTTACCTCTGGATAATACCAAGAAAAAAAGAACTGAGTCTATTATTCTCCCAGTATATATAGCACTCTCCTATGTGATGATATGAACCTTTGTGGAGAAGTGTCTCTTATTACAACCCCCCAAAGAACAAAACGGTGCTGGTTGTGAAGCTTCTGGCCAGAGGAGCTGCTGACAGCCTTTATATGTCAGAGCCGGTGCGAGCCAGCCGGGGCAGTGTCCCGGCGGGTCCCGCTCAGCCGGGCGGGCGGGAGGGGCCGCGCCGCGCACACGGCAGCCATTGGGTGCCACCCCGGAGGGTGGGTGCTGTGGGGACTCGGTCACACCCCCGGCCGGTCCTGCACAAAGAGCCAGCGTGCACCACTCTCAGTTAGGCATTTCCTACCTTTTTTTTTTTTTTTTTCCCCTCCGTTGCTGTTTTTTTTTCCTCGTTTCCCGAGCATCGTGCTGGCTCGGGGAGCGCTGTTTCACGCAGCCCCACGAGCAGCCAGAGTTTGCAAACGTGAGTTGGTTGTGCCGGCCCCGGGAAGCGGAGCCCGGGCACCGCCGTGCCCCGGCCCGAGCCGTGCCAGCGGCGCGGTGCTCCCGGGCCCCGCCGGGCGAGCGGCCCCGCTCCGTCCATCGCCGGCGCGGCCCGAGGGCCGCTCCCCCTCCGCTCGCCCCCTGCGCCTCGCCCTCTGCCCTCCGGGGCACCGGCAGAGCTCCGGGCGGCCGTGGCTGTCCCGAAGCAGCTACCTGAACGTCTGCCAGTGGGAAGCTACGGGAGCGGCAGGACCGAAAGCTCCGGCGGTGCCAGGGAGACATCTGTTTCCCATTAGCTAGCCTATAGCTGGAATTCTTTAAGCACAGAATGGTCCAGCCACTCACACAGCAGAGCTGAGGGCACAACACTGAGGCCATGACGAAAGCGAGCAGGGAAGCAGCAGCAGCCAGGAATTGTGTGCTGGGGACAGCGTTTGGGAGCTACACAATGTCAGGCTGACCCCCCGCCAGGGCTGGGCGACCTGGGGCAGCCTGTGAAATGAGGCCCTTAAAAGTGCCACTGCACTGTTTTGTGACATCGTAAAGGAGCTAGGAGAGAGATACACAACAGGTTTGATATTACACCAAAATTTACAAGTGCTCAGAAGTTTCGGTAGCTCTGTTAGAGAAGCAATATGGGATTTAAGTATTAAGAAGTGCAGTCCAGTAGTTGGAGCGCAGGGCTGGAAGCCAACACTCACGCTCTCCTTTTGGCTCTGCTGCTCACTTGCTGTGTGGCCTAACCCAAACCATTTAATCTCTGTGTGCAATCTCTACAACAGTATAATATCCTTTTACAGACATGTCGTAAGGATCAAATGACTAGTGTTTGATAGTGTACTTTGTGATGAAAGGTGTTAAGTATAAAGTATCATAATTAGTTACATTACTGAATGCATGCCCAGCCTGTCCAACACTGCTGCTTAAGCTGCAGGTATTCCTTTGCATGATTATACAAGAAACTTGAAGACATAATTTGTCCTTGCAAGACTAGATGTTGGATGATTCGTTTCATTCCGTTTTCTTTCTTCTGAAAAGAAGTTCATATTTGTTCGTGTTAATGTCAGGAACTGTCTTCCCATTGTTTGAATACAATAAGAATTCTCAGCTCCTTTGAATTGCCGCAGGTCCTTTGATTTCATCTGAGCTGCAATAAGCTATCAAAGGAAAGACACCAACTTAACATGTCAGGAAGTTCAGAGGGTAGATTTTACTAGTTAGTCACATTTTAGAGTGCTATAATTATTTCCTCATACCTCATGGCAGTACTTGAAGGCTCTTATGATACAGGGCACTATATAGAAGATCAAGGATATACAAGCAAATGTGAAATAGTCATGGTTGTTACATCTGTAAAACTGAGCTCTACTTCCCTACAAACAGACCAGTTTATGAGAAAATTCTTTTGTTTCTCTTACTGTCAGATTGTTTCTGTGTCAACAAGCAGTCAGTGCTATTACTCACCTAAATTTAAAAAAAAAAAGGTCATGAGAAAAGCTAATAAGTATTGCAAAAAGTTATTGTGAATGTCAAAAACCTCGAGCATGAGAGTATCTCAACTCAAGTGTGTTGTACTGCTCAGTTGTCAAGAAGGAGATGCAAATAGTGAAAGCCTGAGAACAACTCTCAGGCTTGACAAGTAAGATAGTGACAGTCACAAGCACACGTGTGTTCAGCTTTCTTCTGGAAGAGTCAGTCACCAGATATGCAATGAGTTTAGCAAGACCAATGAAGCCACACTAAAGTTCTCATGGAGGTCTGTGCCAAGGAGAGGAATGTCTAAAATGAAGAGGAATGAAGGAAAAACACCTCAAAGACGTCTGCAAGGAGAAAAATAAGAAGTGGATGGAACCATTTGCAACATACACAAAAAGAACTGTTTCCTGACTCTTCAGCCATCTTCAAAAAGACAAAGCAAACAATCAGACCTGTGATAAAAGACCATTACGGGGCAGAGACAAAGCATTAATGAGACTTTGAATGAGTCAAAATATCTGTAAACCTAATTAAGAACAGAGTCTGCCAGCCGAGATGGCCACAAAATGGTTACTGAGCAGTCTGGAAAAAAATAAAGGGCAATAATTCTTGTGCTTAATGTCAAACGTTCTAGTGAGAAAAGTTATACAATCAAGAATGAGAAAGAATGTAGAAGAAACTAAGAAAGAAAAATAACTCCGTTTATCTCCTGAAAGACTAAGTTGTAGGAAATGGACTAGATTTCAAGGTTTCGCTAGAAAATATTTACATTTTCACAGAACCAGTGTTCATGCATAGGAAAAAAAGGAGAAATGGCAATATAATATATTATACTAGATTTTGTCTAGGCCATATACCTATGACAAAGGCTTGGCTGTACAAAGGCATGTGTCAAAAAGAACAGGATATAAATTTATTAAATGTTGCATCTTTACCTTCACTGCACAATAAAAGTGATGACTCACAATAGTCATGGTTCTTCTGCAGTGTATTCCTTTCATTAAGACCATAAATCCTGAATTTCTGAGTAATTGGTGATTACCCATTGCTCAACAAAGTGGGATGAACTTCATCATGTTGAGTGACATTTATTTTAGTAAATTAATTAAAAATTTATAAAAGTTGAATTGTTGTAATTTAAGAATAGCATATTTACAGCAAAATAATTTTATGCCAATTGCTAATATTAGGCAGTTAAGCTTGAAATATTTATTACAATTTATTTTACTTCTGGATAACTTGACAATACCTGCCTAGGATTTGAGATACTTTTGATTTTATATCTGTAGTGGCAGACAATAATTCATACAGCTGAAGTCTAAAATGTGAAAATTTTTTTTCCTGTCCTTTATCTCCAAGCAGGGTAAAGTTTAGAAAACCTCACACATTCGTATATCTCAAATCACATCAGGCACATACCCTGAAAGGTTGCTTGAATAACTATAAACATCATTGATTGTGCTGACTATATCTTTATTAATTGCACTGGAGGTTTAAGCACTCAGATTAAATATAGACAGTACTTTTGGTGGCTTCATCTTCAACTGAATCCTATCCAGTATTTCAAACTATGCCAAAGGTAAGAACTTCATGCCAAAGGTAAAAACTTCAAACAAAGGTAAAAACTTCAAGTATGATATGGACAATCATATTCTCAGCATTTTTTTTCCAAACAAGGTAAAATATAATTTTTACCAAACACAAACACTAATATACTTAATATACTGTGTAGCCAATGGCACAGGATTGGGTGGCCACAGTAACAAAACTGGCATATAGAAGACTCATGAAAATATTTCACAGAATTGTTAGGGCTGGAGGGGACCTCTGGAGATCATCTAGTCCAACCCCCCAGCCAAGGCAGGGTCCCCTGGAGCAGGTGACACAGGAACAGTCCAGATGGGCTTCGAAGTCTCTGGAGAGGGAGGATCCATGACCTTCCCGGTCGTGTCCCAGTGCCCTGCCGCCCTCAGTGTAATGAAATTCTTCCTCATGCTGAGGTGGAGCTTCTTGTGGTTTAGTTTTTGGTCATTACTCCTTGTCTTGTCACTGGGCACCACTGAAAAGATCTGACACCCCCCTGAGAGCGTCAGAGTCTGACCCTCTTGACACCCACCTTTGCCATATTTTATATGCATTAATAGGGTCCCCTCTCAGTCTTCTTTTCTGAACTAAACAGGTCCAGCTTCCACAGTCTCTCCTCAAAATAAAGATGCTCCCTGTTTGCTCAGGTTTGTCTGTTGTTACTGGAAATATATCAGTAGCTTAGAAAAGAATTAGTAGAAAATGAGGAACGATTATTTATAATGAGAGGAAATGCTAATTACATGTATCAAGAACTCTGCTCTGCCAAGAAATTCCTGCCAAGTAGAGTGGATGGTAAGGAGCTGTTGCCAGTCATAATATAGCATTTCTTAGAAATGAGGTAATTAGCACACTTTGTGGCGCAGATAAAATCAGTATTCTTATCACTGACATGTCAGCAGAAACCACTGGTCACAGAGAAGGGAAGCAGAAGAGTTAAGAATTTACTAGGTTAAGTGTATTTGTCATTTCAAGCATATATTTTCCAGAGTTTCCTTTGGTTATTGTGTCACATTTCACTACTCTGGGCATTGCTTAGAATCTTATCATAACCAGCATAATGAAAACAGATAAATGCATCAGTACTTAATTTTTTTTTTTTGATAGATAAATTATAAAACAAAATCTCCCTAAGCATCAGAGTAGTGTCTTCAGTGCTTGTCTTGTGTGATCATCATAATCAAACATAAGATTTTTCTTTTGTTCTCTCATAGCTCTTTGATGATGTAGTGTCTTTATATGGTGTTTTAAGCATCTCTATAATTGAAAATGGAGTTGAAAAATCCAGTTTATACCAATACTAAAAAAAGCAACTTTTCTCACTCCAAGTGCAGAAGTTCATGTTTCATTTCTGCTGGACTGAAGAATGCTTTTTAGAACTTTGAAGAGCACTGAAATGAAAAAGAATAATATTTTAGTGGGTGTTCAACATTTGTCATCTGCCAATCAGGTTCTTACTCTAGCATTATGTCACTTTCAACACTTCTAATATTTCTTTTTCTATATAAAGCAAAGATACGTAGCAACTTGGCACCCATTTTGGAGAATGGGTGTGTATATTCTGCAGTATTTCTCCTGACCTTTAGAGTATTCATTTTAGGAGCATAGGATCATAGAATCATCTTGATTGGAAAAGACCTCTAAGATCATCAAATCCAACTGTTAAACCAGCACTGGCAAGTCCACCACTAAGCCAGGTCTGTAAGTGCCACATCTACATGGCTTTTAAATATCTCCAGCAGCCTGTTCCAAAGCTTGACAAACCTTTCAGTGAAAAAAAAATTGTCTTACTATCCAATCGAAATTGGATAAGATATTAGACAGTCATCAATAAAGATATTAGACAGAACTGGCCCCAGGACTGAACCATGGGAATACCAGTTGTGACCAGACACCAACTGGATCTGGATATAACTTCATTCACCAGTACTCTCTAGGCCCTGGCATTCAGCCAGTTTTTTTTACCCATCCAAGCCACGAGCCACCAATTTCTCTAGGAGAATGCTGAAAATTGGTGGGAAATGGCATCAAAACCTCTACTGATATCTAAATAGACAACAAAAGCATCTTGTCCCATTTTTCAACTTCCAGTTAGCTGGGACCTCCCCAGTTAGAGAGGACTGCTGGTAAATGATGGAAAGTGTCTCAGAGGGCACTTTCCCTAACTCCCTCAGCAGCTTTGGGTGGATCCCATCTGGCCCCATATGTCTGTCTAAGTGGTATAGCAGTTCACTGACCATTTTCCCTTGATTTATGGGGGCTTCATTCTGCTCCTCATCTCTGTCTCCCAGCTCAGGGGACTCAGTACCCAGAAAACAACTGAAATGCTATTAAAGAGTGAGGCAAAGAAGGCTTTATAGGCTTTCCTTAGCCCACCTTTTGTTGCTTTGTATTTATGTAAACATTTTTTATTGCCTTTTATGACACTAGCCAGATTAAGTCCTAGTTGAGCTTTGGCCCTTCTAATTTTCCGTCTGCTTAATCTCACAATAAGTGGTCCCTTGTAGTCCTCCTGAGTTGCTAGCCCCTTCTTTCAGAGGTCACAACCTCTCATTTTTCTGAGTTCCAGCCAAAGCTCTCTGTCCAGTCAGGCCAGACATTTTCCCCACTATCTCATCACTTCTCACATGAGGATGGCTTGTTTCAGTATTTTACTGAAGAATGTCCAGTTTTCCTGGACTCCTTAGCCCTTCAAGCCTTACAAGGGACTCCATCAACAGGTCTCCTAAACAGGCCAAACTGTGCCCTGTGGAAGTCCTAGGTGGCAGGGCTGCTGATCTCCCTCCTTATTTCTCTGATATCTGAAAACTCTCATTGCATGGTTGCTGTGCCCAAGACGGCCTCTGACCACAACATGACCCACCAATCCTTCTCTGTTCAAAAACAACAGGTCCAGTGGGGACCCTTCCCTGCTTGACCCCCTCACCAGCTGTGTCAGGAACATATGTTACACACACTTCAGGAATCTGGAAAGCTGTTCACCTTCTTCCTTCATACTCAAATCCAGTGAGCAAAATCTGCTAGACCTTAATGTGAACAAATGAACTTTGCTTAAAGAAACTAAATTTAAAATGGAAAAAGTTTCTAAATATTCATAGAATATAGGGTTTAGTGACCAGTTCATTTTATTCAAAGCAGAAAATGTGACATCAGCTTCTGAATCAGTTGCTGGCCTTCTTTGTGACTCTGGGCCACGTAGTTTATTTCTTACAACCTCAGGCAACAGTTTAAATCTGTGCCTTTAAATGCCCTTTTGTGTATTTTTCTATATCATCTATTTGCACTAAACAGCTAACTTTTTTAGGCCTGGAGTAGAATAAAGTACTGCCTGAGTATTGCAATTTATTTTGTTTCTTGTGAGAGGTCTGCTTAGATATTGTGTTGTCACACAATCTGACACAAGTCTTCCACAGACCACTGTCTAAAGAAATGGAGGAACAGTTTCTTAAAACATGAAAGTTGAAGTGGTGTTATTAAATGCCTAGTAGCTAATAAGCTAAATAATTAAATGCAGTAAAAAAATTCTCAGAAATACAGCAGAAAAGTTGAGCATGAATTTTATATCTTCATACCGATTAATAAATCAATTTTAAAAAATACATAACCAGAAGATATTTTCCTTTTTATGCATGTACTCTTGGGCCAGAGGTATGAGAAGCATTTATTATTCCAGAAAAGTGAAATGGCATAAAGCAGTTATCATCCTGTACTACAGATATTTTAGGAAAACAGAACTCCTAGAGAGAAGAGTCTTTTTAAATGTATCAGTTTCTTATGAAAACTTAAAGAGAGAATGAAACTTTTCAAGCATTTACAACAGATTTGAGACACTCAAGTTAAAATATGTAGTTTTGAGGCTTTATGGAATCCCTAATTTGAGACTGAATTGTAGTAAGAATCAGAGACCCAAAATGGAGAATGAAATTCTAGGAGAATGTGAGTTTAACATAAACAAGAACTGTTAAAATATGCAAAACTGAAGTTGAGAGACAAGATAGCTTGCAGAGTAGTTTCCAATCTCTTCTGTACCTTCTAACACCTTCTTCTAACCTGTTTGGGAAACTCTAGACCGTCTTCTACAAACTTCAGAGCGACTGTTGCTGGGAAAGGGTGGCTATTCCACAATATTTCTTCTACTAAATCTATCAGCTGCTAAATACTCATTCGGCTGTTTACAACAAAACGTGTATACATCTTTTATCTTGGCTGCTGACTGATTTGGGAATGTAAAGCAGCTGCATCTGGGGAAGAGGAGGCCTTGTCCCTGGCAGGGCTCTGGAGGGAGCCTAAGGGCTGACCTTGTAGGAGACCACATCCCCACTTGCAGCAGTCGCACATTTGTCGAGGAGCCAGGATGCCGTGTTCAGGAGATTAGGAACAAAGGTCAGGAATACAGTGTCTGGGAAGATGAGAGAGACTCAGCAGAGAGGCTGAAACCCCAACTGCACAGAAGTTGGGGAAGCCCTGTGGTGTTTGATTGGAAGTGAAGAAGCTGGAAAAAATTGGGAAAAATTGTAGACAGGTGAAGAAATGCACCAGTGGGATTTCAGCAATGAGAGACGCCAAATCCTTCAACTGGGAAGAAACCTTTGTTGCAAGCTGGGCCTACTAGGATACTGGCAAGGAGCAGCTCTGTAGAGGATCTGGGGCCTTGGTAGACCAAATTAATATAAGCTAGCAGCATGGCTTCACATCAAAGGCTGACAGCTTCCTGGGTTGTATTAGCAGAAGCAATTATTCACTTGTACTTGACAGTTTTTAGGCCACATCTAGAACACTGTAGTGCATCCAGTTTCCTCAGACACACCCTACCCCAATAAAAGAAAGACACCAGTAAGATGGAGTGACTTCAGTAGAGGCCCATCAAGATGATCAGGGGCTGGAGCATTTGTCCTCAGAAGAGGATAAGAATAGGCCTTATTCAGCCTGAAGCAGAGATGGATTTGAGGAAAACCTGAGACCAGTCTGACAGAAGCTATGTGAAGGTAACTGAGCAGATGGAGCCACTATCTTCAGCAGTGCTCAGCAGAAGAACTAAAGAAAATGGATATAAATTGAAACAAGAAATTCATAATAAACTTTTCCCTTTATGTGGGCAGAACAGCAACAAAACAGGTTGCCCAGGGAGTTTGGATGATCTGTGTTCTTGGAAGCTTATAAGACCCAACTGGCCAAATCCCCAAGCAGCCTGGTCTGAGCTTAGAGCTGACCATGCTTTGAGACTTTCAGCCTCAATCATTCTATGATAGCAGCGCAAAGCCAGATCAATTTCTTGAAAGAAAAGCAAAACAATACCACTACAGTAGTGAACTTGGAAAGCATAGCCTCCCAAATATAAGCAACACGAAGTCAAAAAGGTGACAGTTTCAAAGAGACTGTAAGACAAAAGAAAAATGAAGCAGGAAAGAAACAAAGGTTCCATGTAGTGTGAAAGCCAGTACAGCCCTAAACTGCGTCCTGCTGTTGAACAGATGTTGAACATTTTGTTTTAGAAAGGTCTAGACTGCAGTTGTAAAGAAATAAGATTATAACTACTCTAAACATGAAGACAGCATTTGCTCTACCAGACAGTACTGAAAGCAGCAGCAACCAGTATCATTTGGTCTGCATTTGTTGAGAAGTACTGCAGAGATAATTGTCTCCTGAGATTAAAACCACCATTTGATCAAGCCATTTTATATCATAAGTGAGATGCACAGGCATAGGTCATGGCTATAGATGAACTGCAGAAAAAAAAAAGCTTAAAAACATCCCAAATTCCCATAATGCAGTTAAAATTTAGTTAGAAAGATGATTCCTCCTTACTGAATGTAAAGGTAAATCAAAATCGTAGAAAGGCATGACTTAAAATTGTTTCAGAAGATCTACATGAAAGTTTATAATAAAAATCAAGGAGATAGAGACAAAAACTGTGATTAAGGGCAAGTAAAAATAATTAAAGGTAGCAAGTGAAAAGAAAAAATTACAGATGGCATAGAAGAAATTCTACAAAAATGTCCGTGTCAAACCTTTGTACCAACTCAGAAAAATTCACCATGAAGAAATACTTGTTTAAGCAAATGATAAGGAAAAAGTAGGTAGGGAATCAATATGGAAAGATAACTGCTCAAAAGATTTTCCTCTTTCATGATATACAGACATAAGGCAAAAACTTGGCTTTTGTATTCAGTAGCTTCAAGACTTTTGGAGAAGATCCAAATCCTTCCTTCTTCATTTTCCATGTCCATCGAGCTACTCTTGCCACACTGATACATTGGCATCATTCAGTTTCTGAGCTGACTTAACCGTGCAGTCTTCCAGCAGTGGAAGAAGCTTACCCTTAAAAAGGGAGAGCAAAGTCCCTGACTCTACCCTGTCCTTTAAGAAAAACATTCATTGCTATTGAACTGTTACTGACACTCACCATTAGTGTTTGTTTTGCTAAGAGAAGGTCAAAGATATTGACTTTGTCTGACTTTGAACTTCATCTCAACCCTATCACACTAGAACCCAGGGGAAAGATCCTGCTATCTACAGAAGGCTTCTTCCCATTTTAGGAAGAACTCGTTAACTCTCTTTGTACTTAGGTCAAGTTACTCTGATTTCTGATATGATTTCATGTTTTGGTTCCCAAAACCTTTGAAGAGCCTGCTATGCTGTGCTATCAGGGCTATGCTTCAGATGGTGAAATTATTTGCTCACAATGTGTTTTAGTTTAGTTTAGTCCATACACAAAGGAGTTAAATGACATTAAAAGACATTGATTTGAACTACTCTACATTTAATGCATCACTCCCACTTACTAGTTTTCTGTGAGAAAATAGAGTACTTATATTTTGTGAAGTTGCTATCTAAGGGACTTTTTATAGAGGAGAAGGCAACTCTGCATGTTTGTTTGACTCCTGCGACTCTAATTTAACCTGATGTGCTTGAAACAAAGATGATGAGAAATATGAGCGCTTACCTTTTGCAGAATACTCTGTGTCCTGGGATAAAGAGCAGATAAATGTAAATTGGGTATTTTTTCTTCACTCTCTCTCATTCCAAGGAGAGATTAGAAATAAAAAAATTTTTGGTGCTTTGTCCAGTTCTGAAGTGGTGTTGTCCATGCTTTAGTCATTCTCACATAAGGATATGGTAAGCAGTCACAGGCATTTCAGATGAGGAACCTCCCTGTGTAGATGTGTGAAGGATAGCTGTCCACAGCTTGTGCTATGTGTTCTTTTCCCCCTTCTTTTCATCTGCTTCCCATGGTTCAACAACCACTGTGATGTGAAAAATGGTTTTATCAAGCTTGACCCTTAGTTAAAACCTTGGACTTGGACAAAAATATTTTATTGTTAATTTGTTTCAACTCATTTTGCGGCACTTATTCCTTGAGGCTAAAAGAGTTTAAGATAAATTTATTTCAATTATTTATATCACCTGGATTAAAATTATTGTCACTGGAAGGGCTACTCTTGTATGTCTTCATTTTGAGATCATTCCTGTCATCAGTAGTTTTCCCCTAAATATATCTGCATTCAATTTGGAAAGAACTGGCAAAGACTGAAGGAAACACCTTCAACTCATGTCAATCTTCTATGTCCTGTTAGATTATTTACCCTTTTATGAATATAGGCAATGGAAAGGCCTCTTTGACCCCAAGCAAAGCTCTCTGACAAAGATCTCTGGTAATATAGCTAGACAAAATATCTTAAAAGACGAATGGTGGTGTTGAGTTTGTTTTTACAGCAGGTTTTTCAAGTGATGCAAATGCAAATTGGAATCCCACATTCTGTATTAAAAAAAGACAGAGCACAATATTATTCTGAATGGTTTTTTCCAGCTGTATACAACAATTCTGATATTTTGGTAAGAAAACTACATTCCTTTCTTCATCAAAGTCCAAGTTCATAAAATAGAATCAATTCCAATATTAAAATCCTTTTCATTTAATAGAATAAAGTAATTTTAATCAAACATTTTGATACAGTGCTAATCAGAGTGATTTCACAAAATTATTGTAAGTGCTCACATAAATCTCTTAAGTGGAGATCGAAACAGCTCCTATGAAATCAATTAAAGTCCACTGATTACCCTGGCGTTTCATCTGGATTCTGTTCTTGCATTGTTGCTGTATGTATTCTTTCCATTAATTTGCTAATAACTATTTTATACTGCATAATGACCCTAAACTAGGAAGATTATCTAGTGTTTTATGAGCCATATACACAAATAGTATCTCTCCACACCGAGATCTGGTTTAGTCTTTTAAGAGTCATCTCAAAGGGTGTGTTCCAAACATTTTTACCCTTCAGGCAAATTATGTCACCTGCAATTTTGTTTGCTTGTAGTTTCAGTTAACTGAACACCACAGATGTTCGCAACACCTGAGCCACACTAAAAATTAGGGAAACTAAAATTCCTAAGTCACATACCAGGAGTTAATGACAGCAACCAGATCTTCCAGAAAGTCAACTGTTGGCCATCCAATTTTCACATCTACTAACTCAAATATAAACCGAACACTCCAACATCATTATCTTGAACAGATTTTTCATCAGTCCAGCTGTACCAGCAGTACAAACTACTTCTTGCAGATCACAGCAGGGAAAAAAATAAAGCAGCACCACAAAAAACCCTAAACCAAACCAAGCCAAAACAGAAAAATCCTAAACCAATAGATTAAAATCTAGAGCATTTCCTGTCAATTATCAGTGGAAATGTAAGAAAGCCGAGTACAACCATCCAAGTTAGGATACAGCTAAAACATTCAGAAAAATAACTCCATTCCCCTCCAGAGTCCAGTGTGATCTTTCCTGACTATACTTAGTCAAGTACTCAGTTTGAAATTTTACAGGGAAATCTGATCTTCTGGGTCATCAATACTTACTGACTTGCAAGCACAAATGCAACTGATTAAACAACCATGTTCGTGTTCCATTTAATCTTACTTTGAACTGTTTTTCAGGCCTATGTACTTTCTCTAGCAGAGAAAAGCATTATACTGGGAGTTATATGGTGACCATGTAGCTTCTTTTAGTTATTTTAAATTTCAGGTTGCAAGTTACGGCGCAGCCCGATTTAGAGTCAAGGATCTCATTTCTCAAATAGCCATAATACTGGTAGATTGTGCTGTGTCAGCTTGGAGATGGTACATTTAAGGACATCTGAGGATGAGTGAAATCACTGCTGATGGGAATGATTAAACTCTGACTGTAGTGTTTATAATCACTGTACGGTGCCATCAGTGAATGGTGGTGTCATAAATATAATGATATACAAAGTCAGATTTTACGAGTATTTTTCTTCAAGATTTTCCATTCCAAAATTATGTACAGATTCAGAAAAGCATTCCTAGATTTTCAGCATGTTTCTTTAGAGCTGTAAAAATAAAAATGCTGCAATAGAGGTGCAGAGAAAGGTAGCAAGTTTTTTGCATTTTTTTGCTTTTATGTGGTAACATTTTACTTTCCAAGACATGAGAAAGGTCCAATTTTCTCAGAATAATCTTCAATCGACACAAAGATTAAAAAGACAGTATAAAAACAGTGCAACAACCCACAGACAGATAGTCTCTTCCTAATACAGGCTTCAGTCTTCATCAGTCAGGATGTGATTTTGCATCCAACTCCATCTTGTAGGGCTATTTATGAGCCAGAGTAAATTAGTGATTTCTAAAAGATTTCCCACAAAAAAATACTATTGTTGTCACCCACCCATATTCACAAGACATTAACCTGAAAGTTAATAGCTATTAACTTAATCAGTGAGTTAATAGCCAGTGCTAGCAGAATTTTCCCCTAACAACAGAGAAGACCACGTGGAAATGTCTGTTCTTTAAATGTGACCATAATTTCATTCCAGGTGATTATATTAAGTTTAGATATGGCACAGGGTAAAGGAGATGGAGGACATTTATCCCTTTTTCATGGTCAATTTAGCTGGATTTGTCTCTCAGAATTTTTAAAGAAACTTATCAACCCTTACAAAACAGAAGCCCCAATCACTGTAAGTCTTATATCCTCTCAGCAAAAGATTTGTTAGTTAAAACTCTCAGAAGGTCATATTATGTTCACAAGACTGTTAAATGCAATGCAGTGAGTGCTGGTACACAGAACAGTGTACTTGTTCATAAAGTAAATGTACTCAGCTGTCCAGAAATCCTTGCCAGTTTTATATCTTGCCAAGAGAGATCACTTCAACAGATCATCATTTATATTAGCAGTTGAACAAATGAATGCAGTGTGATGCATGAATTGTCTTAAGAAGAAACACCAGCCTTTTACTAAGATTAACTGGAAATACCCCATTTCATTCTAAAATGTTTCAAAATAAGTAATTTAAAATAATAAAAGGGTATAATTATAATAAATAAATAAATGTAATTTGTGTCACACCAAATTTCATACTCAAAATTACTTGCTCTGTTCTTTCATGTTTTCATCTTTCTTTGAACTGGAGGAAGCCCGAGTCTTTCAGCAAACTCATCAGTTTACCATTTTGAAGGACAGTGCTATTGCTCACACGCCTGTGGAAGCATTTAGTAAGAAAGAGATCTTTTTGCTCTTGGTTTTATACTTAATTACAACTTTGCAGCTTCAAAAGCTGAAAATTACTTGACAAGATAAACACACTCTGTAATGAACTTAGCACATGTGTGTTAAGAGCTGGAAAAAACTCCAATTATCCCAAACTAATACCAAGGACCATATTGAGAAGTAAACAAAACCAGCATTAAGAAGAGTAAATAATTTGAAAATGGCTGTGCTACACTAACTTTGTAAAATTTGCCAAGTAAAAACTGGAAGGAGATTTGATATGTTCAAACTCCGTCCCCATGGAGAAACTGACTGGCAAAAGAAGTCTTGAATTTCTTTATTTAAAATTAGCTACTGAATTCTGGGGAATTGTAGTAAAACATCTCTTACCCATACCTGAGTGTATTGGTCTGGTCCATTATTTTTGGTTTTATTTACTATCATGAATTCATCCCAAAATTTCCACATCCTAACATAATGTTAGCTCCATATGGGAGAAACTACTGGATAGCACTGTTGCTGTTAAAGTCTGCACCTCAGGTAAATTTTGTTGCAATTTTAGGAAAGCAGTGGAAATTCTTATATTTTATTATCTTTAAATAATACCAAAACTGCTGCTTATTATAATGACACAAAATAGGTTCCTCATATTCTCAAATTTGGAAAGGAAAAGATAGAACTGAATATGCAGTTGATCTTTCATATTTTCCTGAGAAAATAAAATGCAGCAAAATGTTGTTGTTGTCAATAAACCAAGTAGAAATGATTCAGAATGCAAACACAGGATTCAGACCTATGACTAAGTCACCATTTTTAAATTCAAAGAAAGATATTATTACAATTGAAACCTCATTGCTATTTTTCATCTGCACTGGATGCAACATTTTCCTGCAGAAGAAAAAAAACATAGGAGTGAAAACCCCTGAGAACTGACTAAATAACTAACTAACCTTATCATGACTGTCTTTTATTTGCCCCACTAAATTCTGCCTGGAGAACAAGACATATCTCTTTGACCTTGAAAACATAGAGGTCTAGATGCAGTTCTACTATGAGGATGGGATGAATGAAAAATGATATCATATATCCACATGTCAGTATGTCCACGTGGGGTAGTTATATGACCCAGTTTCTGTGTTTATTTTATAAAGGAGCATGGGAGAAGATTCACATAAGGTGTCAGTCTGGTGAGGCTCTTTGTGTTCCCTTCCCTTCCTAGTCAATGAAGGGACAGCAGCCTTGTAGCCTTTCAGAAAGGAAAAGGGAACCTATGAGAAATGAGAGGGAACCTGTGCAAAATTCAGCTTCTTCTTGGGGTCCTGAGTCTCCTAGGATATTCAGTAGAGAAACCTAGATTTTTCAAACTTCATATCATGGGTTTTTCACCCAGTGATAATACAGATGACCCAACAGTCCTATTCTTCTGTTTTTCTGTTGATCCCTGAGGATGATGAGACTCAGAAGCCCACCAGCCTCTCCAGCTCTATCCTTTCCTTTCTGTTTCCACAGGATCACCAGGCAAGTGACTTGGAGGTCCAAGGCCCCCCTGGGGATGACTCAGGGACTGGACCACAGAGTAAATTGTGTCATATACTCACACTCTGTCTGGTCACAGCACCAACTGAAGACAGTCAGAATATTAGCAGACATTTCTGCCAAGACCTCTTTCATTGTAACATTTCTTCTACATTTTTTTATTATATATTAATCCAAAAGAGTCTTTTTCAATAATGGTTCTTACTGCATTCTCACTATTTTAGCCAGCACGAAAAGATATTTGCATATGCAAAAACCATCTCATTTCAAACACTTTCATATTTCATAGCTGTAGCTAAAGGACCTTACACTTTTGTTAGAGAATGTAGGCTGAAATATTTTCATATTGAAGTATTGCTGTTATTTAATATATCTTTGGTACATAACATGTTAAATAACATAAAATTAATTGACATGATATGACAATTAACAAAGTTAGGCCAGAAAAAGAATTGTGAACAAATGTAAGAATTAGGTAGCATTTTTTTGTCCTTTGGATAATGTGGAAAAATTATGTACATATGAAACACATACAGTTCTTAATTAATATTTTTACCCTCACTTGTTCATGGATGGAATAATTATTTAAATCCAGATTGCTACAAGTATGAAAAACCTTCTGTATTGTACCCTAGGTTATGAGAAAGCCAATGACACAGAGAACAAATGGCAAATTCTACCTTCTCTTTTTCTTGAGTGGGCTTTGGGCTTTGGAGAACTGTCTGATGGCACTTGCATGTGCCATCTGGTGGCAGTCTTATGGAATTATATGTTTTGGAGGGAAAAGCAGGAAGCAAAATGGGCTCAAATGTTTTGCCATTTAAACCACCAATGTTACTGAAAATTCCCTGCTTTGAAAAGAAAAAGGAAGCAGAAAAGAGAGATTTTGTTGCAAACTTCAGACTAGAGCAGACTGGAATAATGTTATCCAAGGTTGTCATCTCCTGCCAAACAAGAAAGGAAACTGAAAATATTTGGAATATACTTCTCTGTCTTCAAAGGTAGAGTTTGAGTTTTGATTTGTAGTTATATGAACTAGACTTGTGGATAAAAAAGATAAAGGAATAAGACCTCCAGTCCAGGATTGTCTCAGGGGCTGACTGAGTTCCAGACATCTAGGTAAGGGATCATGCAACATTTTGTCTCCAGTTATAATTTTGCCCTCACTTTTCTAAGTTCTGTTGAGTTTTTTTTTTTTTAAAGTGAGTGAAAAGGAAGTTGTTATATTTTGAGTTTTATTTGGAAATTTGGTCATAAAATCAACTCTAGGCTATCCCAGGCTTATGTATGTTTGGTTTGGCTCCATACTGGCATGGGCACAGGCATTTTCATCATACTCTGCACTAGCCACTCCAGAGACATTATCAAAAGTCTTCATTAAAGTCCAGAGTAGCCATCACTGCACGACATGACCCACTGAGGTATTTGGCAGCAGCTGGGACCTACAACCAGACCTAATTTCTAAGTCAACCTCTACAAAAGCTCCTTGAAGAGCTCTAAGAAATGTCTGAGTTCATGAAATAAATCTGAAAATTCTTTTTCAAAGCAGGCCATTTCTAGACTTTTTAATTTTTTTTTTCTAGGCTCTTCTAGTACTACCCATGACATCAAACTATGAGTGCATGTGTGAAGAGAATGTATAGCACATAGCATGAGTTTTTTAAAGTGAAATAAGATTACAGATATGCTTAAACCTTTATTTACTGGTACTCTGATGATGAACTGTGAAATAGGATTTTATGAATCGCCCCTTACTGAAACACTCTTTGTGGGAATTTAGCTCTTCTCTACTACTCCACTGAACTGTGGACCAATCTAAATAACCTATCCTAAATCTAAGCATCACACTTGACGCCAGGAATAAGGTTTTCTGCATGCTGACTGACAGCCTCACATCGTTACGAACTGGGGACAGCGGGGGACTAGTGTGTCCCTCCATTTAGCATGGCCCTGGCATGTTTTATTCCTCCAGTTTAGCAGGAGATCCACAGGAACAGCTCTCCTAATTTCCCTCTAAAATTCCATACACATCCTGCACTAACCAGTTCTTCTATCCTTTGTGAGACAGGCTTTTCTCATGCTCATGGTGTTCCCTATCAGAAATTCACCACTCTGTGGGATATCCCCCACAATGATTTTCCATCTGGAAGATTCTCATTCTCCTCTTTATGCACTCACAGAGTGCTTTCAATAGATGGGTGATCTATCATTGGAGTGCAGATTTAGCAGTTAGTATGGGAGACATTTTGAAGCTGATGTAAAATTTGATACAGCATTGTGCTCTGTGCTGTGAGCTCCCAGAGGCCCTATTGCATCAGGTTATTTGAATGGTAGCTCAGGAGTCAAACTCAAAAGAAATGTAATATTTATCTCTCCTAGACACCCGTGAAATACTTAGTCTTAAAGCCAAGCTAGTTGCTAAAAATATATATGGTTTTTAAAAAGCTTGAGAGTAGCTGTAATCAAGCCCATTACATACAACTTGTTGAACTGCATCTTAAAACTAACTCTGGAAGACTTGCTGCACCCTTCATACATTTCTCTCTACATATCTTCTGTGCTGCTTCAAAATGAGAACAGGCACTGGATGTTTTCTCTGTAACATTTGGCTGTCTGTCAGAGTGAGAACAACATTAGGTGTAAATCACAAGAGCACTTGTTCCAATTTAAATATTATTTTTGTAATGGGTCTTAGACTATTCCCTCATATATCAGCTGTTCCCATGCAGACCAGCACAAGAACATCTGTTTAAAAACAATCTGTTTATTTTATTACATCTCCCAAAGTTCTGCTTGTGAAAGCATACAACAATACTGGGAAAGGGAGAAACCACCTTCTTTCTTTGAGTTCACATGTATGACTTAGTTTGGTGAAACAAAGCCTGGCTGAATCAGTTCACACTGCCATTTTGTTCATGTGCTTTTTGAAAGCAAAGCAAATGAAAGAGAATCTAATATGCCATTTCTCAAAATTAAAAAGCCCAGGAAAAATGTATGGCCAAATAAACACTCTAATGAGCTACTTTTATGTTTTGCAATTACTTTTATATGATAAAGCAGGCTGGTTGTGTGTGCCAAAGTGATACATAGAATATACGTTAACAAACATTGGATTCCATGTTCTGTTTATTGCTGATATGTCTACAGTTTAAAGACTGATAAATTGTAGGAGTAATCAGTGCTGAAATGTTGCTGGTACAATTCTGTAACTAATTATAGCCGTTCTGTAAAAAAAAAAAAAAAATTAGCATCTGCATGAATCTTCTTATGTGACAATTTTGAAATACTTGCTTTATAAAGCCATACAGCAGTCCCAAGCATTAATCCAGTAAATCCCTTTTTACCTTGCAGGAAGAGAGACTGAACTATGTGTAAGTTCACACTTACGTGCCAAATATGTAATGTCCTCCCCATAAGAGACTGTTCATGTCTCAGTTACAGAGAAAACAACCTAACCTGTTGTTCAGCAACAAGTATCACCCATTGCATGTGTCTATAAAGTGATTCCAAAAGGCTCAGGCTAAAGCAATAGAGCAGGGAATGTTAAACAGTTTTACTATTTCCCCAGTGTCTACAGCGATAAAAATAGGTTATAGAAATATGCTGGTTGCAACAGAGCCTAATTTTATTTTCAGGAAATGCTTTGGAAGAAAATAAATTCCATTACAATACAACATTAAACAATCATGTTTTCTGTATGTATTTATTTGCTATTCCAATCAAATTATTATACTTCCTTACAAGTGCAATTGGTATTCTTGTGTCCAGAGCATGTAGTGTAGCTGAGGTTCCAGACCAGAGGTTTTCTAGTTATGGTACACTTGCCTCAAGGGAGCCACACATCTCCAGTCCCTGGGTGTGCATTGGAACAGCAGCTGCAAAAGTCTTTGCTGCTGGGTAAAGTCTCGAATGTGCTACACTGCTGATAGAGCACAGGAAGGACATAGACCTGCTCGAGCAGATCCAGAGCAGGGCAGTGGAGATTATTAGAGGCATGGAACACCTCTCTTATGAGGAAAGCCTCAGAGAACTGGGGATATTCAGTCTGGAGAAGAAAAGGCTCTGGGAGGACTTTACAGCAGCCTTTCAGGTACTTGAAGAGGGCTGTGAGAAAAATAGGGACAAACATTTTAGCAGAACCTTTTCCAACAGGACTAAGGGTAATTGAAGGAGGATTAATGTGGATTAGGTATAAGAAAGATGTTTTTTAAATTAGGATGGTAAGCAGGTTTCCCAAGGAGGTGGTAGATGCCCCATCCCTGGAAACTTTCGTAGCCGGGTTGGATGGGATTCTGAGCAACTTGATCTAATTGAAGGTGGCCCTAATCATTGCAGGGGGTTTGTGCTACACGATCTTTAAAGGTTCCTCCCAACCCAAACCATTCTATGAATCTATACTTGGTGCAATATGTGGAAGTAACTCTTCCTTTTCTCCAGGTCCTGAAGGAAGATGGCCACTGCCAGACCTAGACTTTTGACTTAGGACCTGAAGAGGACCTTTGAGGGTTGAGTAAGGAAACAAGATGCAAAGGACAAGTGGATTGGCCATCACATGGAGTCCAAGTCCTGTCTCCTTTGGGCAGGAGAAGGAAATAGGAGTTGGGAGTGAAAGTAAGGGCATGGAGCTAAATTCTTCTCACATTCAGGTCACTTAAATGACTTTTTAGTGGTCTTGACTATGTTCTCTGCAATGGAAAAAACATAACAACAGATGGATGCTCGAGGACTCAGAAATACTAGATCATTTTGTTAATGTGCTAAAAAACATGACTGCTGTATCAGTCCAAAATAAACTATTTTTATTGAAAATGTGTTTTCAGAACATATCTTTTGGTTAAAGTTTAGAAAAATACACATCACCCCCCTTTGTGGAATAAATATTTTTTGAGAAGGAATCCTCCCTAAACAAACAAGGATTATTTGAGACAGTTTCTGCAACTCAGGGCATATTTTACATGCCAATTTTTGTGATGGGGGGTTAAATGGTTTCTTTAGAAAAGCACCTGGAAAGTCAAGCCAAAGGCACAAAACGTGACTTGAGAGTTTTTACTGGTACTGCACAGACTGCTGGTGTGGCTACTAAGTGCTTTTAATTTTTAATCCTTGTTTAGTTGAAGGTGGACGGTGTCTATAAATACCATATATGCACACTTTACTTACCTCATCACTTTTCATCTTTTGTTAAAACATTGTGTTGAGGGAGCACAGGGACCCAGTACTTTCTGACTCATCAGCATATGTCTTCTGGTAGATCATGATTGCTCAAGAGGTTTGAACATCTTGACTGCCTCAGAAGAAGTGGCTCCTGAGACCCCACCTGGAGCACTGCATCCAGCTCTGGGATCTTCGGCACCAGGAAGACGTGGAGCTATTGGAGCAAGTCCAGAGGAGGCCAAAGATGATCAGGGGGCATGAGCACCTCTCCTAGCTCTCCTCTGTTATTCTATGATTATTCAGTCATTGCCTTGGAAGGAAAAAGTCATTAGGAAAAAGCTGTTCATCCAGCCATTTAGCCCTGGAAAGCCAAATGAGTAGCTAAGTGTACTCTATTTGGCCTATGAGTTTTACATTACATCTGCCTGCTTAAACACCTTGGAGGATGTCCTAAGCCCAGATCGGTGTTACTGATGCCAGGACCTACAACAAGGACATTAGCATGAGAAAAGTCCGGGTTTCTGCCAAAAGACATTAGCTACTACACTTGGGCCAAAGAGCCAGAGTTTTATTCAGAGACGGTAAAGAAAGCTTGGGAGTTTTAGGTGGGTGAACTTGGAATGAGTCTACGGCAAAACATAATCATTCCCATATGTCTGAGAGAGGGAGTGAAGGATTTGCAGGATAAAACATATGGGTCAGAAAACCAGTAAGTAGGGATATAGCAGACAGGAAAAGGACTTTTTTGAGGTTGTATGGATAGAGCTTTTTTCAAAATGAAGTTGGTGAAACCAAAAGATCTTTATGATGAAGAGATATGTATTGAGAAATTTACGAAACCTATATATTGAGTTTTATTAGAGAGATAAAAATATCAATTTTTAAGAGATACAGCAAAGGAGAAAGGAATTTCACTGTTCTAAGATAGACAAACCAAAGAAAGAAAATATTAACATTGACAGTATTTGAAATGTTCTAATTTGTAGAAAAAATGACTGTGTGTTGTCTATGTAGGAAACTTGATCTTGTTAGTGGTATGGAGGAGCAAAAAGAAATGAACATTTCACATACATGTTCAAGAAATTTGGGAAAAAAATGAAGGGAGCAGAATTATGGAACAGGATTGGAAAAACACTAGAAGAAACACAGAGTCACACATGGAGTATAGCTAAGTCATCCAGAAAAAATAAGAATAAAAATAAAAGAGGGGAAAGAGAGAAAGAGAGAAAGAGAGAAAGAAAGAGAGAAAGAAAAAGAAAGAAAGAAAGAAAGAAAGAAAGAAAGAAAGAAAGAAAGAAAGAAAGAAAGAAAGAAAGAAAGAAAGAAAGAAAGAAAGAAAGAAAGAAAGAAAGAAAGAAAGAAAGAAAGAAAGAAAGAAAGAAAGAAAGAAAGAAAATAAGAGGAATTTTTGCTGATCTCAAGCTCATAGAATTTTAGAAGTCAGCATTGAGGTAGGCTGTGAAGAGGAATCACTCCAGTATTATTTCAGTCCAATGGCTCTATAAACTCTAACAGTGTGAGAGACTTTGCTTTCATAATTATAGATTGGAAAACAAATGCTATTACTCATAAAGAGGCCTTAAAAATGTGAAAGTTTGCACAGAATTACTGAGACAACTAAGAATCATATTACATACCTGTCATGAAGACATTTTAGATACAACAAAATAGGAAAATATTACCAAAGTGTGTTCATTGACAGGTTCAGTTTAAAACAGAAAAAAAACCAAAAACCAATTCCTCTATTACAAAAAGAGAAATTCTAGTTAATTAAGTCATCTGACCTAAACACAAGACTTTTATATAGAGGAAAGTCTTAGGCAAAGTTTCATAAGCTATCTAGATCATGCTTGTATTTGAGAAGAAAAACGTGCAAGGAAGAGCATCAGACCTAGCTAAATGAATAAACGAAAAGGATATTAGAAGTAAGCAAAGAGCTATAAGGAATGGAAAAAAAGGACTGAACAGCCAAGAAATCATCTTTTGAGGTCAAGAAGTGTCGGGATAAAATGAGAATAACAAAAAGTCAAGCTGAGTTAGACCTTAAAAGGATATCAAAATAAATATGAAATAAAGGCACTTTGAGAATATAAAGAAAAACAGAATAAATAATAAATAAAAAACAAACAAGAAGACTGAGGTTGAGATTTAAGATAATCTAGATATGGCCCCCATACTAAATGAATAGTTTGCCTCAGCTTTCAATAAGACTAATTATTTCAGCATGAAATGGCAGAGGCAAACTGAGCAACAGGAATCAAAATAAAACAAAGTGTCAGAATGGACTGTGACTTAGAAATCAGACATCTCAATGTAGTCATGATTAGATAATTGGGTGATCACCTATTTCAAAATTTTCAGATAGTTAGCAGGTAGTGTAGGAATTTCTTTGCTGGTGTAAATTGTGTTCTTAATGAAAAACATATTGTAGTCCATGCATAACTATGCTTGCACAAAGAATATGATATAATATCTTATGGGAAATTATGAGCTGAAATTAATCTGCTGAATAACTAGAGAAGGCAAGAATTTTGACTAAAAGGAAGATCAAGCATAGAAAATGAATACTGTAAATATCTAAAAAGTACTGAAAATATGTATAATAGGCAATTCAGAATGAGTATAGACTTTCCCAAAATTTGCTGTTGGTACAAGACTGATTCATTTATGCTCTTGATGGGAAATAAGAAGTATGTGCTAATACTGTGTTGTTGGTGATGAAAAATTGGTTGGATGAGAATATGAGAAATTGAAAAGGTAAAAAAAAATTAAGTAGGCCAAGGAAAATTGCTGAATGTCCAGTAACAATTACTGAAAACAATGACAAAGAGAAACTGCTTTCAGACATGGCCATGAAAAGGGTGTAAAAAGCAAAGTGGTCAATAGACAGTGGGGAAATAATGCTGCATATCTTCCTTTTCTATGCAATGCTGAAAAAAAAATCTAGTTATCTGCATCCATAAAAATTAAAATCAGAAGACATGCAGAAGCTGATGGATGAGAAAACCTATACTGGGCAAAGGTAATCAAATAATTTGACCTCCTTACATTCAGCACAATCAGTGGCAGAAACTTCACATAGAGAAGGTCAGGGTTATGGAAGCATAGAATATCTTGAAGTGTATTTCAAGTGGTCATCTGATTCTCATGCACATTTATAAGTGAAAATTCAGGATTTTTTTCTTTCACCTCTACCACTCTTTGGGAGAGTGTTTGAACACATTGAAAAAGCACTTTTTTTTCTAAAGTATCATCACTTTTTGCATTAGAGTAGGATTTTCTAAATGAGAGTGTAACTGAGCCATCAGACATAGCTCTTAAATGATGCTTCTGGAAATCTGATCATTGCTATTATAAGGTCTAATTTCACTATTGTGTTTGAAAGTTCATTCCTGTTGAGGGTGGCTGTTGTCATGGAAAGTCAAAAACAGGCAGAAATAGAATTCCCTGCATTGGCTGAGGACTGCTCATTTCATCACCAAGCTTTCTACTGAGTGGTGTATTTTGTAGCAGTAGAAGTACAGTGCAGAGAAGATTCACTCTTTCCAAAAGTAGATGGAATTAGTGTGGATTGCTTGTAAACCATATTGCACAGGGGATTGTTTTAGAAGCTGTGTTCTTGTAAGAAATGTCTATAACAAAAAGGAAAAAAAAGAGAGATAATTATGAAACAGATCTGTTTTTTTCTTAATCCATACATTTACATTAACTTTACATTAAGGCTTTCATTGGTCTTGGTCATGTTTGTAGTAATAGACATTCTAAGTACTTGCAGAATCCTATTTAGATGTATTCAACGTGCAGGTTACTTTTGTAACTCTTCCTATTTATTCACAGGAGTTTCTGGATAAACCATTTGCTGCAAACACAATTTACAGGTTCCAAAATTCTATAACCCTCTCTGTTTTGTTTTGTGGATGTTTTTGTTCATTTTCTTTTAATAAATAAGCAAGTTTTAAAAACAATTTTCAAGGCATCATACCCAAAATCTGCAAACTTCTAACCCTAAAGTATTGAGGTGTTGAGTGAAAATTACTGTCATTAAACTACATATAGCTTCTCTTCTAGCCAAATAAAGCAGGGGAAAAAAAACCTTTTCAGTAGTGTTTGTAGCTTTTCTGAAGACTTCTACCAAGAATTTTATAGAAATTTATGCTTATGCCTTAGTAATTTTGACCGTGTGTTGAAAAAAAAAAGCTTAAAAGAAGTTGAAATTAAGCAATAGTGTCAGAAAATTACTGATAATCATCTGATAGCTCAAGCAGCTTTCTATAAATAAGCGTGGTGTTAAAGATGTGTACAACCTGTCCTCTGAGTAGCAAGAAACACAAACCATATAACCATAAGGCAGAAATAATGAAGAATGTGCAGATTAGAGGATGAGAATTCCCTTCCAATATGTCCTTTCTGACACAACATATCCAGACTTTTGTTGGTTTTTTTCTGATAATTATTCTAGTGAGAAGACAGAAAAAATGTGTAAAGGAATCAGGCCAGATCTAGTTATTCCTGTAATACTTGTAGCCACCTCTCAAAGGATCAAACTATAAATCTGTATTTCAGTGGGTCTTAAACCTAATTCCCAAGTTCTGTTACTTCTTAATGACTACTTTCTACAAAATTCTGAAAGAGTACAGGGGTGCAAGATGAGATTTCTGTTGTGTTATCAAGCCTTAAATTCATGCTAACAACCAGTAGAATTAGGAGTTTTTCATGGCTAAATGGGTGCTGCTAAGAGAAACTCAACGTAACTGCAATGGAATCTCCCTGAAGCTTCATCTTCATTCCCTTTAATCTCCCATTCCTTCATAAGAGCAGGGGAAAATGCATTTTTAGTAATGTAACTATTACAAAGCACTGTTATTGATACGTGCTATGCTACTCAAATTATTTGTGCAGTTTACCAATAAAAAGGGTGCTCTCTTTGAATAAAGTTTTCTGTAATTATCCTTTGCATGGAGAACAGCAGTACTGAGTTGGGAACCTTGCTTTGACTTAATTATTTTTCCATTTCCCCAACATTTCTGGCTGACCTCAAATTAAAAGATTCCTGCTACAATATAGATGGTTGCTTTTCTTAGGATCTATTTTATATCATTTATGATGCTTGTTCTTCACAAAATTCTTCCACACTTGTTTTATAGATTTTTTCTTTCTTGCTTCCTTCTCTATGCAGAATTTGCTGACAGCTTCTGTGGTAGCTAACTAGAGACAGACAGTCATACTCAGACAGCATAACAAATGTCTTGGACTTCCACCCCAAGGCTGCAGTAGAGGGAATCTGAAGCTGAATATTTTCTAGGGTAGAAGGAGACAAAACAAAGTTTTCTGTCTATACTTTTAAAGCACTTAAATTGTAGGGAAAAAGTAAAGTGAGTTGTAATGTGGCGGTAGTTCTTAGCCACCTTTTTCCTGACAATCTGACAGGATAGCTCTATAAGCATAAGGTAATGAAAGCACTTTTGTGAGAGATATTCAACCAACAAAAAAGCCTTTTCTTAAATAATTACAATGAACAAGCAAAGAAAATGGAGAATTGTGCAGCCTTTGATGTATTCAAATACTGGTTTAAAAGACAAGTTTTGCAGAAATGCAGATTACAGGAAAATACAGAGTGACTATAGTTGACTGTGATTTGCAATCTACAGGAGGTCACATTATGTAATCAAAGGGTCCATTTTGGAATTACTCTTTATGATTCCATGAAAGACAGAGGCAAGTTAAAATGCACATTTCTCTTCCATCTTTTTTCCTTTTCCATCTTCTATTTCCTCCTGCCCATATCCACACTTACAGTAATTCCCCTCCAGTCTCTCTCAGGGGAGCAAGTAAGTTTACCTCCCACAGTTACAAATTTTAAGATATAAGGTTGATAATAACTGCTTCACTTTTTGCTGTCATTCTACTTCGGACTTCCATCCACTGACTGCAGTTAACAAGGTTTTCCAGCACACGGTGGTAAATTCTGTGTATTATTGATCGTAAACTCTGAATGATCCATCAACAATGAATTTTTAGGGATTAAGCATCCTGCTGTTCTGTGCAGGGAAGTGTTTTTAAAAACCTGCAACCCATCTCTGAAAGTACTTCAGTGAGATCTTTAAATGTCTTACATTTTATTGTTAATCTTTCTAGTAATCCCATGTGGAAGTTCAGTAGAATTGGAAAGAGAGTGCTGGTTATACTCAGCTTTTTTAAATAAAACACCTTCTAAATATGTGGTTGTGTTTTTTGTGGGGGGAGAGGGGTAATGTTTTGCTGGGTTGATTACATAGTGCTTGATTTAAATAAGATAGAAATCACAGTAAACTGACTGGAACAATGCGCCATAAGATATGATGATGTACAACTTAATTTAATCACAGTGAGGTTCTGTTCTTGACTGTTGCAGGGAACAGCTACAACCCAAACATTTGCATTTTTGCTTTTTTTATCACCAGAAAGCTAAAATCTTGTTTGTTTATGTGGTTTGGTGCTTTTTTTAATGTTCATGTTTTGAGTTGGGTTTAGTTTGAGATCTTTTGTTGTTGGGTCAGAAAATAGATCTTAGCTCAATTTATTGTTAGCTTTAGAGTTGCCTCTTGAGCACTTACTCCACATGGACTACACAGAAAGTCTAAACTATCATTTTCCCAGATCCTTTTTACTAACTCCAGAAGATTACACAAATATAACTTAATGCTATAAAAGCATTATCAGAAGGGAAAAGGACTCAGAGTAACTCTGAATGCAGGATTTTATCCTCTAATTCAATCTGTAGTATTAAAACTACTGCTTTTCAAGACTATGAGAGAAATGGTAAGATCAATAATTTATCAAAGGAACTAGGAAACAACAAGGAATTTATAAAAATTGTCACTATGTCTATGTCCACATATGATCTAAATGGTGGAGCTATTGGTAATGAAAAACCCAGATAATAGGATTTCACTGTAACAACACATGAATGACATAAAGGAGTGGTACAGATAACCTTTTTTTTTTCCCAGACAAGAAAATTTTGGCAAATAAATGGTCTATGTGCCAATATAATTCTACATGAAGCTGGGCGCTTTGTTATTTTTCAGTTTTCAGAGTGTTGAAGTGCTGCTCAATTGTTTGTCTTTTTAACTGTGATTAATTTGAAAGCTTCTATTCAGCATTGAAAAGATAATATTATTTCATGATCATTACCAGATACTGGCATAGGGATTTCTCTGATAAAACATGCATAAAGCTAAAGGAGGTGTCAATGTGAAAGAAAAGGGCTGCAGGAATGAAAGCAGATAGTATAAAGATTTTCAAGATACTCATTGTCATCACCACTTAAGGAACAAAGTAAAAATTTTTTTGGTTCCTCAAGAGAAAATGCACCTTTGACTTTTACTTGTTCTTCTAATAGGAAAATCAGTAGATTATTAATCAGCTGGAGAGGTTAGGTAGTAACAAATTTGCCTTTAGTAAGACTTTAGACATTATTTGTCATCATGTCCAGAAGCCAAGGATGTGTGGCCTGAAGGAGCACATTTTTACATGTATAGAAAAATTACGAAGTGGATGATGCCTCAACATCCATCTGGCAGCAGGCACTTTTCCCCAACAATTGATACATGGACCCATATCACTGGGGTGTTCATTGGCAAAATGGAGCACAGGACACAGGAGGAATGACTCCTTAGAAGCTGACCTTGTTCAGACTACAGGGTGATACAACTCTTTACAGCTATGTAAAGTGGTGTGACAGAGATGAAGAAACAAAACTTCCCTCTAAGTGCAGCCTGAGGTGTTCAGATTAGACATCAAGTGAAAAACCTTCATGGGTCAAATGCAGCACTGGAACAGGTTGCCCAGAAAGGTTATGGACTTGGAGAATTTCAAAACCAGAATGCCTTGGTAGCTCTGCTCTGATGTTGGTAGTAGCCCTGTTTCAAGCAGAGCATTGGACTAGATCACTTCTAACCAACATCTCTGCAACTCTATGAGTCTATAATTTGACTTTCGTCAAGGGAGGCATTTGATGTTAAACAGATTGCCAGCACATGGAGATCTCAGTCCCTCTTGCAGGCTTAGTCTTGTGTGTCCAGAATCCATATATATGCCAAATTTGCATTGATCAAAAGCAAGACTTTAATCTTGTTCTTTAATTTAATATGAATTCTTTGAGTGACATTAAACTCACATAATCAATCAACAAAATATGCTTTGATCTGACCAGCCAGAGAACAGAATCCTAGGAAATTAAAGTAAAATAAAAACAACAAAAACCCATGATTTACATAACATGACTGTTCCCAGATATAGATGGTAAGATCAGGATAGGGGAAAAAAGAGCTCAGGGTTTAACAGAAGTAACTGAGTGACTTTTATATAGGACTACCTGAGTCCTGTTACTTTTGAGCAATAGGTATTCCTTTTATGCTTAATTGTTAAAAAACTGACAAAAACAGGCGTGTGTAGAAGGGGGTTCCTCTCCAAAACAGATTTCTTCTCAGAATTAACTCAGTATAGAGGTTTGGAGTTTTTCTTACCCAGAAATTATTATGTTCCTTCCAGGAATATTTTTGCATACTCATATTTCATGGTGGTGTCTGAAAGGATAGGAGTTCCACCATGGATCTCCTATCAGGTATTCCATGAGAAACTTAAGAGCACACTAGAAAAACACAGACAACAAAAGTTCTATTGTGATCTTTAATAGCAATGAATTCTAAATCAGATACAAGATGTTAAGTCAGTATTCAGCTCTCATGTCCTGGCAGTTGTTCTAGTAATCAGTAAGAGGAACATAATGTAAGAACAAAAAAGCTGATCTTCAAGTATACTTAGAATGTTATGAGCTTTTTAACAGCACATAAAGAGAAAACATTTTCTAATAAAACTTGCTAGTACCTTTTGGTTTGGCTACCCTCTGTATGACTTGAAAAGGTACAGGAATGGCACTGTTAGAAGCAAAGAAATGTGCAGAATTCACAAATAGTTTTGGTATCCAAATGTAACCATTTACCTCATGCTCCCTGTCCATTTTCATGGTTGTAAATTACAAAAATGTATGAACTCTCAAACTGAAAATTTTTATTTCTCTCAGATTTAACTCCAAAGTTTCTCATTCAGGAAATGTGGAGGGTTTCTTAAATTTTTAATTAACCCAGAAACATGCTGATAGTTCATCTCCTACATATTTTGGGTATTTTGTCCTAAAAAAGTTGGTTGTGTCTTACTTTTGGCTACCTTAAATAGAACCAAGTTCAGGTAGACTTGGAAGTCAATTCATCAGTCTGGTGGTCAACTACATGTTGCAACAATTGTGAAGATGTTTTTCATAATTACAGTCATTTTAGAGCGAGCAATTCAAATATTATCAAGCAAAGAATTTAAATACTTTACACCAATATCTTGAGTTGTTTGCAATCCAGAATGATCCATATCTCTAGACAGATTTTAAAAATCCAATGAAGCTATGTGTAGAAGTGGAAAGAAAAGCATCACTAAAGAAAAGAACAGATGGTTATGTACTGAAGGTACCATTTTCAAAGCATCTGTGTGGAAATCAAAAGTGTTATAAGGAATAATTTAAGTTTCTTTTAGTTCATAGAAATATGAAAATACAGAACAAAGATGCTTTTGAAAGCAATTACAAGATTCTGCTTCTAGCTTTGTTTAACAATTTGGATAAACTGCAAGAGATAATGGTTTTCAAGTGGCTTTCCTTCCCTCTGCTTTATGTGTTTGTTCTAATTAAACAAAGTTTAGTCTGTTCCTTGACAGAAAAGCCAGTCTAAAATCTGGGTGAACACACCATTCACTGGAACAGTCAAGGTTTTGGATAGGATCCAGATCCAATAACTTTTTGCCACCCGATGCACTGTATCTGTATAGAATATGGGCACCAATGTCAATGACAACAATCTAGAAAGTCAGTGCTATGGCAACCTTCTGTGAACATATCTTACTTATCAACTCCTATTCAAATCTCAGCTGCTAAGACTTCCAAGGCTGCTGTGTGTACACAAAATTGCTTTACTGAAGGAACTAGGTGCTGGCATCCATCCCTGTGCTTGTTTCATGTAAAGATGTGTTGGTGAAAAGTTGGGTAGGATACATTTTATCTAGCTTTAGTGTGTGTCTCACATGCCGGTGGTAGACAGCTAGAGTTAGATGTCCAGAAACCTGTCCTAACCTCTACACAAGGCTTTCTGGTAGGACAGTCACTCCATTAACTATGCTGTAAGCACTTCTGATATCCAGAGGCAGTACCACAGTGTCAACATCTTCTATTCAAGAACACAGCCAAAAGTAGCACCTTTGCTGCAGACTGTGCACTGGAAATGGAGACCTGGTTTCAACAGCTTTGCAGTCTGACCAGATTCAAATTCAAATTTACATTTGCTGCATTCAAAAAACATGCCATTTGATTGAAATGAGGAAGTATATCAGGCCAACAAGGTCTCAGGGATAAGGTGTCTGGTGGCTAGGTAGTTTAGAAACAAGAGCTGGTACGAAGCTGTTTCCATCTGAGCTACTTCTAGAGTTTTATCCAGAAGTGTAAATGCATGAATACTCCTAATGTAAGGACCTGGAGTAGGTACAATAAAGTAAATGTAATTATACTTACTCAAAGTCAGGCAGTTCATTGTCTCAAAGTTCAAGTTCTACTATCATAGAGATGCATTTTTATCCCATAGGAGGTAGGTTTTTAAGATAAGTGGAATTAACTGTTTTATAAGTCACTTGCTTTCTGTCTCCTTTCTTTTATTTTTCCTCTTCCTGGAATGTAAAGGAAATAAGATTCCTTTGCTAGACTAGACACAACTTCTAAATTGCCATCCTTCTTTAAAATCAAGGTTCTACTTTTCATTTTGTGATTGTGAAACGTCTAGCAGCAACTAGAATATTCAAGATACTATCATTTCAACGTTGTGGGGAAGAGACTTCTTGAGCTGGTTGCTCCAAATCTCTTGGCTCTTTTTTGTTACACTGGAGACTCACACATTATCTCACTGATCATCCTCTGTCACTTCAGAAATATACTTCAACATAATTGCTTTCCAGATTTAGCCTTCTTGTGGAGTGGCTATTTTGAATTAATTTTCTGCAGATGTATTTTCAGTTTTCCAAGTTGACTCTCATTCTGTTATTCTCGGCCCATGTTTCAATTTTTTCTAAGACCCTCTATTATTTGCTTGACTTGACTGCTGCTGGAACAACGTCTAATTTAATGTCTTATGTGAATTGCATTATCACGCTCATGTTTCAATTCCAGATTATTTATGAATTTTAAAGAGGACAGCACCTTAAACAGAGCCTTGTGGCACCCCTGTAGTCATGCAGCTTAATATGTTGTTGTTTATGATCATATTTTGTTTATGCTCTATGTGCCAGTTTTCAGTCCATGTGATTCAGCTCAGATCCAAGCCAATTGTAGCTCATTCGAAAAGTAAGATTTCGTCAGATGTTGTATTGAATGCTATACCAAAACCCAGATGATATCCTCTTTCCTTTCTCAATTGCTTTTGTAACTGTTCCACAAAAAATAATCAACATTTGTACTGCACAGTTTTCACTTCATAAATCCAGACTGCTAATAGGTCATGGATCCATAATCTTTTTGTCTGCTTTATGCCAGTTCAGGATTAAGCCTTGTATAAAACTATATATAGCTTGGGATCTAGCTGCAGGTGAGTGGCAAGGTCTCACTGGAACTTGATGAAGTGCCTGGACTGATTGCAGTGATCTTCATGGGGGAGCAGTGTTTTGTTACAAGAGCTCTCTCTAGTGGTCCTGGCTACTCCACTCATTGTGTGGCTCCAGTGCTGCAATCTAGTGTGCCTGACTGATGCATTTTCCTTCTGTGAACCTTTGGAGACATAAACCTGGTTAGTTCCAGCATTAAATTACAGTTAAATCATATTGAGAAGAAAAACAATAATAATAGTAAAAAATTAGTAAATGCCTGACAAAGGATAATGCCTGGTAAGGTTACTGAGGAAGCCTGATTCCTTAAGGAGGAAAATTCCTTAAGCACCTGGATGGTAACTTCATGTTACAGGTACTGAGAGCCTACTAAGAGAGATGCCCTCCTTGATTTGTTACTTGTTAGCAAAGCGGGTCTTGTGAGTGGAGATTAGTGGCCATCTTGTCCAGAGTGACCAAGCAGTCAAGTTTAAAATCTCTGTTGACAGCAGAAAAGGTGCTAGCAAAATTTCAACCTTGGATGGGAAGCGAGCAAGCTTCGAAATCCTCAGGGAAGTAGCTGGTAAGGTCCCCTTGGGAAATGCTTTTCTTGCAGGTGCTGGGCTCCATCAATCATGGCCACTTTTGAAGGACCACCTACTTTGAGCACATAATATCCAAAAGTCAAGCAGACGAGGCAGAAGAACAGTTTGGCAAAACAGGAACCTTCTGAAACTAAGGAAGACGGGGAAAAAAAAAAAAAAAAAGAACGTGTATGCCCAGTGGAAGCAAGGTCAGGGGAAATGGGAGGAGTGCAGAAATGCTCTTTGCCACTGCAGGGAGAAAACTTGTGTGGCCAAAACTCAATTGGAGTTGAAGCTGACCAGTACTCTGAGGGGCAATAAAAAGAGCTATTAAATATGTTAATAGCAAAAGGAAATCCAGAAAAAACATTGGTCCATTACTTGAAGAACACAGTTGCCTCACAAACAGGGACATGGACAAACCAGCGATTAATGCTTTTTCACTTCAGTCCTCAAAACTGATGCTGGGCTCTGGAATCCCAGAGCTCAGACCTATGAGAATAATAAAATCCCAGTCAACCCTGAGTATGTGCATGATCTGCTGCTCCAGCTGGATCTTTGTAAGTCTAGGGGGCCTGATGGGATTCATCTGAGAATACTCAAAGGGCTGGTTGATATTGTCATAGGGTCTCTCAATGATTTTTGAATGGTTTTGGAAATAAGACTGTTCCAAGTCACGTGGAAGCTGGTGAACATTTTCCAGTTTTCAAAAAGGATAATAAGGATGACCCTGGAAACTATAGGCTTTTCAGTCTCACTTCCATGCCTGGTAAAATTGGAGAAGATTAAATGGAGAATATTTAAATGGAGAAGATTAGTCTGGGAGTTATTGAAAAACACCTGAAGGACAACATACTCATCAATCACAGTCAGCATGGCTTCATGAGCAGAAAGTCCTGTTTATCAAACCTGATTTCCTTTTATGCCAAGGTAATCCATTTAGCTGATCATGAGAAGCCAGTTGATGCAATATTTTCAGATTTCAGTAAGCTTTTGATACCATCTGTCACGGGATCCTTCTGGATAAATATCCAGCCCACACTGGATAAACACATCATGGGATGGGTGAGCAGCTGGCTCATGAGTCAGGCATAAATATGGGATGACATCAGTCTGACCTGCCACTGGTGGGTGTCTTCAGGGCTCCATCCTCAGCCCTGTGCTCTTCAACATCTTCATAAATTACCTGGATGTAGGACTGGAAGGTATATTAAGTTTGCTGAGAATACTGAACTTGGAGGAGCTGTTGACTCCCTTGAAGCCAGGGAGGCTCTGCAGAGAGACCTTGACAAATCAGAGGGCTGGGCAATCACCAACTGTATTAAATTCAACAAGGGAAAGAGCTGGATTCTGCACATGGGAGGGGGCAACCCTGGATGGATGTGCAGACTGGGGAATGAGAGGCTGGAGAGCAGTGCTGTGGAAAGAGAATCTGGTGCTCCTGGTTGTTGGCAAGTCGACTCTGAGTCAGCAGTGCCCTGGCAGCCAGGAGGGCCAAGCCTGTCCTGGGGGACATCAGGGACAGCATGGCCAGTGGGGCAAGGAACGGGATTGTTCTACTCTGCTTTGCACTGGGGCAGCCTCATCTCAAGTGCTGGGGGCAGTTTTGGGCACTGCAAAGCATAGGTTTTTTACACGTTTCAGTGCTGGAAGAAACATATGTATATTAGATTACTTAACATGTAATCAAATAGCAGAACACACATCCAAATCATGCTGCCAATAAAATATCAACAACAGGTACTTCCTAGGATTGATAAGTCGCTATGGATGTGGCATTTTAAGATGCTCTTAATAAAACACAAATTTTAAATGTAGCTCATAAATATATTACATTTAAAACAAGAACAGCTTACAAAATCATATTTTAAATGTGAATATTTATTGCTTTCCATTTTTATACTCCTGTATTTGTGAGAACAGAGCCAGAGCTCAGACCAGCATGCTCGTAACTTCAAAAGAAGGGTCCATGAATTATAGTGCTCACTGGCAATAACCACTGGTAAGTCAATGTACATAAGTCAATGTTCCAGATGATAGCATGTATAATAAAGTTTATAAGTGTTTTACAATAAGTAAGTGCATATTATTGTATTACATAGTAACTCCTAGGGAAGACAAGCAACCTAACAAATTTAAAGAGTTCAGCATTCTAATTTCCTGAACCTAAACTGAAAAGGCAAAAAAATTGGTGTACTTCTATTTGCTTCATTACTAATTTCTTTATTGGTAGTGAAACTAAGACTTTATAATACATTTTTCTTTCGCTGAAAACATTAATATTTTCTTGAACATATATATTTTTAAAATATTACTCCAGTTATATTTGCCTTATTTTTAAAAGTAAGTTTTCTTGGTATCTCTTCAGTAAATGAAGGTTTATTTTAAAAAATACTGTTTAAGGTTTATTTTTAAAAATACTGTTTTAAAAAATACTTTACTGAAAACACTCTGTTTGCAAATAAAATATGCTACACTTCTAAGAAGGTGTTCTCTTCAGAAGAAACCTTGTAAGACAACATGTAGGCATTGATCAAAATCCCCTAGAAGTATTTTGAGCATGTTTGAATCAAGCACTTGAAGTGAGGGGAAACTAAACATCAGTTTATCAGTTTAAAAGTCCCCTTGAATGGCTACTGAAATCACAGAATGGAATGTCCCTGAAGCTGTGAAGTTTAACAAAATGCATGCTAAGGCGCTATGACAGAAATGAGACATAAGAAACTGCTTTAAGAAGATCAGTTCTTTTCATCCTAATTAAATTCTTGTAAAAGCATTTTTTACAGAGTTCCAGGACTCTGGTATCTTTAGGAAAGTAAAGTCTGATTCAGGTCATTTTGGAGTCAAAGAAAACCTTGCATTAACTTCAGTAGAAATGAGACTCCTTAGGAAGCAAATGTGCTTACATTCCACTGTCAAAAATAGGAGCTAAGCATCTGCTCAAAGTTAATCACACACTTAAACACTGTCCAGGACTAAGGTCATGGTTGCCAGGACCTGATCTTGCAGCACATACAAATCCAAATGATTAATGGTTTGGCTTGCCTGCTGGGTAAAACAAATGTAATATGAAATACAGGGTTTGGGGTTTTGTGATTCATTTTTGTGTCACTTAATAAAATTTAAAAAAAAAAAAATTGATCCCAAATAGAGTTCTGTTGAGTTAGTGGAAATAATAATACAAATTACTTTATATTCTCATTTACTTCAGGTTGAAAACCAAAGAGTAGTACAAACATAACACAAAAGCATTGTGTGGCAAATAGACATGCAGACAAAGAGCAAGTACAGTCTGTCAAGGAAATTGAGGTTACTTCTGAAAAGTACACATTGTGTCCTATAAACATACTACAGTGGAGATAAAACTTAGCTCAGGGCAAATAAATGTTCTCCAAATACAGAGAAGACTTCACAAAACAAAATTAAATAAAAATCAAGGCTGAGAGAATGTTTGGTAGTATCTGATCAACTGGTCACTTAAATGACTGGAACTAAGATTATCCTCCTCTTCTGAGGAAGGATCATCCCTTTCCTATAAATTATAGGAAAGAGGGAATTATGGGAAGGAAAGGGAGAGTGGATGTAGTGAAGACTGGGGAAGGACAATGCAGAAGTGGACCTGGAAGCAGGATGGGGAAGCTGTCTCAGCTGTAGAACTGTGTCCTGAAGGTGTACCAGGCAAAATTGACACTTATGACACCAAACAAAAGAATTATTGTCAACATCTAGAAGTAGAAGGGCTCAGCATTTGCTTGTCTCAGGAAGACTGGGGAAGCTCCTTCTGCATCTATTTGCTGTGTTCATATATAGTCCTGTGAAAAATTATCAAACCACCCAATATAATAAACTGGCAGCTGCTCACAATGTTTTACTTTAACCCAACAGCAAAGACCCAACAATTCTACAGATTCAGATAAAAAATCACCACTTTTACCAAAATCCTACCAATTTATTGTCTTTGATAGGAATCTAATGGGCTTTCAAGTAAATTAACCCACAAATAACTTCAGAAAATGGATGCATTCATATACATTAAGTCTCAAGCAAGACACTTTCCAGGATTTGCAAACAGATTTTTTTTTCTTTTGCAAAACCCTGTGTTTATGTACATATTAATCCACAAGAATTTGAAGTTTCGATTTCTTTTAAATGTAGCTTACCCACCTCAAGGTTATAGGACATATTATAAAACAGGCTATGACAGCTTAAAGGTTCAGATTGCTAGTGAAATTAACAAAAATATTTTTATTATAATTTCATTCTTTTAAGTCAGTTTGATGATGTGTGGATCATAGTATATTCCAAAAGTTAAAGCCGTCATGTCTGATGTATCAGCTCCTTATGTAAGCAATTTCCAGTTGCTTAGTTGGGAAAAAAATCCTATACTTCACCTAAGGTGCTCTTGCTGGTGAACTGAAAGACTGCCCAAAGCTTTGGGGTTGAAACAATGTGCTTTCAGGGTCTACATCATGTGTTTCTATGAGAATATCCTCGTTGCAAATGAATCTGACTAAAGCCAAGCCTTCAAGTATTGGAACCCAATCCAGTAGCATCCCTTTCTGTGGGCATCTTCTTCATTCTCTTACTGAAGGTGTCTGATGTGTGGCAACAGTGCTCAGTGCAAAATCATTTTTCTCTACTTTCTGCACCGTTGGGCAGTTCCACATACGTTATTTGTGCTTCTATCTCGCTCTTCCTTTTTGGGATAGTTTATTTTGCCCAAGTTTTATTTGAGCTGGTTTCTCTGGGCATTGGGCCCAGTTCTTGTTTAACTTTGTTCTTAAAATCTGTACAACTGCCCAGATGTTCTTTCAAAAAAAAAAAAAAAAAAAAGGGGCGCAGGGGGGGAGTTTTATGCATCCATTTTAAAAAATCATCGTGTTGTAAACCAACAGAACAGATAATTTGTAAACCCACTGAATGCATTTGTATGGTTTATAGCAAAATTAAACTCCATTACTGTTTGGGACTTGAGTTTACAAGGCAAACAAAAATGCTGACTAGGTGGAATAAAAAACACAAGGGCATAAAAGAAATGTTTTTATATTGGAACATTAATTTAAAGTTATTACAAAGGAGAAGGTATGAAAACCTTTAGTAAAGATGGACCTAGCTGAACTATGTCAGAGTCATAAATTTATTTTTCCTCTCGAAAGTAAGGTCTGTGGAACAATGAAAATCAAAAATAGGCTCAGAAGTTTTTACTGGACCAAAAGTAAAAGTTTCAACTAGAAGTACAAATTTGAGAATCGGAACAGTTCAACTCTGTATAGCAATGAGTAAGCAGCTGTCAAAAGAGTGTTTCAAAAAAAGATGACAGGAAAGATGGAATAAGAAAGCAGGAACTGTACTCAGAAGGAAGGGACAAAGCAAAAAAAGTTAAAGAAACAACTGACCCCAGTAAATTATTATCAAAGAGTTACTCATGTATTTTTCTTGTGCCACAAGTGACATCATGAGCTGACATTACCAATAGGTTACCACTTTCCCAGTCAACAGTAGAAGAAAAAAATTTGAAAACCCCTTTTATCAAAGGCTAGCTATAGCACATACCTTTTTTTTGAAGTAATATCCACAGTTCTGAGGAAGAAGGCAAGGCTTGCTCGTAATACAGGGGAAATGCCGGGTGCTGTAGAGACCAGAAGGAAAGGAATAAGAAATGCTAAGAAAGAAGGTAGAAGAATAAAAGGTGTACAGCTTTTCTTAGGTTTCTAATAAGGCTCCCTGTGCTCTTCTTAACTTCCCTTGAAAATTATCTCTGCACAGAATCTCAATCAGCAATACAAGATGAAAAAAAAATAATCCTTTTCTAAGTAAATTATAGTATCAGAAAAGCTATTGGATACTATAAATTCTTTAAACCTTCAAGGGAATACACTAGCCTATTTTACAGATGGTTTGGCTATTCCAAATGTTGAACTCATGCAATATTATCTATCTTATAAAAAGTTACTACCAGTGGGTAAAAAATGCTGGGATTCCTTGTGGTTCTTTGGGAACATTGTCATTTACACATAAAATTTAGCTCCTCAGTTAATGAACACAGTAGAGCCACACTTTCTGTGTTTGTCTGTAAATGACTGATTTCAAGACCCCACCACACTGAATTAAACACAAGTCCTTATAGCACCAATCATGACTGAAAAATCGCTTCTTCTGCAAAACTGAAAAACATTTAAGTATTCAAAAGTACATATGTACACTAGAAAGGTAATTTTCAATTTAAAATATCTCTCTTTCAGAGACAGATTAAAAATACTCTCCTTTCTTGGAGAAAACATTGGAATCCTTCCCTTCCCACAAAGAGACCCAGAAATCCCTGCCAAACTCTTCCCCTCTTATGGGAATCACAACATTTTCTCATTGCTTTCCCTCAGAAGAAACCTGGGATCTTCTGAAATAATTTCTATTCTGCCAGTTTCCACATACAGCTTTAAAATAGAAGTCTTTCCTAAGAACTCAGGAAAGTGATTATGAATCAAGAGAAAATGAAGGCAGACAGCAAAATCAGAGACTTGTGCAATAATGATATGTAGAACAAGATAGATCAAAGACTTCTAAAAAGGCTTTATTTTTTTGTAAATAAGATAAGCAACCCCCATTGAGCCTCAGTCTAGTCAGGAACCAGTTAATATTTTCACTTTTCCAAAGCCAATGTTAACAGTGACTGCTGTTAAGATCAGTGACAAAAAATTTAGCTGAATCTCTGTAGTTGGAGTTAACATTTTCATCTTTGGAGGAGTCTATAGTAGTTGTTGTTTTTTTTTTCTTTCTTTCCTAATAAAACCATCCAATAAATATAAAAGCCGTGGTTATAAAGACAATATTATATTAGACTAGTTCTTGAAAACCAAACTCCAGATGGGAACAAAGGTTTCCTCTGCTGAGTTCCTGGTTGTGTTCTACTGAAATTTTCCTGGTTTGACCTGGTTCACCAGGAAAACAGCCCTAGCCCATTTTTCCCATACTGATTTGCCTCTAATTTAACATGAGCTGACAAATCCTCCTTATTCACCACCACTGATAATACAGATAGTATTTTAAATTTCATTCTCTTTGGCTTTAATTCCTAAACCAGAATAAAATCTTGTTATTCACTAAATTCTTAAAACTGAGGCAGCCATACTTGTGGCTCAGAAGTAGTATTGTAGAAATTGGATAGTTGTATAATCAGTTTTCCATTTTATTACAGCCTCTAGATTAATAAAATTTGAGTTTTCCATCAGGAAGAAGGTCTCAAACACAAATAAGCAAGATCTATCTCTCTTCCTGAACATGTTCTTCCCAAGACACCTGCAATTTGCTGTTAGGAATTTTGGCTACAAGGCTTGTAGCCTTTAGGGAAGGGAAGACCCTCATGAGCAGCCAGGGGTCCATGAAACAGATTTCATACTTCATTTAATCTTACAAACCATAAATCTACTGCATTAAAAGCTTGAAATGCATTATTATTGTCTTTCATGTCCAGATCAGATTTATAAAATTTAGAAGTGGATGAAATTGTATTATTTCTGAGAAAAAAAGAGAAATACCCTGTACCTGAAAATCTTCTGTCGTGTTTCTGCCTTTCTAGTAGTAAAGGCTCATTTGTTACCAGTTCTGATGACAAGAGACAGATTACAATTGGCCTTCCTTTTGCTTGGCTTTGCAGCTTAATAATTATTTTTGGGGACTAGGAAGAAGTTTAATTTGTTCATAGAGTCTGAGGCAAGTAATCATGAAATGACACAGTCTGACAACTTTTATATGAGAGCACATTTAATAGCACTCTATTGCCATCCTAGTGGACCCACTGTGCTGGATTAGACTAAAAGCACTTTAGTTCTCAAGAGATTTATGTATCAGGAACAATAGGAACTAAAAATGTCTCCACAGTATCACAGAATAGTTGAGGCTGGAAGGGACTGCTGGAGAGCATCTGGTCCAGCTCCTTGCTCAAGCTGAGCTAACAAGAAGTAGTTCCCCATGTAGTAGTAGGACCATGCCCAGATGGCTTTTGAATATCTTCAGGGAAGGAAAAACCTCTTTGAAGCTTCACTGGAAAAGACTCCTGAACTGCCAAAGAATTGGTTAAAAGAGTTTTTAAGGTATCAGTTTCTTCTTCAGCTGGAGATAAGTAGCTTGTTTTCATCCTGAACTGCAATAAAATTTCTCTCCCATACTCAAATCAACTGTTTTTGTTAAATCTTGATGATAAGACAGAGTCATAAATATAATAAAGAGCATTATTTTCAAGGCAGAACTTGTCCATCTGTCTGTCTGACGAGTCAAGTAATCCACAGGAACTGAAGAGGAGGAATCACTCCATTCTCTCTCCCTTTCCCAAAATAATATAGGAAGAGCAATTATTCTTCACACAGACAATCTGGTATGAAATTTGCAGGTAAAATTTTATGTGACATCACTACTCAAACTCAGACCTGCAAGCAGCTGTGTATTTAAGAGAATGTACCTTTTGCTGAGTGTGAAGGGAGAAAAAATGAACAAAACTATCTCTAACTATCAGATTTTAGTGAGAGAAAAGATCACTGTAAGTATAATGCGAAACCACACAGCACTTGCACTGTAGGCCTCACATTAAAAAGTTGCCTCATTTGATTACAATTCATAATTTTTTCAACATTTTCCAAATGATCTTGCTCTTAGGATGCTGCATTTTATGTCAGCTTCTCTAATTTTATCTTTCATCATACAATTTCTGTTTTCCTCATCAAGATGGTAAATTCCTTCCTAGAATTTTTTTCTACTCCATGTTTAAATTGTTTTTCTTAAAATGACCTGATGATCTCTCAGATTTGCTCCTGATATACTGAATAGACTGAGTTCCTTATATCCTAGGTTTGTTTCCCAAAGCAAGGAAGATCATTATTTTGGTTCTTTGAGCTATTTTAAGCAATTCAGACCCTCTTCATGCATGGTTTCAGAACTGGACAGGATATTCCTGCATTTTAAGCATAGTGCAGCATTCTTCTTTTCATCCTTGTAATAGCTCCCTATTGGGTCAGGGTAACAGAGGTCTTAAAATGTATAGTACAATGTAAAATGCTTTGGCAAAATCATTGTATCGGTAACCTCTCTTGGACCTTGACAAAATCTAGCCTGTAATCGTGTAAAAAAAAAACCAAAATGCAGCTTTTTCAAGCCTTCTTCACCAGAAACTCCTGTTGGCTCAAATAAGCTGTATTTTAAATTTCTAATTCTCTGTAGATATGATTGCATTTAATGCCTCATTATTCTGACTAGTATCTTCACAAAACTAGTAGAACTGTAATATCTCAAGTAATTTTGGTAATTTTCTGGTATTTAAATAATGTTGTCAGTTTTTCAATATTTTCCAATATTCCTAACATTGATTTTGAAACAATAAGTGATAGAAAATTCTTTTCAGCTAGGCCTCTCCAGACTTCTAATCTGAAAATACTTGGGTTTGCCTGATGCCTGGACATCCTCCTTTGTTTCACATGGTAAAATTTGTTGCTTGTCTACCTTTTAGCACTTTTACATTTCCAGACAGTTTTATTTAAAATGTTATATAAATACCTCTTTTACTATTATTTACAGCCTGAGTTCTGCGGTGGTCCTTAATTATGAGGGGAGTTTTGTATGGTTTGGTTTGGTTTGGCTCGGCGTTTTTCTCTTTTGGATTTTCTTTTTCATCATTTTCCTGTTTTCTGAAGTGGTCAGTTATGGTCTTCTATTGTCAGTCTCCTGCATTTTCAACTTGGTACTTATTAAATCTAACAATTTTTTTCATTCTATTTTAATTGGCTATTTTCTTTTTGGTCTCTGATCAGAGCTACTCATTGCTGCATGTACTCATATAAGAATATAGGACAATATAGTTTCATCTAAAAGATGACACATTAATAGATAACATTATTAAAATGTTTAATTCAGGCTTCAGCCAGAAGAAACCATGAATAGAAAAGTTCTGGTTTACTGAACTAGCTTTCTGGTTGATGTAAAGTATACATTTCTTATCATCTCTATTTGGCAGAGGTTTTTCCTGCAAGTTTTCATGCATTTCAGGATAGCAATCTTGTGTTTTTCTTAAGCTAAGGATTTATTTTTCTTTTTAGAGAGAACAATCTTTTTGCTAAGGAAAATGTTAAAATTTAATCCACTTCATCTTGACATATGCGGTATCTGTAAGATCCCATAGACTTAATTTCAGAGATAATATAGAACTCTAGATAATATAGAAAGATGAGGACTGTTAATATGATTAAAATGTTGGCCTGGGATTCCAAGGCCTAGGGATTCTATCCTTAGTAATGTTTCAAAATTTCCATTGACATTTTTATGGGAGTCCTGATCTTTGCCTCTTGAAAGTCATCTGCAAAACGGAGCTAAAACCTTTTTTCTTCCATCCCTCACAATCCAGTCAAGGTACAGAAAAGACAAACCTTTCTTTGGTAATCAGCACAGCAAGGACAGATCTCAATTTTAGCTTGAAGCACAAGTAAGAGATTGCTTCTACTGTTCTGCTTTATGCAAATGTCAAATTGTTACAGAGTAAATGAAGATTCATGTTGTTAAGAAGTACCTATAATTTCTATTATCTCGTGTTTATCTTAATATGGTCACAGTCACTGTGCAAAGGTGATGCCTTAAGCTGGAACAGGAATGACTGTGCAGCACTTTTCTCATATTAGAAGTTCATACTTTAGGATAAAAGCTCTTCAAGTTTTGCTTGGATAAATGCCCAGTTTATCTGCAGGAACATGTTGTTCTGTTCCACAGTTACGAAATTTTGCAGTCTGTCTTTGAATTCTTTGAACAACACCTGTGGTCAGCAAAATGTCATGTTGGCTTTCCAATTAGACACTTCAGGATTGTCCTAGGGTGACTGAAGTTAAAGAAGGATTATATAATTCCACAAGGTGCAGAGGGCAAGGAACAGTCCTTTTCATTTCACATTAATTATTTTAGGATTTTCAGTCTTTAATACCAGACAATACCAGACAGGAGGGATCAATCAACCACTCCAAGACATATTTTTTCATAAGCCCATTTTGTTTAAATATGAAGTATCAATACTGGTTTCCTGAGATCTAACAAGCATCTTTGTGGATTACTTCAAATTCCAAAAAGATTTTTTACCATTAACTTACTGTAATCATTGATGGTGTATCTTCTTTATCTAAAACTTTTTTTTTCCTGTTGATTGAAATTAGCCACTCAATTCAGACATTACTGAGAAAGAGGTCTGGAAAAATATAAATACAGAGAAAAAGACTTTTCCCTTTAAAAATCAAGCTAAAATTAAATCAGAAGTAATAAAAGTAATTATTTGAAATTAATTTGGTATGATGCTGCAAAAAATGATCACGCTTGAAGAGTAAAGTGCTATAAGAAATGGACAGCAATTTTTTTTTTATATTTGACTGCAGTAATATTTTTTAAAGAATTATTATCTTACAATTTTCCCTACCCCTCCCATGCTCTTTTGGCTGAGACACTGAAATAAAATGTCAGATTTTTTTAATTTTGCCATTTCAGAATTTTGGGGAATTAAATTGGAGTAGGGCAAACCAAACTATAGAAAAGGCATCTGAGTATCTAAATTTGTTTTCCAACTTCAATGGGATACATATGTATAAAAAAGTCTTTGGTAAGAGTGGAGTTAACCATCCACACTGCAGGGCAGGCAAAATGAGGTGCAGGGAGCATAGGTGGGCAGGGGCAAAAAGGCAGGCCAGTATTTCTCTGAAAGCAGCTTTAAGCCTTTTGCAGAACAGGCAGGATGCTGGTTACAGATGTAGAAACCAAAGCACTTCAGAGTGCTAAGTTTTGCTGGCTTCACCTTTCACCACGATAATCTGATGTACTTCTGTTGAACTCAGTGGAAATATACTGATCCACAGCAGCAGAAGAGTGACTTTACCTCCAGAGGATGGAGTACATTTTGGGGAATCTGGAAAGCTAGGTGTTTCATTAAGCCAAGCTCTCTGACATTAAATTACCAACTCAAAAGGATGTGTTTTGTTTGATGCCATTGATTAAAACCACATGATTTTATCCCTCATAGCTTGTGTGGACATGAAGAAATTAGTTATAAAAGCAAATACACCCTTCACATATGAATATGCAGCATATGATGTATAAGTATTTTATAAGCATTGGTAGGAGATGATAAAACCATATGTGAATAATAGCTATCCAGAAGTCATCAGATTATAAATATTACTCATAAGAAGCCTATATATAAATACTACTTACTACATCAAAAACTGTGCAATGCATGTGGGAAAGCAATTTAAATGTTTCAAAACTAATAGTAGAAAATGTGTATAGTGTGAAGATATTAAAAAGAAAATAATCATAAATATAAGAAGTTATGAGGAAGTGATTTGAAGAAAAGAGCATGGAGAAAGAAAGAAAGAGTATGCAGCAAAATATATAACACAAAGGAAGTCCTGTGAAAGCACATGAATAAACGTGGTAAACAGAACCAGGAAAAATTAAACTGTCTAATGCTATGACTACCTATCAATGGCATAGTCAGAAACCATGTTATAGAGCCTATTTGATAAGTTTATGAACCATCACTGCAGTTCCTAGGAGAAGAGGCAAAGAAACATGATAAAGCATAGAAGATAGCACAACATTACTCCTTTACAGTTATAGCAGTTTACTTTTTACTTCAATGCACAGGAAATTATTCCTGCTCATATGAAAAACTATCCATTCCCTTAATCACACAAATGGTTATTCTTTTTTTATATTACATTTTAAATTCCAAAGGACCTTTACTGCTGTAACATCAACACAACTGAAATATTTTGAAAATTTCATTTAAAATACCTCAATAAATTCTCAAATCCCATTAGCCTATATTCACAGTTTGCATCATTTGCCTAGCTTTTCATTGTCCAGGGCTGTCAAGCTCCACCTTGGTTTTCAATTTTCTTTTCTACGGATGAGTTTAAAGCACAAGTTCTTAGGTAATTCCTAAGCATAGAATCATGTAATGTATACTGCAGAATTTCAGATCACTTCTTTTGCTCATCTTCTGGGGCATCCAACTCTCTCAGAAATTCAGTTTTTTCACAGAGGTGGTGCTTTCTAGCAGTCATTAGCCATTTCTTCACCACTCACTACTTACATAGAGAACATTGATTAAAATAACACACAGAGAAGTCTTTAGACCAACTTTGAGAGTTGGTCATGTAATATAATATATGTTTATAAAGAATATAAATCATTAAAGTACACTCCTCATTGATTATTTAATTTCTAATCTTCAATTTCTCCAGCTTTGCCAATAATTTCTTCTGTAATAATATATTAATTTTTTTCACTTAAATTCTGGTATGGTATTGCTATGTATTTTCTTTGTCTAGAATTTCTGTTTTCTTATTCATTTGTTTAGAATGGCAGAATCTAGATTGGGTAAATATATTACCTATATTAACCCAATCATTTTTTACTTCAATCATCTCAATTGCTTATATCTTTCAAAAATTTTCTCATAGTATTGAATACTATTGAAGACATAGTAGTAGAATTGGAATTATCACATGATATTCTTTCTTTATAGTTTAAGAACCTCCTTTGCTATTTTCTGGTTAGGTTGTCGTAATCACTTATCAATATATTTATTAGCCAATTTAGTTATTTGATCTTTCATTTCATATGCCTGTTTTGAGAATTCTGGAAGCAGATATTCTCCAGGCCTCCAAATGGGATTATTTGAAGCATTTAATTTTCTTTCTATCTCAGTTCAAGCTAATAATTTAATTAGTTTCCTATTTCATTTACTTCCAATCTCAGTGCTTACCACCACAGTGCACAAGTATCAATATCCTTCTTTATTTCTCCATTGGAAGAAATCTTTTCTACTTGTGTGAATATCTCTTACAATTTAACACAGTTTGACTTTTGGCAATCCAGTTTTATCCTTCCTGACCTTCAAGACAAAGTTTCTTGGCTGGCTAGACTTTTTTTTTTCTTTTTTGTCTTTTTTTTTTATGGGGGGAGGGAGGGATGGTGTTCGGTTGGTTGGGTTTGGTTTTTTTCTGAGACTCTCTGCTTGTTCTCAATATCCTTTTGAGATGATTATGGAGTTACACCTGGAGGCATTCACAGATCATTTCTACCTGCCTCAGTGTAAAATTATAAGTAAAACCGGTCCAGGTCAGTTGCTGGGGTTGTGTGAGAAGTGAGTAAGCTTTACATACAATAATCATGGAGGCATCTTCAGTTTTATTAACTGATTTGCTCTTTCCATTTGATAGGCAAACATTAAACATCCCCTATACTTTTCCCATTTGTCAGTCTCACCTAGTCATTATTCATGCAGTCTTTCCATGCCACTCTCCCAAGTGTAAAATATTATCATTTACAGTAGACTGTGACCATATTTATGAAAGACCAAGTATCTTCTGACTCCTTGTTCTGCTCTGGTGGCAAATAAATCCTCTTTTAACTACAGGTATATCACCAAACTCTTTAGCTTAAAGATTGTTGGAGGCTCCAGAAAAGTAGAGATTAAGGACTCTGACCTTTGCTAACATTTACCTGTATCTTTTCAAGCAATAACTGAAAAGGCAGTGTCTTTCTCCTGATTGTACTACACCCTTCCTCCCACACCCCTACCCCTGCCCAGATAGCATGGAAATGTCTTTCTTTGTATTGGGAACCAAAACTGAAGACTGTATTTCAGATACAGAGCCTCACAAATAGAGGAAAATAATCCACCAGCTGAACCTAATCAACCTCCTGTATGTATTCTTGGCTAAGAGAACCCAGAGAGCATAAGGGCGCATTACCGCATCTTGCCATCCTTGGAGGTATTTAAAATAATTAATACTCTTAGAGATATATTTTAGTGGTAAACTTGGCAGTGCTGGGTTAATGGTTGGACTCAATAACCTTAGAGATCTTTTCCAACCTAAATGATTCTATAATTCTCTTATATTCAACTTGTACACCATTCATAAAGACAATAGGTCTTTATGAATGCTCAGCTTCTTTTCTGTAGGTCTGCTTTTTACAAGTCACTGCCCTGTCTGTATTTCTGTTTGAGGTCATAGTGTCATATCATATAAGGCATAGAACACGGCATATTCTTTGATGAACTTCTTAAGATTTCTCCCAGATTGTTTTTTCTGCAGATTGAGATCTCTTCTGAATGGTAACCCTACATTCCAGCATGCTGAAAACCCTCCCAATTTGGTGTTATCCATGAAATTGCTGAAGGTGCACTCGTTTGCACTGTCCAGATAGTTAATAAAGACTTTAAATAGTTTGAGCTCCAGCACTGACACTTAAGGATATTCACTAGTAGGGGATTTCCAGTTGGACATCCTATGCCATTTATCACCCTGACACTTTAATGCTGACCAGCCACGTGGTAATCAACCCATCTGGTTCTTATCCCTTCAGTTTGATACATAGGCATTCAGGAAGAACATGCTGAAAGCCATGCTGAAGACAATGCAAGTTATACTCAGTTTTTGAGTATGTAATTGCAAGTTATACTCAGTTTAATCTCTAGTATTCATTATATGTGATAAAGAAAAAATAAGAGGGAAAAAACAAAACCTCCCCAAAATAACCCTACACGAAAATCATTAGGAATACACCATGAAGCACCAAAAGGCCAAGGATAAAAAAGGACAGTTTGATTACTGAGCTCAGTGTTCAGGATTGCCTAAAAGCAAGGAGTAAAAACTATCAAAATGTATTCTGTGCAAGTAGGCTTTTCCATATTTACCTTACCACCATAAATTTCCATTAGTACACAAATATAAGCATGCAGACAGGGTACTTATCAAGGCCAGTTCTAAAATCAAAAAGTGATTCAGAGCTAAACTTCAAGTGACAAAATTTGGAAACTAATTAAATTATCTTGAAACGCTGCGGTTCTCTATTCATGAAAGAAGTTTAACTTACTTTGATGAAGAAAATAAGGAAGCCTTTCTCAACTGACCTCGTAACAGTTGTGAATTTTCAATCCATAATTAATCTGAAATTGAATATTTGACAATAGGTCTTTATGAAAAATTTTGAAATACAGATAAGTCTAGAGATGTAAATGAAAAAGTTACAAACAGCTGTACAACAACGGAAAGAATTGACCTTATTCTAAATGTATTTGCTTTTTTTCTTTTTTCTTTCACAAAATGTGAATGTAGAATTTTAAGAAAACTGAGAATTCTCGTGTAGTTTCAGAAGACTGGAGACAAAATGTGGCTGAATCACAAGATTATGGGTGATCATGGCTCCTTTCTCCTTTTGAATCTATGCATTTTTTCTGAGTTACAATGGATGGCCTATAAAACAGAACCTACTTTTCTGGAAAAATATAAGGAAAGAAGTTGGGGTTTTTTGGAGGCATAAATGAGGTTTGAGGTTTCACCTGGAAATTCTCCTAAAAAAGGAGTGTAGTATTTATGTCTGCTAGTAAATCTTAGCTTTTAGCAGCTAAAGACTCCATAGTCTTCACTCTTGCTAAAGCATCATTCCTTACAGAAGCAATAAATATTCATGCTACAGCAACAAGACCAGTGCATGGACTAGAATTCTTCTAGGCTGAGCATTGGAAGCAAAGAGTTTTTTCTCCTGGGGGATGAAGATTTTTCCCCTGAGAGCTAATGATACAACATGTCGTGTTTTGTCACAATATCTTATTCAAATAAGATTAATCTACTTCACATTACCAACAGGCCAACAAAATTTTTATAGATTATTTCGTGGCAATATTATAAGGTTTGGAGTCAGTGGATATAAATGAAAGTATATGAATATTTTAGAATATGAGAGTGAAAAAAAAGAAAAAAACTTTTTAAAATTAAAAAAATAATCATAGCAGAAACAACTAAATGAAACTTTGTTTTCCAACTACAGACATCCTGTTTGGGAAAAATAACCAACAAAACTTTGGGCTGTTAAGACAAAGAAAAAAATTTTTGTGCCCTTTGACAAAGCTATATTCCTACAGTTTTATGTAATACAGAAAAAATACATATATGTTTGGCCAAATCCTCCCCTGCCACAGTAAAACCCCTGGAACTGGAAAGTATCCAGAAAAAACTTAGAGAACTCCGACCAGGGGCATGTTTGCGTGCTTCATGAACAAGCAAGAAATTCATCTAGCTAACAAGCAAGCTCAACGAGACCTTTTGCTGAGCAAATTTTACTCATTTGTAACCTTGACAAATTTGTCTACTCTTGGAATTTTTCCATGAGCTATTTTGTAAGGAGACATTGCAGCCTAAAGATCACTCAGATCCTTCTCACTGCAACTGTTGTTTTTGAGTAACTAATATTTACTAACGTGTTTCTGGACTGTGTGTCTGTTCAGACACAGACTGTTGTCTGTTTGGTTGATCTAATATTTACCAGTTCTTAAAGCAGAAAATAACTCGGCTACATCACAACCACCACTTTTGTTGAAGAATTAATTTTCACTACAAACTCTGTTTCTAGAAAATTCATGTTTTGCAACTTTTCTTAATCACAGAAGGGAAAGACAGAAAAAGTTGTGCAAAAATTAAGACTTTTTATAGCTAAGTGGTCCATATAAGAAACTATACAGCCTTCACTGCATTGTGTATCCAGCCACAGCAGGACCACACCACCTCCCTTAATTTATCACAAATCCATTAAAGTTTGTCTCTCTAATCTAGAGAGTCCGAAATCAGCCCTAATATTTTATGCAAGGGAAAATTGCAATTCAAGTAAAATAAAGATTTGAAGTATATTTTAGAATTTGTCTCTTTTTCAAGACAGATAATGTTAAAGATTAATGGTAGATGATGGAAAACTTCTTTGAGTGAATAAATTAATGACTATAAAGATATAGAGAATCACAGAATCACAGAATGTTTTGGGTTGGAAGGAACCTTAAAGATCATGGTCAAGGACATCTTCCACTAGACCAAATCACTCAAAGCCCCATCCAATCTGGCCTTTACTTCTTCCAGGGATGGGCCATCCACAGTTCTCTGGGAAACTTGAACATCTGAACAGAACTGAGTGAAGGTGTTCTTGTGTTGCTCAGAGGTGCTCTATGAGATGACTTTCTATCCCTGGCAACATCTTACAATAAGCAAGTGTATAGCAGGAGTTCACACAGTTAATGCACTTTGGCCACATTAGTTTGCTTCTCCTGACAACCCTGCCAAGCACATGCTGTAGTTGATGACAAAGCTGCCCCTGTTCTCCAGGCATGGCTGAACCTCTGTCTCAAAGCTATTTCCCTGGCCTTGTCATTCATTTTAGGGATATTCCATGAAAACAGCTAGCATGGTTCCATATGACTGTAACAACTACCAAGCAATATATAACAAAGTTGAACAGAATAAGCTCTTGGGAGAAAAAAGGATTTTATTGTGTGATCACATTCCTAAAACCCAGAGTAGGGTATGTCAAACATAGATCAGGTTCTTTTAACTACATTGACTCAATGGGTCTTTAAGTATTTTTTTTTAATATGCTAAGTGCTATAGAGAAAAACAGTGAGGTTTCCAATACAGACCTCAAAGGATTCAAGGTAATGACAGATTTTATTGGAATCGAGTGCCAGATCAAATCTATAGCAGTTGTTGCTGCTTATTGTCAGGCTCTTGTGCTTGCCAAGGGTCTTGCTTGCCCACTGTGTATTAGAGCTTAGGGCTCATCAGTGGCTGCTTTTTCTGCTTTCACTGCTTTGTGCATTGCTGCACTGTCACACTACATATCATCTCACTCTGCTGTGCCTGGGAACATTTTGATAACAGCCATGGCAGTGTGCCTGGATTGGCGGATGGCCAGGCCATCACTGCTCTCTCTGTGCTGCTCTGCTGGAGAGGCTGGAAATCCAGTGTGAACTTGAATCAAAAGGGCTGTGACCTGTGAGCAGGACACCCCAAGGAGTGCTGTGGATATGTCTGTGTCCCTCCTGCAGATGTACCTCTGAAGGTACTGGGGTCAGTGCTGGAGAAGAAATGCCTCAGAAAATCTGTGGCTGTGGATAAGTCTGTTCTGCAGCAGGTACACCTTGAAACATCATTGGCTCTGCATGAAGTCATGTTGGAGCACCTCAAGGAGTGTGGCCATGGATAAGCCCACTCCAGGGCAGGTACATCCCGACAGGGACTGCAGCCATGGGTAAGGTCATGATGGAGCAGGTATCTCTGAAGGCATTGTGGCCCATGGGAAAGGGCCACTGTGGAACAGGTACACCTCAAAGCAACTGTGGCTGTAGGTAAGTCTGTGATGCAACAGGTATATCCCTGAAGAGGCTCCCAGATAAAAATCCTAGAGTTTGCATTCTCTTTTCAACTTAGGGGAGCAAGTGCTCTGCTAAGGGACTGCAGTCTGCAGATAAATCCAGGCTGGAGAAGAGTAACAGGAAAGTGTTCATTGCAATGTCAAACCCTGTGATCTGGTCCAAAAGGAACAGGGGTGGAGATTTTAATGGAAATACCTATAAATTTTTGTAATCCAGGTTTAAGTTGCCTGTTATAGAAATTACTATGGCAGGAATCACCTAAACCAGTGGAAAACAAGTTTTACAGGAAGCAGTTGCACTGCATCAGTGATCCAACCAGAGCTAACTTGGGCTCCCAGTACCTCCATGGAACACACCACCTCTCCTGAGTGACCCCCAGAACAGATGGAGCACAAAGTCATGGACTAAATTAAATCAATGGACATTTTATGGACATTAGTGGTTCATAGACTAATTATATCTATGTATGATATCAAAGGATGGGAAGGGAGATGGTAGTTAGTGAGGTTCTAGTGGATACTGTGGCACTTAGAAGTTATGTAAATGGTGTGGAATAAGGGGTGGAGAATGCTGGATTAAGTTTGTGAGTAGAGATAATTCTGTTCAGAGTAGCTGGTATGGCTGTGTTTGGGGTTTTTGCTGGAAATAGTGCAGATAAAAAAGGGGTGTTTCCTTGTTCCTGAGCAGTGCTTACTCAGCATCAAGGGCTTCTCTGCTCCTCACCCTACTTCACCAGAAAGGAGGCTGGTAAGTATACGGGAAGTCAGGAAGAGCCCCAGCCAGGCTGGCGGAGCTTAATTGACCAAAGAGCTATTCCATACTATATGGCATCATGCTCAGCATATAAAACTTGGGGAAAAGAAGATGGTGGAGAATGTTTAAAAATATAGTATTTGTCTCCTCAAGCTATCATTACATGTGATGGAGCCCTGCTGCTTTCCCTGGGATGGCTGAACACCTGCTTTTCCATGGGAAGTAGTGAATTAATTCCTTACTTTGCTTTGCTTGCATGCACAGCTTTTGGTTACTCATTAAATTTTCTTTACCTCAACCAATGAATTCCTTGATTTTTACTCTTCTCATTCTTTTTCCCATCCAGACAAAAGGAGAGTGACCTAGTGGCTGACTGGTGCTTAGTTGCCAGCTGGACGTGACACAAATTCTTGAAAGTAACAAAATCAGTTATTACTGAGTAGTTTAGGCACAAGTATTCAATTTTTGCCAGGAAACTAGAAGTTTGGAGAAGAAATATGAAGGGGTACATAGTTTGGTTGCAGTGAACCACAGTGCACAAGATAAAATGAAGCATGTCCATGAAAGTGATGAACATAATTCACCCTGTTGAAAAATGCTTAAAGCTAAAAATGTACAACCAAAAGACGGTTACAAAATTAAAAAAGTATTTTTTTAAGTACTAAAAAAATAAAAGGACTAAAATACTAAAATGAAGATAATTTCCCTGGACCGTTATGGCTTGTCCAAACAGCTATAAAGAAGAGATATGTGATTTCTGACAGTACAACTGTATCTTTTAAAATAATTAATAGCTAAAGGATGGAGAAAAAGTAAGTCAGTATTTTACAGTAGAAGCTCCTTTGCAATGGATTTGGATTATGCTGCTTTAATAGAAATAAATTTGGGATTTTAATGGCATATTAGATTACTTGTGGCCATGCTTGATTAAAGACAGACAGGCACTGCTTTGTAAAGACCCTGGTCTAGGTGAATGTTTGACAGGAATGGTGTAGGTCCAAATGAGGTTTTCTGTATTGTTTTTTTATCAAACAGTGAACCTATAGATTTTTGTCTTTAAACCACCTACTAAAACTCAGAGCATCATGTGATCTATGTTTAGACCTGAGTAGAAAGTATAAGCTTCGCTTTTTTCATCTCTACAAACTGCAGCAGCTAGCAACCAAACTCCTTTTCATACGTTGCAGCCTTAAGAGCCACAATTATAACATTCAAAATGTGTTTTTTACATTAGAGTACATTCTGTAATATTTTCTGTTCTTTTGATCCCTTAGTATTTCTTAACATTAACCTTTCTTTGCAGTCTTTGTAATCTTACCCTTTTTTTTTTCTTTTTTTTGATAAAATCTTAGGAGTGTGAGCATGACAGAAATACTGCATATACTACAGCTGTGCTTTTGGGGAGTTTAGCAGCTGAGAGCAAGACAGCAAGCCAACACATGTGTTCCAGCGAGTCCTTGGTCAGCCAGAAACACATGAGCCACTGCAACCAGCACCACTATCATCCTTGGGCAGTGTGTGCCACCACAGGCCACTCCAGCTCCCCAAATCAGGAACCACAGAACTGTTGTAAAAGCTACTATGAAGACAAAAAACACTTGTTTGTTTTTTCCCAGTGAGGGAAGTGATTAATGGTTCTTTAAACACCATGAAGATTGCTAATGTTTTAGAGATTCTTTCTTTGGTTCTCATCATTGCTCATGTCAAAGGAAAGAAAAAGGAGGGAGAGAAGAAAAAGGAAGAAAAGGGAAAGGGGGAAAATAATTCAAGTGGAAAGGAGAGAAGGAGGAGAGAAAGAGGCACGAAAAGGGAGGGAGGGAGGGAGGGAGGGAGGGAGGGAGGGAGGGAGGGAGGGAGGAAGGAAGGAAGGAAGGAAGGAAGGAAGGAAGGAAGGAAGGAAGGAAGGAAGGAAGGAAGGAAGGAAGGAAGGAAGGAAGGAAGGAAGGAAGGAAGGAAGGAAGGAAGGAAGGAAGGAAGGAAGGAAGGAAGGAAGGAAGGAAGGAAGGAAGGAAGGAAGGAAGGAAGGAAGGAAGGAAGGAAGGAAGGAAGGAAGGAAGGAAGGAAGGAAGGAAGGAAGGAAGGAAGGAAGGAAGGAAGGAAGGAAGGAAGGAAGGAAGGAAGGAAGGAAGGAAGGAAGGAAGGAAGGAAGGAAGGAAGGAAGGAAGGAAGGAAGGAAGGAAGGAAGGAAGGAAGGAAGGAAGGAAGGAAGGAAGGAATCTCTTTCTGAGAGAATAGAATATAGAATTCAGGCCAGATTTTCCATATGCTTTCTGCTTGGAGATTTGCTGAAAGGATAACAAACTGTTGCTTGATTAAAAATCTGCAGTATCTGGAAACTTGACACAATATGTTGTAAGCTAAAACCAAAACAAAACAAATTTTAAGCCTCTTCACTTCATGCAAATAAATATTATGAGCTCCAAAAGTTAATAATGATTTATGCCAGTCAATCAGCAGACGACAAGGGACTTTGCACAAAATAGGAAGATGGATTACCTCTCTACTTTTAGCCAAGTTACATAGAAGCAAAGAAAAAATTTGTCAACATATCTTGTGGCTGAAAAAGACACAAAATGTGATGTATGCCAAATGAAAGCTCAAATCTTAAAAAATATATTGAAGTGCATTAGTCCATTAATTCAATTCAGCTTAATTTTCTCAGCTAAAATCTGAACAATTAACTTTATGATCTTCAGTTTTGTAAGACAAGCAATCCTTGGTTTAAAACTTACATAATACTGACTTCTGCCAGAAGTCTATTAAAATATAGACTCATGTTTCACACAGGGTACAAGCCAGCATTTCTTTATTTTGCTGCTTTAGGGAAATGACTCTAGTCTGATGTGAGCAATGTCGTCACTGCTTTCAAGTTAGTTTCAAATATTTTTTGGTCTGCTTTCAGATTTTATAGAGATACTGGACAAAAACAACATTTCAAATTTATGTTTAAACATATGTGACTGCTGAAAAGATTGGTAGATATTGCTTCTTAGTAAGCAGCCTATTTAATTAAGTTGTTAAATTTCTTTTCCTGTGTATGAACCTCTTAAATTCTACTTTGGATATTAATTTATGATTACCATTATTTGGCTGCTGCAGTTCCACTAACATTAACAGGATTTCTCAAAGTTTGGAACATAGTAGTAAACTTCCTCTTTCTTTTTACCTTACCAGAATATTTCATTGACCATTGGCCCAGAAGTACCAGGTTCCTCATTCCACTCCATTTACAGTGGAATGCTAAGTGCAGCTAAGCCAGCAAAAAAAACCAAAACAACTTTACTGTTAAATTTACCCCCGGGAAAATTGTGCTGTATCACTAAGTTTGGCAAAAGGATTTTTCAGTAATTCAGTCAGCTTACTGCCTCTTGGGAAACCCCCACGAACATTCTATAAGGTGTAGGGCTGGCTTGGGTGGTAATCGTGCTGCAGAACATCACGGAACTGATAGCATCAGGACGTGGCAGATATTCTTGATTAAATTGGCCTCAGATATTCTATTCACTGAAAATCTTGTATACAGAGAGGTATGGGATAAAATGCATTCAAACGATATTTCTCCTTAAACTTCTTTCTTAAATAACAACCTCTGTAATTAAAAAAACTAACATTTTCACGACCGCCATATTAAATTTTATATTCATTGTGTTGGTTAATCAGTAAAATGCATTTGAAAATCTAGATAAGTGAATTTCTAAAATAAAATCTTTCTTGAAAAGAATGCTGAAAATGTTCAGAAAGCTATTGTAGTAAGCAAGACTTTAGAGGAATATCTGGCTATGTTGGTGGCATGTTGAGGTTATAGAGTGATTCCTTTTGCACTCTCTCTTTAAGCAATTTTGGTGTTTATGTAAATGCGACAAAAAATTCTTCCAGTTCCTTGCAAATGGTTCTGTAATTAAAAAAAATATTCCCCCATAATATGCTTTTTATAAAAACTCCTCAGAAAAGTTACAGAGGGTTAGATTTTTTTATTTTAATTCAACTTGTGCTGACACTACCTTTTCATTTAGTGATGCCAAAACTCTGAACAATGTGTGTATTGATGTAAGCTGTGCTGCTCACAACAGTTTCTAAGTTCTCCATTGCTTCAAACTGTTGACATAATTTATGGTGAGGCAAAGTGAGTAGAAAACATTGTCAGATTGGAAGCATTTACACTTTTCTCGAGGTGTAGATGATTTAAGAGATCCTTATCATCAAAAGCCGTAAGAACAGTTAGAGAGGTACAGAATGTGTAAAATCAAACAGATCTGAAGTAACTAACCTTTGCAATATGGACCATTATGAAAGTAGTCCAGTTACTTCAAAGTAATATATACAGTGTCTGCATTTTTGAAGAAAACAAGGTCAAAATATGTAACTAACTTGTAATCCGATATGGGTTTTGAGGAAGTCCCAGTTCATGTCTGAAATCAGCTGTAATAGTAGTTCCTGCAGGGCTTCAGGCAAGAAGAAAAGATGCAATGAGAAGAAACTGCCAGTGAGGTTCTAAGATATGTTCTCTGCCATGACAAAAGAGACAGTAAAAGCAGTCAGTACCATGCCACGTACTCACTTTTGTGCTTTACAAGTAGGCTTGTTGTTCATAGACAATTGCACATTTTGAAAATCAAAAATATATGCAATTGCCTAGATCTTGAAAAGTCCCCAACGTAATAAAAACCTATAAATTTATAGTAGGACAAGGCTCGCTGTTTTATCTTATTTAACTTTCTATCAGTTGTTCTTTTTCAATATTTTTCAACTTCAGCCTTGTAACTCTTGTATTTTTCTTTATCTTTGAAGCAGCAGTGATGTTTAGTTATATTATCTGCTGATCAGCAAAGACACTTCTCCTTTTCTTCCCTCTCTTGTCTGATCTATAATGACGATGGAGGTCGATACAGTAAGACCTAAATAGGGAACCTAGGGGAAGGTGGTGTTATTTTGAGCTAGTGTCTCTCTCTTTAAGGCTGGTCCTTTCCTATGTTTACCCAGGATATCAGTCATGAATAAATGAAGTATTGGAGCAAAAGCCTCTCCCTAAGCACTTTGTACAGGGGTGATGCTATGCTTGCATAAGTTAAAAGAAGGGCTCTAAGTTTTTATGTATGTATGTACATTCATACATTTTGTATGTATTATGACCCCAGCAGGTTTCCAACCTGAACCATTCTGTCATTCTGTATGTATACACATACATATGTGAAAGAGACAAAAACTTTCCTTTGTAGTCCTAGGTATTTAGGTAACCATTTTTGAAGATTTTACAAGTGAAGAGGCTTTAAGATAGAGGGAAGTCATAAAAGCAAACTTATATTCTGCAAATTTATTGTTTCTAGGTACTCCCAGAATTCATGGACTTAGTGCTGTATAAAAATGGGTTCATGTGTCTCAGTTTAAGTTTTTTCCCTCTCACAGAGATGGAGATGGTGTTAATTTTGGGGCTGTAGGTGATATAGCATTCTCTTCTAAGTGATACACACTGTCTTCAGTGAATTGCTGTTTGTGCTAAAATCAAATGGAGTCATCCTAAAAAGACAGCAGATATTTGTTGCACTGGTATGTGTCTCTTCAATTATATGGATTTTGAATGTTTGGTGTTATTGAAGTTATCATTACCTAGTGAGTTTTCAAATGCAGTTAAAAAACAGTAGTAGAAATTCTGTAGGAGAATCAGACCTTTGCAGTGACAAAGGGGACTGGGTAATTCTCTCAGAGGGAGAGGTCCAGTGGCAATGTCTAAAACTTTGTCTTTCTTCTAATGCTTCCACTAGTGTGAATTGCTTAAAATAATCGTGCATCATTTTCTATTATTTTGATAGTCCTTTTTTTTACAAAGGGCTTTTTATTTGGGGTTAAAAAGTGTTTACATCTTTAACATTTTCTCATATTACTGTATAAAAACTAAAACCTTATTCACAGTCACACTTCTCATTAAACATTTGATCTCATGCAACTTCTAGAAGTGTACTTTCATTATTTTCAACCCAACCTATTGGCTTTGTTTAAAATCAAAAATAAGGTTTTGATTATAGAATTTGGATAGCCAATTATAACATAAATCTAAGCCCAAAAAGCCACATAAATTTGAAAAACAGATTTTGCTTTCTCACCTTATGGTTTCAGCTTCAACACATCACCACTTTTATTGTTTCATAGGACACAGAGCCAAAGTAACTGAAGCATATTATGGTGAGAGTGGTTTGAAAATAGGTTTGACCATTTGAACCAAAAAAATCCTTAGCTACTTATAGCTTGCTCTTAATTTTTGTGCGAAGATAGTTTTGGAATGGCTTTTGCTTATTTGAATTGCTTATCCTTGAATCTTTTTAGTCTATACATAAAATAATTGCCAAAATATGTACTAAACACTCCAGCACATCTTTACATGGCATATATCTAGAAGTATAAAAGAGAAGTTTTCAAAATTTAAGAAATATCAGAATTTCACTTTCTGCTTTTCCAGTGTACCCACTAGTAATGGATATAGAATGCAACTGGATAGAACTTTTTGGATTTATTACTTACAGGGCTCTAGACACACACACAATAGGTTATAACTATATTAAAAATAACATAAAATGGCAGTAAAAATCAAAATACAAATAAGAGTCAGCTTAATAATGATCATATCAGAGAGAAGGAAGGGCATTTTAAAGAGGACTCATCGATAGGTATGAGATGTTTTATGACAATAGGGAAACAGTTTTAAAATAAAAGTATCTTTGTATCTCCTGGTAAGTGGTTACCAATTTTAAAAGGCTGCTTTTTTCATCTTTTGTGATAGAATTTTTCATAGGCTACATGGAAGCTGTGAGATAGAAAGGATGTAAACCAGAGAATCACAGAAACATTAAAGCTGGAAAAGCCTTCACCTTCTTCTGCCTGTAAGTGGTAGGGATTTTTTTTTTAAAGGGCTCCAATTACATATTTCACAATATCCTCAGGGAATCTGTTTCAAGCCTTGGACAATCTTGATGCTAGAAAGTGTTTTCTTATGTGTAGACTGGTTTTCTGCAATTTAGGTTATAACCTATTCACTGTAAGTCTGAAAAACAGTGGTTTTCCTTCTTTGCAATTGTTCCAAGTCTATAATTGTGTCCCCTTTCAGCTTTTTCTTCCCTAGGTTGTTAAGCTTTGGTTTTTAATTTCTGCCTGACATCATATCTTCTTGAGTCCTCTTTTGGCTTTTACACCCTTCCAAACTCCCTCCAAGGGAACTGAATTGTTTCTGGGCTGCACTGTCCCAAGCTTGATGCAAAATCCCAGCTTAAAGGTTTTGAGTGCAAAGCAGATTATAGGGGTCACTTTAGGTACCGTTCAGGTTCTCAGTTACCCCAATATTTTTATGCATCTGCATCTAGTTTTAAAAGTTCTATTAGCTTGTGATGCACTCTAGACTTCTAGCTGCTTCCTGAACATCTATTGACCTTCAGGTTCCCAATGCAGATGTAATTTGCTCTCTATTTCTGAGTTAATGTAGATCAGTTTCTCTCTGTGAGTTCTTTCAGAACCACAGGATGACAGCAAGCAGGCTATCCTGGCTTACATATTCTTCATAGTCTGAAGAATATGGAGAATACTTAGTAAATAGCATGTGCCCAGGTATTTTTCTTGTTCTCTGAATGTCTTTCAATGCTGCTGAATGTGTTCAAATGTCCTTCACTGTATGTGTCTCACTTTCTTATTCCTCTGAATGTCTCCTGGCTTACAACACTTCGTCTCTGCTTCCTTCATAATTTTATGGTACTGAAACTGTTTGTGGATCAAAACCAACACATCAGTTCCATACTGATAGAAGCTAGAGACCAGAATATACATGCAAAGATGTTCTCCTTCCTAACTTGGTCATTCTACATAATTTGGGGTTTTATTCAGATAACATAAAGTATATGCACATGCATTGCAACATGCAATCTGATGTGAAGCAGGTATAAAGCTCTAAAGGAAAGACTGAGTATGAAAGAGAACAGCCAGCCAAAAGTGCTCACAAACATTTCTTTCTATCTGGAGCTCCAAAAGCCTTGGGGAAATTCATAGAACCATTGCCAGCCTTAAGTGTAACCAGCATATCTGACAGTCACATAATGTGGCTTTTATTCTCAGTTTCCTTACAACCTTCAACAATTTTAATGTAATTAACATCATCTGAAACATCATACAAAGCAAATTTATTAAGGTAAACATTAAGCTATTTTTGTATTTTCTAAAACATTATTAAAAATAAGTTCCATAACTAGTCACCTCCTCTGTGAAAGGAGATAATCAACAAAGGGAATAAGCTGGAACACATTGGAACAGATGAAAAGAAAAACTGAGTTTAAAAATAGTAAAAGTGCTTGCCCAAAGTTGATGCCCTCAACTTGTTGACTTCATAGGTAAATAAGTATTTGAGAAAAAAAAATATTAAAAGTAATTTCCTTTAAAACTGATGTTCCTCAGTAAGCAGCACTGATAAAAATATAAGCTCAACTACCCTTCCCTTCTCCCTTTCCTATAGGAATTTCTGGTCCTCTGCCACTTTCTCACTTAAAATCTTGGACAGAAAAACACACGTGCATGCCCATACATACACACAGAGTCCCCACACACATTTGAAGTGCTTTTGCCATTTTTGAGCTACAAACACAGAGCACTCGAGAGCAACCAGCTGATAATGTGAATCTCAGACAATGCGGTACATATATTTCATATGCAATTAAAAAGATTCACCACTACTGTAATATAACTCGTTTCAGCTGATTTAGACTCTAAGCACTTCTAAGTTCAAATGACCATTACTGAAATCCAAGATGATAACAACAGTTATTCAAATGAAGCTCTAAAACAAACTTGTTCCTTCTTCAAATATCTTACTGTTCAAGAGAGTCTTTATGGAAGGGCTCAGTTCATAAAATCTAAATTAAAACTAGTTACAGGCATGATTTGGATACTAATTTAGAGAAACTGCAAAGTCTTTGGAGAGTTAAGATTCTTTCTAGCCAAATATCATAGGATTTTTTTATCTCTTTTTTTTTCCTGATAACATCAATGTATATAGCTATCTCATAGGCTTGCAGATACCAAGCAGAAAACATACTGGGCAAAGCTTTCTAATGGACATCTATTTTAAGACTGATTTTATTAAAGCTTAATTAACTATCTCCAAGTACTACTCTTAACTTCTTGCATTTATGCTCCTTACAGTTTCCAATTTTTTTAAGTGTTCAACACCTAAAATTTTTGTTTTCTATGTAAGTTTGTATCAGAAATTCATAACTCTTTAGTCTCTCCAAAAGCACTCCAGCTGCATTAGCTCCAAAGAAAATGTAACACTATAACCTAACATGGGTTCCAAAGTGCAAGTACAAGGTAGGGCAGTTTCGTAGTTCGGAAGTCGAGAACAGAGTGCATCCAGAGTTGAAGAGACATGCACTCAAAAACTTTAGAAAAAGGCAGTTTGCAGCTGATTTCACAGCTTGGATGGAGATACTTTGAAAGGAAGAACAGAGATAGGGCCAAAAAAGAGATGTGACAGGAAAAGCAACTAAACAACTAAAAATGATGTCTCAAGGCAGCTGTGAATCTGTATTACACAACAAACAATCATATTACTGGTGCTAATAACTTTAAAACATAGATTTTTTTTTTTTAATCAGAAGGCAGACCTCTAGAAATGAACAATTCCTGAAAAAGATGTGGAAACAGAAATGTGAATTCAGTGACATACCTTGCCCTGTGTCTAAGTATTTTAACCATAATTTCTGCAATCAAAATGTTACCAGCATTTATATAATCGTTATTAAAAAATAAATGCTAAAAGGTGTGCAAAAATTTTGACACATCTGAATCAGTGGGAGCACAAACCATGAAGTATATGCTTTGAAATTTTGTTCTTAGAGGATTTCTAAGGAACATCTAAGGATGGATTTTTCTTAATTGTGTGAAAAAAGAAGAACCTGATGTCACAGAGTAGAAGTACATCTTCTTAAAACACTCAGGTAAACTTTTTAAAAAAAAAATAAGAAATGCAATCTAATTCTAAAAGATTTTTCATTTTGATTCATCATTTTAGTCAGCATTTATCATCATCCTTGAAAAGTTATCTAGCAGCAAATTTTGGCCCATCTGAAGCTTATACTTTCAAACTCATATTGATTTCAGATCAATATAATTTTCCACTTTATTGCTGAAGTTTTATGTGAAGTTTCAGTGTTATGAGCTCTTAACTATGTTAACCATAGCAGTTAGCTCACCTTCATTCAGCCTTCTATTAGAGTTTGGCAGTTAGACTCTCTAAAAGATCTTAGAGTACTCTGCATACTCCAAACCCCAGAGCTTTCCTGACTTTTTCTTCAAAAAGGAGACCCTCTGGTAGAAGGATAGAGGAACTGAAAATACTGAGATTCGCTTATGACCTTAAATGTTCTCCCTATGACCAAGTAGTTAATGTAAGATGAGGAATCAGGCTGGCCATCATGCTGGGGTTGTGAAAAGTTGGTTGCCAAGAGGCATAGAAGAAGTGCAGATACCAGGAAAAAATGAACATACAAAGTAATGGTTCGACCCCCTTTTTATATACATTTTAATCACGTAGGCAGGACATTATTTCTTGTAATTTCTAGCTTTTATTTCTCATGGCTTTTGCAACTGTGGTATTGTCTTAGCATCTTTTCTTTCTGTGTTTTAAAAACTTAGGACAAACTATTCCAAACTTACATTAGTCAGATAAAATTGGCTGAGCATGGATGGACTACAATTTTGTGGAAATTCAGTGGCATGTGATTTACACAAGGGCATTGCCTAACAAAAACACATACTGCATGAGACAGGAAAAGGCTGAAAACGAGAAGGGTAGAACATGTAACTAAGCTGTGAGTTTTTTGCATCTTTCGAACTACTTTCCAACACATACTAAGTGAATGAACCAGCATTCTGAACGGATCAGCCGTGGCTCATCAGCAGCTGTGTACATCTGCTACGTGTCTGCTGAGGCTGCTGTTCCTGGCACAAGTGCTGCTACTATAGCTGCTGCCATTACTGCAGCTATGTGTTTTCCTTCATCTGTTTGGCAACTTGAGGTGTTCCAGAAGTGCAGACTGTTACATCAAATGTTTTAGAGATGTTTGTCAATGGAGAAGGGTAATGAATGACAAAAAAAAAAAAGCATCAAAATAATAGCTCACAAATTTGACAATTCCCATTGTAATATCTCAAATCAACGCTCCCAACATTGTCTGATGCATCTTGGATTTGGTAGGAGTTCGTGTCTACTCCCAAAATATACAGTGGGTCACAGGGATATCATAGCAGAGTGATCAGTCCCTGCTAATATTTCTCTGACTCTGGTATCTGAAAATCTTTGTAGTGTTCTCCCTCTACTAGTTTCAAAATCTATATCCAAAAGCTAGTTTATTTTATTCAAGCAAGTGTACTTGCTACCACTCAGGTTACAATCTTTATATTAACCAGAGCTGTAGCCATCTCTTCCCTCTTTGTAGGACAAAGTGATGCATGAGTCCCTCTACTCACATAATATAGTACCAGCGTCATCACGGGGTAGTTCCTACTATCACATTACAGCTGCAGCTCCTCAAATATAATTTTCTGTTATTCCCCTGACTCATTCATATAGATTTGTCCAAAAATGAGCTAAAAGCACATAATGTTAGTCTTGCCAGCAGACTTCCTGTGCAACTTATTTCATCTATGCATCTTAGTTTTCATTTTCCAACATAGAAGATTGGTGATCATAGATTTTTTTATAACAGATTTGTGCTTTAACTGCTCTTAGGGGTCTGCCAAGAGGAAACCTTGTGAATATGAAGAATGAGTTCACATGGTAAGGATAAACCAATGTATGGCATTCCTACTTTTCTTGGCAAAAATAAGAACAGCATGAAGAAGTAGTAGCCTTTCATAGAGGGAAAGCTTGGTTATTTTTTTTACATAAGTTGTCAGTTGATTGATTTTTGACAGATTCTATGTAGTTAATTGCAGTGTATTAAAATGTTTATTGGAAAGGGTCATGTGTGCAGATACTTCATCCTTTACAGCAGAGGCTTATTCCATATTCATATGGAATAATGAACCATGTGGTTCTTCACAACTGCAAGATTGAAGGGACAGTAAGAATACCAAAATGTGAGGTCCTTTCATGACCTTTAATGAGGGTGACCACATATATCCTGATGAGCTCTGTAATGCAATCCTCTGTGCAGTAATGAAAAGGAGTTTGAAAGGGGCTCAGTTGTTTATCCGTGAATCATGCTATTCTTTTCCTCTGCTGAGGATCACTATTTTACTTTGCATTGATTCAACAAAATATTTTCAGACTAACTAATATGAAACATGTTTATATAAACAGATCAAAATGAATTTTGAATATTAATGGATGGAAGATTCATGTAAACCACATACATGGTAATGCAATCACATATATCAATTCCTCTACATAAATCTTAATCTAAACAGTTGAGCTATTCATAGTAAATTGAGTTTGTATTATTACTCTTTCAGCCAGTAATGGAGACAGTTGAAACTTCAGAGGTATCTATTGCCAAATATAACTCATTTAATAAAAAGAGAAAGGGAGTCAAAAATTCTTTAGGCTACCAGTGAAACTTAGTAACTAAATGCAATGGGAAATCAGCAATGGCAACCAATTGTGAATGAAATATTCATGTGTTTTAGGAATCAAAAACTAGTCCTAGGGTAATCTGGCATCTTTAAAAGTAAGGGGGGAAAATAACCTAGAATTCAACATACATAAAGAAGCCTGCGTAGCACAGTGTAGCAAATTAATATTCAATATTGGTGGGATCCAAGCCCAAGTAGGTTCTCTCTGTAGCTAATAAAAAGAATAATATTCCTGTAAATGTTGGCTTAGAGTGAGATTAAGGTTGCTCCATTCTTCTTACAGGCAACAGAAGAAAGTCTAAAAAGTCTTACTCAACAAAAGAAAATTTTATGAATACTTTGCAAGACAACTAACTTACACTAAACAGACTTATCTTTGCTCTCACCCTTTATGCTGTGCCTGTGTTTCTATATAACACTGAAATCCATTTGTGGTAATTTCTGTTAATCCTCTGAGTATCCTTATTAACCTTTAAGCAGAGTCTGTCTGCATTATTGGGTGGAGTCTCCAGCCTAATGGCTCATTCTCTGTCTCAGTTCTTATTGAAACCACAAAAGATTACTGAAGTATTAATAAATAAAACAGCAAAAGTGTCATCAGTGTGTTTTCAATTACAGCTACCACTTAAATCTCTGACTGCTTCATGACAGCCAAATTCAGAATGAACAGGGCTCTACGAGAGTTAGAGGTATATCTGCAGAAAGTTATTCCTCTTTATAACCAAATAAGCTGTCCCTTTACTTCAGCTGGTATTTGCATAATTAACCAGGACAAAGCCTCCAAAAATGGCTTAGTCTTGGTCCTTTTCTTCCTTTTTCAAGGGTTACTTACAACAAATGGCTTTCCTTCCCATTAGTAATGTAGCCCCCATAAATGCACACTAAATAGCAGGGCAGGACAGAGAACAGGACACTAGAATAGGTCTCTATTATAAGTCAATTCTTACATTAGCTGCCTGGACAACTGTTGCTCAAGTCAATTTATGAATTTTTGCTTTTATTATTACATTTTTCATTCAATCTGTGAGTGGCTGCAAAGATAAGATTGTAACTTAAAAGACAAATAAGTGTGTGTCACAATGGAACAACACCACTTGTTCTATTAGCTTATGGTTTGCGGATTAGTTTAGTTTAGGGATCCATACCATCATGGTATGGATCTGTACTCACTCTCATTCACAGTGAATAACTGCCAGAAAAAGGTAGCCCACCTATCTTCTGGACTGAAGGCAACATCACAGTTGTAGTATATTACACATGTCAGGATCGGGAAAGGAGTTACCACAGATGGATATAATTTGAGCTTCTGAATTCCACTGTGAAAATAAATCATGTTCATTGTCTTCACAGTATAGAAATAGGCCTGCCAAGGTACTATTATGATGCACATCCCTGAAGTATGATGCACATTTTGGTATTGCTGTGTGCTATGGGCAGTCTGCCTGATTGTTAAAAAACAGAGTGGGAGCCAGAAATATTGTACCACACCCTAAAGTCAAGACAACACCACCGCAAACAAGGTCCAGGAGACCATAGTTAATTTCTTCCCTTTTGTCCCACTTCAAAATTAAACCCACCCTTCCCACTAGGCAAACCTCCAGAATTTGTATGCAGAAATTATTTCTGTATGCATTTCTCTGACTTTGTGGCTGGTTGATCAATTTGGTTCTGTGTCTCGATGCCCCAGCTGTAAAATGAAGATAGCAGCATCTCTCTGAATCAGATATTGAGATGCCCAGTTGTGGCATAGATCAACTATCAGTACCTGAAGGGGGCCCACAAGAAGAATGGGGAGAGACTGTTGGCAAGTATTTGCCACGGTAAGACAAGGGTCGATAGCTTCAAACAGAGAGTAGGTTTAGATCAGACAGTAGGAAAAAAAATGCTTCCTGTGAGGATGGTGAGGCAGTGGAACAGGTTCCCAAAGAAGTTGTGGACATCCCATCCCCGGAAGTTGTGGATGAGGCTTTGCACAGCCTGGTCCAGTGGAAGGTGCCTCTGCCCATGGCAGGGGAATTGGAGCTGGATGACCTTTAAGGTCGCTTCCAACCTAAACCATTCTTTGATTTTATGATTCTGTGATCCTATGATCAGATATAATGATAACAGAGAATATTGCAAACCAACCATGTGTCAGAAGGAAGTAGCAGATATGAACAGCCCTACCTTAAAACACTCTTCAAACATGTGACATGTGTAAGGTTTGTTCAATGAGAAGAATAACATATTAAATGAAATTAGTAACATTTGAGCTGGATTTCTCCATAGACATTATATCACTCATCCTTTGGCTGTGCTGTTTAATATGTCCATATGCATTGGCCATTTCCCAAGGGTTTGGAAAGAATCTGATGTAATGCTCAGCTAAACCCTGGTGTTTAAGCAAACTGAAAACCCTATTTCTTCCAACAAGTAAAGAAACTAATAAAAACATGAGATAAGTCAAATACCCCAAAATATGCTAGACAGCTAAACAACTGTGTTGGTTAATGGTTTGTGAATATCAAGGTAATATGTTAATTTACAGTTTCTCGGGCTTACCCTCTTCCGTATATATGGTATGCAAACAGGCCTCAGAAACAATGTGTACCAGCATATTTTTAGCTTTCCAAGTCTTCTCCACTTCTGTTTGTTTGGAATCCAGAGTCTGAGGCCCTTTTCCTCTGTTTTTCCACTGTACAACAAACAGAAACTGGGTTTCAAACCATAAAAATTTCAAGCAGCAAAAAAGATGGCAATGACAGAACCCAGACAATACCCATGTCCAACAGTTATTTTTCTAGCCCAACAGGAAAAATTAAGAGTAAGGTTCTTGGCCAGAAATAAGAAGTTTGACCTACATGGGATTTTCCCCCTTGCTTTTCTGTCTTCATCTGAATCATGGAGGGATATTCCAGCATTTCCAAATCAAGACTGAGTTCTTAGATTGTTATCGAAGTTATTTAAGATGTTTTGAGTAGACTTTTTGCTCCCGATTTACAAAACCTGTAATAAAATGAGTTTTGAATTGCGTGTCTGCTACTAGAAGCTACTATAGTTACAAAGAAATTAAACAAATAACAATACCACATGGGTAAGTGATACCTGGAATTGGCAACCCATTAAAAAGGAGGACTGAAAGCAAAGATCATTTAAAGACAGTGAGAATGCATCTATCAAATGCGGTGCCATGAAGATATAATTCATAATGTTAACCAAAAATAAAACATTTGCTCACTTACAGAAAAAAAACCCAAACCATTATTTCCAGCAATATTTTCCTTACTAACCAAAGACTGCATGATACAATACAATATAATTAGGCATACCATACTGTTTAAAAAAAGAGCATGCATTGTTTGATAAATAAATAAATAATAATAAACATAAATCTCTGGTATGAAGTCACAACTCTGAAAATGTAGATGCAGCTTCCAGATCTAAAAGGTGAACAAAGATACATCACAAGCAGATTACCCAGGTCTGTCAAATCAATTTACTGCTCAGCAATACTCAGAGATACAGCTGGTTTTCTATTTCTGAAGTATTAATCTTGTAGACACTAAATTGCTCTTAACAAAATATTTTCTTGTGCCCTGTAGCTTTTGACAGACTCATGTTATCTCCTGTGTAAAAAATGTAGAATCCACTGGAAAGGCCAACTTCAATATTAAGTGTAGCAATTACTCTTTTCCAAAATTCTTGCAGTTTAGCAGATTGTGACTGTATTTCCATGTCCAGTTTCATAAGTTAAAATTAAAAAAAAAAATTGGATTACTATCCTAATCATTGTATTTACTCTCCCGTGGGTCCTTAAACATGTTTTCTATTATATGATTTGACATCACAGTCACTGAATATGTTCTTATTATCTCTATCTCCTTCCAAATTTTTGTTCAGATGTTTTGTTATATAAAATATACCTACAGCAACCAAGACTTCATTAATATTTTAGTCAAAAGAATCCTTGTTGCAGCTGTCAAACGCTACAGTCTGGAGTCAGAAGATTTTAAACACTACATCTCACCAGCACATGTGCAAAGGCTCTGCAGAACTGACCTATTCAAAAACCTGCTGTGAGTGCTTCCCTCCATCAGTGTGAGATGAGCTCTGGGAAGAATTGCCTTTGGTACAACAGCATGTGACATCTCTATGTGGGACACAGCATCTTGTGTGCTTTCCCAAAATCCTGGCGTGCTGCAAACCTTACATTCTCACACCTCTGAGATGTGGAGTCACTTCTAATTATTTTGAGGTTTCAGCTGGAAAATAATCCAGATGTATGATGTCTGTTGTGTTTAAGACATCATATGTGACACATTGTCTTACTGGAGGCTCATTGACCAGCCTGTGCTCAGTGCAACAGAGCTGGGAAAGGACAGTGAGTGTGCAACACACATGAGAATTGCAGCTCCTGCCTTCCATAATGAAGGGAAAGAGGAGTGGTGAAACGTGGATCGTTTCAGTACAAAATGCTTTACCACCATGTCTGCCATTTGTTTCCTGTGTGATCAGGAATGGTCTCCACTGACTGTGAAACCAGTGAAAATATTCAACTTGCCTTCTGCTTGTCTTCATGAGCTGGAAACACACATGCAAATACTCTTCATTTTGCCCTGTAACTAGATGTGATCTGAGAGTACAATATTGCAATGACTGCATCTATGTGATCTATGGATTATCAGATGCTGCAAAGTACTGTAAGAGAATGACAGTGGGGTTCACATTCTCTTCTCTCGGGCACAAAACTTGCTCAGGCATTCTTCTTGCCTTGCTGAGAAGTAAAGAGCATAAAACAAGAATCTTCATGGCTTTAACTTGTGAGCATTTGAAACATGGCCAGTACAGTTCTTCAGAAGTCATAATTTAAAAATAGTCTGTGGGAAAGCCCCAAATAAAATAAATATTTTTTATTTGTAATATCTGTTGTTTGGAACAGAGGGAATAGCAGCTGGTACAGAAAGTGCCTCACAGGCACTAACTTACAGATTACATCCTAATAACACAGCTTTGAAATCTGTGTTCCTTTAGCTGGAAAACAAATAGGTAGGGCAACAATATTTTCTTAGGACCAGATTCTGTCTTTCTAACTAACAATTAGTAATACCTTCATATTTCCTCTGGAGCAAAGGTTTGAAGCCTGCATCAGTGGCTTCCCCGCTCTTGCCACAAGCGAGGAACAAGTTTCTCACTGTACCCCTGCTAGGCAGGTTGGCAGCCCAGCTGGGATCTCACTAATAGACTTTTATCTTAGAGCCTTTGAGAAGAATAATGCTGCTGCCTCAGAACCAGTTCTGTGAAGTCTGACTCTTGGCAGGGACACAAAGAGGAGGGATATTTTTTGACATACTCTTATTCCCAGTGCTTCCCTGCCCACTTCTTTTTTTGGCCTCTCAGTCCTACAGTTACATTAAAACTGTATATTGCATGCTCTTTACATATAGCTAAACACATATTTAACAAACAAAATTTTTCAGCCAGTGTTCACTACTAGGGGAGTAGGTTTCTTGTATTTTCCTCTGGTCTTCCTCTCTAAAAGACACCTTAAAGTCTTCCAAATTACATTAGTGATCACTGGTAAGACACAGCACTGATACAGCTTTTTCTGTATGGATATCAACAATGCTAATAAAGAAAATATTTTATACTTTTAGGCAAAATAAAGCAGGTATAGCAGTGGTCTTACTACTAAAGTCAATATTCAGAGCAGTAATGAACTAAGAACAAAACTAACTCTACATCACATATACATAAATTAAATATTTCTGTCTTAAAGAGACTAATGGAGTGAACTGGGCAGAAGGATAGAGGTAAAAAACAGGAAAAAAGAGTTTTAGGCTCTGGTGGATTTGGTCAGCCAAATAATTCCTAGAGAGATAGTTTTCTCAAGTGTTGAGGCTGAGATATTTTACTCTAAAAGCTGGGAACCTCTAGAGCCAAAACGTTCAGAATGGCAGACTGATTATGCCACTCTTCATCTTTGATGCACCTGACACTGGTCTGCTGCACATGAGGAGCTGGACTTCGATTCACAGACTACTGTGGCTCAGCTGTACTGTTTCTTTTTCCTGGACAAATTACATAAAACTGATCCTGAAGCCAGCAAACTCTCTGCTAACACACTGAACTCTGGAACAAGACTTGTACAAATGTAGTGGACTGTGAGATTATTGAAGTAGAAAGCACCAATTTGGCTTTGGAGACTCACTCATTTTTGTGGCTCCATTTATATATCCTGACTTTGGTGGATATCCTGTGTTTAAATGTTAATTTTCTCTACTAAGTTCATTCTGCAATTTGTTTCAAACATTTAAAATAATTTTAGTTTCAATGGAATTATCAGACAAAAGTATTTGATAAAATATTTCATGTTTCTTTGTTATCCATTGGATTATTGTAACTCGATGTTCAGTTCTATTGTGGCATAATATTTTACTGAAAACATATTCTTTTCCTGTTCAACCTATTTTTATATATTTATATCAGGTCTTGCAATCAATATAAAGATGTCATTCTGGGGAGAGGGGTAGGGTGAGGTAACAAATGTTATATTTTATGAAGTGTATTTTTATTGCCCACAACTTCAAACCAATGTCTTATGAGCACCATTCAAACTGCTTTTCTTTGAATTGGGTATGATATTTTGGTAAATCTGTGTTTGTCTGTCCTCACAGCCCATAACTGAAAGCCCCCAGTAGTAGGCATTATTTGCTTCAGGACCAAAAGTAAGAGGTATCTGCCTATGGCCACTCAAACTAGACACCCCACTTGCCTATTTGTGCATTCAGACATTGGCTCTACCAGAAGAGGAATGTCAAAGCCTAGTTAATGTAATTGACTATGGTCAGGGATCTAGATTTCATATTAAGAAAAAAGCAGTTGTTATTATTCTAAAAGTGTGTCAGCATTCTGTGCATGTTAATTTGGCACCCAGTGTCACAGGACTGTATTTTCACGTGTGCTTTATGTGACTGCTGAATTCACTATTCTGTCACATGAAATATTAAAATCATGAGCTCAGAAACAACTAAGTTGGGTCACATCACTGCTTCATCTCCATCATCTCCCTTCAACAGCCAAGAAAGACAGTAAGAAAAGCCTGTGAAAATGTTGGATGTTCTCCTCATAGACACGAAGTCTCCAAAAATCAATGAATTAAATACTTACATGCAGGAAGACAGACACTGTGCATTTACTAAAGTTGTAACAACCTCTTCCAGGTCCAGTCATTGACAATTTGCCTAATCCTTTCTAAAATGGATATTTGAGGCCCATAGCAATCTCTCCGTAATTCAAATTTCATGTATATATGTAGCTTAATTTGTATAAAGCCATTAACAGTAATTTTACTGGATATTCTTTTTGTTCTTAAACTGCAAAGCATCATGAATTCACTTTCTCCTTTTCATTCAAGACTTAAAGATATTGATATTTTATACTCCTTCAGTTTTCCTTTCTTCAACCCAAAGAAATCCTGAGCTATTTAACCATGCTTCTGATCCTTCTTGTCACCCTTCTTTGTTATCCCTTTTACAGCTTCACTGTTTCCACAGAAATGATACTAAGTATCTACAAGTTGCTCTGATCATGATATTGAAATATTTAATAACCCTGAAAATCCTACTTTTACACATGAAGATTAATAAAATAGAGTTAAATAAAACCTTTGTGTGTGGTTCAGTCTCCGTTTAACTCTGCCTTGTCTTTTAGTTCTCTCAAAGTTCTGTAAATTCATCTTTGTTTTAAATAACTCCAAAAATAGGACTTTTTCTGGGCTATTACCATGATAGTTTCTTCATGGAAACATGTTTATGTGGCTGATCTTATGCACCTTTCACCTTTGCCAATGTTACATTGAAAAGGGGAATAGGAAAACGAGATTAAATAATTTCAGGTTAAACTTAATTCAGAGGCAAGGTTAATGCTGCCAGAAAATCAGTGAGAAAGGGGTGCATATCAGTTTATACATCGTGATAGAAAAGGTTTTATCCTTACATGTGGAGTTTTTATTTCAGTCTAACCAGGTTGTTTGTGATGTCCATATTTTTTTTCATTTTGTTTTAAGAAATACACGAGACATGGGATGTTTCTGAATAATTGCTTTGAGAGATATTTACAATCTAGCTTAAAGCCTGGCTGTAGAAGCCTTACACTTTTCAAAGATTTCCCTAAGAAATCTATCAGTGTGGTTTCAAGCAGTAATTCAGTGGTAAAATGTTGCTCCCAGCTCATTGCATCCTTTCACCCAACTGAAGTCTCTAGGTAATGTCTAGTGTTTGAAGATATTATTTTCACCTGTGTTCCTCAGATAATTCAGACCAAGACAACAGCATGTACTGGTTTCTGCTTCTGAAGAAGGTGCTGACTCAAGCCGAGTAGCCATACACATACACTCATCTCAGACAACACCCTCTAAAGGATTCAGAGAGTTTTGACTAGGTTAATAACAAATAATTAGTTCTTTAGAGCACCAACTTGTGCATTTCTGAAAATTTGTGGTTTTGAGGATAATAGTTTTGATGTCCTGGACCAGAAAACACCAGGATATGCAGAAATGATGTTACTGCCCAAGTAAAGTTTTGGCGGTTGGGTTTTTGGGTGTTTTCTTTTTTGTACTAAACCTGAGGTCTCTCAGTGAAAGGAGGTGCACCTGGAAAATGTGTATTTTAGAGCAGAGCCTCCAATGTTATCCAAGATTATCATCAACACCTTAACACCTTCAGAGTGCTACCAAACTTCATAATAATGAAGCATGCCAGAGAGGAGATCTCTGAAAGGTTTTTGTGTTTTCTTCCTCTAGGAATAATGAGAGAATGATGTAACTCTTACTTTTCTTAGGTCACCAAAAAATTAGGTGGGTTACTCCTCAAAAACAGACTAATGGATTTCTTTTTGCTCAGTTGGAAACAACCAGCTACAACTTCCTTTCTCCTCATTTAACATGTGCTTTGATGTACACATTCTTCTGTGTTCTTTAAAGTATGATGCTTACAGAACATAGAATTTTTTGGTAATAATAATAACAATAGTGCCTTGAATATATGTAGAAAATCTGAAGGCCTAACTACCTCACAATAAACTAATTTTTGTGTTACACAATATATGGAATGCGTCACCTCTAACCCTGTTCTTTTTGCTTTGATGTGATTGAGGAAATTAAATACAGTTATTCTCTCAAAATTTTTGACCTTTTTTGTTGTTCTTGATGTTGTTTTGCTAATATTTCATGTCCTAGAAAAATATACAGGAGAAGCAGAATTGGCAAACATCTTTGACAGGAACTTCCCCAGTAGAAAGCAAATGTGCCACTAGCTTTTCAACACTACATGAATTCAGAAGACCTGGAGTCAACAATGCTGTTTCTCAGGGCTGCTATGAAGTAAACTGTGGTGGAGACAATATTTATGGGTTACAAAGGGTCACAAGTGGTGAATGATCACTGTAAGTGCGGCTGTTAGAAGGACACATTTGTAGTGGACCAGAGATTATGAAAGAGGTGCTGGCTGTACTTGGGTCAATAAGATTTTTCCAGCCTGCACTGGCAGTTCTTAGCTGTTGGAGTAGTTTGCAGAAGGACAAGGAAACAGCATTTTAAGCTTCTGCAGAATTTTGGTTTGGTTAATATTTTAGGTCACCTGGTTTAGCTTAAAAATTACAAAAGCAAATCCATCTTAGAGCAAAGAGACAACATTTCCTCCTTTCCTGGCACTGGCCTCTAGTATGTGAGTGTAATGCTGAAAGGGCATTACTTGAAATAATAAAGGTGGATTGTTTCCTGGTAGGAATCTCTAAATTCGATGCTTCAAGTGGTTTCATAATGCTTCTTAGTGGAGATATTAAATACAGTTCTAAAATTATCATAGGCTTTCAGAGAGGTTGGAAATCTCTTTTTGAGAGATCAGAACGCTGAAGTGAACACAGCTAAGCTGTATCTGACACAGATACTGTGACAGAGTTAAAGAAAAAAAGAACTAAAAAAGCAGGCTATATGAGTATTGCTAAGGCTGCTGACTAAAGGAAAACAGGAGACTGAATAAAGTATATGTTCATTGCTTTCTTTGAACTAGCAATGCTTAGAATCTACTACATCCAAACAGTTTGCTTCTGAAAATGGTTTGATTTTGTCTGTGAGAAAGAAGTGCAAGCACTTGAAAAATGGAAGAATGCTATCACACATCCCCCCCAAGAAAGTTACAAGAATTATGTTCATTGTTAATCTATAAAAGGGTATCCTATAAAGCAGAATCTTACTTCAACTCTTCTTTTCATTAAGTGGGTTGATGCCCTGACTAGACTACATCTATTTCTGGGAAGTACATCAAGCATTAGACAAAAGTAAAAGAAATGTGATGGGGCGGGGGAGGGAAACAGTGCAAGACTGGCTGAAAATCAGTGAGAAATATGACAAACTGAAAGCTAGATCCTTTGGCTGGCCACCAAGTGCTCCTTTGGAGTGCTGTTTGAAGACTGAACACAGTTCTGAGTTATTTTCCACTGATCTACTACACATGGTATTCTATGAAATGTATATTTTCTTTCACCTCAGCTTGCAGAGGAGATTTACAGCTGAAAATAACTGGTTTCTGCTTTAGTAAAACCTAGAATGGTTGCCACATGGTTTCAGTTGAAATCTATTCCCTAGTTCCTATGTCTGTGCTTACAGTGAATTTTTCTAATTTACTGTAAACATAATGTCAGGTTATGTTAATAATAATGTTGGTTAGGAAATTGAGATTGCAAGTGATGACCTCTGAACTTACAGATTTTATTAAGTGATGTAAAGTACTTTGTATACCATATTATAACAGAGTTGGATTTACAGGAGTCCAGCACAAGCATGATGATGCATAGTAGCATTTCATTTCTCAGTCTTTTATTTCATGAAAAAATAACTATTCACTCTGGATACAAGTTACTTGAATGTACACAAATTCCTCTACCAGTGAAAAGACACAGCTGTTTGGCTTCCCCATGCTTCAGCTTTTTCTTTATGTCTCAACCCTTAACAGCAAATAAAAGCATGCTCCAGATTCCCGTTGTGTTTGTACCTTGTTACAAAACACGTGCAAGCATAATATGTTTTGCAGTTTGGGAATTCAGACAGGAACAAACCTGCCCAAGTCATTCAAGTTGATTACTGAGTAGCAAGGTTGTAATTACAACATTTTGGCTATAAAGCAGCAATTGATGTCACCAGGTCAACGTCAGATTGCCAGACATTGCAGCTGTCCCGACCTGAAAATCTTGATCAAATAAAATTACTTCCATTTTTTCCATAGCAATAAACCACTAGATTTAGAAAAACCCTCAATAATCCGTAGCCAGTTATGTACGTTGTGGTTTTGGTAGCTGTATTACTATGTTTCAAATATGTTTGGGGTTTAGATTAACTGCTGGTGATTGCCTAGAACAGTGGTTATTTTCTAGTAGGTCAATCTGCTGCTGGAGTCCAACACGCTACTGGACAGTACCTTAAATAAGACGTGACATTTTGTTTCCACAAATCCTTAGTCACCTTGAGTAAGATTAAAACTGCTACAGAAATGTATTGTTCAACTATAATTTTGTTTGTTTGCTTGTTTTGTTTTGTTTGTTTTGGGTTCAAAAATGCAGCCTGCAAGCATATTATTTTCTTTCTCCTAAACTGACCTGCCAGTAAGTAGCTTGGCAGTTTACTGAGGCCAAAAATTCTGCGTGCATCTTGGTAATTTATGAGTCTTGTACCAATGATAACATTTCTTCCTCTGACTAGTAAATGCTGACAGCTGATACTGAAATAGGTGTAAAATGCCTGTCTCTTCGCATGCTGGTTTTTCACTGAATTTTTTTTTTTCATTTTATGGTAGTCTTTTTTTTTCCCTTGCAAATAGTATAACTAATACCATAACAATTTCAGTTTAAGAAGGACTTTTCAGGTTTTGTCTTAACAGTCAATCTTATTTTGACAACGATTGGAACATGTTGCTAAAGGGCAAAATTTCCTATTTACTGTGTGGGTTTCTAGGCAGACATGCTAAGGGAAAATAAGAGGATTGATTTGTTAATTTGCACAATAAGTATTTGTTTTTGACTAAACAGCTACTACTGGTCTGACCAGTCAACTATCTGGAGAACCAGCTCATATCATCAAGACATTAAGCAGTTATACAGCCCCAGCTCAGAGGTGGGGGATTTGACACTGCTGCACTAGAGAGACCTTTTAAGCTGAAAAGGTGCTGTTTAAAAAACATATTTTATTTCATTTTATTTTCTTAATGGAGTGAAATTATCTACTTTTTTTCTTGAATAAAAGTATGCATGGATCATACTGTTATAGGCAGGTGAACAATAAACCATGTATGAATTCTACAACCATCATATTTACTTTTGGACAAGTAAACATTATCCTGTACAGGAAATTACAACAGTATTGTATATTACAAAGACTGTAAGTAAGCATTTAGGGGTTTCTGTATAACCTACCACAACCATATTTCAATATAAGAGTATATAAATATTATTCCAAAATATATTCATTTTCTTCTAAAACTTAATTTTCTTCTAAAAAAATTATTCTCTTCTTTAAATAAGATCTTGTAGACAATGTTATGGCGTCTAAAATTTGGTATTTTTAAGAATGGATAGTCTGATAATATTTTGACTTGATTGCTGGTGTGTTTATTTAATGTCTTGACTGAAGCTGAGTTAATAAACCACCAATGCTTTGAATAAATCAACCTATATTTGCTAAACATTCTGCATGTTCTAAGGCTATGAGAAAGAAAAAAGTATTTTTCCATATTTACAGAATGTTACAGCCTTGAAATTACATGACTTGGCACTATCCCTTAATTTCAGTCTTTGATCCTTTGAACAATTAGTTTTAAAGGGAACTGGAGATTTTGCTTTCGTGTGTGTGGGGTGTGTGTGTGTGTATAAATATATACACACCAATATGCATATTTTGTGTAAGCAATTACTAGACTATGCTGTGGCCTTCTCTTTGGGTATCTATAATAAATGGAAATTTTATGTAATAATCCACAAATATCAAAAAAGGTTCTGCTAAAAGCCAAAGTCCAAAGCAGTTCAACCCCCGGAGAATGCTGTGCATTTTTGTGGAATCAGGCTAGCCTATACAAAAAGGGGGTTATTAGAACAGTTTATTTCTTTCTCTCTCTTTTTTATTTTTTTATCATAGCTTTTTGGTAAACCCCATAGTTAAAAATTGTTCTGAAATACTTTCAGCTGCACAAAATATTGGAAAAAGTTGTAACTGCTGCTGGAATTCATTCACAGAATGTTTTTAATTCGGTCAGAATTCTTGGTTAATAAGTGTGCTGAATTTGCTGGTGACACTACTCCTTTCTCATGTCTCCCCTTCTACCTTTTCATTCCCTTTTCATTGATTTCCTTGGTTTTGTTGAGTTTGTTCTGGTCCTGTTGCCTACACAGGTGTTTTATTCACTATTCCTCAGTACAGCTTCTTACTGCATAAATTACTGAGAGAAACATGCCGGAAAGCCACCCAATTTTCACTCTATAGTCCATGTTACATCAGGTGTTTTAGCTTTAAATTCCTTCTCCTCTTCATTCCCTCTCTACCTCTCTATTGCTCTTGGGAGAAGAATATTTATCCTATTCTGATTTGAAAGATAATAAATTCAATTACTTCCCCAAGTGGAGTCTGTTTTATCCATGAGTGTAATTCCTGAGTGATCTTTTGCTGTTATCTCAACCTATTAACTTTTCTGTTTTTCTTTCCCCTGCCCATATAAGGAGAGAAGTGACAGAGCAGCTTTGGTGGGCACCCAGCAGCCAGACAGTGTCAACCCATCTCAAATTATTTTCTGTCTGTGGCCCTCAATTTGAATCAATCTAGCTGTCCCTATGATTACTGCAGGCCAATTCCCTAGCTTGTCCTCCTTCCAGGGGAGTGCATATGTTTCTGTATTTGTGTGTGTGTAGCACACATACATTTTTCTATCTCTCTTCTTTATTGCTTTTGAGAGTTTAATGTCCTACATCTTTGCTCTAATGAGCTGTATGATAACATCTTCCATGCTTACAAAAATGTCTCACAGTAATCCACTGTTGCACATTTGTCCTGTTAACTGCCCTCACTCCCTTTGAACAAGTGACAGTACAAGACATTTGCAACAACACAGCTTGAGCCTGTAGATTAAGCTATGCAGGAGGTATAATGAGCCAAAACTAATGAAGAAAAAGTTTCAAATGTCACCAATAGTGTCACTGGTTTAGACTTCAGATTTCAAGTTTTGTATGTTGTGGACAATGAGATTTCAGATTCCGCTTTCTTGACAGGAACTGTAAATGTTAAAAAAAAAAAAAGGCTTAGCAACAGGAAAACTATTTCAGTCTTCTTGTGCCAGAGTGCCAGCAGTATGCCCAAAAATTTCCCTAACAGACACAGTCCTTGATCAAAGTAAGTTCAAGGTTGTGTAACACAAACTAAAACTTGGGCTCTTTCAATTATTTCAGGGGTGTGAGACAGTAGAACAGGTAAGGCTTCTTGTTCTGGCTCTAAGTGCACGAAATTAAATGTCAGTGGTTAAGAAATCATCTAGGCTGGTGCATCAACAGTGTTTGCATATGAATACTCCCCATACCACTTACCTCTCTACCCACGGCAGAAGATTACACTAGCTCTGCACAACACCTCAGCTCAGGCAGTATTTTGTCATTTCAGAGGTGTTATCAGAGCAGTGTTATGTGTTTGCACAGGAAGAAATATCTCCCCTTAGAGAGTGAATTTAGGGTATAGAGATATGAGTTATACAGTTACTGGGGGAACCATTTTTTTTCTCCTTATTACAAGGTCGTAGCTATTTTGTTGGAACACTTTATCACAAAGGAACAGAATATATTTGTAAAGTATGTCAAATAGTGTGTTATTCTCATGGCAACACAGGTGTCCCACAGCCTTGGCTGGTTCATACCACTGCACCAGGTCTCAGCCTGGTCTGGAATACATGTTCATGGAATGTCCTGCTGAGTACATGGGATGCTTCATCCTTCATGCCTGAGAGGGGGAAGGGTCACTGAAATTCTCACCAAAAATATTACTTTTCCCAGGATACTTCTCCTAGAGTCATGTCACAAAAGAAAAATGGAGTAAGAATTCTATTGAAATGTTTTCTTGCCTTCAATACTTTACAGACCTTATTCAAATGAAGTTTAACTCCAAAACTTGCATTTGTTAAGTTTTTAATTGCAACAATTTTGTGTTCTTAAGGGCTTAACTACTCCCTCATGGTCACGGAGTGAAAGCTGATGTCTTCCAAATATGCTACTCTAGATATGTTATGTCTTAGAAAACATACTTCCTGAAATCTTTTCCACAAAAAAATTCACATTTATTTATTGTTAGACGGTTCAGATGGGATCTCTCAGAGTTTATTCTGCTGTGACAGGTCATATCATGTGCCTGTTACATATGTCTGCAGCAGAAAATGGCCTTCCCAGGTACTAATCAGAAACTCATAAATTTGTCTCATCCTCCCACTTATACAATTCTTCTCTTATTCATCCAAGACAGGAAGAATAAGGCTGAAGAAATCCAGCCAGCAAGGTAAGTATAAAGTCCCTTTCTGGTTCAACTCTAACTTAGGCTTTCAAAAGGCATCCAGTCCCAAATTTAAGACTAAAATCTGTTTCAAATTTGTAAGCTTTAGTATTTCATTCACTTTCAACTAGCTCTTGGCATATCTGATATCTTTTATGTGTCAAAAGGGATATTGGTAAAGTGCTGCCTGAATATTTGCATCCTGGTGGGGGCCCTGGTTTACCTCTTCTAGTTTGGATAATGTAGAAGTTATGTCAGGCAGAAAAGTAGAAGGTATATTCTATTCAGTGGCTCACTAACTCACCTTGATACATGCATAACAGATCTCCTATACTGATACTGTAGCTACTTTATAACAAAGTACAAGCAGCTCAGTTTCGACTTCTTGTCATTTAGCGCTGAATCTCACTCCCACATGTAAACTAAGAAACGTCTCTGTTAAACCCAGAAATTGGTCGGTGGCATTTCTGAACCAGTGAGTTGCTCAAAGTTTGTCAAAAGAAAGCTTCTTCCTGTGGCAGCCATGGGAAATATCTCGGGAAGGAGAAAGATCAGTAACAGATTGATGAGATCTGCCCAGCAAAGAGATCATTTTACACCTTCCTTTTTCCCACACAGCTCTGAAAGACAAAGAAGTGAGGATTGTGGTTGGTAGGAAAAGAGAAAACAGAAACAGTACTGCCTAACACTATTTGAAAAAAAAAAGTGAACTCTGTCCCCTTTACAAGATGAATGGTTTAAAGTTCAAGAGAGTCCATATACTAAATCATATCCCTACTCTCTCCTTGATGCCAGCCTTTAGGGAGCAGCTGGCCTTAAATTTCTTGTCATTACTTCAGAGAAGTGGAGAAAAAATATCAGAGGAAGGGTAGGGGGACTTTCCCACTCATTTATCAGATGGGGTTCTCCTATGTGCCAGGGAAGCTGCTATTTATCTTTTTCATGTGTTTTCTTGATCCCAGTCCTGACAGTCTAGCTTCCTGCTTCTCTTTCTCACTTAATCTGGTGTTCATATTTCAGGAAAAATTAGAGTTCTGAAAAATGAAAGAGGCCAAGGTTACATGTGACCGTGCTGCTGAGTCAGTTTCTATGTGTATTATTACAAGATTCAAACTTATGATAAAAGATATAGTGGGACTCAAACCAGCAGAGTCAACTTTATCAGACGTTGACACCATCCAGGTAAAAGTCCACAGATGTCCCAAGTGTCAGCCCTAATTCAGTATAATTTTTTTTTTTCAGGCAGTCTATTCAGTTCACTCTTTGGAATATTCATGTCTTTCCTAGCATAAACTGATGTCAGGTCTTCTCAGAGCCCATCAATCTCTTTTTATGTCCCTCTGGAGATCTAGCAACAAGGTTACCCACAGATCTAGTGCTTAACAGCTTCCTGACCTAATCCTAATGGCACAGGGACAGCAGCAATTAGTTCTTACATATAAAAATGTTCTACTCCTTGAAAAATTCACTGAGGTATTAGCAGACTTAACTGTGGATGCTCATGGCACAAACAGCTTCCAAAAACACACTGAAAAAATTTGAAGTTCTATCATCAGCACTCTTTCTGGATGGATAAGTGAGTCCCTGCCAAGCTCATTTTAGCACAACAGACTATGATCATGGCTACATATTAAGTTCTTTACTATTCAAAGATCAATAAATAATAAGAACAGACCGATAAAATATTTGTATTCAGATGAAAAATCAGGTAATTGGGCTGTATTTCAGCTATATAATCTTTTTACAGCTTAGTAATGACCTTTCTAAAGACTTTTCTACCTATGGACCTGATCTACTTTGCAGTGCCCACAGTGCTTGGGAAATCCACAACAGACACCTTTGGACAGGGTTCATAAAATATTATCATGAAGAAAAACTAAGACATGAAATCTCTCTTTCCTTATGGCACTTGCAACAGTCAGAGCCTTTCCTAGGCAAAGGCAGGAAAGGCCTTCTTCATTGTCTCCACACACAGTCAGCTGACACTGACAGCATTCTGTACCCAGTGGCACAAGCTCATGGGATCTGTAAGGCACTGGCAATTCATTTCAGACAGCAGTATTCATCCACTGCTCCTCTTCACACCATTGTGCCCTCCTTCACTGATCAACTCATTAAATAATGCATTAAATAAAGACTTCTTTATCTACTAACTTATTGAGTGATCTAAGATTCACTCAAAATAGTGTGGAATGAATCCTTCTTTAAAGGTAATTCGTTGACTCTTCCAGGCATATATTTTGGGCAGAATATCTGGGTATTTGAAAACTGTGTCGGTGGTTACTAGCTATTCATCCCTCATTCCTTCCAGAAACTATCTCAACCAGTGCCCTCAAGCTCAGCAGTAAAATGAGAAGCCACTTAGGTAGTCCAATCTTTGTAATAGATTCATGGAATATTTCAGCGCAGGATGTACCTGTTCAATTCAACATCGAATGAGAATACTCAAGTTCAAAGAACTTTTGCAGAGGCTAAACTACAATGGGTTTGAAGCTAAGGCAAAAGCATGCAGAGGAATAAAAGAGGAGTCTGTACAAGAGAAAGAGACACAGCTAAATGTTGCAGCAGATAACCCAGACTGGGTATAGAACTGACACTGGCCAGACAAAGCAACCGCAGCAAGACAAAAGTCTATGACTGAGTTGGAATCTTGAGGATGGTGCAGCAGTTTAAATGGTGAAAAATACCAGGACAATTTCAGACTGTTCTGAAGCTGAACCTGGAACAGATCCCAGAACCCCAGTGTATCATAAATATAAAGCCCTGTGCTTCCCTGCAAGAATCAATTACTCATAGCCCAGTCAGCAGATATGAAGGGAGCAGATCTGCCCTCTGAATGAAAATTTTCTTAGAAATTTCAGCTTCCAAAATACAACAGGTATTTGCTGAGATTTTATAGAATGTGCCTCTGCAAAGGCTCATAAATATGTTATCAATAGGTGGACTTTCATAGGTAGATGTAAAAACACATACTTGACACAAGAGCCACCATTCCTCCAGATCTCCAATCAATATTTTTGGACAAACAACATTAGAACTTTTCTAAGAGAAGATTATCAGAATAATTTTAAGGGCTGAAAACATTTTTAAACATAATTCTTGGAAATTGATGGCAATTTTTGGCAGAAATTTTCAAAAAAATTATTCCAGCTTGGAAAACTGCCACTCAAATGGTCAAACTTTGCAAGGTCATTATAAAACAGCTTCAAGCTCTTTATGAGAATGTGTCAGACAACCTTAATAACAGGCAGTGTTATCAGCTGGGTTATATAATGCATACATGCTGATATAGGTAACTCTTGAAGACATTCCTGTTTATGAAAGGATTTACCCTTCCCACACAGATCTGAAGTGAATACATGCTGGTCTGTAGTGCTAGGAAAGTTTTCATTGGCAAGTGTATGGTATGACCGCATTACCTACATGTGGCAAAGCCACAACTGATTTTCAAACAGCATGCCAATACAGACTCTAAGCCAGAAAATACTAAAGTATGTGGTTTTTGTTTCCATCACATACTTTAGAAATTGTTTAGACAGTTTAAGTTTGGGGTGGGTTTTTTTTTATTTTATAAATACTCCAATTTTTGTCTTTTATTTTATAACTCTTCTCAAAGAAGGAAAAGTAAGTTTGATCCTTAGGCACATGAATATTAAAAAAAAATAAGTATATTTTTATTTGAATAAAAATATGCTAATTTTAAGATCTGACTTCTGTGACTTACCAGAGCCGAGATCAAACACTGTGTGTGAACTCGTCATGGGATGCTGAAGCCTGTAGCTATGGTGATTCTTCAGCCTCCTAAATATTTAAAAACAAAGACTCACTTCTCTATGATGCACTGGCAAAGCAAAGTGAAAGGTTATAATTCTGAAGCAAAAAAACAAGAAAATCCTGTAGCTATGTAATCTGGCTACATATTATGTGATCATAAAACCAAAATGGCCTTGGATATTCTCATCTAGATAATAGAAGAAAATAAATGGCTATGATTTTTTTAGTGAGGGAGTTATGCAAAAAAGAGTCTTGAGTCTTACTGCTCTGGACTCATTATTTATGAGAAGCTGCAGTGCAATTAGTCCCTATCATGTCAAACTGTCAAGACTTTTTTAGACTTCACTCTGAGAAAAAAAAATCCCTGAGTATAAGGCTTCCACATATATGTCATTCAAACTGATAAAGCAATACAGAGAAATGCATGTAGGAGGGCACAGAAGCATACTGGTTTTTGCAAAGGCAGATTAATAGATGCACACAGAGACAGGGATCTTTTAGGTCTCTATGTATCTTCACAAATAAAAAGATTGAAAAAAAAAAAAAAGAGAAACCAACTACTTTTTCAATGTCTGTTAGCTGTGAGATTTTTCCATTTTAAGTACTGTATTTAGATTTCCAATGCAACTGCCCTGACAAATGTTTATCTAAACATCTCCATTAGAGTAAAACCCCTCAGACAGTCAGAACGTCCTGTCCATAACACCAAAATTACTTTCCTTTTTCTCTCTTGTCATGTACTAAGCTATTTCCAAGGTAATTCATAGAAACATAGAATGGCTGTGGTTGGAAAGGACCTTAAAGATCACCTGGTTCCAGCCCCCATGCTGTGGGCAGGGACACCTTTCATTAGACCATGTTTCCCAAAGTGCCATCCCTCCTAATCTTAGAAACTTCCAGGGATGGGGCATCCACAGCTTCTTTGGGCAGCCTGTTCCTGTGCCTCACTACCTTCACAAGAAAGAATTTCTTCTGAATATCTACTTGAAACCTAGTCTCTTTCAGTTTAAACCCATTGCCCTGTCACTACATTCCCTGGCAAAGAGTCCCTCTCTGGTTCTCTGGCCCCCTTTAGGTCCTGGAATGATTCTACAAGCTCTCCCCAGAGCCTTCTCTTCTCCAGGCTGAACAACGCAACTCTCTCAGCCTTTTTCTCAGGAGAGGTGTTCCAGCCCTCTTATCAATTTAGTGACCTTCCTCTGGTCTCACTTCAACAGGCTGATGTCTTCCCTCAGCTGGGGACCCCAGAGGTGGATGCAGCACTCCAGGTGAAATCTCATGATGGCAGAGGGGCAGAATCCCCACCTTTGACCTGCTGGCCACTCTGCTTTTTATGCAGCCCAGGACAAGCTGGGCTTTCTGGCTGCAAATGCACATTTTAGGCTCAAGCCAAGAATCTCATCCACCAATATCCCCAAGTCCTTCTCCTCAGGGCTGCTCTCAATCCAGCCTGTATCTGTGCTTAGGATTGCCCTGACCCAGGTACATGACCTTGCACTTGGCCTAGTTGAACTTCATGAGGTTCACTCAGGTCCACATCTGAAGCCTGCCAAGGTCCCTTTGGATGGCATCCCTTCCCTCCAGCATGTGACTGCACCACACAGCTTGCTGTCCTCAGCAAAATTCCCAAGGGGGTACTTAATCCCCTTGTCCATATCACCAACAAAGATATTAAACAGTGCTGGTCCCACTACCAATGTGTGAGGGACATCCCTCACCACTGGTCTCCCTGTGGATATAGAGCTCTTGACTTCAACTCTTTGAATTAGAGTTTTCTTTTTTTCCCTTTCTAAATGTGGGAGTTATATTCTTCGTTTTTCAAATCAGTGGGAACTTCACTGTCGCAATTTCTTAAATATGATGGACAGCAGCTTAGCCACTTCATCCACCAGCTCCTCCAAGACCTGTGGGTGCACTCACCAGGTCCCATGGACTTGTGGACTTTCAGGATCCTTTTATGGTCTTGAACCTAACCTGTCATACAGTGAGCTGTTCATTCTCCCAGTCCCTGCCTTTCTCTTCTGTGACTGTTGTGGATGGAGTAGTTGATGGTGGAGACTGAGGAAAAACAGCTTAGTACCTTAGCCTTCTCCAGGTCCTGGGTAACCAGGTCTCTCATTTTTTCTTGAAGAGGGTCCACATTTTCCCTTGTCTTCTTTTCATCACCAACCTACCTATAGATACTTTTCTACTTGTTCACACTTCATTGTCCTGCTTGGCATTTTTATTTTTTCTCCACACATCTATTGCAGGCCTTTAAATACAGCTGCATACTAAAAAACTTGGTCTTCATTGTCTGATTCAGTTCAATTGAAGCTGTTCTTGGAAAAAATAATTTTCTTCCAAGATCCAAGATATTTTCTGTGTTCTATGATGCTTTAATTCATTTTTTATCTATTTTATTTATTATTACAATTTGCTTTCTTGAGCATTGCCTTGAGCGCCTTGGAGGGGTTGGAAGTTGGTGGCTATGTAAATAAACTCAGTATTGTTCCAGATGTTTGTTTCATTTGAGGGCCAAATTCTGCTCACAATTAGACTAGGGAAATCCTGCTGTCTTCAGTGTGATTGCCTCAGAAAAAAGGAAAGCAGGAATTGTCCCTGTCTCTTCTTCAGTAATTTTTTGCTTATCTCACATCTTTACCATTTGTTATGAAATCAGCCCTTTAATTTGTAGACAGGCTACTAAATTTCATTTTAGTAATTATTTCTCTCCTCTCAAGACTCCATTTTACCTCTGCACCATGTCCTTTTAATCCTTTCCACTATAGTATTTAGTAATACATCAGGCACCCAGACTCTAGATACCATATCAAGACAGGAAGAAGACTGCTCCAAATCTAAAGAACAGGTATCAAAGATATACAGAGAATTCTAGAGGGTCTGAAGTAACCTAAAATCCCTACTGGGGGCCATTTTGTACAATTCTTTACATGTTAAATCTTCAGCAGTTATTCACTTCTTTCACACAGTATCTGTATTAAAGTTCTATTCTTCTGCTTATTCTGAAGTTTCTGTTTCAATTTAAATTATTTTCAGAGTAGCTCTTTAATACCCTTTCTCCCCTAAGTAAGAACCCTAAATATTGAGTTCCCAGATCAGGTGTTGGACCAATGCCATCCATGCCATTCTCTTCACAGGAGAGAGAGGCAGGTTCTCAGAATATGCACCAGGCAGACAAATGTGCAACGCACTAAAAAAAATTTTAAAACTTCAGAACACACCTTTTGACCTCCTTAGTACAGAAACCTTGACTCTATACCTCTACAGTAACTGGAAGGATATTATTTCTGTCTAAATAATAGAACTGGCTATTCAGATCCAAAAATAAATGCTCTAAAGTGCCTGGAAAGTGCCTGTCACACAAGACTCCTGCCAAGAGGCAAATACTCAAAAAAGATGGGAAACAAAATTCATTATTTCATGAATAGTGTATAAAATGATTCTGTATTAAATGAAAAATAAGATAAATAACTGCTATCATTCATATTATAGTTTATGAAAAGGTAGCTTGTTGTCGGCAAAAGTTACATAATAATTATAAAACTAACTCTAGTATCAGTTTTAAAATAAATTTTTCAAACTACTTTGATCCTGCCCTGAGGAGTCCACTACATCGACAAACAGATTTTGCTCTGTTTTTGCCCAAGTGTTATATGAGGTGGGAAAGGAGCAGTCCTTCCAACAGGCTTTTGGTTTGACACAGACTTTGTGGATGCTGAATGTTTTCCAGAATCCAGAAAGTGATTATACAAAGTTATGAAGAAAACACCCACAGCAGTGGTTAAAATAATGACACCATATCGATCTCAACCAGTCCTTATGACCAAGGTTTTCGGAAGCTGGGAGTTTATACCAAGTGAGTGTGTTTTCTTAAGTAACAGTCAGATGTCAAACATGGGGCCAGTCAGTTCTTTGGTTTGGTTTGCTAGGTCACTCTGACAAACACTGCATCTTGGAAAAAAATTATAATAAAACTAGACAAATGTAGCTTAAATCTGAGCTTGCAATATCTTTACAAGATCTTTTTGATCAAGTGTTTATCTGGAGTACCTGACCCTCCTGAAAGCACCCCTGTCCCAGTCTTCAACTTCACTTTAACACATAGTTTAAAAGAAAATTGAAAAAAGTCTTAAATTAGAAATTATGTTAGATTGTATTTATTTTTAAAGACCACTGTGTTTTTCCTACTTAGCTTGTAAATCAAGCTTCTGAAGAATTCAAACCAAAGTGTTTAAAACTCAGGCAACACTATTTAAGATAAGAACCAGAGTTGTCAGGCAACCAGCAACAGGGCATATTAACATGTCACTAAGTAAAGTGTTCTTTGTTAATTAAATGGATAAATAAATAAATGGAAAATACCATGAAGAAGATTTCCAGCAGAAAGCCTTTGCACCCAGAGTAAAATACTACTTTGTGATTATATAAAAAAAATATTTGCGGAATAAAAGACCTGAACTGTGCCCTGAGCAGAGTCCTGCCAAGTCACAGTGTGTAGCTGAGGAGGGCAGTGATTGCTGCAGTTGTCATATATGATTTAAACTGCAGTGTATCTTCCCCTGTATATCACTTATGTAAGATCACTCTGGCTCCTGCATTACCAGTGACAAATCTGGGTGTTCAGAATTCAATTTTCAGGTAATGTGAAGGGAGGGGCCAGGTAATCTCCTAGGCATGAGAAGTGACGGCCACAGAGGGAACAAATTCGAAGGAAAACAACACTAGGAAGGTGGCTTTGTAGTACACCTTTTTTCCTGTGCTCACACAGGAAACCCTTACTACTCCTGAAGAGGTAGAAAGAAGGAGGATAATAAGTAGCTTGTACTTACAAAAATACTGGGTTTGTAGTTACACCCACCAGAACTTCAATTTCCTGTCCTCTCTGACAAAAAAATGAGACAGGCTGCAAAAAGAAGATACAGCAAAAGCAGGCTCACAGGAGAAACTATTAGGAGGAACTTAGGGCAAGAATGTGTGCTTGCTCAGTATGTCTCTGTAGGTGAGTTTACATATATATTCCAAATGACCAAAAAAATAGAAAAAAAAAATATGCCTTAGAAAGCAACTTGGCACCTCCAGAATTACCTACCTATTTTCAAAGCTATTGCTCCTCAAATAGCAGATCATGCTGCTTAAGCTCACTGAAAGAAAGTGCATATGTTTCCCATTTGAGGTTAATTACACAAAATTAAAGCTGTTTTATGACCATAGGAATTAATGTTTGATTTCTAGTGGCTTTGTGTCTTGAGACTGGCTGAATGCTTTATTGAAACGTTACAAGGCTGTCTAGTAAAGGGCAATTGACTAACAAGTTTACCTGGTGTCTGATAAATTTCAAAGTCATAGTTCACACTTTTCTCACACATTGGTCATTCAAAGATCTCTCTACATTTCTTCCTAACTCATCTCATTACTAGTTTGAACAAAATTATCACTATGAATGATTCTGCCTGCTTTTTAGCAAATGTAGATGTCAGGATTGCTAGTGATTGCTAATGGCCCCACAAAGCAAATTTATGATTTCAATCCAGATACATTTCAGATCCAGCCATTTACTGAAAATTAATTTGTCTTCCTGATTCATGACATCCAAGCAAGACCTGAAGTGTTGTGACTCGCAAATACTGAAAGTCCTATCACGGTTATGCATTTATTGCACATTTTTGTAGGTAGAAAAGCAAAATGACACCAAATGACTTTGCATGGGAAAAAGACCTGGCATAATACCAGTTAGAAAATCTTCCAAAATATTGCTTTGTTTAAATTGGCCTAATGCTTTTCAGACGCTGATATTGTTGACTGATGTCCCTGCCAAGAAGATTATGAAGTGCTGAATTGTTTAAGAACACTGTATCTTGATTTGCTTTAGTAGTTTCACCTTTTGAAATGTGGTAAAACTTTCTAATGTTAGAATAAACATATAACTAGAACAAGCATATAGCTACAAAAAAGAGAATTCACCATTATTCCTTGGGCCAGTCATCATAAAGGTTTGAACAGCTTGGGACAGGCTCTAATGAGAAAGACATAGTAAATATTGGCTGATTCTAGTATCCACTGATGAGAAGCCTTCAAGGAAGAGTGCTGAATACAATCAGCTGACTGGAAACACATTTTCTCAGATATAACTCCACACTAAAATTAATTATAATTCTGTTTACTACATTACAGCTAATGTAATCAATTATGTTAAATATATTAATGTGTCATTATTATTTAAGACCATTTCAGAGTCCATTTCCTTGGACAAAAGTTCCAGCTACATGAAATCTCATTTACTGTATTTTGATTATTAATGTAGTTTTTAATATTTAGGAATGCTATGGCATAAATTTATTAAGGAGCATCTCTGCTAAAAGAGTGAAAAGACACTTGAATCTCAGGCTGAATAATTGCATCTCTGGTGTGAAGTGCTCAATAAGAGTTGTCATGGGGCTGCCATGCACAAGGAGGGGGTGCAGGGTGAGCACATTCCAGCATAAAACTCCAAGAATCATGGAAGATCCTCTAGGAAAGAAAGCCTGCCACAAAACAAAACTGACACACTGTAAAGCAGCCTTGGTAAGTACTGAGCCTCTCTGGGAAGGCAGGAAACAAAAGTATGCAAAGTTATGGAACGGTGGGCAGGGAATAGGTGGCCAAAATGAGTTAATAAAAGCAGTATGTAAGACCAATTATTTTTCATATGAGATCAAAGATTTTTCAAAGATTTGACTGGCTTTTCAAAGGCATGTATTTCTCTAGAATGCACTGGTAGTGAACAGGCTATGCCATTCATTTTTGAGTATCTGTCTTCCAAACTTCTGGAGCTTAATTCAGCCAGATTTTTTTTAATCTCCCAAATTGTGTGGCAAGGCTTTTATAGTGAAAGTGAGATCTTTAAAAATATTCATTGCTTCCAAAATATACACCTCCAACAGTGTTCTTGGCCCAGAAGAAGGAAATGGGATACCCACTAGTAAACATGCATATGTTTTATTTAATCTAACAAAATACAGAGAAGGTGATACTTTTCAAGGCAGGTTGAGAATTTTAAGTTTTGACTACAATTACCATTAGGCCCTATCTAAAGAGTAAGAAAGGGATTATTATTTTGGCTTGTCATATCTTAAACTGGTGTGATTAGAATGTGACTTGAATAGAAATGTGGGGTGTGGGTTTTTTTTTATTTCTGACATCATAAACCTGTAATTCAGCAAATTTTGTAAGCATGTACTTTCTTTGAGGTATATCACTAGTCCCAATACTCATAGGCTTAAAATTAAAGACATGTTTAAATTCTATTTTGGCTGAGACCCTAAATTAAAGCTGATTCCAGTTAAGTGATTGAAGTCACACTGAGCTACTAAGAACAGAGACAGACTCTTGTTTAAGCTTCCTGAGCCCTGCTGAACTGAGACTCTGATGTGTCTTGGTATTAGACTCAAAGCTGGCATAGAAAATCTAACTTAGTTTTGCTCCTAGCATCCAGTTCAAAGGCATCATTCTTCTGTCTCTTTTTAAATACTTCAAAAACATGCAGACTTCTCTTAATCAAATTAATATATGGCAGTGTCATGTAAAGGGTGTTTCTGAGAATTGTTCCTGTCATCAAATACTAACATTACAACACTAGTATTGCACTCAGTGTTATACAAAAAAATGTATGTCCTGAAATTCTATTTGTAATCCCATTTAACAAAGGGCCTGAAGGAAAGGTAGTGTTCTGGGATGCTGCAAAACAGCTGGATAAAAGAACATTTGGGTTTTATTTTGTCACAGTTTGATATTTAGTACAACCGGAAATTTCGTTCCTGCTGCTGAATTATGACTGTTCGGGCTCTTCCAACATCAATATTCATATTAATTTAAAATTAAAGTTTATCCTTCAAGAAATATGACATAGGAAGCTATAATTTTGTTTAAACAACTAGGTTTTGATGCACATGAACAACCATGGCAACCTAACTACATCACTATACATACAAATCCCCAGTTTCCAGGTGAAAACATAGTAAACAGCACATGCAAATGAACAAAGTGTAATGCAGAGACCACCCATCCAAATTTCTCAAAACGTGGCCTCCGAAGAAAAATAAAGAAAAAGACAGAAGACAAATGCAGGAAATGGCTTTCAATCGTCTTTTCCAAGTTAAGGGTTCTGTTGGATAATTATATTAGACCCCCTCTCCTACACTGAAATCTTTAATGTGCAAATCTTGTAGTCAATGAGCCTTCACTAAAAGGAAGAGGTTCTGAGGTTTTTTAAAGCAAAAGCAAGTATCACCAAATCCCAGTCTTTTTACATGGCAAGCAAACCAAGCAAAAGAACTCCAAAGGTTGCAGAAATAGTGAAATTATGTAAGCATATTATATCACAACTTTCCTGCCCAAAATAAAAGAAAAGAAATAAGATGAATGCATAAAGATATATATAGCAATTGAATACCCTTGGTTACATATTGTGTCTGGACTAAATATCCTTTTGTCCCCCCGATCAACTTGGATTGTAAGAAGGCACATCAAAGTCTGCCTCACAGTCAGCTACAAGGCTGTGCTTGGTGCGGTGGAGCCACAATATCATTCAATCAGACTAGATTTGGTAAAACTATCCAAGATGAGACAAACCTGGGGTGCTGCACACACCAGCCCCACCGTGGTGGTTCAACTCTGCCTACATATGCGGTCTATGCCAAGAAGAAAAGAGCCCGTGTACATCAGTGTTGTATTATTTTATAAACTCTTAAGTATATGGAAAAAAAATCTTCCTGAAAACCTCTGACAGCACAAAATAACCATGTTAAGGAAAGGCAGTTGCAAGGACGGGGCAGATAGAACAAAAAAAAGGGGTTGGAAATTACACTGACAATGATTAAAATGCTGCCATGGATGTGGAGATTTTTCTGAGTAATGCCAGGAAGTCTGGATATGTTCCCATACAGAGTTGCTCAGAGCTGCAAATCTTTTAATCATAACTCCCTAAGGAATAAAACTTGTAAGATAACTGGTAGAATAACAGTGAGAAAAAGAACAATAAATTCGCAAGTACTGGGAATGGAATTGCCATTAACATTTGCCATACTTTTATTGTGTCAAGTTTACACTTTGTTCCCTAATCTTACTAAGAATTTCATGAACAAGTGTGAGACTTGAGTGAAGAATGGTTGTATTTGATCTGTTGACTGCTGCATAAGACTAAGATAAACAACGGATTATCCAATATGTCCTATTCCTCCTTTAACTTTTTCATGTCTGCCCTCTGTGGTGCCTATATAATTTTCACTACAAACCAACAAATTCAAGAAAAGTTACTAAAATAAATAAAATAAATAGAACAAAAAGTAGAGCTGAGTTAACTCTTAATTCCACCAACATAATGCCATGAAGGCACAGGTTACCACTGAAGCTGAAACCCTCCAGACATACAGGAAATCCTTACAGCTGAAACCAATGAAGTGTGTTTTCCCAAATCCTGTGGGATGAATGGCTTGCTGGGAATGCCTGAGCTGCAGTGGGGCTGAAGGAGTCAATCTGATCATGTGAACTCTACCCCCATCAGAAAGCCAGTGGTCTCAGCCATTGGAGATTTGGAACAAAAATGAGAGAGGGGGAGGGGAAGGGTGTTATCTTCCTTTTTCTATTCTTCCTTTATTTCTATTCTGTTCTTCCTTTCTTGGTCTTTTTTTTTTTCTCCCCTCTGCTTTTCTCCTGCACATCACAACTTTTGTAACTGTGGTGTAAAACCAACAAGAGAAGCTGAAATCAGGTACCCAAATCAATGCTGGCTCTACATTCTTAGCTGGCCTGTTAGAACATAGGTTGTGCATGAGGTCTTTTGAATGTCTGAGTCAGCACCTCAGGCAGATGTTCCATTTCCTGACTTGTTTCTCTTTCCTGACCTCCTCTTTGAACACTTCCTCCTGTGGTCCACCAGGAAACATGATAAGAGTGAGTAGCAACAGAAAATCTATGAAGTCCAAACCAGCTGAATTATCCTCTCTTTTTATCCCAGAAGAACTATTGCTGTTTTTCATATAATCTAAAAGACTGTTGGAGAAGAGAATTTCCCTGTAAAAACTCACAAGAGATAAAAGAGAGAGGGATAATGTTTAACTGCAAGTTTTACTCAATATTGCAAGCAATTTAACCATTTTCCCTTAGGTCAGTAATCAAAAGATAGATTTGTAATGGCAGTTGTTACAACGGGAGTTTGCCAGCAATAACTTGAAACAAAACCCAGACCATGCTTCACTGTTTATGTTGTAACTGCGAACATGGGTTATGTTAACATCTTATCTTTTGTTGGGCCCCAGACACCCTACCTTCAACACAACACTTAGGTGACATTGCTAAATAAGAGTAGAACTAGTCTTTTCTTTCTGTACTTTAATATCACCATATAAGAGCACACCCTGAACTGCTTATAGCTTTGCTAAGTTTTAACCATTTGCACATTTGAAGCATTCCCTGCTGTGTATACCTCAGAGACTTTTGCTGGGGAAAACATCAGTTAAGGCACTTCAGCCACTTCCAAGAAATAGATTTCTAAGAATTTTGATTAGAAAGTGTTGAGACAAGGAGTGAGGCAAGACGTGATACTGAGATGACTGGACAAGAGCCCAAAGGGCATGGATCCCATGCAAAGAAGGGTAAGCAATTACATTATTTATCATAATGCACACTCATGAGGAGATTGAATTAGGGTGGCAAAGGGAACTTGCAATTCTTGAACTTCATAATTTATGAGTGCTTGACTTGGAATGTTAATATTGTTATTTTAAAGTGCTGTTTTGATGTATATTATTTTCTAAGACATTGCTGTTACAGAAAGAAACAAAACACTTCTCTTCATTGTGAAAAAGAGCCATTTAGTAGGCTGTGAATCTTTATATATAGAGTTCAACTTTTGTCTGAAAATGCCATGTCCACATACTAGTTTGCTGCATTGAGAATGCATGCATAGTTAACAAGCTACTGAGGAGTGTAGTGCCACTTGCAAGCAACCACAGAAATACAATATTTCTGATATACTCTCCAGAATAGAGGATCACTCTTGGATACAATTTTTACATAAAATTAAATTATGGGGGAAAAGGATAATACTTTAGTTTTTTGCATGTCTAAGAGAAATCTTATAAAACAATACGTAAATTATGTCCCTATATAAGTAAACTTTTGATGGATCCAGGCAATTTGGCACATCTTTTGTTTATAAAATAGAACCTTGAAAATCTTCCCATGTTTTTGGAATCACATGGTTAAACAAAAACGCAATTCCTTTTCCCAGAATGTTGCCTCTCTCATTTATTTCATAATATATTTACACTATAGAGAACAAAAAGGACACAATATTTTTGTGTCTAAAACCTACAAGGACTGAGAACACAGTCCTCTTAGGACTGATTTTCTCCATTTTCCACTCATTGCAGGGGACTTAGCATTAAAGACTCAAAAAAAAAAAAAAAAGATCATCATGGCATTTCCAGGAACCAAAAATGAAAGCAATGTCTTTATTCCCATTATCCTAAATGGTTCATTTTCGCTAGAGACAGAGTGTTTTGTTTCCATACCAATATGTTTTGTTATTAAAGATAGAGATATTGTTATTATTTAATAAATAAAATTAAATCTCTGAGGAAATAGTATTCAAAACATGGATTATCAGTGTAACGGAGAGGGAAAAATCTAGGGCAGTATTTTTTGACAGGAACACAAATGCAAATGCATTTTCTATTCAGCCTCATGCCAGATCACCTGACTTCTATGGGTGATCATTTTCACAGCCCTGAGATATTTTTTAAAAAATCATTTTCCCTCAGTAGATATGCACAGGAGTGCACTATTAAGGAGTTGACCAATAACAGGATAGCCTAACTGTTAGTGTTTTGGTAAAGAACAAAATTAAAAACAGGAAGTCCACCATGTATAAATATCTGAATAGTTGATTTTCACTGTACTAAATACTTCGAGGGGGCTAAAGAATAATGAATTTAGTTCTGTATATATATCTTGGGACAGGCATCTAAAATAAATAATATTTGCCAAAAATACAAAGCCAGTGTAGCTACATTAAGCTTCTGTGTCTGTCCAGAAAGAAATTCTGACGGTCTGATGTACCTTTTTTCCATTTTCCATAATTTTGTACATGTCTTTGTCAGAACACAGAAGCTGCTGTCCTGTTGAGCCAGCAGCAGCAGCTGCAAGTGTTCCTTGATACATGCCTTTGTGAGCTGAACAGGAGTCTGGTGCACATTGCACAGGACAGATCCTATTTGTCTTGACTATGTAAGTATTTATTACTCCTTCTGCTGCTCTTTCCTCTCCTCTCTTCTATCTCCAGGACAAAAGAAATCAGAGAAATGCACCCTTGCCAGTCCTCAAAGAAATGAGTCCACCAACCAGGCCACATAAATGGATTTGCCTCACATGCCAGAAAGAAAGAGCATAAGGCTCTCAAGAATGCCAAATTCAGGAACTCTTCCAAACTTCCCATGCATCAGTTACAGCAGTAATGGCCAAATGAGCACAGGGTGATGAACAACCAGTGAGCCAAATGCAATAAACAGCTGCCAGTAGCATAGGAAATTGTGAAATGAGTAAAAAGAAAACCAAAGAGAAGTAAAGCTTCTGTGGTTTCCAGTGATCATAGTTCAGAGTGCTACTGGAAGGAGGAAGTGTTTGCTGTTTTCTTATCTTCTTAAAGATCTACCTGAACTGGCAAAGTTTGCCACTAAAACGACTAAAGTAGAAATATCATAAACTTCATTATTTTTCCCAAAGCACTTTGGTTTTCAGACCACCAGGATCCCTGCTAGAGAGTTAGGAACACTGAACCACTGTCTGCTCATGGAAATTACATTACTGCCACAATAAATACAACACATTATTTCACGGTATATATGTATAGAAAATCTAAATGCCATCATGCCTGTAACTCCCTTGCTACACTGAGTGCTTTTTGTTACTCCATGGTATTGCAGAGTTGTGTTGTACAAAGACCTCTTAGAGCCTCTTAGAGTGAAACCAATCTCAAAGGCAGATGGTAGTATTTTCCTGTGAATATTAAAAGAGAAAAGATAAATTATATAGTTCACTGTCAAGTCGCTAGTGTTAGCTGAGCTGCTCAGTTTATCCCATCTTCAGCAGGAAAAGGGAACATGTCTCTTGTGGGTCCCATGTAGTATCAGCCAGTGTCATTTTGATGCCTAAGACACCACAGGGGAACTCAAATGTTACGCAGGTAACTAAATCAATGCTTAAATGACTCTTAAAAATATAACACTGAAATGTTTGTCATTAATTAGATTCTTTTTTTTTGTTCATTTTGGCCTTACTCCTGTATTCCTCTCTCCCATTAGTCCTGTCTCTTCTTCAAATTGCTTTTCCCTCATATTTAGGTCCTCACTTGAACTGGCCACCAGTTCAAGTTAATGTGAGCTGCTGTTCCAGACCATAGAAGGGATGTATGTGTCCCTCTTTGGGTACCAGTGAAATGCTGAACTAGGCTGTGAATGCCTCTGAGAGAGTTACATTTTCATGCTGCCTCACAGAGGGCATTGCAGGCAGACATGAGCCCAGAGTCTCTGCCCACTCTGTCTGGTGGAGTACTGCATGAGAGTAGGGTAAAGTATAGGTCTTATTGGGTACAGCTCACAGATACTGACCCAAAGCCAGCCAGACCTCTGTTGTCTTGATTATGAACCCTTTTTGCTTTTGGTAGTACTCTGGAAAGGGCCAACAACTCAAATTTCTTGCCTAACACCACTAGAATTTTTTTTTCAAAAGACAGCTTTTATTTTGGGTTTTTTTTTCTTCCAAAGTAAAAATCTCTTCACTCTTTAATTACATTATGATCTGTGTATTTTAAGGAATGCCTGACTGGCTTTCAAAAATACAATGCATCAATTTGGCTAGCTACCTAGCCTTATTTTATACTGTTCCATCAGTAAGTTATCCATCACACTGACACAAACTAGTAGTCTTAAAATATGCAGCAAAATAAATGGGAGCAGTATCTTCAGTTGATGAGGGAAAGGAAGTTATTTCAAAAGATGTAATTGATGCAACATCTTAGAGCTTCCTGAATTAGCATGTTTTTAGATTTGATTACTGAGGACTGTATTTAAGAGGTGGTTTCAAGGCACTTGGCTACAAAGCTCTTCCAGATGTTGTCAGTTACACAGAGTGTTTATTAAACCTTTTTGTATTTTCCATTTCAGTGTGTGCTAAACTGCTGATTTGTTTTATCCTCTTATTCTGATGTCAAAAAGGTTCAATGGCAACAGAGACAATGGAAATAAAAACAGGTTATAAAGACAACCACACATCCAAAAGAGCCTTTAATTTTATTACAGAAATTTCATCCATTCAGTCAACAAGTCATAAAACCTACTAGACCAGATCTTTATAAGATGTGCTAGGTATAATGTGCTTGCAGATAGCAGATAGCCAATCCTCTGTGCTTACAAAGGGTGTTCACTCAAAAATGTCCATCCTCACTGTCCAGGATATATGTAGATCTCTTGATGAACTACTTGGATTTCACAGACAGAGAGCATGCAGGCTGTGAATGTGCAGTTGTGCAGGCAGTGTAAATAAATTATGGTTGCCTCTTTGAAGTCACAAAAACATGATGCAGAAGATTGGATGCAGAGTATCTCATTTATATGTCACATATGTTCTACAGGTGCAAGTGATTATCCATTATCCATACAAAATCACCACTAAATACTCAATGACTGTATTTTGAAATAATAAAGGCTGAACAAATAAAGATATATTAATTCTAGTAATAGTTAGATGCAAAGAAAGGGAAACATGATATACCCCTCTTCTAAAAACAAAAACTCCTGAATTTCCAAGACTTGGGGAATTGCTAATCTTTTTAGCAGCTGACATCAGCAGTCAATACTTTTTCTGTTAAAAAAAAAAAGAAAGAAAAAAGAAAAAACAAAACAAACAAAAAAAAGGCTGAAACCTGCAATTTAAAGATTTCATAAATGTTCATGGCACAGACTGCTAAAAGTCAGGATGCTGAATATTAATACAGCATCAACACAGCGAATGAGTCTGATTATGACCTTTGTTGGTCCTGTGACTAAATCAAGTCTCCTAATACTCATGTGCAAATTTTAGGCAACACATACACCACATTACATCATTTTAATATCTTGCACCATTTCTTTCTCTGATAGATTAGGATTCAAACAGTAAAATCCAATTATGGAATTTTCTTGTGTGGGAGAGTTGACTTTTTGGATTTCATCCTTTCTGAAGAGATGGGGTAAATCTTACTCTGGTTTTAATTTCAGAATAATTCAGTTTGACTCTTTGGACCCAAAGTTTTGGCTCAAACCAATGCCTAATTTTCATATATTCTGCTCAGCTTTAATCACAGTTTACCATGGAAACCAATCACATGGATATTTAGGCACTTGATTCCCTTTGAAATTCTGTTAGCATGCACTTCTAAATAACCATTTTTCTGCTTACCCCCAAAGAGAGAAAATTAGGTCAATAGTTCATGGAAAGTTTGATGATGGAACACTGTTCTTGAACTTGTTCTTTGTTCTAGAAAAATTGACTATTTCCAGAACCTAAAAATAGCATAGTCAATTGAATGCACACTGGTTTTACCTTTTCTGTCCAAGAAGTCTGGTAGTGTATTTACAGTGGACATATGAAGAAATAGGCCTCATATTCTTTTTTTCCCATTCATCCAGAGGAAATTATTCATTTTAGATTTTGTCATGAATAATGAAAGCTCATAAGTGCATTGAGAGAGCGGACAGCAAAGAGAAATTACTTACCACAAATATGGACTTGTCTAAAGGGGTTAATGAGCCATAAAACAGAGAAATAAATGCAAATGTAGAGAAAACTACAAAAATGTGATTGCACAATAGCCACAAGTAAATGTACCATGTAAAGGAGCCTAGAGCAAAATAACGTAGAACTGGAATGAACTGCAGGAGTTAGATGTAATTTCAGAGCAAAAACAACCCTTTTTTGGAGGTCACTTCGAGGTTTCTCTGTGTGGTTTCATTCTCCTCCTTATTCCGCACTACTCCGGGACATGACCCTGTTAAGTGTTATGTCAATTTGGCAATTGGGAATTGGTTTCAAGATATTCTCCACCTGACAGTCATATCTGTAGTAGGTGAACTTGTTTAGCATTTTCAATTTTGGTCTGTTGAACTATCAAACTATGTTCTTGCATATTTGTATCACTTTGTGGAATCTGGATTTGTGATGATTATGCAATTCTTGTGCTAGAACTCCCAGCAGCTCTTAGTTGCCTTCAACCAAGAATCCTTGCAGCATTGCCAATACAAAGCCTTCACTGAAATGTACCTAAATATTTTGCAAAGCCCACAAAAATTCTCTGTGAAGAGCAGAACTCATTTCATCCCTGCTGCCTTTGATGCTTACCATCCATGCTTTAGTGACATTGGAATCTTAGAAAAATAGATGTGAATGACAAGTGAAGGACTCATCCAGTATACACCACAGATCTCCTCTCTTTCTTCCATGTACAACTCAGGACACTACATCAATATTATTCCCGTTCTGTAAAAGCCTTGCAATGGGTAGCCTTTAGAAAAAAGTAGGCATGCAACTTACCCATACTTATGATTTGAGAACCTCTCAGCAAACAGTTAGACAGTCACATTTGACTGTAGCGGGAAGCTACTGGCAAAGGGCACAAATGCCACAGTGAAACAGTGAGTTGGCCCATGAGGATGAAGCCCTCACAGAAAAAAGATTACTTCTCTGACCAGAAACTGCGTGAACTTATATAACTGAAGGGAAAGGTAGCCTTAACATCAGTAAATGTGTGTTTCTTCAAAATATCTCATAGAGAAAATTACTTACAGGAATCTGGAAAAGGCATTTAATGACTTTTTCCTATTTCACCATTTCCCTTGGGTTTCTCACCCAGAAGTGATTTGGCTTGTTATTTTGCAGCCAAAGGTTTGGACTGCCATTTTCTACTTACTGCTCTTAGTCATAAAAATAGTCTTTAAAAACCCTCTTCAAACACATACTTCTTCCTCTCAAAACAGAATCCCTGTAAAGTCTTTTAACAGTCTAATTATTATTTCCCAGGTCTTCACAGTCAAACTCTTTAATTATATTAAGCATTCATGAAAATAAAGTATTTTAAAGCCCACATTTAAATGTTCTAAACCATGATGTTGCTAAACTTTTCCTTCATCACTCTCCCATCAGTCTTGTACTGTTACTCAGTTTCTTCTGTACATGTCTGCATTTGGACTAAAATCAAATGCTCAAAATTGTAAAAGATATATGCTATATTCTGTAATCATTTTTCTTTATTAGAAATATTGAACTTTGAATTTGGTCTTTTGCCTTCTCCTAAATAATTATTCTGTAAACACTGAATTAAAGCATCAAAGTCAACAACAGCATATCTGCCTTTGTGACATAAATTCTCTTTACCATTTGTAACCCTTATACAAACTCTTGCATTTCAAAAACAGTGAGGAAGGCAGGCATCAAGGACAATATTGTCTCTGTAATTCTCTTAATATATCAGGATGTTTGAAAAGGGAATCCCATAATTTGCTAGAGGAATATTGAGCTGCATTTATTGCCAGTATAAATTTGAAAATAATCTCTATTGTTAACTAATATAATGAGATAAATGGAACTTTATTACATAATTCAAGCTAGGCTGAACAACTTGGCTATAAATAGTGAGCATTACAGTTTCACTGGCATACTTACATTCCATGACTTCACTATAAATGATTAGAAGGTCATGCTAAGTTAAAACCCAGCTCTAGTGTCTCCTTTATACTTTTGCAAAGTTTAACCTTGTTTTGGAACCTATCAAAACTGCTCTGCTTTACTCCTCATTCAGAAAGAAACATGCCCACCGTGATGGTTTTATTGTACTGGATGTCATTAATGAGAAGATGTGTATTTGCTGCAAGCAAAAAGTGGGTTTTACCTTGAAGAAGGCACTGTAGATCTATTGAAGATTGGAAGCACTGTGTGTAAGCACCCTTCCTCTGTTCACAGAGATACAAACTTGCTGACACTTGCTGACACTAATCCCCTGTCTGGGAGACCAGCACATAAGTTTTTTTTAAGATACACACTCATCTGACAAGTGAAGTACCAGTCTAGGGGGCTCTCATGCTCTCACCTCTGTTAAGAAACCAAGATTCTGAGTCCCTTGTTATGAAGTATTTTGATGACTAGTATTTCTAAGAAGAGAAAAGGCAAGAATACAGAAAAACATTTCTATTCTTCCTTCTGAAGTGAAACAGGAACAAAATCCTCTGTAAATACGAAGAAGAAAAAAAAAATAAAGCACAAGGAACAATATAGTGTAAGGGAAAAAAACAGTCGTTGGAACTTCCAAGTGCTTTTTTCATACTTTACTACAAATTTTCAGCACAGCCTTTCCGCTGATTCAATCCTGGACTTGTTTAAAATATATTTGAAATATATTCACCAAATACTAGCATAAATATAGATCATAACAGTGACTAGACTTAGGATGCAGACAAAATTTGATTTGGCTGTTTCCCAAGTTAGTAAGACAAAGATATTTCAAAGGACTTTAGTACATACAGCCATTTTGACCAAATACAGCAGCAAATAATTAGAATTACACATGGATTTGCCTTTAACTATTTCAACTTTGTGGGTGCATTTGCAGCTAGTGCTCAAATGCCCTTTCAAACACACTCAGTAGCCTGTGAAAAAAACAGGAGAAAAATATACAAATTTTCCCTTTCTGGATTTTGAAATAAGCAGTTCTGGAGGTTGGTTCTGTGTCAACAATATTTACAAGATGCTTTGGTTTAAAGGTATCTCAGTAAAGATTAGTGAAAACCATCTGTTGGAAATATGACTATCATCATATGACTTTAACAGCAGCAAGACTTACAAATACTACAATGAGGAGGCTGTGAGGTGAAGCAAAGAAGTGCAACTCTTACCCAGACAGACTGCTGACCCCAAATTACCCTAATAACAATTTCATTGAACTAGATTGTTCTGGAGGGTTTACATCCTTAGACTCTCTAAAGTCTTCTACTTTTCATCTACAATAAATCATAGGGTGGTGTCGTACTAGCTAAAGAGAGAGAAATCCTGTTAATAGTTTCCAAACAGATGGAAAAATTACTGGCACTTGTGGGTCACAAAATCCAAGCACAGAAAGTAAAACTCTTATTATGGTTTTGATCAGTACTATCACATCACTGATAAACATTGATGCTCCATACAGACTCATTTGGTTGCATCAACAGAAACACCTTCTTTAGTAAAAACAGACCACATGCAATCTTCACTTCGATTTATTTTTGGAGAACTAATTTGCTTTTTCTTATTTCAAAAGCTTTCAACAGATTTTCAGTTTTCAAAAGCTCTGATTCTGGAATTTCAGAACTCAGGTGGTTTGTGCAAGGGACTAGCAAACTCTTTTCTACCAACATAAACTCAAGCACAGAAATACCAGCAGCAACAAAGCTCTTACTGTGTCATCAGGATCCTTGGTGGCTCTTGGCTGTGTACTATTTGAGCAAGTTTTATCTACAACTTCTTTGTTTTGTCTCAACAACACTGGTATAAGAGCAACATTAAACACATCAGCAAATAAGTAGAAGTCCTATTTTTTAATCAACTGCCTTGGGTTTTGAATAAATTATTATATAACTCTAAGAATGTGTGTTTTCACAAATATTTTTTCTTCTTTAACCACACATATGGCATATGCCTTTCCATTTCATAATATTGATTTCACTCTTCCATAACTGAGCACAGTTCTGGCCCTACAAGTATGCCAGAAAGGCAACAACAGCAACAAAAACATATAAAAATCACTCTGTGAAAGAATGTGATTGCAAGCTGTTTCCCTTGGAAATAGATACAACTTTGGGATTTTTCCAATTTTCTGAAAAAAGTTCACCTACTACTAGCAAACTTAGATGAAATCTATAAAAAAATAAAGCCTTCTATACACAAGGACAGAATACCTGTGATGACAAAAATTCTACACAGTGTACTCCATTACGAGAATATCACATTTACAAGAATTTGTCATCTAAATGACATTTTGCCAAAGGTTTTCCAATATTTTAAATGCGAGCCCAGGTGCTTTGCTAATTTGAAATTTATTTCTGGGTTTTTTATCCTCTAGTGTATTTTTTATTGAAAGGCAACTGATTCCAGTTCTTCTTTTTCTGAAACAAATGTGTTTTCTTTCCTTTTCTGTTATCTTAAGTTCATTCATGAAACCCTTGTATGAAATCCTATTTCCAGTGTAACATTTGTCATTCCAAGGGGTATCCCTAAGGTTTTGAGGAAGATGATCTCAGGACACAAGGCTGAACCCTAGTACCCAATTCTCCATGTTAGCATTGAGCCCAGCCCATTAACACAATTTTGACTCATGCCAGTACTCTCTCAACCAAGGCTCAAGTATGGTTTGTGGGATACTGTGAGCCAAAGATTCCATGGGCAGCAGGGATGAGGGCCTCTTGCTCTTTGGAGGAAGAGTGCACCATGATCACAGCCTTGTCCTACCTCTTGTGCTTCCAGGGCTTTCCCCAATTCATTTACCAGAATAAAGGCAGCCAGTGAATCACCTGAATTTCCAAACTTAAGCAAGCATAGTCATATTTACTTCAGAGGGCATTCAGGTCTTACTTATCTTCTGGAAAGTTCACACAAGCTGAAAAGAAACCTGCAGTCTCTGAACAGAAATGTCTCCCTGGGCAAACCCTAAATTCCACCATCAAGGAGATGGCTTAGAACACCTCAGCCAACTCTAAACAAGCTTTGGACCATCCTCGGAAAAGTGCTGGATCCCAGCAGCGATGGACCTCCAGGGGTACAGGAGCCCACACCGCTGTGATTCCCCAGTTCAGACCCCGTCAGGGTTGGCTCAGCCCAAACGATGGAACTCTCACTTTGGAAGGGCTCTAGAGTATTCCTGGTTGTAACAAAATGCCTGAAAAGGGTCAATGCAGGAGAAAATTAAAAGATGTTTCAAAGATGTTGTTCACACAGTCTAAAAAGCTATGTGTGTGCTTTCTCTCCTTAATCTTGTTCCAGACCCTTTGAACCAGAAAAAATAAATAAATTATTCTTCTAGAACTAAAATCATGAGCCTCTATACCAAGGTCCACACATTACACAGTAACTTCTAAAAGGCAGAACAATGTCTCTAGGCTGTTGAGGAAATGTGAGTGGTCATCTGGGACAAAACTAAAGGCTTTTTTTTCTTTCTTTTACAAAAGAGCAGAGAGTAGGACGGGAATGCAACTCCCACAGAAAGTCAATGGGAGATGAGCCTTGAAGTAATTCTGAAGTCTTTGAAATTCTCCGTTAAGTTCAGCAACCCAAAACCACTTAATAAATCCCTAGAACAGAGAGGGAAAGGAAAAAAGGGAAAACCTATCCCACATAAAACTGTAATTTTTAATCTATTAATCTCTGTGTAGGAATATTTACTAGTAGTCACTTCTTCTGTGAAACTAAAAAATCCTTTTATTAAAAAAAAGAAATCACACCTTTTTTGGCATTTACAGTTTAAAAATTTGGTAGCTCATTCTCCACATTGTAGTTACAAATAGCATTGCCACTTCTGAAAACAAAGCGGGTAACAAGATTCTCACCAAATGCATTAGGATTAAAAGTATTCATGCTAGAACGAAAGCAATGTGGGAGAGAACAACTAATTAATCTGAGGTTTATATTTAACATTCATTTCTCACTAGGAAGGTAGAAACAAAAGCTAAACCACTTTTGTGAGCTTGCTGGATTAATTGTATCTCATTTTCAAATGCCAAGTCCTGAGAAGTTACAACCAGCCCTTACACTGTCTTTGCAGCTGACACATGGAGTCTACTCAAGAAAAAGAATTTTCAGCTTCAAATGACTGATAAAACAGCGTCGGCTCCAGAAAACTTCATCTGGACTTACAAGTGTACTCCTTTTGTTGCTGGCATCATAAGAAACCAGGCAGTCACCTTAAAACTAATTGCCCCCTAAGCAGCTGGACCAGGCAACTAAAAAGACATTCAGTAGCAGGGTAAGTTTTGGTAATTTTTCTGCTTGTTGGACCACTCACAGGACAGAGTCACGATATGACAGGGTATCCGGGGGCAATCTTGATAAGGTGGAAAGAATACAACGTCTTCCTTTGCTCCTCTGAACTTACCAAGATGACTGCTGCTGCCTTTTGCCTCTTCTGTCCTAAAGAGAGGTGTGTACAATGAAACACTCAGGTTCTAATCTGATACAAACCTCTTTCTCTGGCCTTTTACCCATCCATGATCAAACTACTTGTCCTCCTCCCTTATCCTTCTTTTTCCAGAGGCTTTCCTGTCTGACTCTAACAGCTGTTTGTCCTTTACAGGCTCTGTCTTCCCACAGCTCACAGCTGCACTAACAGACTTTTCCAGCTATCTGCCCAGTGTCTGAGTCTTTCTTTTGGCTCTCCAGCAAATCCAGATGCTCCACCTGCATCTCTGGGTTATCCCCAACACTCAGAGTGGGATCTTGCTTTAATTTTACTGGCACAAATTTTTAATAACAATGCTCACTCTTTTATTTTATTTTTTTTCTTCATTGGAACAAAGGAAAAGCTAAGACTAATATAAGAGGAAACAAGGATGTTTTACTACCAAGCACATGATGAATATAAGTCATAGAATCCCAGAAAGTGAAGCTGGAAAAGACTGGCTATTTGGTCATCTTGTCTGTTCCTGCCAGCGTAGGACTGTTCCCCACGGTACTTTTATGGGCAATAAAGCATGCAGAATTAACGATTATTTGACCTTTTACTATGTTTCACAATGATATTACTGTACTTCTTTCCAGTCTATTTTTTCCCTGTGTACACCAAACTGGCTTCAGCACTTCCCTTTTCACTACCACCCAGAAACGTTGCCTCCCTCTGTTAAAAACCTGATCTATAAGACCTAAACCCAGATCTTCTAGAGTGGGAAAGTGTTTCCTCTGATCTTGACTGAATCTGCCTACTAAAAGAGAAGCACGCACTTCTAATTCTAGAATCTGGAACATTTTTAAAGAACAGGCTAAATCAAAGAAGAACTCCTTGTTCTACTCTTGCCCATCTCTTTGTCCTCTTAGAACCAAGGAGTCAGAGAACAACCATGGCTGGAAAGGAGCCCTGTACATCAACTGATCCAAACTCCCATGCAAGGTAAGCCCAGGTCTAAACAGCATCAGGTTATTCCAAGCTTTGTCCATTTGAGTTCCAAGGACAGCAAGTCAGTGATCTGCTTTGGCAATCCATTCCATCAAACCACCACCCTCACTGGGGAGAATTTCTTCTTTCTGACTATAGTTTCCTGCCTAGCAGCTGCAAGAGCAGTGCTGCTATACAAAAGGCAGAACAGTTTCAGACAAGATAGTGAGCCTCTTCAAGGGTCAACAGAAGAATCAACAGAAGGGAAAAGAAGAGGCAAATTTACCCACAGGATAGGTCTGGAGCCCATCCTGAAAAATCAGCCTATAAACTGGGACAGCTGGAGACAGTACAGTACCTGCAACATAGCTCAGGCATAGCCTGATGGTCTAGACCTGTCATTTCCCTTGCTGTTACTAATGTCCACTGGTTCTCTTCCTGTCACTATGAATCTCTCAGAGAGTCTACCATCATCTTCTCTACAAACAATTACTCACTAGGTAGCAAGGGAACTCATTAGTCTTCTTTTCTTAGGAAAAATACATTTCCCTCAGGATTTTCTACAGTATGTTCTTCAGACCTTAACCATTCTGGTGGCCCTCCACTGGGCTTTCTCCTGTATGTCAGTATCTTGATTGTCTTGTCTTTGTCCAGTTCAAAACTAGACAGACTACTTCAGGTGTGATATTCCAAGCAAAATAAAGGAGAAGAATCCCAATTCCTGATGGCTATCCTCCTGCTAATACAGTCCAGTATGCACCTGTCCTTCACTACTGCAAAAACAAGTTTTGACTTGTCCTTCTCTGCCCACACCTCCCTTGGACATTTTTTGCAAAACCATTTTCTACCCAACCAGAACCCAGCCCTTTTTGCATGAGTTTATCATATTTCAGGACCTTCTATTTGCTTTGTTGAACTTCATACGGTTTTAAGACATTTAAATCTTAACACATTTATTGAGCCTCTCAAGCTCCATCTGTATAGCATCCATGTAATATATTGGTTGTATATACAGCCTGCAGTATATTGGCTACAACATAGTGTCAACAAAGCTGATGAGGATGCATTTCATCCCACCATTCAGACATTAATGAAGACCTTGATCAGTACTGACCCCAGTACTTCACCTTGAAGAATGGCACTTATTACCAGTCCTCAGCTTAATTTCCACTCTATTTCAGGGCCAGCAATCCTCTAGCCCCATAGTCCAACTTTCTTGTCCACAACTTTCCATTCTGGCTACAAAGATGCTATGAAGTTCAGCACTGAAGGATTCAGTAAAGTCAAGGAGAAAAATAACCGCTACTCTTCTTTCATTCTCCAAGTGAATCATCTCCTTATGAAAAGTGACCTTATTGGTCAGGCATGATTTGCTCCTGGTTAATCCATCTCGGCCGTTCCCAAACACCTTTTGATCTCCATGGGGATGGAATTGCCATTGAGGAGACTACAGCCCATAACCTTCCAGTCTCTAAGCTGACAAGACCCTTCTTACCCTTCTGAAGTGTGTGTATGACATTGCTGTTTTATAGTTGTCAGGAAACTTCCACAACTTCATGACTTTTCAAAGATGATAGGTGAACTTCATTATTTCTGCAAGAAATCAAAATTTAGAACAAAACGAGATATGGAAAATTGACTTAAACCAAAATTTAAAAGTCATAGAAGTAAGGGGATCTGTTGGAAGGGGAAACATTCACAAGATAATATACATTAAATTCAGGGAAGTTTCAGTCTGGAGACTACTATTATACTGAAAGTATAAAGTCTTCAAAAATATTTTTATAAATATAGAGGCTTTCCCCCAAAAAATGGTGAGAATCTACACTGAGAGCTATCACCCTAGTAAACTATATGAACATCATTAAAATTAACCTTGGGATTTTTTTCTAGATTGAGTAAATGCTGCTAATATGATGCTAATTTTGGAAAACAATTCTGCCATTAAAAGTAGATGGATTTGCTAACAAATCAAAATAATGAAACAAACAAAAAACCCCCACATAAACAAGAAAATGCAAAAAACCCCCAATCTAATTTTTTTTCAAATCTAAAGGATTTGACAGGCAGGTATATTCCTCAAGCACTTTCAGGCGGCATTTTTCACTCAGAAATTGCTGAGACTTTTTTTGACATTTTGTCTCTGTACAAACTAAATAGAAATTCAGCCGGGACCTTAAAATTGGGCTCTGCTGTTTTGGTTTTTCATGATCCTTTGGAAATATGACATTTTTCCACTGTTTTTGCCAGCAGTGGGAATTCTGTTTCAAGCTCAAACAGTGAAAAACTCTTCCTATCCCTATCCTAGGCGCAGTGAGCCTCAAAATTTCAACAAGTACATCAAAATTTCTCATTCTAATAGGCAATGATCTCAAAGCTTTTTATTGATTTGTCCTGAAGCATTTTATTAGAAATACTTGCAACCTTTGAAAGGTGCCTAACGCATATTTTTGCCTTGCTAATGCTTTTTTTTTTAATGTAGTTCATTATAAAGAGACATACAGTAGATTTTTATGATCTACATTTATGTGGGTAAAAAAGGGTGAGAAAATTAGTAATGCTGAATCAAAACACCCACTTTCAAAAACAAAACAAAACAAGTAATTTAAAAAAATGCTGCTAAGGCCAGACATCAATTCATTAGTGCTTCCAAACCATAGTCTTAAAGTCTTTCAATATGTCATTTGTTTGGTAATTTTTTCCACATGTTTTTACCTTTCATGTAAAAAAAATTCTTTCCCCATACACATTTTTTCTCTCTTGCTTCTTTTGCTAAAATGGAGCCCATAGGACAACTTCTTTTCATACTGAGACTTGAGTAGATTCCTTTTTTACAGTTTTGTAAAAAGAGCAAGAAATCCCAGACAGGGTCTTCAGATGGTTCTAATTGGCATCTCTCCAAAGAGTTCAAGAAAATGTATTAATAGAGATCAGCTGAGATATGCCCCCCTTTATGTTAGAAGAGAATGAAACCAATTTTTCTTGGTCTTTCCTTAACTCTTTAATCTGTAAAAAAAGGATGATATTCACTCTGTGTGAAAATCACCCCTCCTCAAAAGCTGCTCCTTGGCAACTTATGCACCAATGAAATGTGTCTTAAAGAATTTATATTCTTGTAAGCAAAGCCTGTTTTATTCTATATCATAGTGAATCCCTCCACAAGTGTATAAAGCTGATCTCAAAAGGAAAGCCAAAATTCCTATGAATTTTGATGGGGAGTTACAAAAACAATGATAGGCCAACTGACATTTCTAAATCCATTCTCTAGCACCCTAATACCAAATAATGTAGTCTGGAGGAAAGTAGTAGAATTTAAGCTTTACAACTGAATGTAAAGCCACCACAGGAGGTGTCAGTCAGCAGATTGTGTTTTGGGCAGGCAGCTGGGTACATGTCCATGTACCTAAACCCCACTGTGAAGTACAGTGTATTCAACATTATTCATGGGAATCACCTTTTCTGGATCAGAGCAAGTTCCCGTCACACCCCTTTGGAGATCAGGCGAAATAAAATTGCATTTGCCCAAAACATACAAAGACACCTACCCAGTTATCCATGATCCTACCATGTTTTCATGGAACAGGGATGTAAGGCCCCAGCCCAATGAAACATTCAAGCCCTAACTTACAGAATATGAGAAGTCAGTAACACTGTGCCTGTTTTCAGTGAAGTACATAATTAAGTACTTTGCTGGCCCATGATCTCAAATCATGGTGCACTAGCCATATTCCATATTCCATATTTCCCTTCCTCTGAATCAATTATGGGTTAAGTGATTGGGGCAGAGCAATTCTGCACAGCTGACTCCACTCTGGTAATTGTAAAAGAATGTCTATGCATCTCAGCTGGAAATCTTTGCATACATATGTTGCTGTATTCAACTGGTAACGTAATGTAGTGAGCATATGTGTGAGGAAAGGGAAAGGACAAGTAGGTCTCACAGATGGTAGAACAGTTTTGTTTCTTTTTATGGAACTCGAAGAAGGGTTGCCAAGTTCCAGCCACAGAGCTGAAGCATCTTTGTTCATTGAAAGACCAAAAAAAATATATTGCACAGCTGAATGTACAGTGGCTGCTTTCTCTGTCCTATTATGCCCATCCATCCCTATCCACAGCTGCTTGTGACTTGTGTTGAATGAGGAGTACTAACTAGGGAGTAATGCCTTTACAGCCCGCTACAAGTATGATGTACATGGGCAAGGCTGTTGCATATTGAATGTGGGCCCCTGATCCATGTTTTTTTTACTCATCTCTACCCTGTCCTTGGGGTATCTCTTTCCCATTACTGTTTCTTTGACATCTCTGCTGACAGCAAGAGAAAGATGACCACCTCCTTCTTCTGGTATTGAAATCTAGTTATGGCCTACAAATGGAAAAGATTAGGAAGGCTGGTGTAACTATTATTGCTGCAACAGGAACAAATTTGCCCAACACAGAACAGAGCTGGCTGTGAGTCTCACAAATCAGCCTTCCTGGTGGTAGCTGAGTACTAGTCCCAGCTGAAAAAAAGGACTGAAGGGGCATAGGAACAGGAAAAGAAACAAACCAAAAGTTTAACTAAACAACTTAGTACATTAAAAAAAAAGGGGGAAAAAGTAAAAAAAAAAAGGATGGAGAGAGAGAGAGATCTTGGTTTGAGTTCAGGGTAAAAGTTCATGTAATTCTTGCTGTAACTGAGCCATTTCACACAGAACATCTGCAACTGTTCTAATGATCCCCTTACACTTTGTCATTAAAATACCTCCAAGTGAATAAAAATGTGGGGTTTTTTTCTTCAGGTAAATTGCACTGTTTTGTACAAAAATCTCTTAAAATCTTTTCCCACCCAATTATTCCCATTTTTATATCCAAGAGACCAAAGCTCTTGGATGGATGTTCAATCATTGGATTGACATAGTAACCTAAGCACCACTAAAGCACTATAACACAAATCCCCACTGGTGGGGAGGGTCATCAACCACAAGCTAAAAGTTTAAGCTTCTTACATAATGACTTGGGTCCTTCCAGATAGTAATGAACAGGCAGCACATGAAGGAAAATATCTCATGCAGCCAGCAATAAATACCAGCATGGTATTGTAAATCAGGAAGAGAAAGGAAGTACATCTATGTCTTCCAGAGCCTAGAAAAGCATGCTAACCACAGCATATTGTATTAAAAAAATGAAACAAAAGTTGGAAGCAATACTCACTGATTTACTACCACCACCACTGCCTATTTGATGAAGAACCCGATGGCATTTGGTTTGTTCACACTGCACCCAACATTCTGGTTTTCTTAGGCTACACAGGCAGAAGAACATCTGATCTGCGGATGCTCAAAATACTTGACTATGAGACAGGCACCCCCACTACAGAGGACGCTTAAAGTTAAGGCCTTGCTGAGTACAGTTCATAAAAGAAAACATTATTATATTTTCTTCCTTGAACCGGGTCTTTTAAACTCTCAGAGGAATATATACTACACCCAAGATAGCTCAGCTGCTTTTGGGGGCATAAAATAAGCAGGATGGCTTCTGCTGCAGTGTTAGAAACAAAAAGGTTTAATAAAAGGCAAAATAACAAACAGAAAAAACCAAGCCAGGTACAGAGGTCTGCCCCTGGTAAAAACACCTCACAAAAGCACCTAGTTCCTTTGTTCTCTTCTTTTTCTACCCAATTGGTCAGGCAGGACTTTTTGGCTTCTATCTAATTAGCTGCCCTTAAGTTTGAGGTGAAGTCCCCAAGGTCCTATGAGGTGGCTTCTTTACCTATCAATGAGAGAAACTTCTGGGCTTCTCTCCTTTTAGGGGGACAAAGGATAGTTATGTCACTGTCAACAGGGGGCACACTCCTACAGAACACAAATGTATAAGAAATGTAAAAGTTGAATGCAGAGCTGTCTGTAGACTTCAGCTGCCTACAAGCCAGAAACTGGTCAAGAGGAAGTTTAGGATCAGGAATTTTCACTTAGGCATCTACTGTTGAGGTTAGAGGATTTCAACTCCAGAACTTAGAGGGATTTATTTTTGAGAGCTCTTTCCATAGGCTTTCAGTCAAGTCGAATACTCTTTCATATCCACACTATCCATTTCTTTTTCATCTTCTTTGTTAGCTGTCTGCTTTCTCCGTTGTTCTTCTCAGGAGATGGAACTATGCACAGTCACACCCTGAGGTACAAATGCTGTCAGATTCCACACAGAACTTATGCCTGCTGGCACTGGCTGCACCAGAGCTGTGCATGGAAGTGGTATGTTTTCCAAAGATGGAAACAGTTCTTGCATGCAGTCTATTATCCCACAGCAACATTTCTGTGCAAGCGTCATCAGAAGAGAATTTATTTCATTGGTTTTATTGTCCGGAATCATCTGGAAAGTCCCATGTCTAATCCCATTTAATTTTATAATTAGTAAATTGGGCAGATAGTTTGCTATAAGGGAAACAATTTGATTCTGGATAGCCCAACATGGGAAACATTCCAGTCCACTTGAACTGAAGGCCTTCAGCTCCTACCAAAGCATATTTTGAAGAATCAAGTCAAGTCTTCTCTTTCTTGGAGATGTTCTTTGTTTTGCCACTTTTCTTCTAGTTGTGCATAGACTCAGACAGAAACTTCAGAGGACATTTTTATACTGGCATATTGAAGGTAACACAGTGACTCAAATGCAAAAAAAAAAAAAAAAAAAAAAAAAAAATATCAAAGAAAGTAAAGAATAGCCAGTTAAGGAAAAGAGACAGAAAAGAGACAGAAAAGAAACCCAGACAATGGAAGAAAATGCAGACTCAATGTCTTGATGTAGCCATGAGTACAAGATGATAGACAGGATGGACTAAATCTATGGGTAGCTCTAAAAGCCTCGGGCTGTTTCATCTCTTTAAATCACAGTCAACACTAATAAAGCCAGAGAGCTACACAGACCTAAAACTAATGTGATGAAAAAAAGGATCAGTCCTCACGAGTGCAATTTACATTTTAATTTGGTGATGGAAGGTAAGCCAGTGAAAGTTACACAGGACAAAGTGATAAAATTCCTGAAGAGCAGTCTAGTGACACCATTCTGGATGTCCTGCACTTTAGATAACAGACGTGTAAATGGAGAGATGAAAAAATAAACTGTAATAAGTCAAGAACATAAGTGATTAAAGCTTCAATAAAAATTTGAGCTGAGGAACCTGGTATCTAGTCACAAGTTAGCAGCTTATAATGAGTACAATGTGGCAATCGCCATTTCCTGCTCTAAATTATGCTTTCAGTTCAATGATACTTTTCTTTGCACAACTTTGCAAAGCAGATGATCAGTTGTCTTCTTCTGGTGACCATGGCTACAGTTCCAATACAGCTCCTGCCTCTGAAGATTTTCTCCTTTGCCTCCTCTTTCTCCACTTCCCCTTCATGCTCCAAGGACCTTCTCACACCTCAAGCCAATCTGTACAGCATCTGTGGGAACTCCTGTGGTAGAGGTAACTTGCATTCTCACCCTGTGGTCTGCTGTCCTGTGCTAGGACCAATGGACAAAGGAAAAGCCATAGCTTTCATATGCATTCGCACTATACTACAGACCTGAGGTCCTGTCAGAAGACATGCTCAATTCAGCTCCAATCTTATGCTGTGGTTCGTTCTACTTAGTCAGAGAAAGCCTACCAAGTATTCAATCCTTCCTCTTATACTGAGAATTTCCTGTAGTTCCATCTCCAAGATCATCTCCAATGATCTTCCAACTGAGTGTATATAAATAGCTTTCTCTGAGCCTGGAATAATTTTGTGCTTTATGTACCCCCATGTGACACAGCCTTCACTGCTGTCACACTAGTAGCTTCCTTTCTATACTCTTCTGTACTCTACTTCAACCTATTATTCTCGAAAGGCCGCAGAGCGTACACAACACCCTGCAGCATGAAGAAGTTCCAGGATAAGACATCATGATGTCACAACCGGTGACACTCGGCTGAGTGAATTAGACCTTTCCTCTTATCCTGCCATCATTGGTACCAGCTTTCCAGTCCAATTAACCCATTTCTGAAATTGCCACTCATTATAAATGTTTTTTACTTTTCAAGGGCAGTGATCAAATGGGTTCCAGAGCTCTGCTAAGATTGATCTGTGAGATCTTCACAGCCACCATCATCTGCCAGCAGCAGCAACATGCTGATGTGATGTATTTTGGAGGAAACTTTGTTGATGCTAGTAATCATCATTCAGTGAAGAAAGATGTGAAGTTCTTACTGAAGTTCAGAACACCAAACTGTGGGAGCCACCACATAAACACAGCCCACTTGCAAGAATGATGACACAATAATCTAATGAATCATAGGATGTTTCAGTGGGTGTTTTTTAATGAAGTACATAAAATACAGAAACAGATGGAAACCATTGTGAGAGAGCCCTATAAAAAGGTCAAGCAAACAGCAAGAGAATTACTTTAAAAATTGGCCCTGGGAAAAAAGAGAAGTAGTGTGAGCACTTCTTGGGCAGGATACTCTCAGAAAAGGGTGTTTGAAATTGCACTGCAAGAATTTGCCTTCTATTGTTTAACTTAAACTGAGTTCCAGCATCAAGGTGGTCATGTACTTATGCCCCTGAAGAACTAGAATAGCAACAAAACATGATGAAGCCTAGCTCTTCTCAGCCCTGAGAGTATTCACTTTTCTGTGAATAAATGTACCTCAGAAATCACCTTCAATTCCTTTGCAAGCAGGAATTAAATATCCATTTTGTCAGAATCCCTTCAAAATATCCCCATGTTTAAAGAGGGGCAATTTGAGTGGTTTTCTGAGTGACTTGTTTTCTTTCAGTGAAAATCTTTGAGCAGGAAAGAAGATCTACCACAAATCTGACTTTTCCCAAGATATTTTGGATTTTGTCACTCTTCTAAAACAAAAAATATTATCTGTGCTTTTCAGCTACCAGAAATTAAGTATTGTAAGACAAAACTCTTTTTCCTTAAGAAATTGAAAACAGTGAGACAAACCACATATACTTCTGACTGTAACCATTCCATTTTGAAAAAAAAAAAAAAATGGAGGCTGGCTCACCTGTTGATATGGTCTAAAATGCTGCCAGGAACAGGCTGGCTGTTTCCCACTAGCATGATTTTCCATTCCCTTTTCCTATCTCTATATTTAATAGAAAATTTATTTGAATTATAAACTCTATAAACAAGCCAAGTTCTTTTCTCTCCTAAGACACAATAAATCAGAAATTAGTTCATTCAGTTTATCACATATTCCAGATTTGAATCAGTAAAAATCTGAGCAGAATTTCGTTGCATGTCTCAGGTGTGGTGATTATGATTGGTAACATGTTAATAAAGAAAAAAGCCCAGTGAAGAATTTCTAGATATGCATTGTGCTGCCCTGACAGAAAGGGATAAAATGACCTATTTTTTTCTCATATTTGGCAGTGATAGAATTTGTGGGGATGACAAAATATGTTCTTGACTGGAGCAGGGTAGGCTGGGAAAGATTCACATGATGCCAGTTGGAGCAAGGCAGAGGATACCAGTGACAGAGAGGGGCTGGGAGATATCTGCAAGGAACTAGAGGCTGAGGCTCTTGCTCTGCACCATTTGCTTCCCAGCCCCCACTGCTTTCCCTCCATTTCTGCTGTCTGTTGAGGTCCCTATAAATGAGAGCCTGATACTCTGGCATATCAGCTACTCCTCTCTGACCATCTACAAACTTGATGAAGTGCACTGTGGTCCGTCACCTAGATGAAGTCATTAAACAGTCTTGGACCCAGTATTGGCCTCTTGGATACACTGCTAATTCATGGCCGTTGGTGGGGCACACTACTATTAACCTGTTTTTTAGAGAGTCTCCCAATCACAGCTAACATGAAAGAAAGTGGTATGGAGAGAGTATGTACATGCACCTCCTTTCTCACCTACACCCTGTTCTCAGCACCAGCAGGAGGGAAGGAAAGTGAAAACCATGCCAACAGAAGAGCCAAAGCTGCTAGAGTTGGTTGATGCCTTGTGAAAGCTGACTTAGAACAGAGACTAGACAGAGTTATAGAATAAAGTAAGCATTTATTAAAATGCTTCAATGGGTACACCTTGGGCAGTACAAGACCCCAGCCAGGACTACACCCAAGATGAACCCAAAATAGTCACAAAATGGATGACCAGAGTCTCACACTTTTATAAGTTCTGATCCCTTAGCGTATTGGAATTAATTGTCCAAATATAGCTTTAGCCTATGAAGTCATTTCCTTCTTGATTTTCTCTATTCAGTCCACGTTGTTTATGCTCTTCGAGCTGAAATTTGGACCATTTGTCCTTGGTCCCCAACTAGAGAAAGAATCGTTTTGTCTAGCTACTCTGTGAAGAGAGCTTACTATCCCCTAATGTGAAGCTCAGAAGTAAACACTAAAGCAGTACAGAATATGAAAAATATAAAAGCTAAAACCTGAGGCATCATGGTCTCAGCTCTAAATGAAGCCTGAAGTACTATTAGGCAATTATTCCTATTGGTTTTGCTAATGTTTTGCCCCGGTGTCACATTATGCAGTGACGTGAGTAAGGAGTATCTAGCACACTAAACCATGATTGCACTCTGCAACATGAATTCATTACATAATCTCTGCTATGTTCTCTGCAGCTGTTCTCACACTACTTAAAAATATAACCCCTTGACTGCTGCTAAATGTACTCATATTCCCACGTCAAGCCAAGATGACACATACTAAACACCACAGTGACGCATGGAAAGGTCTGGTACAGTGCTTCCCGTCTTTATGGCCATAACAGAGGATTACCAAATGGATTCTATCCATTCCACTCCAAAACACTGACCTCCAGTGGCCAAAACAGATGTGAAATACAGCCTCTGCTTTAGGACAGATGTGTAATCCACACAGGGGTTTCTTTTTCTAGTACTGCAAGGTGTGTGATGCAACTACTTTCGTAAATGGGTTGAGGATGGCAAATTTCTTCACGGAAATCTTACCTTTCACCCCAGAGCTGCCTCAAAGCACAGTTCTGCCTGGAGCGCATTCTATAAAATGGCATGGAGGATTTTTTTCTTTACACAGTGAATGCTCATAACCAACAGCTGCACAAAACTGTTCACAGATCTTGCAGAAGAGGCTGAAGCTAAAAGGGGTAGATTTTTCAAAGGCACTAATGGTCTAAATTCACAGTAGCATTTATTTTTCTGTCCTGAAGGCACTTGTACATGGGTTTGAATTGTTTTGCCTCTAGAGCCTTTGATGTTTACCAGGAAAATACCACTGGGACAGTCCTGATTTTCAGTGATTTGTCCTACTGGCCCAGTAAAAAACTAGACACCCCTTAGAGCAGCAAGATTCCAGAAGCAACTGTGATGTTTTTCTCTGTGTACTTGACAATATTTTACAAATAATTCTTAAGGGGTAGGAATTGAACAAAAACCCAGAAGCATGCCTGTGTCTTTAAACAAATCCAGCTTTGGTTCACTGTACTCTTCCATGATAATTCCACATCAATATTATGATGTGCCAGCTAAGCTCAGCCAGCGCTGGGAAAATCTAGTGGGTTTCTCCCATCACTTCATGAGCCAACAAAAGAATTCACATTCAGCCTTTCAAAAAGACATGTAATGAATAAAGTCCCCTTTGCATTCCTGCATTCCTAGTCCTTCCAGGGCTCAAGATGGGACAACTTGCAGTGACTTGGTGTGTGTTTCCTACAGACATGTGTCAAACCCAGGGCTAGAGTTCTAGTCTAGAAAGTAATTGTGTAATTTAAATGTCTAACCCCAAACTCCTTTAGGCATCTGTATTTAACTGAAAAACAATGAACTTTAAGATTTTCTGTGATTCTGAACTTTCAAAAATGCAGTCTAGACACATTAAAAATTACAGAAATGTTAGTCTTTTCTGGATTTTAATCAGAAGTAGTCAACTGGAGGAGAAATGGCAAAAAAAAAAAACCCTGGAGGCTGTGTTACTGTTTAACTATTTTTAGAAAATTTTCATTTAAACATCATAGGCTAGATGAGAAGTTATGGTTCTCAAAACAACAAGGAATATAGTTTTACTTCACCCTAAACATAAAGATTCTGTTCTTCATGCTGAAGAATAGTTCCAAGACACAAAATCTCCATTTATTCTGAGGTACATGTACACAGAGCTGTTGCACCCGGTGCACAGACACCTGAGCTAACCAGCTCTCTATAAAGAGAGGCATTGTGTCAGAAGTGGGACAATAGTACTGGTATTCAGCATCCCCAAAGGCACCAACCTTGTTTCCAGTCCACAGAAGGCTCAGCAGCTGTGCTGTCCTATGATGTACTCCAGGACAAAGTCCTGGAAGGTCCATTGCCCTGCAGAGCTATGTTTGTACACGCCAGGAAAGCCAGAACACTCAGCTAGATGGGTAAAAGTGCAGTTTAAACGCTCTCATCCACACATGCAAACCCTAGTCATGAGAGACTAAGGGTACCCTCAGTGATAGGGTGTGTCTGTGTGTACATATGTGCAATTACAGGCAAGAATCCCACCTTGGATATTGTTACTTCTTCACCTAAAGCCTTTGCATGTTTGTAGCAGGGATGTTGCTGCATTTGTAGTTGCAAAGGGAAGGTATGGCTGCAGTATTGCAGGAGGGTGCCTTGAAAATCTCATTCTGGAATGCGGGATAACTGTTACTTCAGAAGAGAAATGCCAGCTTGTGAAAGGGAACATGTGCAGAGGCACATGTATCATAATCATCCTGCTCTCTCTCCTTCTGTATGGATACATAGACGAGGTAGTCACTAAATTTAGTAGTTGCTATAGTACAAAGGGTATTATTGTTTTAAAATCAGGAAGTAACACATTCTCTCTATTTTTTAGTATTTACTTTATGCATTCTAATGTACATTCAAAAACCAGGTTTCAGACACGAGCATTGTCAATTATTACAGTGTTTTTCCCCTTTTTCCTAGAATTGTCTTTCATGTAATTCCTTCCAGACCAACTCAGCTTTTCATAAACAGTGTAGTGAAACTATTATAGCATTGCTGCAGGTTTGTTGAGAGTAAAGCCATATTAACTCTGATTGGCTGTTGGCTTGACAAAATTTGCCAGCAGTATGATGCAAGCTTACTCCTTTACTTTCTTTTTTTTCCCTTTTTCCCCCAGTACCTTCCAAATTTCTTTCTCTTTTCCAGAGTATTATATCATTTGCCAATGTTTTTTTTCCAGTGCACTTAGCATAATGTATCCCTTAAGCAGAGAAACAGCTGTATTTTGACATTTGGCGAAGACGAAGCACAGAGAATAATGACTCAAAATCAATGTAAGACAATCAGACTTGTCTTCTGAAAGGTGTATAAAGAATGTATACTTATGACTGCAGGCCAAGCTTTTCAGATCTGGAGGCCTAAAATTAAGCACTGAATGAAAAATGGGCCTGGTATGCATCACCATATAGAACATTCTAAAAGTAAGACCACATTCATGAGGCAGAAATAGAAAAGAGGCATTCAGCTTACTGTGGGTTTTGTGTTTTTCAATAATTCAGTCTAAAGCAAATGGTTTCCTTAGAGGAGGGAACGGATTGCTAGCTGAAGGGTTATTCTTCAAATGTCATATATAATCTCACAAGAAAACAAACCCCTTAGCATTCTTATGGTTTTTTAATCCATTCCAAGTGCCACCATAGCCAACAGTAAGGAAAGGTAGAATCTCCAATAGGTTGTGGAAACAAAACCAGAAAGACAACACTAAAGCACAGACCTCCAATATAATTAAAGGCTAGGAAGTATTTTGTTGGTAGATGAGCACTTGAATTAATGAGTTCATAAACAGAGATGGCCAGGGACATGAATTTCCATTCTGTGATAATTTCCAAATTACCAGAATACTTTTCATCCTGCTTTGGGAGGAAAAGCCAAACACTGGAAATTTTTCACAGAACTGAAGTCCAGCCATATTTAGTTTCAGAAACTCTTAAACACAAGGTGTTTCCAAAATGAAATTTGTTTTCTAAGATTGCTGGCAGTCTCCAACTGGATTGAACACAATTATCGTTAATAGTAACGGTAACAGCTGTGCAGTACTGAACGCTAGCCTGAAATGTGTTGCTGTAGGGCTTCTGCATAACCACCATGATATTCTGTGCTAATTGCAGTCTGCACGGGCCAGAGCTCCTCCAACACCAGCTCCAGAGCAGCTCAAACTGAGCGGTGGAACTTAAAGGGCTTGTGACCTTCAACCTCAGGTCATTAGCGCAGCAGAAATGCTTCAGAGACTGTCACACTTGGAAACTCACTACAGACTTCCCATCCTGAAGCATGGAGAACCCTGCATCCAGGGCAGACAGTTTCTCCAGCTAACTGGAAACCTTGGAGCTCCCAGGTCTCAGTTCATTCTTTAGACGCCTCCCAAGGAGCCAGGAAAGGGACTAACCAGGAAAGCTGGCAAGTTTCTAACTGAAGCCTGCCCAGCATATAAAGTTCAGCTCCTACCTGTCATCCACCAGCATGTAAAAAAGGTCTGTCCAGCTGCTTCCCCACACTCTTTGCCACCCTCCCTGCATAGGAAGCACTGTACTAAGGCTGTGTACAGTTCATTTGCTCTGGCAGGCTGCTCTGGATGCGTTGGACTGGATACTTCCTTGGAGAACCCGCCTGTGCAACCCTGCTCTAGAGAAATAAAACCTTACGTGACCCGAACACTTTGAAGTCTACAATGTGAAACCAGACACGTCATACATCTTACTTTGCAAAATAAGCAGCAGCATATTCTGTTCTTACCAAAAAGCCCATTCTGTTTCCTTTATTTTAAACTTACCCTATCAATGGGTCAGCTGAAGTCTACACCATTAGATTCTTTATTCTCTGCCAAGATGACAGTTTCAATGCTGCTTGTAAAATCTCATAAAGAAATAAAAACCAAAACCACCCAATTACTTGTGTTATAATTACTTTATCACCCATTTGATACCTATGGCTCAATCTATTCCTCCAGCCTGCTTGCTTTTTCTCACTCTGTGAAAAGGACAGGCTAACTGGTGAATCTAAAATCTGAGCAACTGGTCATTTCAAACAAACTCAGTTTCTATATAAGACAGAGGAGATAATGTGTCAGCTCCATCGCAGTCTGTGAGGATAAGAGGGATGTTTCCTAGGCAGACTCACACAGTATAATTAGAAGGGTTTTCCGTATCAGAAGCCCTGAGTTACCCCAAAACACCTCTGTCTGTTGTTTTGTGATGGATTGGCCCTGTCTGGCTGCCAGGTGGTCACCAAAGTTGTTCTATCACTCCCCTCAGTGGAAGGGACAGGGAAGAGAAAATAAAACAAAAACCTCACAGGTCAAGATAAGGACAGGGAGAGATCACTCACCAATTACAATCTCGGGCAGAGCAGACACCACTTGGGGAAATTCTTTAATCAGTTACCAAACAACTTGGAGTAGGATAATGAAAAAAAAAATCTTAAAAACACCTCCCTTCCTGCTTTCTGGGTCTGATTTTTGTCAAGACTTAACCTCAGTTGTTAAATAGCCACCACAGTCACTCTCTCACTCCCTTTTGGGGAATGGGTGAGGGAATTGGAAGAGTGAGAAAACTTGAGGGTTGAAATAAAGACAGTTTAATGGGAAATCAAAAACTGTGCACGCAGGCAAAACAAAACAAGGAATTCATTCACCATTTCCCATAGACAGGCAGGTGTTCAGAGCTCTCCAGGAAGGCAGGGCTCCATCACACATAATGGTTATTTGGAAAGACAAACAGCACCACCCCAATGTGCTCCATCGTGCACCTCCATTGGTTGCAGAGGGACAGCTGCCTCCCCATGGTCCTCACCACAGGCTGCAGAGGAATCTCAGCTTTGGTGCCTGGAGCATGTCCTCCTTCACCTTTCTCACTGACTGGGGAGTCTGCAGACTTGTTTCTGATAGAAGCCACCCCTATAGCCCCCCACTACCTAAACCTTGCCATGTAAAATCAATCCATGTCTCTCTATTTTTCCAATAGAGGTACATGGCCTCTCTACCAAAGTGTTGCTTTCCTGGCTTCCACAAAACATCTGCATCCTCTTTCAGACATAAATTCCATTCCCTTAGTGTTTCTTGTATAGCTCTCAGTAGGTTGTGCTTAACTTTTGGCAAAGTTGTTTCTTACTGTCTCTTCTATCCAGACCACAAACAGTTTAAATACTCCTCCTAGAGACTCCTCCAACATCACAAAGTTGCAGAAAGATGGCAGAAAGCTCCCTCTCCAGCTATATTTAAGAATTAATTAAGTGTACAACTTTGACTATGGACCACCCTGACAAGGCTTTGTTGCCAGAAGAACCACACAGTAAGTTAGGCATGACTTAGAAGCTTAGGACAAAAGACTGGGAGGAGCATCAAATCCAGTTTCCTTTTACTTAAGGAAACAATTTACTATAATTCCAGTCCTGCAATTATCATATAATTCAATTTCTCCTCAGACTTTATTTTGGTAGGCTAAACAAACAAAACTATTTTGGAGTTTGTCTACATCTGAGTCATAGTGCCAGCCTGGGCAGCCACAAGGCAGGTCTGACCCAGGAACCCTGTCAAAGCCTTCACACGCACTGTGCTGGAGTTAATATGGCCTGCTGAGAGGCTGGGCACGTTGTCTTGGGCAAAACTCTGGGCTAATGCTGCTCTATGGCTCTGATGAATGTTCCTTGGGAGATTTTTAGTGAGACTACCCCATGAAATGATGCCCCGCCAGGAGCTTCAGATCTGCTAAACATACCCAGTGCTGGGCAGGAGAGGAGCAGGCACATCCTAGATGGGAGATGGCTTCTGCCTCCACTGAAAAAGCATGCAATGCCTGCCTTGCATGTGCTAGACTCTTCTTGGGAAAGGCAGTCCCACAAGACCTGGATGCAAGCCAGACTGGTTCTGCTGAAAGAGTGTGTGGCCCCCAGGCATGGAGAACCACAATTCCGGGTCATCAAAAGGTGTTATTAAAACATTGTTATCTTAGTCAATGATTTCTACTGAAAATATTAAGCAAGATTGGCCCAACATAGAACCTTTATGACTGCCTCCAGTAACTTCCTCTTAGCCTCAGAGTTCCCTGTTAAGCAAAACACATGAAGTTTTCCTTTTAGCCAGCTCCTTACTCACCTTGCAATTTTTTCTTCTAATTCCCATTTATTTCAGTTTAACCAGTAATTTCCTATGTGGCAGCATATCAAACACTTTACTGAAATCCAGATAGATCTACTGTATTTCTCTAGTCTAAAAATCCATTTTTATTAAAGAAAAATATTGGGCTGAACTTCAAGATCAGTCTCTGGTAACCTAATATTGCATTTTATCCTATTTTCCTTTTACGTCCATGTGCTTAATTATTTTTTCTTTAAAATTATTCCTCAGTCTTTTAATATACTTCAGGCTATGTTTAAAATGTTTAAACATGTTATATGTTATATGTTTATGTTATGTGTTTAAAATTACCCAGAATTTTTCCCCCTCTTTTTACTTCTCTATTTGCACAATATTACCAATTAGCTTAAGTTCATTGTTAATTGGTTTTGACGTGCTAGAGCCTTCAAAGTTTAGACTAAAATTTAAGCTCAATTAACTGCTTCCAACTCAAGTGCCTTAATTTTTGTTTGAACCCTTACAGATATTAGCTGTGCTGTGCTTCTACCCTTGTGCTGCATCAATGTCTTTATTAAAAGCTGAGGCTCCCTTGTTTTACAAATTGTTCTGGGGTCTGGTCCAGTCCCAGCTAGCCCCAGGTATTTGCAACCGCAAAGTCACCTTATAATGTCTCTAGTTCAAAGTGATTTTGTTCTGTGAGGTGACACATCTTGCTACATGAACTTGCTGTTAGTACATGTGTTACTGGGAATGTTTCAGAGCACTGTACACCTCTGATGTGTAATATATGCTGGGGTGGTTGACAGCATTATGCTTCTCACTGTTTTAAAGTCACAAATAATTTAGAGTTGTCTGCACTCATAGAAGTACATAGTACCTAGGAAAAGTTGATGTCCTCTGAAGTTGTGTGTAGATCTTGGAATATTCTGCAACACCATGGCATTCATCTTGATGTTTTAGATATCAAACTGATAACACAGCTTTTAAGAAAGCACAGAACCACAACTTTATGGCAGCTATATGACTAAATCACATGTGAACTTGTTGTTCTTGAAAAGACCAAAGAGCTCTTAAATTCTGGATTTCTTTCAGATTAAGGAACAAAAACCAAAACAAATGTTCTTGTTCTTTGTTCCTTATTGACTAGATAATAGGAGGTTACTTTGAATTACTTTGTGCAGTTATTATTATTGGAAGGCTGTTTTCTACAGCACAGACTTCAGAGTCTGCAAAACAGCCTAGCAGTCCTCAATCTTTTATACTGAAAATAGGTTTCCTTGAAAAAGAAACTAAAATGAATGCCAAGATCAAAGAAGCCTTCAGTAACCTTTTGGCCCATATCTTTCTAAAGCACCTGCAGTGATACAGGAATTAAAAAACATAAAAATCAACTCCTTCACAGGATTCTCAACACAGGCTGTTAGTGAACCTTGGTCAAAAAGTGCAGACAAACACACACAAACCCGTACAAAGACACACACAGCAAGCAAGAGGGGCCAAAGGAGCAGGTTACCCTGACAATAAAGTGATGTTAGCCAAATGTGACCTAATTTCTCCACAGAACTATCCAGGCAGACTTGCTTCCAAGGGATTTGCTTACACAGAGAAAAATCCTTTTTGGTATCTTCATGCTGTTTTTTCCAGGGGGAGAGGAGGTGTTTGTTTTCTTCAGTTTTTTTAAATTAGCACCCCAAATGTTAACCCTTTCTTCCGTAAGTTGCAATGTAGTTGTCTACCCACTTTTCCAAAGTACATTAGTTTGACCATGAAAGGCCATATTTAATCAGCAAAAATACCCTAAGGCTGTGCTCACATTTAAAGTTCTGTTGTTCTAGGAACCATGCAAGTATATGTGAAGGCATGGACTTTCCCCTAAATCACTTGCAAAAAGTAAAGAATCCAGTCAAGATAAATCCAGATTAGAGCATGCAAAGAAATAGTAGAGAGCAGGACATAATCTTAGACACATCTGTGCACATTAGAGTGATTTATTGGCCTGTTTTTCATTCTAAAATGTAGAAATAAATGAAATATGCAGGACATAGCTAGGAATATGTATGGCAAGTTGACAGTCTCCTCAAGCTGTCATTTTATTAGCTTGGCAAATTATGTAAGGTAAAATTCTGGGGAAAATTCTTAACTTGCAAGAGGTTGTTTGGAATATTCTAGAATTGGCAACTTCCCAGTAATATCTATTTTTTACATAAAATAACTGCTGCACTAAACCAATGGAAGTGGTGCACTTTGAATATAAAATTAAAACATGAATTTTTTTTTTCCAGAAGATGATTTTATAAATGAGGGGAAGCCAGCAAGGATATGGGACACTGTTGTCCACTCCTCAGAGTGATGTTCCCTTACCACTGGATATATTTGAAGAATTTTTGGTAAGCTTCCTCTCCCATCTTAAATTCACTCTGAAATATTAAATAATTCCATGACAAATATAGCTATTACCATATCCTGTGTGAATTTTGGCCAGTACAGAGCAAATACATTAATGTCTGATTCTGGGCTATACAGAAATGATAGCAAACTCTCTAAAAAATGCTAGGTGTAATCATACGCTAAAGAAAAGATTCAGACATTATAGGGATTATGTACATGCATGATTTATTTCTGTAGGATCTTCTTAGAAACTCCAAGAATGACCACACAAAAGAGGTACAAGGTACAATTATTACATGTTGCTTTTTGGGTTAAAATTTAAGGGTCTGTATTAATGACTAAGGGTCTGACTAATGGCAAGGTATTAGGACACTGTTTCAATAAAAATGTATCTAAGTCCTTCTATTACAGATATGTATATATGTATGCATGTGTCTATGTATATATATTTATGTGTGTGTCTATAGACAAAGTGGTGTAATTCTCTTCAGGGAAAACTCAAATATATAAAACTCTGAAAAAAAACTAATCTCTGGGTTGTTTTTGTTTTTTTTAATGTTTGCCCATGTGTGATTTGACATCATCCTTGACTGCTGATAAGGGACATTCCTTAATCTTCTGAAAGTTTCTTTACTTCTTGAGCGCCCATTTAACAGCACTGCTTGTTGAGCAGTATCCAAACCCATACAATTACCACACAGAGTTTGTCTCAGGAGGGAGTACAAACAGGGTGCCACAAACCACCTCAGCATCATGCTGGGTTAGGGACTGGTTGCTTACAGGCACCTTCAGCTGTGGGCTCTGTGGAAGAAGCACATTTGTGGTTGGACATTGATAATGAATATGCTGATCTCTATAAAGTGAGAGGATTTCCAAGTGCCACAGGAACTTGGAAACAACAACACTGAAAGAAGAAAAAACCCAAGTTTTGAAGAAAGACATTTAGGAATGTACTGTAATATTGAGGGGTGAGAGAAATGAGATCTAAAATTCAGGCACGGTTGCTAAACCATGGCAACATGGAAGAGAATGCCACAGAGAGACCAAAATGGGTGTAAAAGAGGAACAGTTCAATTACTTTGCCTAAATAGTTATTTACAACCATTTGTGAATCCCTAAACTGTCTGGGACATCTTCACAAAATGGGCAAATTATAGCACATAGAAGAAACAGAAAATCTAAACCAACATCTGAGTGCCGGCAAACATACTCTAATAGCACTAGATGATTCTGATTGGACAGCAAACTCTGCCAAAATGTTTTCCTAGTCTGGGAGTAGAATATAATTTTGAAGAGCTACAAGGGTCTTGAAAATTTAACTTTGCCTTACTGTGCCTTCTTATTGAACAAAATTAGAGTTGATAAAACTAAGGATATATAAAGCTGCTCTAAAATTCTTGTGTTCCTTAATACTGGGGAGGAACTGTTTCCCTTCCCAAGGCTATTGACAAATGAGCAAAAATGCTCATTGGTGTAACTGTTCTGTGATATAGTCACTCAACATTACTCTTTATATTTTCCATGCCTTTCTCCCACTCCCTTAGCCCTAGTTCCTCACTAGTAGTGATCCAATCTAGCCTTACCTCGCTTTACCTTTCAGCATTTTGTCCCTTCCTTTCCTTTCAGAATAAAATAATTGCTTCTACATATTATAACTCAACTTGTTAACTAAACTGTTTGTTCATTTTTCATTCTTTGGTATATTTTCTTGGCAGTTACTATTTATTTCATGTTTTTTCACACATTCTATCATCTATTGTGAAGGTGAGGCTTCAAGAACTTAAACCTGTTTTAGACACTGCTTATTGTGAGGCTTTCCTTCTCCAGTTTAAGGATTGCCTGTTTGCCGTTTGGCTTTTAGAATCATGGAGAAAGTTCAAGATGCTAATCCTTCCTCAAACAGTCCTCCATCATTCAGCACTTGCTTGGGTCTCCAGCCTTCATCTTCTTTCCCAAGTCCAGCTAAGCTGTTCAGGTCAACGTCCAAGACATGCAGGTGCATATCACTTCTGCAGCACTTGACCTCTGTTACATGTCAGGAGCTGATTGTGATCCAAATCATGTGAGAAAAGGTTTAGGACTGATCCAAACTGTCTCTACTACTTTAAAATCCAAACAAACAAAAAAAGTGTAGCCATGGAGATGTTTTCTTCCTTTTTCCATGCTGTCTGACACCAGAAAATCTCCAAATTACAGCTCAGTAGCACTGAGACATTGTGTCTGTACTGATAAAACCAACAGGAGTACAATGGATCATAGTGAAGACCCATTGATATCAGTACCTGCTGATTTGGGCCAGATCTCCTACCATGTTAAGGGCAAAAGACCACACTTTAAATAGTAGACAGACCATTGACCCATTTTTTTTCTGTGATTTTCTCAGGCTTGATGCCTTCTCCACTCATTTTCTGTTCCAGCAAATGACCTACCACACAGGATGAATTTTATGTGTTATGCCTTTAGTGTATCAGATATTTTCCCATAAACATTCACTATTCCAATCTAGAATTTCTTAAGGGAAATGTTTGCTACAAAGCAGAAAGACATTGAAATTATTATGGGCTTCACATTTCACAGTGGCTGAGCATTTACTTGTAAATATTTTAGTTTTACAGAATGAAACTGAGCCTCTTTTGTTTGCCTATCCTCATTTGTTTGAAATGAGATCTCCCTTTCACACTGTGTCTCAAAAAATGATAATTAAATGTTTCATGCATCTTGCTTCACTTTGCAATACTGGCACCTGCCTCTGGTTTATGTTGAGAATTTCTGTCTATTTTTGGCATCCATAAAGCAGCATATTGCATCCAACAGCAGATGGCCTAGCTCCAATACATTTCAAGAGCTGTTGCCTTATTTCCAGGTATTTCTGTTAAAGTCCCTTTAGTGCCCTTCTAACATAGGAAGTATTTTAATATGGAGACAGGTATTTTTACTTTGTAAGAATTTTAATCACTGGAAGACAAAGGAGGAAGAAACTGGCAAGCAATTGGCTTGCTAAAAATGAATGTGATATTCAACTGAACTTCACCTATATTTCAGCATGATGGTTTCAAATGTTGTATTTTGTCCCTGTTTCCAAATCTACATTCTGCCATTTTCCTTATGTGGCTGTTTCTAATGTTTTGACCACACACAACTGAAATTTAAAAGAATTCCGTAATTAACTGACTTTTCATTAGGAATTATTAGAAAGCTGGCAGCTTTAGCCAAGACCAAGGGCAGCATTTAGGAGTCTCAGGAGGCTTTGAAGACCTGCTTTGTCTGGGAAAAACAGATATTTGGCCACAGATCAGAAATGGATAGATGAGAAGAAAAACTCAAAGCTACAGCTACTTAAATATTTATTTATAGCATTCTCACAGCATTTGTCAAAGAGCAGAAAGTGCTTAGCCCTCCATTTAGCAAATGGCATTAAACCATCTGCTATAAGCATTCCCTCAAGCAGGGCTATCACACAGACACCTTGGCTGAACTGCCTCTCCTTGAATGCTGTAACAGGCACAGTGGGCTGCAGGGAAGTGCTCTGAGGGGATATCCTATCACACCCATTAGCAATTTTTCTTAAATTGAAAACCTTGTTCAATCCTTGTTGGTCATGGTCAATCTAGGTTGACAGGGCTGGTTTGTTTGAAGTTATTTAATATGCTAAACAAGAAGGATCAGCTTTATGGATAAGATCAGGCAGTTGCATGGGCTTGGGAAGAATTCTCACCACCTCCCTGACCTTTTGCTCAGAAGCTATGGTTACATTTCAAATATCTCGCTCCAAATTATTTCCAGTTTTCTGAATTTATTTATTGAAGCATTGCATTCCAGAAATTCTAGTTCCTTGGCATTTAAGCCATGGGATAACTGGTTTAAAGTGCCTTAATTTGCTTTAGAGAAAATGTTCCTATAGATTGTATACACCTTTGTCTACAGAATCTCACATTAAAATCGGGGTGAATGGAAAGAAGCAAAAATATTTTTTCAAATTTAAAGAGTTGACAAAGCTCTTTAATTTCCCAGTTCTGTGGAAATTCCTCTCTCTTACTTGTGCTCATGGAAGGATATATGTGATAGTGTTTTCTGTAGTAACAAGTGACAATTACAGGCTCAGGGGAGCCCTTGGTATGGTCTTCATTACTGCGAGTCCCTAGCTATACTTAGCGTAGAAAGAGTGGGACAGTTACAGATATAGAAAGGCTTCTTGCTCAGCTTTGCTAAGGCTCCTTCTTACTTCCAGCTTTTGACTTGTTCTCTCCTGCACAACTGTGCATGAATAATATGTGTATCATGAGGTTGTGTTTCAAGGGAAATGCACTACTTGGCAACCAAAAAGGAAGCACACACTGTGCTTAACAATTAGTTGGCATTTCATCACACATAAATCTATTATGGGATTAAAAATCTATCACAACATAAATCCGTGACGGGAATAAAAATCGATCACAATGCCAGCTGCAGGAAATGAAATGCGCAGCTGCAGGGAGGACTTGGTGAGCGTTCACACGGCCCCATCCACCCGTGTTGTGATTATAGGTATGTGATCAATTTCCTGAGCTGCTCTCTGGGAAAATGAGGCACAAATGTTTAATTTTGGATTATATTTTAAAACAGAGATTGAGAAAATCCCAAATGCAAAACTTTTGGATAAGTAACAATAAACAGCTTTGTCAATAAACAGACTGAGGCATTAAAACTATCATTCCTTGCATCTTACACACACAGGAAAGTGGCTGATGATTTGTTACTCTGAGACACTAAACCACCCCCACTGACTATCTCTTTTATCCCCATTTAAATGTCTTCCTTAGCTTTTATTTCATTTACAAGTTTTCTTTTTTTGATAACTTCTTTTTAAATCTGACATCTAGGTCACTCTGGAAAGAGTCAGTATTATACTTTCTTTTTGGAGTTGTTGGTTAGAAAGGGGGGATGTTTTATGATATAATAGCTTTTCTCCCATTCACAAATAATTTCCTGAAGTAAATCTGACCAGCTTGCATGCATCTGTTTGATTAATTCTTTCTTCACATACATATAGATGTGTAAGTTTGCCATTGTTTGCATCTGTGCTTAAAGGTGCATGAAATACATAAAGTTATCTGCTGGTCTGGATGAATCACAGAATCATTGAGGTTGGTAGGGTTATTGGCATTCTTTGCTGCAGGGACATTTGCAATATGAGGAGCAAATGTCCCTTGTGCCACTGCTTTCCTTCCCTGCTAAAGAAAATAATAACTTCCAGCATCTTTTCTCCAGTCCTTGCTGACTGAGCACTACAGACATCAGCTGTAGTGCCTGGAATATCATGCCAAGGTGTTCTGTATGCATCACTATCATGGGAATTCACATTACTACCATCAATACTTTGGGAAAAGAATGCATCAAAGCAAAACAAAAAACCAACATCAGTTAATTGTCATTGGTATATAATGAGATCTTGATGAAAAAAAGACTACATACATGTGTTTTTCAAGAAGTTTTTCCAATTTTTCCACAAAATTTTAGACTATGTAACAAGTAATCATCAAGACTGACGAGGTCATAAAGAGAACAAGCAACAGAAAGTCCAGTTTTACATGCTTAAGTTTAAGAAATCAACGGATTCACATGTTCTAGGTCCTGCTCAATATAACATTTGTAAGCAAGATTAGGAACAGGAATGCGAAGCAAAACTATTCCAAAGAAGCAAAATTTAAGTGTCTTCTTTAAACTCTGAGTAAGAAGACAGAAAATATACAGTGCACAACAATGAAAAGTTTTCCTTAAACAAATGTCACTATGCAAACTGCATTCCACTATTTAAAAATGCTAACAACTTTAGAGAAATAGGGATGAGATGAAGACATACAACTAAAATAGTGATATAGAGTCTAAAATAGAATATTTTTTCAGATAAAAACCTGAGCCAAAGTTGATTTTAATTAGCCCTAAAAAGTGTTTCAGCATGCATTTTTATTGCTAATTTGCACATTATAAAAAATTTACATTATTTAATGTAACTTTCAGCAAAGTGCAAGGGCTCTAAGCATTTGGAAGCAGCAGCATGCTCATCTTACCCAAAAAGAAAGATCTGAATAGGTCAGTAGAATCATGCACTAATGACTAAAAACAATATCTTCTCCCCATGGTGTGAAAACAAAATGGGAAATCTTACAGGTAAGAGGGAAGAGATCAAGCTTTAGCAGAGCAAGTTTGAATCTTGCAACTTTGTGCAAGACAAAGTAGTATATTCTGTGACAGATGATGTCATTAATTTCTTGAAACACAACCACTTTCTTGCCACCACGTCCAGTAAAACCAGTCCAATCTCAATTATAATTCTAACTTTTCACCCACATCTGCTGAAGTCAGATGACTTTCTTTTTAGAAGAGCTTGAAACAGAAAGATTTAACAGCCAAGAAAGAATGCAATAAGCCTCAAATGAAAGCACTATTCAATTATTTTCTTAAAATTTCCCACAGTGAACTTTATCATATCTCAGCTTTTTCTTTACAGATACAAAAAATTTAAATCACAGTTCAGGACAAAAAAAAAACATGACAATTTTTGCTTGCCTGAGGTCAGAATAAAACCTAAGATATGAGAAAAATATTTCACAAATATGACTTTACTGAATTTAATTCAAATGTCAGCTTGAAAAGTTACTGCAAGTCACACTTGACATGATTAGCAATTTGTATTGCAGCAACTTTGCAACCTAACAGTGAAAAAGAAATCTGTTAAGGATGTCACTAGCAAAAAATCCTGCATATAAAGAAAATGACTGGCCAGTTCATGGATGGATTTGCAATCTGATAATTCTCAAATACTGCATCTGTGTTCTGCACTTTACAGGATAAAACTGCTATTCTGCCAGGAGCAAAACATTTATTTCTCAAGTCCAGGGTCAGACTCCTCAGAAACATCCAGCTTCAGCTTCAACCCCAACTTCCATGCCTCCCTCTCAGAGCAGGCTTATACCCCCTCCAGCTCTAGCAGCAGGGCTCAAGATTTCTGCCAGTCTTCATTTCAAGGCATGCTATTTTTTTTCTTCTCTGGTAGGAACAGTTTTACAGTTTTTCCTCTGTAGCAGGAAGTGTTTCAGGTGAGGGTTTAGGGGTTTGGGGGATTTGTTGTTTTTTTTTTTGTTTTTTTTTTTTGTTTTTTTGTTTTGTTTTTTGGTTTTTGGTTTTTGGTTTTTTTTTGTTTGTTTGGGTTCTTTTTAACACCTTGGTTACTCTGTGACTTCCCTGTCCAGCTGACAAGACAGGAAAACAGAAGTCCACTTCCAAGCAGAAACTGAAGCCTACAAGTAAAGTTCCTGTTGTGGCTCAGATAAAAGGCTGGAAATTGTCTTAGTGAGTTACAAGCCCCTCTGAGGGGATAAGCAGATTTATGTCTCAGCAATGAAGGCCAGGCAAATGACTGCAAAGACAAAGGGTTCTGTCCTTCTCACAGCCATTCTGGTAGAGTAGAACCAGCATAGGAGCCAGAACACAGAACACTGTCTCTCGTGAGAAATTCAGTACAGTGTCTTTGCTCATGCCAATACACAGTAGGAAAGATTTTATATGGGTACTTTGTTTAAATTCAGTGTCATCAAAAATGTATTATTTCCTCAATAATAATGTGACTTACAGCAAGACTTTCTCCTGTGCACTTAATATTATAGTGATGACTTATGAAGGCTGACCTAGAAGAGAAGCTAGATGGAGTTAAAGAATAAAGTAGGTATTTATTAGAAATTGTCAATGGATACACCTTGGACAGTACAAGAGCCCAGCCAAGGCTACATCCCAGATGAACCCAAAATGGTCACAAAATGGATGACCAGTTACAAGGTCTCTCACTTTTATAAGTTCTGGTCCCTCAGCATATTGGAGTTAATTGTCAAAGTATAGCTTTAGCCTATAAAGTCCCATCCTTCTTGTTGTTCTCTCTTCAGACCATGTTGTTTATGCTCTTGGGCCTGAAATTTGGGTGGTTGTTCTTGGCCCCAGGCTAGGAAAGGAATTGTTTTGTCTACCTACTCTGTGAAGAGAGCTTACCATCTCTTAATAGGAAGCTCAGAACTACACATTAAAGCAGTACAGAATCTGAAAAATATAAAAGCTAAAACCTAAGGCATCAATAGGACAAGACTGCATTGCAAATACAATAGAGTTACACTGCATTTGGCTTAATGTTCATAATAAATCATATTGCAGACAGCTATCTCTCAAGAGACCATTGCTTATTTAACTGGAGTTTTGCAGGTGGGATCCAAACATATGGTTGGCACTCTGAAAGCTGTTGTTGAAGTCCAGAGGACTTGACAGGCTGAATGGGGTGCCCAGATGGGCACACTGACAGAAATATCTACAGGTTCAAGCTGACAAGAGAATAATAAAATGCAAGCTGAATTGCCAAAGGCATAATTCTCACTCTTTTCTTTCTTTTTTTTTTTTCCCTTCTGCATGCAGGTTTCACTGTTCTTCCCCAAGAATTCTGGAATGTTAGCAGAAAGAATTTGCTGGTTCAGATTCTTGGATAGCAATTCACTTCGATGAAAACTATTTACCTTGGCAAGAGGTTTTCAATTTTCCAGCTATCACTAACACGTGTAGCCAACATCTCAACCAACAAATACTTCACGTTTTAATGGTGCCAAAAAAAAAATATACAAACAAAACCAAAAATATACAAATTAATTTTGCTACAAATGTCAGTTCATGATCCCATTGATTTTCATCAACAGATATGAGCATAATGTTTCCCATAAGAAGAAGCAAAATTCTCTTTTCATCCATCAAATGGAAGCATATATATTTGGCTGCAATTATTGTAAATTATTTCTTTTAATTTAACATCCCATAGGAGAAACTGGACAGCTTCAAAGAGACAAAAAGCAAAGAGTAAGCAAGCTGCAGCAGTCTTCATAGAAGCCAGTCTTGTCTGTTAATAAAGCTAAATGATTTGCAGCATTGATCAAATGTATGAAAATTATACTTCATGAAGAGAAATCAAAGACATCTTAATTGCTAACTGAAGATCAATAGAGCTCAGATTAGTGCAGTAAAAAATATCTTTGTTAGTCTACTTGTACTTTCTACAACATGTTCTACTTTCAGAAGACAGTTTTGCACACACTCCATAGCCATTAACATCAAAAAAGAGCCTTTTAGTGTTCAGCAGTTTCATGAAACCAATCCAAAAAGAGTACAGAGAGAAGAAACCATGAAATTAGAGCAAAGCAACTCCAGTAATTTGTTTTAAACATTTCTTATATTAATCATAGAATTATTTAGGAAAAGACCTCTGAGATAGCAGGTCCAACTGTTAATCCAGTACTGCTGAATCCCCACTAAGTGTCCCTAAGTGCCACATCTACACTTATTTTAAATACCTCCCAGGATAGTGACTCAGTCACCTCACTGGACAGTCTGTTCCAATACTTGACCATCCTTTCCACAGAAAAGTATATTCTAATATCCAATCTAAAACTCCCTTGGCAGAAGCTGAGACATTTCTTCTTGTTACTTGGGAAAAGAGACCACTCCCACCTCACTACAGCCTCCATTCAGGCAATGTAGAGAGCAATAAGGTCCTCCCTGAGCCTCCTTTTCTCCAGTCTACAAACAACTCAAGATCCCTCAGCAACTCCTCATAGGAGTCATGCTCCAGACTCTTCATCAGCTTCATTGACCTTCTCTAGATACTCTCCAGCACTTCAAAGTCTTTCTTCTCGTGGGGGGCCCAAAATTAAACATTAAGATGAAAAGACAAATATGTATGTTCGGTAACATAATTGTAAGATAATAGTTTATTACAACTTCATTACAACTTCAGTTATGAATACTACATTTTGAAATGAAAATGCTTGAATTTTTTTACTTGAAAATAACAGATGGTTGTTAAGCAAATTTTAAAAAATACCTTTTTCTAAAATTTTAATGCTTGTTAACATAAGAAGTCATAGAATCATAGAGTCACAGAATCTTAGAATAGTTTGTGTTGGAAGGAACCCTGAAATGTCATTTAGCCCTGCAATGAGTAGGGACAACTTCAACTAGATCATATTGCTCAAGAGCATCATCCAGCCTTACCTGGAGATTTCCAGGGTGGGACATTCACCATCTCCCTGGGCAAACTCTCTGGGTTCCAGAGTTGTGCCAGACTCATTGCAAAAACTATTTCTGTGTATCTAATCTAAATCCACACTCCTTCAGGTATAATAATTTATATCAGAGGATGCAAAGACTTTATGTCCTAGTTGCTCTGTTTAATGAGACTCACTCCAAAACAGCCCTTTCTTGTGGACGTCTGTCATTTTAATTCTTCGTTGCACTGGAGCAGTGAAGCACCAGAGGGAGCTCCAAGACAGGCTCAAAGCCAGTGCTCCCCAAAAAGAAGAGGCTCCGGTGGGACATAATTGTGAGCACGAACTGCTATGGTTGTGAGGGTTTTATATGCCTCCAGTGCTTTCATTGTTATCACTGGTGTAATCTTCTGATGTTGATAATACTGCAATTTGCAATAGCCACTAGATTTCCCAGTGATAATACAACTGAGTTGTGCTGCCTCTCCAGTACTTTGTAAGAAGAGAGCTAAAGACTGCTATAGAATCAGGATAGGGCTTCCTGGTTGGGAGTTCAGAAAACTGAATGACTAAAGATTACTTTGTGCATATGCACAAGAGCAGATAAAGGCTCAACAAAGTGTTTTAATTCATGGGGGTGGCGGGTTGCTGGGGGATTTTAGTTTGTGTGTTCGGTTTTTTTTGCTTCAAAAGGCTTGACTGTAATATTAATGCCATCATACCCAAAAGAGTGTTAGAGATGTATTTCATTTTAGGATATGAGCAGAAATTTTGTAGGCCAAAACTGATGTTGAATGACCAGAAGAGATACTGCAAAACTTTAGTGACAACTGGGCTGTTTCAGTAACATATCACCTGAAGAAAGTAAGCAGATCAACATGAAGGCTTGGTTTGGTTGTTCTGAAAATTATGAGGCACAATACATGAGTGGGAAGTCCCGTCTTTGGAATTCATTCTCTTTAGAGGTGGTCCCAGGACCTTTCAGGATAAAGAACTAGGATTCTATCTTTTTTGTGATCAAGTAGTCTTGAAAACCTTGGGGTGAGATTGACATAGCTCACAGAAGGAACTCCTTTACCCCAGCTTATTTCTGTCAGTGGTCAGTGCTACATACTGCAATGTAAAGGCTCCTAAAAGGTATTCATGACATAGAACTTCCTCTAGAGAATTTTTTTCACAGGTTAACAATTGCTTCCCTACACCATGAGAATTTATAGCATTTAGCCTATAGAGTTTTAGCTCAGCACTAAACATGGAAGCTGGCATCGGCAAACCCTGAGCTCTTTTCAGATCCTTTATGTAAATAGAATTTTATCAATAACATTGGGGGGGGGGAAGTGGAGAGAGGCATTTATCATGATTTTCAATTTTCAACCAATCATCTTTCCATTCTGTTAGACCATAATAGGGGAAAATATCTTAACAAAAAGACTATAAAAGAAATTCAGCACTTCACCATTCTGCCTTCTAATAGTTCCCCCCCTAAATTTAACAGTTCCAAACTTACTCTTGAAGCCTTCAGAGACAAATATCTGAATAAGATTTTAATATCCCTGCCTCTCTTATCTTTGTCCAGGTTTTTAGACCCATCCTCAGAAAAGAAACTTCCCTTTCAAATTTCCTTCTGATCTTTTCACTATACATTTTGCCTGGGAAGTACCTCCTCACCTAAGCTTCTGTGTATAAGTTTGTTGTTCTGTAACAGCCATCCATTAGATACTGACACCCTCCCAGTTTTATGAATAACACTTTCAACCAAGCCCTCAGCACAAAATCAACACTCCACATTCAAAGTTTCCATTTGAAATAAAATCTTTGAAATAAAATGAGATTCACATCTAGACTTCCAACCAAACAAGCAGTTTTCCCCTTCTTACCATCTCTCCCAGGTGATTTCGCTGTTTTTCCTACTCTCTACCCTTTACAGGCATACCATAACATTCTCCTATACTGCTTCATCTTATCTGGCATTCCCTGTGGGCAGTGCAGTGTGATTCTGTCAGTCCTGCTTCCATCCAGGACTCTCTGGAGATGACTGCTCACATACAGGGCTGTATAGGCTTTCCTAACATAGTGAATACACAGTGTGAATTCCAGCAGCCTCTTCCTCATGAAATCCACAGTAAACTCATAAAAGCACTGATTTCCATAGACACTAGAATACTAGCATAATAACAATGAATCTAATTTATCTATTCTCAGATTTGCTATCTCTGAGCTTCAATTGCATTTGAAAGAATCACCTTGTTCCTTCAGACAAAAAAACTGCTAAAAAAATAAGAGATCAATGTATATTTAATTTAGGGGTCTTTTTCAAGTGCCATTTTAAGCTTTCTACTCCCAAATGACTGTTGCTGCTACTGCATGCTATTTGAGTATTACTAGTCCTTGCTTACTATTACTATTATTATTAAATGAAAACCCAGGATTTCATTACCTACAAAATTAAAAGTAATATAAAGAAATATTTCAGAATTATTTAAATCTTTGAAACAAATTCTGATCAGTTGATTTCCCAGGCATACAGCAAAAATACAGCAATCAAGGAATAAAACACTTCAGACAGTCCATACTGGTATAATTACTGCATGCCTCATGGTACTCTAAAACTTACAGTCAGTTTTGAACTTGAACCACCCAAGAAGAAGAATTACTCCATCAGCATTGCCTGGGAAGTCAGCATGCTGTCGGGGAGAAACTAAAACATACCTGTTGTATGCATTCAGTTATAAGCAGCTTAAGAAGCATGACTTTTTTTTCTTTCTTTTTTTTTTTTTTTTTTTTTTGTGAAGGGATGTCATAAAACCATAGGCCACACATTTTTTTAAAACTAGATGTTAAGGGCACAGTGGTTTGAAATGACCTGTTTAAAGAAATAAAGATCTAATCAGAAAGACATTGAATGTCCAGGATGGGACACCTAATGAGAGATCACTCTAATGTACTCCAACTGTGAGCTAATTACAATCTCCAACAGAACAAGTCTGAGTTGGGCTCAGTTCAGGAAAGGAGAGCTCTCTCAGGAGTGTACCTGAACTTCTGCTTAGTCTTGAGTAGAAAAACAGGTCTCCAATCGTTCCAAGAATAAAATTTAAAGCTCTGTTACCCGACAGGATTTCAAATGGCAATAAACATTTGTGTTTGTGGTATGAGGCCATACTTGCCTCCAGAGCCTTTACTCTCAGTGCTTTGACTTTTAGGTTAGAGGAGAAAGGAATGCTGAGAGGATAGAAAGAAGGAGAGACACAACAAAGCTTAGAAAACCAATGGCGACCTCCAGGATCATCTCCTTCTCCTTCCAGATTGCTCTGGGCACTTCCAGCTGCTCTCATATGACCTTAGTTCTGAACATCTGTAGGAAGCAGAACACAAAATACTTCATATGCAAGTACAGGAGAAAATATGAAAGTAAAGAAGTCATTTGTCTCAGAGTCAAATAGTTCTTGATAGCATTTGGTACAACTGTATTACACCAGAAATAGTGCAACAAATGCAACAGCAAAAATACCAGGCACTTCTCACTCACCAGAACCTATCAATTTAATAAAATAATAGAAAAATGGCAATGGCCCCTGCAAATGTCTTTTCATTGTGGGTTGATAGAAGCTGAATAAAAGCTTTGCTGAATTAAACTCAACCACCAAGTGACAAAGACTATCCTGGCTATCCCAGCATTACTTGGTTTTCTATTCTCTTTGGTAAAAATTACAGTCTACTTCAATCTGCAATTATTTTCCACATGGTGAGCTTAAAAAAAAAAAAAAAAAAAAAAAAAAAACACCAAAGTGATATAAATCATTTAGATATCGGTATAAAAAAAAATTCTGCAGCATGTTAATATTTATTAAATTTGCACTCTAAGCAGGAAATTGGAGCCATATGATAAAGAGAGTCAGGGAAGCTAAGAACCTTGTTCAGCCTTCATATCCCTAAACAACTTGTTCCAGTGTTTGATAACCATTTTGGTTAATAACTTTATACCCTATCTAAACCTTACCTGGCACAACTTTGCACCATTTCTTCCCATCCTCTCACTTATTACCTGGGATCCCCACCTGGCTGCAACCTCCTTTCAGGCAGTTGTAGAGAGTGATAGGTCTCTCCTGAGCCTCCTTTTTTCCAGACCAAATAATCACAGCTCCCTCAACCGCTCCTTGTAAGACTTGTGCTCCAGACCATCCACCAGCTCTGTTTCCCTTCTCTGGACATGCTCCAGCACCTCAAAGTCTTTTTTTGTAGTGAGGGGCCCAGAACTGAACACAGTTCTTGAGGTGTGGCCTCACCAGTGCCGAGCACAGAGGAATGATCACTGCCTGGTCCTGCTGGCCACACCCTTGCTGATGCCAGGATGCCATTGGCCTTCTTGGCCACCTGGGCACAGCTGGATCATGTTCAGCTGCTGTTGACCAGCACCCTCAGGTCCTTTTCCACTGGGCAGCTTTTCAGCCACTCTGTCCCCAGCCTGTAGCACTGACTTGGCTTGTTGTGACCCAAGTGCAGGACAGAGCACTTATCCTTGCTGAACCTCTGACAAATGGCCTTGGCCCACTGATCCATATAGACCCTTCTGGTGCTCCAGCAGATCTACACTCCCACCAAAATTCAAGTGGATATTAACTCCATTCACCACCACCGTCTGGACCCAGACATCCAGCCAGTTTTTTGTCCAGAAAACTGCACCTTTCCAAGCCGTGAGCAGACATTTTCTCAAGGGGAATGCCCTGGAAGATGATGCCAAATAGAAACATTTGACACCTAAAGTCCAGGTAAGCAACACCCACAGCCCACTTCACTCACTTGTCACAGAAGCAGATCACATTGGTAAAGTTGGGCCTGCCCTTCATAAACCCAGGTTGACTAGTCCCAATCCCCTTGTCCTGTATGTGCCATGTGACACTCAAGACAATTTGCTCTGTTATCTTCCTTGGCATTGTCAGACTGACAGTGCCCTGGATATTAATTCTTGTAGATGAGTGTTGCATTTGCTTTCTGTCACCTGGGTTCTTGCTAGTTAGCTAGGTCTGATGACAAATTATTGCCTTTTTTAAAATTTTACCTTAATAGAGGGATGTTAGACAAATCAACTTGCAGCAGACTGATTTTGGAGGGAAGGATTAAAATTTTTCATTGTTTTTTAACTTTTTTAAACATACTATCTAAGAAAGCCAAGACATTTTACAACAAATTATCTAAATGGCAGATTTCAGGCTATTTGTATCTCACCTGTACCATGCTAACCTTGATCTTCTTGTTTAGGACCACAGCCAAGAATGCAAGGATAAGGATTAAAGGATGTGTACAGGGCCAACAAAAAGGTTTTATTTTTTTATAGTTGCATTGTTCACAATATTACAAAAGTGGGTTGTGCCTGGTATTCTCATGCTTTCATGTAACACTAGACAGAAAGAGAGGGGTATATTTGTATTTCTCTTCCTTCTTCATCAAATTAAAGATGCTAGTCTCTACAGCTCTATGCAGTCACTTTATTAATTTTTCAGGTAACAAAACTGCATTACATTTTTTTATCCATATTCATGCTCCCTTTGATCTTAGGATACAAAATTAACAGGTATATCAGAGACCAGGCAGCAACTTGAATTAATCAGCAATACACAAAAGAATGAAATTCAAAGGTGTTTCAAATAAGCCAATTACTATAAATTATCACACAAGTTAATATTATGTACAAATAAAAAAGGAGCCATCTTCAACTGTCCACAGGCATGATCATCATAAAGTGATCAACAGCCACGTTATGGGTGAGTCCAAATGAATTTTGGTATGTGTCCTGTTAAACCATTTCCTTTGGTAGCGTTCACATGCATGACCCACAAAAAGACTCATGTAAGTGCAGTGATGGTACATCCAAATTGCATTTCCTTCTGTGAGGCTGCAATCTGCTACTGATGATCTGTTGAGAAAATCTGCCATTGCCAGCATGGTAGTTTCATCAGAGGACAGGACACAAAGGGACATGCAGTTCTGCAGAACATTTCATTAAATGAGAAGAGAATAACAGAAGTTTCAAGGTGTTCTGAAAAGGATAAATAAGTGGGAATCATGATGCAAACACTATGTGGATTGACAAATGCACTAGTCAAAAATGTCCTCAGCTCACTCCTGATCATATTAGGCACTCTGGTTTCACAAGTAAGAAAGCCTGTTGGGAAAACAGCTGGACTGTTCTTACTCGTCTGACTTTCACTTTTTTTATCATAAGACTCCAACACCAGGTTCAGTTACCACATGTCGGTGAAATGAAGTGCCTCAGATGAGCTGCCAGAACAGGCCAGGAACAACTTTCAAACCCTATCTTGCAGAAGTTAATTGTGTTCACTGGAACATATTTTACAGAATCACAGAACATTCTGAGTTGGAAGGGACCCACAAAGACCATCTCCTAAATGAATGGCACACACAGGAATTGAGCCCACAACCTTGGCACGATTAGCACCATGCTCTGACCAGCTGAGCAGATCTTCATCATAGTTGGAGGGCATTTTTCAGTTTGCATTTGTGATGGGCTGGGAACACTCCCCAAAATGGGTACTGCCATTCAGCTGATATAACTTCATCCAGTTTGAGTCTTGGAAGCTCTAGGACATGACCATAACTTGGTTGTAAAAACCAATAGTAATAGTAATTACTGAATTCAGTAATTCAGTAATTCAGTACTAACTAGCAAATAGTAATTACTGAATTACTGAATTCAAAGGTTATTGGAAAAGATTATAAATTAAAAGCAGAAATAGAGGTAATCTCAATGCATATGTGAAGAAAGAGTACTACAAGCAAAAAAAAATGTATTCAGACCATTTACTTTTTGTACAGCTGCATGCCAAGGAGATTCCCACTTCCACATCTCAGATTAAGGATGCCAAACTAGTTGTAATGCCAGCAAAATAGAGAATTAAAAGAAGAGTACTTTTCTCAGGGGTAAAGTGAGCCTTCTGTGCTGCAGATACATGTTTTAAATGAAATGAACAATGAGACCTTAGACAGGATTATAGTGGCCTAGGTGTAAAAAAGGTTGAGTTACACATTGGTCCTGCTATGGAGAGATTTTAGGAAACTGGAATCTCCAGCACACAATCCCTTAGTCAGTATACATGTAGGTACAAACTGTAAACATGTCAACAATTAATTAAGAAATTGACTGAGAAAATCCCCCATCTGCTGTTTCTTTTTTCTTCACCGTTGTTTCCTTACATACTGCAAGATTATAAAGTTGCAAGTCTTTTGCTATAAGGAATTTAATTAAAATTCTGGTTTGAAATCATTTAGCTTCTCTATCATCATCTCGCAATTACTCTGTTTAATCTGTACTATGTTAACTAACCACAGATGTTTCCCTTGGCTCATCAGTGATTCTTTCTGAACTTATGTTCCTCTTCAGAGGAGCTGAACCCTTCCTGGAAAGCAGAGCAGAATTTCTATTTATCATGTTTCTCTCCAAGAAAGTGTTGCTGTTGATAAGTATCAGAACTTGACTGTTCAAACACCACATGTTTCTGCTCTTTGCTCTGAAATTATGTGTTTTTCTAAACCAAAGCTTGGTTTCATTGATGACAACTTCAATTCAAAAAGATGATCTAAACTGTCAAAGATTACATGACAAAGATAAGTATTTTATAGCTTCTCGTGGCATCTTTCCGGATGGGATCTTAGACCTTAAACCATTTGTGCTTACTTAAACTTTACCCTTCTGTGAGGGAACAAACATCTTAAGGATGAATAAGTGAAGACAAAAAACATTTACTCTCCATGGGTTATGTGCAGCTTGAAATGAAAACCAGTGAGATTGTGACTCTTTGAGGAAAAGGATCTCTTTTTAAATGTGTAAGCCCAACCTTGAAGCATTTAACAAGACTGTTTCATTCCTAACATATTTTCTTTTGATCACATACTGGTTTCAACCCATAAATAGTCAACATCCAGCTTGAGAAAAGGGTTTCTTAAAAGGCATTCTTAAAATAATTGCACCACTTGCAGTCTCACTTGTTTGCCTCAATCTTTGGTTAATCAGAGGAAGACAAAGGATTCTTCAGACTAAAAAAGAAAACATGGAAGAAAAAAAGGTTGAAGAATTCTTTTCAGTCACCCACATCACTTCCAAACTGGCTTTTTCCCATGTCACTTCATATTTTTGATATATTGATATATTTCTTATAAATGTACATATCCTCACAAAAGATATAGGAATTACAAGTGAAGTAATTTTTCAATTTAACAGCAAGATCTGATCATTAATGAGCCATACCCTCATGAGCAGTCAAGTCTATCATTAACTATCTCCAAGGAAGTAGAAGTACTCAGTTTGTTGCCAGCTATTGGTGTACTTGCTATCAAGTTGACTAATGAGGATCAAGTGCAAATAAATTCACCCCAGTATTGGAAAAGAACAAGAATTATATATTTCTTTTGCCTTTAAATATGTCAACAAGGAAAAGGGAAAAAAAGGAAAGGGAGGTCTGAAAAAGGGAGAAAAGTTTGAAGTATAAGCTAATATTACTCTCACATACCATGGCAGAAATAATTACTACAGCACTACAATTGTATTTTTTTTTACACCAGAATACAGTGGGAGACAATTAGTGACAGGATACACATTCTTAAGTTTCTACTTAAAATCCAAATGTTATTCCATTCATAAACACTAGCAGAAAATGGGATAAAGGCAATACAAACTGACAAAACAAGGTCATGCCACACTAATGTATTTTCCAAAGGAGGGAGGAAGTTGCACTTTATAATATAAGCATATCTTGGGTTGTGTTAGTTACTTGTTAGTTGTAATGTTAACATTCAGGCATGAAGAAATATAATACAGTGAAAATATTATAGGTTACATTAACTTGTTCAAGCTGTCATGGGAAAATAGAACGTGTGTTTGTTTGCAAGAACTTAAGGTATCATCCACAAAATAAAGAAGAAACCATTTCCTTATAAACAACATAGGAACTAATTGCTTCGGCTGGCAGCTGCAGGTGGGATTAGAGAGAATTTAGTCTCAAACTAATGTAAAGGGATGTCTGAGAACACAACTTGTAGCTACTGTTTGAAAATCTGATTAATCAGCCTGTTAAATGATTCTATAGTTTGCAACGAGTTCTTAGAAAATCCTGTCGCTGGTGAAAGAGTAAGATGAAGTGATACCTTGACACTAGATTAAAATAATGTGAGTGAATTCAACTGGCCATATCAATTCAGTTTTCCTATGGAAAATCTGGGCTAACTTCACTGAGTTTTGGAAAGTTACACTCACATAACCAAAAGCTGCCAGCTGCCTACCTGTGACTTAGGAGGCATGTCATACGGAGGAAAGCAGTCCATTATTTTTATCAGTCACTGACATCATAAACCACAGGCTTCAACTCATAGCAGGGACTAGTTTAAAATTTCACTTTATTAATAGAAACAAATGGCAAACACTCTATCTCATCATAGGGGTTCATTAAATAACCCATTTTCAGCTTTCTCCAGTCCAAATGCTTCTTAGAAGAATGATCCTCAAAGCTTCTGTCTCTTCAGGGTCTCTCAAAGGGGTACATCTTTATGCAGCATGTACCAGGTTTTTACTGCTCCTGAAAAAGGAATTTTCAGTTTTATGATGAATAGCCCAACATTCTATTCTTATATAATAATTAAGGCACTTGATATAAAGCTTGCAGCTCTGTCTTTTGGCTGAGTACCTGCTTAGAGCCTGAAGGCCCTCAAAAGGACAGAAATACTTCTTTGAAGTAACTTTCAGTATTTGAAGTTGCTGTCAACACATGTTGAAGTTTTTTTTCACTGTTTTCTCCCTAGCAAGTGTGAAGGGCCTTAAAGCCATCAAGTGGAAACTCAAAACAAACAAAAAGAGTTCATACACTAAATGTATAAGTTACAAAACTGCTTGACACAGGATAGTGACAGCCAGAAGTGTACATAGGTATAAAAAGACACTGACATGTACATTGACAAGAATTTCACAAGGGGTATTAAACACACAGAAACCATTTCTGCCTGAGGGAATCCCTGTGCTACAAGCCATTGTCAGCTGTGACTTTGCTCAGAGCAATTTTCACTGCATCATTCCTCTAATCTTATCTTTTTTTTTCCTAGATGTTTGCTTGAGACCATTGTTCAAGACAGGAGAGTGACCTAATACAGCCTCACTTCTCTGCTTTGTTGCAGAGGTTCGTTTTCATATACAAAGCATAAAATGGGATTTAAAACAACAAATACTAGAACAGATGCTTAAGTCATGGCCTGCTTCTCCTCTCTTCCCAAGATTTATCTGTTCTGCACATCAAGTGAGATACCTTCTAAGTTCAGACTCTTCAGTTTCTGGGCTTTCTTTCCTTAGAAGGAGTTAAGAGGGAGGTCAAGCCCTCGTCTCTCTTGGTTATGTAACTGTCTTTAAATGTTTACCAAGATATGGCTTATCTCTGGCAGTTTTTTCTTCATTTGCTCTCCTTACAGCCCAGTGTTTAACTAAACAAAGAGCCCAACAGTCATCCCAACGGTCATGTCAACACAGTGTGTTCATTAACTATTTTTGCAGCTCCCCATCCATCACTGTGGATATTAGAGCTTGACCTGGACATGGAAGTCATTGTCTTTAAGGACAAGCATCTGTGTGGTTTCATGCTCATTCAGCTGAGTGGGTTTGAAGTGATGATAAGCACAGCTGGGCTTATTTAAATGTGGAAGATTCTAATCTAAAACGCACTTCAAATAAGTAGGTTCAGATCTTCATTTTTAAGAAATGCAATTAACTACTGAAAATGGGCTAGCAAAGGAAGTAAGGGACTGTCTGTTTCCTAGGAACTTTATGGCTAGTTAGATGGGAATGGTTTAGTCAGACATTTGAGATACAAATGTTATTTGTATCGCCAGAGGAAAGGGATGAAGGGGGTAAGAAGATTGATGCTTTACCACAGGGGACATTGCAATTATCCATTCTGGCCTAAATAAAATATTTTGATTTTAAAATAATGTTCTAGTGGAGCAACCATCCCTCTAGTGTTTCTTTTTAAAGCCTGATGACTTGGATCATTCATAACCTTGTTAAATCTTCCATCAGATTACATAAATTGGTAAAACCAAATATGAAATAAGAGAGAAAGTAGGATAGTCTTTCCATTTTGCTTTTACTTATCTCTTTCATAGTTTCTTTTATCTCCTGTTAAATCCCTGACCTGATAGTAAATTTATCAATTAAAAAGTAGTGTCTGGTCTACCTTTTATACAGGAGTCCAAAGATTTTTCTTTCTGAGCTGCCACAATAATTTTTTAAAATATTTTCTAGTGACTTGTTATTTACTTGCCCTACAGTCCTTCATTCAAACACTACAGTGTTCATGAATTTTCAAGCAGCAGCTGTAACCATACTTAATATCAGAAAACAATACACATAATTATATATGTATTTTTATCAATAAAATCCCTCTTCCCTACCTGTCAAGTTCAATAAAATAACTACAATTCTGCAGATAATTCAACATGTGAGGTTTCTAAGTGTATTTTTCTTCCATTGGGGAGTTGTATATGATGAAACAGAATGAAAAAACACTTTGTTTTTCATTTTACTGTGAGTGGAAACTGTGTTTGCACCTGCAACACTGCTCAATACTTGCTCTTTAAACTCTCACATCAGGAGGGAGATCATCCTTCCTCAGCTAAGGGAGTGCTCCAGCTATAACCCAGCTAGAACTAACTGTACTGGATTGGGCAGGAGCAGGGACACAGCTCCATATCCCAGCCTCTGGTGTCTTCCAGGCACCCAGGACTTATCTGGGGAAGGGGCAAGTCATGTGCCAATTAGCAGAAAAATGTGATGAAAAATAAATCCACAGGGAGTAAAAAACTGAAAATGGCACCATGTACATAATAAATAGAGCATAATGGAAATTGAGGGTTTTAATAGTAGGTTATGAGATTTATTTAGATGTCACTAAAATGAAATATTATTTTTCCTTTTCAAGAGAAGGATTATATGTACATTTGTTCTACAAACCAAAAAGAAAACAAAATTTACGCACTCATCAAAGCATAGTATCCAAAGCAATTCCAATCCAAAGACTATTTTCTTATTTTCTACTATTAAATATATTGTATTTTCTCTAAAACTGAATAAACAAATATTTAACAATGTCTATAGTGGAAAATACTTAATGTGAATAGGTCCTTGAAGTACAATCTAATTCAATGGCAGATATTCCAAAAGAATCATAGACTGAAAAATATATTTGTACCTACTCTGCAATGATGTACAGATAATAAATGTGCTTTACTTCTGTATTTTATTAAATCTTAAGTATTCATAGATGAAGCCATGCTGTGAAGATTTCTCATTACAAAAATACCTTTTTGGGAAAAGCATTTTTCCTTTGTACAGCCAAGAGGGAATGTCTTGGCACAGCAAAAGAACTGGAGAAGCATTAATTTGGTATTCATCCATACACTTAACAGTGATAACTGTTTTCTGACAACGAGCTCCTTGCCAGACATGCCTCTTCTTGTGAGTCTGACCTGTGTTTTTTAACCCATTGCACTAAATTCAATCCTGAGCAAGGCTCACAGCCCTGAGCATTGGCATGTTGGGGTTTGATTTGTTTGCTCTAAGGGCAGCATTTCTGATCCATTGGCCCAAACAGTGCTTACCACCGAGGTGAAAAACTCGGCCTGGTGCGCTCTGGCCAGTTCCCAGTCAGCACACCTGACACCAGGGCAGTGGAGACTGGGACAAGGGGACTGATCCTCAGCTGGTGTGCCACTGGCTGCAGGGATTCAGCACACGAGTCACTGTCACCATGTCTGCAAGGCTGCAGAAAGAGAAAGCCCTGTCAGAAACACATCTACAGCCTTCTCCTGCAGAGCTCTGTTGTGCTGATGACAGTCACTCAGTCCCACCCAGTGTTGGTGGCCTGCTGCCACAGTCCCTTAGGGGTCTACATATCCTCCTCCACAGCAACACTCCATTCTGACTCCAAAATACACCTGCTGAGGAGCCCATGGGTTCCTCCAGCTGCTCAAAGTTGTGGCACACAGCGGGATGTTCATGCCAGTCCCAGAACCATCTGTGCCTGGCACAAGTTCATGGCCCCCACAGCCTCCTGCTGCCCACATCAGGCCACTCATGGCCAGCAAAGCATCTGTAAAATGGCCAAACTGAAGAGCAAAAGAAAAATTATACTTACTTGATGGAGGGATCAAGCAAAGGAGTGTGGTTGTCCTATGATCAACCAGCTCAGGAACATGGTTCTCCCATGGTCACCCAGCTCCTGCTGTGTTTTTGGAGGGACTCTCCACAGCCTGTTCTTCAAGCCTCCTGAGCAGTTCAGGCTTATTCAGCGGTCCCAGCTGATGCCCCATGGCCTCAGGAGGGATTACTGAGAAGAAGCATTAATGGGTTTTGATAATCTGGAAATTAATTACATAGTAATATAATTTATTGCTAAACTAGGACTGAAACTATGTTGTCGTGGCTGGTGTACAGCACTCCAAAGCTGCCAATGTCACTGACACATGAGATCATCTTCTGGGCCAGAAAGAAGCTTTCAAAAGTAGACTCTGAAATTACAATTTTTATTTTAATAATTCATCACAGTTTTCTTCATGGTCAAGAATGCCTTTTGTGAATGATCACATTGTGGGGATAATTAGAACAATATGAAACAAATGGGATGAGTAAATGTGTTTTTCTAACAAAAATCAGAATTGAACAAGGAATACTCTTTTGTGACTGGTTTTCTACATACAGCAAGGGTGTTTATAGCAGTACAGATGGCTTGTGATTCAACCCTAATTTAAGTTTCTGGCTGGATCATACTCTGTATCAACAGGAATTATAGTTTTAAAACCAGTCCTGTACTTAATTCCAAAACCGGTGGAGTTGTGTGTTTGTTTACATATTTTGATCCAAGATAAAATCTCAATGACAGTAAATAAACAGTGTCATGAAATCACTATTTATTTATCACTGCTAAGAGAATTCATTTGTGCTGAACTGTTTTTCTAAAAGGGTTTTTAAGGGTTTTGTGGGTTGGTTTTATTTTTCTGTTGGTTTCTTTTTTTTTTTTACAAGTATTTTAACTTTATTACCATGTTACTGAAAATGCTGTCTTTGCAGTGAATACTGCTCTCACTTGTGTACTCCTGTGTAACAGACGTTTAGTTAGTAAACACACTTTGAAAGTAAGGGTTCCAAGTACTGGTATTTTCTTATTTGCTTACAATCTCACCTTTGGAGAAAATATTTATTGGGGTAGGGCATCCTGTGGAAATTTTCTTTTCTCCTTCTGCAAAACATATCAGTTTAATAGTTTTACTCTACTATTTTGTTCTGCTATTTTTATAGGGCAATTATTGCATATAGATACATAGTGGGAATATATACCAGGAAGAAGGAAAACTTGCTTAAACTGTAACATTAGTGATACCCAAGGACACCTGGGTATGACTGAGCTATAAAATTTGGAAACAACCTTAGTTTCAAAATCTCAACCCTCAGAAAACCAAGGTTGTGTTTATTTTTGCAATAAATGATGGGGGGGGGGAAAGCCAAATTTATTTTAAGACACAAACTAGCAGAGAACTTTGACAACAGATGAGTTTTCTTGGAGGAGGAGATGATTTTATGTGACAAATGAAACAGGTTTCTTTTCCATGGTAGCAGTTTTCAAACTAACCTGCGCAAAGAGCAAAGACTTTTCTGAGTATGAACTAGGAGGCCATGTTTTCAAACTCATACATCTTCAATCTCCACAACTGAACAAGTACTTGGATGTGGCCTTGAAATGGACTTTTACAAAGACTTGTGAAAAGGAGGGCAGAAGACGTAAGTTTCACAATGACACAAAGATGGAAATTTAAGGAAGCACATTTCAGTAGTTTCATAGTCTATGCTATGTTTTCCCTGGACATGAATGTAGGAAAAAGAGGAGTTCAACAGAGCTGACAATGCCTGAAACAGCCTGTGCTAAGGATGTCAACTATTGTATTGAGGAAGAAGAAAAAAATGCACCAAGATCACTCCAGGCAGATCAAAAGCTCTCTAGTGTCTTCAAAATACAAGGAAGCATCCAAATAAGGTCAAATTGCAACCAGTATTAACAAATAGCTTAAGGATTTAGGCCCAATCCATGGAATAAAGTATCTCTTGCTCTAGTTAGTTATGTCAGAGGTTATCATAAGATGGTTTTAGTTAAAATTGTGAAGCAGAGGCTATTCACTCATTTTTCTCAGTTGTGTTTTTTCTGTTAATGGTCAGGAAAACAAGTTTTTAAGGAACCATACCTTCTCTTGCTCTGTATACACCAAATCATTCAGAATCCAGAGATTAAAGGAAAAATAGTGTATCATATATAAAAACTCTCTGTTTTAAACAGGGCCATTAAGGTTCATCTTCTAACAGAGGGACTACCATTTGGAAAATCATCTAGTGTTTTCTTAAAGCTACTTCAGCAAACAGTGTGGAGTCACTGACACTTAAGAAAATTATGCAAATGTCTTACCCAAACACTGTTGACCAAAAGCCATGTATTTGTACTGAGGTCCTTTCAATGAAGCACAGTGACCAGACTTCATCAGCAAAAATTCAAATGTAGGCAAGTAAACTCCCTACACATTTGGCATGTCTGAGCTAGAAAGGAAAATTCCACCACTTGCACTCATCTGAAATCTAGCTGTTTCACATGTAACACAAAGTAAAATAAATAGCACCTGTAGGAGCTTACTGACCTTTCCTCCAGCTTGAGGAAGGAGTCGATTTATGTTCCCAAACAGCTAACTATCTCTTCTGGTGCTTGGAGGTTTTTTAGTCTATCCTGTGTTCAATATTTCTTTGCAGGTCCAGAACTGAAAATTTTTAAAGTACAAACTAGAGAAGTAAGCATTTGCACTGCTGTAGATCCTTCCACTAGGTGATGTTCTGGAACACTGGTAGAATGATTGAAAAACTATAGCTAACTATTTTAAAATACTTCCTAATCAGACCACTTAAATGAGTTGAGTAAGATCCAGAGATAAAACAATTTATAATTGCTACCCAGTGAATCACCTGGCATAGCTTTAGTACTGTGTTAAGATTTTCTGATTATGAGAGTCAAAAGATAAACCACAAAAATTGTTAGTTCAACTATAAAAGAAATAAAATTTTCTATAAATTTGTCTAAAGCAAAACATCTCCTTTTGGGTAAATCACCCATCTACCGATCCCTGCCATACTGTGCTCTCTCAGATATACCCATATAAACAATTGGTTTAAGGAATTTTACATTTGAAAATAACCTGATTCTAAACCTTACCTGTCTACATGGACCACATTATATATCATAATGTGGACATCAACTGTGGACCTGACGTCCTAACTTCCCACAGTCTTACTGAGTCAGGTGAGAGCTGTAAGTTCTCACAGGTTTTAAGAAGTAAACTGTTAAATCTAACAGGCAGTCTCAAATAGACCATTGCATTACAGATTAAGTATTCATGATAGCAAATGTATCTCTGTCATTTAATGTCTGAAAAATTGCCATTTTCTTTTGCAGATTACTACATAAAACTTGCAGTTATAAGTGGTGGTATTGGAGCCCACAGTGTTGAAATAAGTTGAAAATATGCATATGTTTTCCTCATGGAAAGTTAGTCAGTACCAAAAGTATCTGTCACATCAATTACAGCTGATGCTGAGCAGCTACTATTACCAAGAACCGTGCTTCAGAGCACATAAATCTTGATAAATTCTTTGCTTTCTTGAGCTCAGCAAGCAAGGCAGCCAAGAAGACCAATGGCATCCTGGCCTGTATCAAAAATAGTGATGTCAGCAGGACCAGAGCAGTGATCATCCCTCTGTACTTGGAACTGGTGAGGCCACACCTTAAATACTGAGTGCAGTTTGGGGTAACTCACTACAAGAAAGGCATTGAGGTGTTGGAGCGTGTCCAGAGAAGGGCAATGAAGCTGGTGGAGGGTCTGGAGGACAAGTCTTACAAGGAGTAGCTGCAGCTGTTTAGCCTGAAGAGAAGGAGTCCTCCTCAGGACAACTACCTGAAAGGAAGTGGCAACAAAGCAGGCCGGGGGTCAGTCTCTTCTCCCAGGTAACAAGGGATAGGACAAGAGAAAATGGCCTCAAGTAGGATTAGGGGAGCTTCTTGGGCTATTGGGGAAAACTTCTTCATGGAAGGAGTAGTCAAGCACTGGAGCAGACCGCCCAGGGAAGCAGTTGAGTCACCATCCCTGGGAGCATTTAAATATGTGTAGGTGTTAAACTCAGGGACATGGCCTAGTGGTGGACTTGGCAGTGCTGGTTTAACAGTTGGACTCGATGATCTTAAAGGTCTTTTCCAACCTAAATGATTCTATGATTTTAGGATGAAACATTACACAAAGTGCCCACAGCCAGCAGGAGCCTGGGGAACTGCAGGTTATACAGCAAACAGCCCAGATTAGAACCAGTCCTGTACAAACAAACATGAGATGAAGGACTGCAGTGTAGGAGAACAAAACTACTTTTGAGGCAAGGTCGTGTGGTGAGATTAATTATAATACATGAAAAAACATAAAATTTGGTAATACCTAATAAATTGTTAATGGAGGCAAGCAGGTAAATTACTGCTATCTTGAATAAGTGTTTTCAGCTGTGACTGAAGTACAGAATCTCTCGTTAAACAGAATAATTATTGAATGAGTCAATGAACCATGTAAGAATAATGCCTGTCTCCTCACATATTTCATCCCCAGCAGAGGTGTTCAGATAAACTCTCATGCATAGAAAGCAAAGTCTCTACTCCTTCATCAACAGAAAATATCTTGTGATTGCATTTCCCTCTTGACAGCAATGCACACATTGCAGCTTAGCATTTTATCATGTTTGGGTTTATTTTTTAATTAAAAGCCAAACTAACAAAACCAAATGAAGCATAAACCTTAAGGTATCACTATATGTTAATATAATATCCCATTTACTTATATTTATACTAATATATACCAAGAGGTCCTTTCTGAGTCTCCATTACTACCCTACCTGTCCTTTTTCTCTCCCATAACATCATGGTGCTGAAGAAAGTCAGTGTGAAGTGTGAGGCTAAAGACCACATTTCAGAATTAATTCTTGCTGAGAGCAGGGTATGAATATGATTTTCTTCACAAATACATCTTCAATTCATTTTCTATACAAATTTAAGCAAAACTTTTTCCTGATTTCAGAACTCCCTGTGTAAGTTTTCTCTAATAAATGTTTTGGAGATGTACCCCTGGACTAACAACTGGTACAGTCATTGATAATGTGTAAACACCAAGGTATTCTCTCATTCCAAGTTAGACAGAGATGCTAGGAACACATTTGGCATCTATCTGCAACAGGCTTGAAGGATTTCTGACTTCAAGCACAGCCACTTTTTGTATTGGGTTTGAAGCTTGGTTTGCCTCTCTTCCCACTTGTCACAGAAGGCTGTTGGATTGCAATGAGCCTCTTTCAGTTGGTGCTGGACTTCCACTTCTGTGGGTTGCTCGGGGTGTGGAACTGCAGTCTCAGCCAATGTTGCCAATATTGTTGTTCTGCCAGCCACTTTGGGAATATTTCCATCTCTTACTTTGCACCAAAAAGACACTGTTAATTTCTTATAACACACAAGAGGCAGAACTCTTATCCAATATGCTTTGCCTAAGAAAATTAAAGCGCAGTTGTTTTTTGTATATTATATAAATATATATACATACATATATATATATATATATACACACACACACACACACATAAAAGAGAAATATATTATCTTTTTATTTGCTGGAGCTTCCCTGTATCACAGTTACAATTGCCAGTTAACAACAGAAAAATTAAGTCAGCTATAGCTTTTTGGTTCTCTTTCAAATCCAAAGAATAAAAAATGTATTATGCTGTTCTGGAATCAGTCCTAAACATACATTCTTGGACTTGTTTTAAAAGAATTCTTTATTCCAAAAATAACTCCATATTCCAAAAATTTGGACTCAATATATACTGCCCATATTAAAAGCTTACACAGCTTTTAAAAGCTTAAGTTATGCATATTTCCTTTGTTTCAGAAAGATATCGTACAGTTTTCATTGTCTCTGTAACAAATAGGTTGATTAAAACAAAACTTGTCAAGGCAAAGTTGTAAAATGTGATTCATGGCATAACGACTTTAAAATCAAATTCAGATCCTATGTAAGTAGATGTACCACCACATTTTAAGCAATGACTCATTCCAGATCTGAATTTGGCTCTCTGTTAGAAACTGAAATCTTGATACCTCCATTACTGCAACATCAGCCAATTTTGTTTCCTCTGTAAATTTTAGTGGATTCTGTGTTTTAGAGCTGTCTTTAATTCAGAACAATAGAAAGGTGCACAAATTCTTAAGGCACAAAATTTGGACAAAGAGCATCTGGCACAGATTTCCTGTGAGATCTTTGTCTCTGGAAGTATTTCGGTTTGAAGACCTAAAAATTCAAACAATAGGTCTTTCTATTTTTACTGCCTCTGACTCTGGGGTGCAATCCAGACCTCTAATTTGAATTTTTCTAGTTTGGTGTCTAGGCTTGTGTAAAGGTGTTTGAGGAGAGTTACGTAGTTCAAAACATATGCTTTCACAGTACCTGTCTGAACAGTGATCCAACTTAAATATCTGTATCAGGAAGCTGGCTTCACTATGTATTCAACAGAGACAGATATTTCTTCTTCCTTTCACTGATTTCAGTTAAATAGTTGAAGTGAGTTACAACAATATGTCCTCAGAAGCAGCAATCCAAAAGCCTTTCTCCACCTGCAGAAAAGCCACACAGAGCTTAGACCACAAGTTGCAGTGATGGAACTTCTCGGGACACTTTTTCCTTGGTTTTGTTTTGGCTCCAGAGTCTAGAATTCCTTCCTTTCCCCAAACCTGTTATGTACCTAAAGACATCCTTTCAAAGAGCTTTACATTTGCCAGCTGCTGCTGGCTTTTAAACACAGCTGGCAGATGAAGGTGTGTGGCAGGCCCTGCTCCCCATCAAGTACCTGAGTGACTGACAGTCTCAGCCTCCACATGTACAAACTACCTTTTGTCAAAGGAATGGCCTCTGATTTCTGTAAAGGCAGATGTGTTTTGAACTGAGAAAGAGGTAGTCTGACTCTGCAACCTACTGCACAGGGCCTGTATCTATGAGGAAGGAGTTTTTGTCTCTACTGGCAAGTTTTACCTATTTCAATTCAAAGTGAGGAAGAAGGACTCCACTTTCTGTAAGGTGAATGCCTCAGCCAGCAGGTGACAGAACCAGTGGTCCCCTCACATCTGGTCTGGCCCTATGAATGCTCTGTTTTCTGCTGCTTACAGAAACACAGGCATCATCTGCTTAAACACTTGAATTTGGGCAACCTTTCTGAAACAAGCCTTAAATAAGCAATTTTCAGGATGGCAATTGTTTCTCAACAGCTAAAGCTTTCTATTCAGTCTGAAGGTAGTAGCATTCAGACTCTGATCTGGATGACCAGCTAACATGAACCACCAAATATGTTTGTGTATATTCTCAAGTCCCTACAGTCATGACGTAACCAATGTTTTCAAATATCCTTATAATGCTATCAGAGTAAATAAGGAAAAGGGAACACATCTTCTCATCGCAGGGGAGTTGGAACTAGATGCTCTTCAAAGTCCTTTCCAACCCAAAATTTTGTCTGATTCTACATTTTCATAATTTTACCTTTATAAATGCAAATTTATTTTATAAAGGCAAATAATACAGTAAAATACATAACTGTCAATTAGCTATTTTTAGCAAATGAAATATGAAAGGGACAAATAGGGATACTATAGTGTATATCTATACAGAATATCACTATATGTTACCATATATCAAGTAGATTCATACTGATTTATGTTATCATGTGTTAGTTTACACAATACACTTATATATAATTATTTATGAGTGTTTAAAACTGTAGTAAATATTAATGGTGATGTAAAGCAAAGAAAGGGTTAGACCTTCAGCTCTGCAAATTCCAACAGATTCTTCCCACAACACTAAGCTTATCCACAGCCTAACTATTTATGGTGCAACATTTTTGACTTCACTTTAAATTAAGCACCGTGATTGTAACTTAGAAAGGAAAACAGAAATAAAAAGGCTACTGAAGTATTGTATGAGTGAGTTAACAGTATTGTAAGAACTCTGGCTTCTGGAATTTCCTGAGTTTTGAGTGCCTGACTTTATGACTTGGTACTGCACCAAAACTAAAACTTTCTTTATAAAGAAAAGAGGCAACAAAACCTAGCATATTTTCTTTGGGATTTTTCTACATGCTTTTGACTTTCTCAGTACATCTTATAAATTACCTAAGCACAACCTTACACCTCTGTCTAACATTGGCTAAACAGAGAGATAATAAGGAGGCCTCAGCAAACAATCTGTCATACACCATATTGCAGAGCACAGTGTTCTCCAGCTAGCTAGACCCACTACTTTTCACCTACTTTCCATCTGCTGTTCTCTCTAATCCTCATGCATTAGGGCATGCCAGTCTGCTCTCTAAATCTTAGTAGCTCCTTGCTCTTATAAAAATCAGACTTAAGTAAAAAATGCCTTTAAAAATGTGACATGTAAAAGTGGATGTATGGCTTTGTGAATCTGGACAAGGAATTTATACTTACTGTTCTTACCTTTGTATTCACTCTTACCTCTTGTCTGTTTAAACATAAGCTTTCCACTGCAAGAGCTCTGTGCACCCTTCTGATTAATGCTAAAGCATAAGGATACTTCAAAGTTGGTGCACAGACTACAGGTGTCATAATCTCCTGAAATGCAAACCTACCAGCTGTCTACCTTCTCCTAAGAGCTTCCCTGGCTTTCAAGATACTGAGAGGCAATGCATGCAAGCCCTACATACTGTTATTTATTTCTCTGTTTAACAAGGAAGGAGGCCCAATACAGACTCCTACAGTGCAAGAAAAAAGAAGGGGGACTTAGCTTATGGCCAGACTAACACACATTTAATCTTGCCAAGGACAATGTCAGTGTGAACAGCTTACATGCTTGCCCCTTACAGAAAGGAGCCCCAGCTGCTGTAGCTCAACAATGAATCATGAACACAGTAAGAAGCGAGGTGGGATTGGATTTTTTTTTTAATAGATTAATAGACAGTAAAAAAAACTGCTTGCCCTTCTTATTTTTTAAACTTTTTTTTTCACTTTTTTTTTCTTTATCAAATAGCTTCTGTTGGTCCTCATATATATACAGCTCAGACAGACAATCAAAGAAAACATCATTGTTACTGCTGTTACAATATATATTGAAGTCAATCTGTAAACTGGTTTAAAAAGTGTTCAAGGGATTTTCTCCTTTAATAGCATCAGAGTCCTTACAGCAATACTATGTAATTCTCAAATGTGCTTTGTTTTACTGGCACAGAAGATATAAACCAGACTACCAGACTAGAATGTGGACTTAGAATTGATGTTTATTGCATGGGTCCCACCTAAAGATATGAAATACATCTGACACATGATATGAGAGCAAAGAGTAAATGAAAACTAGAAGATTGTTTCAGTACCCAATCCAAATAATATACAGAGCTACCAGAAAGAAAATAAGCCAGGTTGAAAAGAAACTTTGCAAGCACAAAAGATATCCTGCACAAAGAGCCAAATGCAGCATGTGTGCTTCTAAATCTCATCCTATTTTGAGGAATTTAATCATGGATAAGCCTTTTGCTGCCACCTGTACAGAAATCAATGCACAGAGTAGTTCAGGGCAGTGAAAATAAGTACGATACCAAACAGCTGAACTAACAGACATGAATCAAACCAGGGATCCAAACTTTTCCGCAGTAAAAGTTTTATCCAAGCTCATTCTTGCAGATGACAAGTTTAATCACTGTTCAGTAACATTCATTTTCACGTGAAATATTATTTCAACTTTGGCTTCTCATTTACCCAATATAGAAACTACACAAGCATAAGTGGCAGGTGTCAGAGAACAGACCTGTGGTAGAACCATGCAGTTGTTTCCAGAGCTCTGGAGAGACTGCTAATGCAATGAGGGTGCTCACAACCCTCTTATGCTGAGATCACAAACTTTTGTTCTGTGAAAAGTAGTTTTCCTACTCTGGCATGCCAGAGCAGAGTCCTGGAGGACCACTGACATCTGGTGGTCACTTCACTCTAAAGAAGACCAAGCCATATATATTTAATTTTACTGTGACTTGATCAAATTACATTTTACAGGTGGTCTGACAGAAATACATGCCAGGGAAGCATTAAGTTACAGGTCTTACTCTGTGTTTATTAACTTAGTGAAATTTGATAGCTGCAAGTAAATGCAGATGAACTGTAACACACAAACAACAAACTCAGTTAAAGCTGCCAGTACATTAATAGTATTGTTAGATTAAACCCACTCTAGAGAGAATAAAGCTTTTCCAAATAGAGCACATTTAATTCAACAAGTTCTTGAGAACCACTGGATCATGAAATAGAATTATATAAAACTGTCTTTTTTACAAATAAAAAAAGCACATTGTTTCCTAGGTAAGATGTTTCTTATTACTGAAAGGAGTAATGAGATTTAGGTCTACTTTTGCTAGACAACTAGCACAGTATGAAATAATAAGCAGGAATATCCAATAATTTTATCCAGATTGATATGTGTTAGATGGTGAGACTGCCCAGACAGAAACTGCCTCAGTTCTCTCCAGCAAACTTGAGATGATCTTCTTGACACCTAAATGCAATTGTGCAGAGAGACCACAGCCACCAGCACTGCACCTAAAATGTACTTAGGCCTGTTAGCACTGACTGTTGGCAGAAAAACACCTAAAGCTATGTTTTGTTTGTTGCATCTATGTACAACTTGTAAACAAAACTCTGAGGCTTTCAAACATTCATCAAGCATACAAAGGTCTTACTAAACTGTCATGAGAATTTTCAGCCCTTCCCAAATGCTTTTTTTGATGCAAAATGATTCAAAGTCTACCTTCAGGTAAATGTACATTTCTTATTGAAATGAGAGATCAGTTCAAAACTAATAAAACTCACACCGCCTGTTGAGTGGTAGAAGTAATCAAATTGTTTTTCTACACCTTTCCTCCATGCTACAAGAGAGCAGTTTTGCAAAAAATCAGCAGTACAAATCATGTCCAAACTCTCTGTATTTTTCACTTACCATCAACAAAACCCTTATCCATAAGTGAACAGATTGCTAAATTACAGCTTTATCTTCAATCTAGGCTACCTAACCAGAATGACAGAGTGAACTATTTTTAATTACTTATACAAAAAGGCATTGTTCTGCGTATGTTTTCTAGTTGGCTGTGGCACGTTGTGGGCAAGCATTTTATAGAGACGTGCAATTGCTAATGTTGCCAAGAAGTGTGCAAAAATAGTGTGCAAAAATAGCCAGTGCTCAGAGTGAAACACGAAAGGGTACATGGGACACTCACACAGAGGCAACTGTACCGAGCCACCCCAAAGAAAGCAGCAAATGTGCACCAAGATAGTTTGATTTCATTCTGCCAGAGTTTGAGGCTGAGCCAGAAAGGCTTTCAAAAGACAGGCGTCAGGTGTTTTGCTTCCATTTGTATTTCAGCAAAATTGTAGTATCTGTTGTCCAGTGGTGCCTCTGGAGTATTTCATTTGTGTGGTACACAAATCACTGATGTTTTTACCTGTTTCAGGTCTTTTCCTGTACTGCTGCATGAACATACACTGACAAAAGTGGCTTTACAAGATTACTTTTTAACACATTCCTAAAGGTCCAACTGCAAATCAACAGACAATGATCAGTACAGAGAAACTTGCTCCTGTACACAACAGGCACAATGTTCCGATTAACCTTACTCTGAGCATTTAAAGTAAGAGCTATTTTCAGTATTTTAACAATCCTGGTTTCTGCACAATAATGCATTTCATCTACAGTGAAAAGCTGTCACATTGCTGCATATCTATTAAATAAAAGCATTTTAATTAGGTCAGATACTGAGTAAAGGAGACAATAACCACTTTAACGAAGCACTGTCACAGTTATAGGCCCTTGGCTGAAAAGTACATCTCTTCTTTCCTTTGTCATCCCCCCAACACATATTTTTGAAAATATCTCAGCATTGCCAACCCAATTAAACAGCAGCAGGAGATGATTACTCTGTAGCAGTGTTCTAATTCACAGACATAATCGTTCTTCTAGGTTTATATTTTATTGAAGATATTTTCCTGGGGGGCAGAGATGCCCTCCACTCACCACCAGGGACAGGCAAGGTCTAAAAATAATTTTGCCTGGTTCTAATCGATAGCACCATGTTGGCAAATCTCTTCCGAAGACACAGGAAAGCAAGATAACCCACCCCTGCCAGCATGCTGACCAGCAGGGTGGTGCCTAGAACCCTGGGAGCCCTTTTCTTGGCCACACGGAATGCTGTTGGCAGGACAGCTGAGATTAATATATTGTTGACGTGTCCCAAAACTTTGTAAAATGCTTTTCTCTTCACAACACGCTCATAATAAGCCTCTAAATTGGGCCGCTTTCCATTTCCCCAGTTTCTTCTTGCTAATCCCAGAAACTTCAGGCGATGTAACGTGACAGCAAGTGACACATCTGCCAGACTGAAGAAATCACCACAGAGCCAAGGCTGATTTCCATCTTCTAAGCAGAGATAAAACATAAAGCATTAGGAACTAATGGAATATAAGCACATTTAGTTTAGTGCTACTTCAAAGTACCGTCTAATAAAGAGCAACAACATTTCAGCTAAAATATGACTTTAATCAATAAATATTTTCCTAATCCCTGTCCATTCTTTGCACAATCTTGTAAAGTCTTAGGCCCAGCAGACTGGCCTATATTTGTTAAGGAAAAAAAAATCCACATTCCAGGTTCATAAATTAAAAGTCACAGTAAACACTTATTTTCCTCAATTAGATTTCTCAAATCTGGATTAAATTAAACAGGATTGGAAAGGAGGAAGGCAGTTTAGCTTTTACTGAAAAAGCTACCTCTTGTCTGAAGAATTTATCATCTTGCCTGTGTCACTCAGCTCTATTCATTGAGCATTCACTCAAGTACTAACTCCAGCTAACTTGTTGGAGGCTTTCAAGCCAAAAAGAAATGGATCAGATGACTGACTTGCACCAAACATATCAGCACATTAAGATGACAGAACTTGACTGCCTGTCCCTTTTGTGTCTCTTATACCCCAAATTATGGGGGTTTTACACTGAGATGTTTAGAAATATGACAAATATTCACACTGCTCTCCACTAGTCAGGAGCACAGATGGAGACCCCAGGTACCCTCTCCAGTCAAAGGAAAGAGGTGAATCTTTCTGGGATGGCTCAGAGCAGGCACTGCCAGGCAGCATCACACTTTGCTGTCAGTGATCTGAACCACCACCACCTGAAAGGGCTGACATGTACTGACTATACCAAGAGCTTTTGAAACCCAGGATATGAAACTTGATAGCCAGCACAGCTATCACAGCTGCCAGCATAAGTACTCTGCTCTAGTCTAGATCTTGAATAGAGAGGACTGTGCTGCTCCTGTCTCATTTGTAACTTTTGCAGTTCATCCCACGCAGCAGGCATGGAAAAATGCTGGCATGAACACTCAGCAGCACCTCTCTAGAAACACAGAAATTTTTCAATCTCCTTTCCAACACATTTTCCACCACAGAAAAGCAACATTTTGGCACAAAGCTGGTACTAGTCCATTTTAACTGGCTACACAGGTCTGGAAAAAAGGCCTCTGTAGAAAAGGAGTGTATCCTAAGTTGCTGAAAGGATACCTGGGAATTCATCTAGTGCATTAAATAAGATGATGGAAAAGACCAAAGAATCTATTCTATGTGAAAGAAAAATGTCTGCAGTGGCAGCAGTAGTAGTTGAGGGATTCAGGCAATTGCAAGAGAAGCAGGAGCTCGGAGTTTGAACAGGACCTGGAGAAGTACAGATCACAAACCTCCAAAGTGGGAATACCTCAGACAAAATTCCAAGAGGCAATAGTCCCGTGTTTCACACAATCCTGCAATCCCAGAAGCTTTCATAAACTCATCAATATTGTATCAGTTCAGTCCTTGGAAAGGCTACTTAGCAGAGAAAGGAAAGGGGTTGCTGAAAATGGTGGCAGACATAATTTGCTAAACAAAATCCTTCCGTCCTACATGAGTTAAAATATTTTCTGTGACTTTCACTGTTGAGTCAGTAGAAAATTTAATCTAGATTTTCAACTGCTGGTTCAAACCTACAGTTGTGATAGTAACCAGTAATTATTACAACAGCTATTTATAGAGCTAAATGCAAAAAGTTATTGATTTGAGCAGATGCAGTTGATATTGACTGATGCTTCATGCAGTTTCCAGTGAAGTCAGGGGAAGGACTCCTATTGGCACCACTGGGAGTTGAACCACTCTGTGAATAAGCAGAAGACTAATCCCATTTAAACAGAATTCAGGATGCTGATACGGTCAGGTGCCTGTGGGTATAGATCAGGGGGAAGGTCAGCACTGCAGATGTCCTTGTAGGAGTGTGTTACAGACCGGCTAGCCACCACAAAGAGGCAGATGATACACTCTACAGGAGGCTGGCAGAAGTCTCTCAATTTTCAGCCCTTGTACTTGTGGGGGACTTCAGTCTGCCAGATGCCTGCTGAAAATACAACACAGTGGGGAAGAGCAGGAGATTCCTGGAGTGTATGGAAGAAAACTTACTCTCAACTGGAGAAGGACTCATGGGTGATGTGGTGGTCAGTGGCCATCTTGGGCACAGCAACCACGAAATGACGGAGTTTTTAGTTCTGGGTGAAGTAAGGAGAAGCACCAGCAGAACTGCCACCTTGGACCTCTGCCAGGCAGACTTTGGACTGCTTAGGAGACTGATTGACAGAGTTCCTTGGGAGCCCTGAAAGGCGAAGTAGTACAGGAAAAACTGGCAAGATTTAAGGAGGAATTCTTAAAGGTACAGCAACAGGTTGTCCCCATATGCTGTCAGAGACAAAGACCAGCCTGGTTAAACAGGGAACTTAGGCTGGAACTCAGCATAAAAAAGACTGTGTCTCACCTCTGGAAGGAGGGGGGTAACTACAAGGATGTAATGGGACTATGCAGGAGAAAATTAGAAAGAAAGCCAAACTGGAACTTAATTTGGTCACTGAAGTTAAAGACAACAAAAAAAGCTTCAGTAAATACAGTGACAGCAAAAGGAGGGCTAAAGAGTCTCAATCTTTTGCTGGATGGAGGGGGAAACGTAGTGGGTGATGAGGAAAAGTCTGAAGTACTTAATGCCTTCCTTGCCTCAGTCTTTAACACCAAAACCCCTGGTTATCAGGCTATCCAGCTTCCAGAGCTGGAAGTTGGTGATGGGGAGCTGAGTGAAGACCCTACAACCCAGAAGAAAATGGTTAGCGACCTGTCATGCCAGTTAAATACCCACAAGTCTATGGGTCAAGATGGAATGTGCCCAAGAGTAAGAGGGGAGCTGCCAAAAATTTGCCAATTATTTATATTATTTACCAGAAATCCTGATTAACCACAGAAGTCTCTGTCACCTGGAAATTAGCAAATATAGTACCCATCTACAAGAAGGGTCAGAAGAAGGATCCAGGAAACTACAGACCCGTCATCCTGACCATGGTACTGGGAAACACCATGGAGCAGATTGTCCTGAGTGTCACTACAAGGCATGTGCAGGACAACCAGGGGAACAGGCCCAGCCAGCATGAGTTTACAAAGGCAGGTCCTGTTTGGCCAACCTGACCTCGTTCCATGACCAGTGACACATTCACTGGATGAGGAAAAGGCTGTGCATATTATCTAGATACCTGTAAAGCTTTTGACCTGTCTCCCAGAGCATTCTCCTGGGCAAACTGGCTTGGGTGTGTACATTCTTCATTGAGTGAAAAACTGGCTGGATGTCCCGGCCCAGGGAGTGGTGGTGAATGGAGTTGCATCCAGTTGGTGGCTGGTCACTAGTGGGGTTCCCCAGGGCTCAGTATTTGGGTCAGTCCTTTCTAACAGGATGAGAGGAAATGGCCCCAAGTTGATCCAGACAAGGTTCAGATTAAATATTAGAAATGTTTTTCACTGAAAGAGTGGTCAGGCATTGGAATATGTTGCCCAGGGCAGCAGACAGCAGGATATGGTTTAGGAGTGGTTTTGATGGTGCTGGGTTGACAGTCAGACTAGATCATCTTGGAAGTCTCTTTCAAACATTGATGATTCTGTGGTTCTGTGAAAAATTTGCCTTTCATTTGGGTGGAAACAGCTAAACAGGATTGCTTTCCAAGAGGGTGAGGGAAGAGGGTTGCCTAATGATTAGAGCAATTATTCAGATTTCTTATTCTGCATATAACATAAATATCAGCAGAGTATCTGCACAAGACTATAATAAACCTGTATTAAACATTAAGGTTGTGATCTTAATAATGAAATGAAGCCTACACCTATAACATCAACATTCTGTAGTTAATTTTTTTCCTGATATTTTTTATAAAAATACTAAAAAAATCTGCAGCTAATTATACTCATTTTGCTGAAAATCTGATCAAGCACTCTCATGAGGCAGTGAGAACTCATTAACTGGAACAGTAAAGTAAGCTAGTATTTAAAACAGTATTGATCCCTTCTGTGATGTATAGATCAATATATACTAAAAGTATCAAACCTGACACATTAAAAATTGTTTTATAATGGTGCTGTCAACAAGTTTACTCAGTGTCCTCAAACAGAAATATTAACAGGATTTAGCAAAAAAAATTCCTTACCTGGTGTTTCTTCATTTCGCCGCTGCAATTCAGTCTCAACCTGATCCAAAACTTTTTCCAGTTCATCCAGTATTTTCTTTAGGTATTTTATATTATCATGATCCAGTAGTTTAGACTAAATAGACATACAGTTTAGTGTTTTAATCATCATACAGAGTTTATACTTTTATCAGAGAATCTTATACTTAGGATACTACAGCGTTTATTCATAAAATGTTATTATTTTCTCCACATAGTCAGATGGGTACCATATGGATACTGGTGACAATTCAGAAAACAGAAGAAAACTTTAGAGATGCCAGATATTAAGATTTGCCTACCCCTGCAGGGTGTTCAACAGCCCAACACTAGCACTGATGTGTACTTACCTCTGAAGTCAGTGGGACCAGTCCAGTACTTCAGCACACACTTGAAGTGTGTAGCTGATCTGAGGACAGACTGTTTCATGCCTTGAAGGGTTAAACCACTGCATGACATTACTGGTAATGACAAGTGAAACAAATGTTTATATTGTGACCAAAAAATCTAACACTAACAAGCTCAAAATAAAGGGACCCAAACAAAAGGGTTTGTTACCTTAAGGCGCTTCTGTTTTGCTATATAGGCATCTTGAAGGTCTGGATTTTCTTCTGCAAGTTTCTTCAATTCTGATTCTGTGTTACTTATTTGACCTAATTAAAAAAAGAAAAAAACAAAAAAAAAAAAAAAACACCAAAACAACACCAAGGTAGACAAAAAAAGGAATGACAAATATTAGATAGCCAAACATACTCATAATGCAATCCAAAGAAACTGATCAATTGCCTGTGTACAAGTATCATACCCAGGAAATTGGAAGGGTTGCTTCAATACAGCATCTGCACCAGCTTAGGATTTAAGCATATCATGTTTTGAAAAACTTAAATGCTTTTTAAATTGACCCACCACACCTTCAGCTCATCAGTTTGCAATATGACAGTGCTGATAATCCCACACTGAGATTTCTTGTCACTGTAGGCCATAGGCATAATTTCACAGCAAAAGCCTAAATGCCACTGAATATGGAGCCTATGTGTTTTTATTTAGCTAAAATCTGATGCCAGAGTCTGTGATCCTTTTGGAAATGTTCCTTAAGAACTGTGTGCACGTCCTAGAAGAACATTCATTACATGATTTTAAGAATGAAAGATGTGAAAAGTTTAAGTTAATTTTACTGATTTCCACTATGCATCTATAGCCTTTTCCTTAAAATGGGGCTTTGCTTGAAAATGCCATACTTATAAACCTAGAATACCAAAGTACAGTGATTTATAAATCTTCTAAAAATAAATATTTCTAATCATAAACCAAGAACAAAAGAATAATTATAGAGCATGAATCACCTCTCATTTGCACTTGATAATAAAGTTTAGTTACAATTAAGTCTGATAAGTTAAACCGATAAAATTCTTTCTAGAGAATAACAAACTCACTTTTTTATATATTCCTTTCAACATGACTGTGAAAGCCATCCTTCAATACAGTGTATGAAGAAATTGAAGGATGTACTCATACAACTAAAATTTTACATATGCAATTAATTACTTACTTGGATTTGGTATGCATAAACATAATACACAACTGTGTATTATGTCTTATTATATCTAGCAGTCTGAAAACAAACAGGTGTTTCAAGCTGAAAATGAAACCATCTCCAACCAGGAGAAGTTTGAACATGCAAAGGAATTGTTAGAGAAACATTCACAGGCTTTTCAAAAAAATGCTTCAAATCAAAAAATGTAGGCTATGCTTTAAGCATGAAAAGATAAGAAAACATCCCAATTTAGAAGAGCAATAATGTTAGCTCTGCCAGTATGAACATGTGCAAATTGAGAACAATTTACACCAACTAGAAGCTAGAGCAGAAAAATACATACAGCAAAAAAAACAGAGGACAATGTTGTAAGGGGAACTGTAATAAAAGCACTGATTATTACCATGTGAAAACAGAAAAACTAGCCATAATGCCCATGAGTAAAGCACAATTGTTCAGTAAATAGTTAGCATCCACGTTTGGGGAAAAAAAAAAAATCAAAACCACCAAACCAGACAATGCACTGATGTAAGAGAATAATTTGTGTTCTTGGACAAGGGGGAGTGGCTTTAAACTGAAGGAAGTAGATTGAGATTAGATATGGAGAAGAAATTCTTTCCTATGAGGGTGGTGAGGCCCTGGAACAGATTGCCCAGAGAAGCTGTGGACTCCCTATCCCTAGAAGTGTCCAAGGCCAGGCTGGATGGGGCTTGGAACAGCTTGATCTAGTGGAAGATGTTGAAACTGGATGATCTTTAAGGTCCCTTCTAACCTAGGCCATATGGTTCTATGATTTTATGATCCTGTAATTCTGTGTTACTTCAGTAACAACAACTATGCAACAATATGGAAAATTAAATGCATGCCTTCACTTCTGACAACATAATAGTGTGTTACCAGAAATTTTAAGGAGGAGGATAACACATTTTGTTGGAAATATGATTTCTCAAGCTAACACAATATCACCATTTATGATATCATGGACTTACTAACAGTATAGATGTATTACATTTCAAAGACTCTGCAGTATTTGACTTTGTTCTACATTCTAAAATATCATACAAAAAGAAACCAACACTAGATAAACCACTGACATTGACAAAAAAAAAATCAGAGATCTCAGAATATAATAGTAAACAGGGAATCATCATCCAGACATGCTGTCAGGAGTTGATACTTGTCCTAGAACTACTTAGTTCTTTCATAATACATTGAAGGAAACATAAAGGCATTTAATTAAAAGGTAGCGGTGGTACAAAAAAATTATCTCCACAGACACCTCAAAAACAACATTTCCTCTTTCCCATTTCCAAATCCCAACAATACACAATCAATAAAAAGTATATGCACAAATCATCAAGGACTGCAACTAAAATTCATCATCTGTGCTCAGTACTTTGTGTTTAAGCTGGACTTAAGAAAGAAGATGAATGTAATGCAGCAACCTACTAAGTCAGAGACATTCAGAGCTACACCAGTACATACTACGGATCCTGCTGGTAGCATAGGCTGGAATCATGGAGTCCACGGTTAACTCGGGGTGCAGGATGCAGCCATGTGTGTAGGCATCCATAGGCAAGGAGTCTAAGAGCTCCCTGTAGTGTTGCACCCTTGGATAATACATGCTACCCTCTTCTGGCATTAATCTTGGTACTTCTTCTGCAAAACAAAGTTAAAAATAAAGTTAAGAAAAGAAGAATCATCTAATTGACCAAAGTTCACTCAATCATGTCCAGCTGGTACAGGTGACACAGCCACAGGTAAGAAAGCTTCACTTATTCCCCAGCATAACTCAATAGTGTGATTGCAGTTCAGAGAAATGTATATTTGTAGTTCATTTAAAAATGTTTTATAATTCTGATTCCTATGCAGCAACCCATACAAACATGTATTTAAGAAGTTTTCAAATCAGGAAACCACTTTCAGCTCTGTTACATACATCTAGGAATGGGTGACCATAACATACAACCCCATAATGCTCTCACAGCTGGGGACAGCTGAGTTTCCAGGAAATTGTTATAGCTGAAACATTACTGCTCCTGCAATGGTGTAAAAATTACAGCACAGGAATCCTACACAAAGGGCTGGAAGGATTCCTGAACACCAATGAGTTTTACCCTACCCTTGATCTACATGGGCCCAACTCCTTTTTTGACTAAAAGACAGCACAAATTATGTTCACTCAACAATGAAGTTTTCTTCATGCCTCATAAATTGCAGTGCTAAATCTCTGAAATACAAAATGCAGCCACCTTCAGACCTATACAAAATACAGCTTTGCATTTCCTTCAAAAATTGAGGCAAATTTTTTTGGTTGATGTTTGTTTTTTTTTAAAGTACAAGCACAAAGAACTTCAAAACCCTGCACATGATCACTTCCAAGGCTTCTCTTCCTGCTCTTTTAACTCTTCATTCCATTTTGGTTCCAAAAAAATTAGAAAATTAGCTCATTCTACTTCCATTGTTCTACAGAAGATTTTTCTGAAATTAAGCATGTTTCTTCTTATCTCACAGAGAATCTGGAACTGCTCAACAAAGGCAGTCATGCAGCACTGTTCAGTGTGTTATTTTTCATGTGTCACACCAGGGTTAGTGCAGCTAACTTAGTGCTGCTGCCATTCCTGGCCTCTCCATCCTTCCTGAACGGCTAAGGAGGACAGTGGTAGGTTTTACTTATAAAGGTTCACTCATGAAGGTACTGGAAAGCCTTCAGCTCATTTTAGAGGAATATGTTTTCAACCCAAACTGCTAGCTATTAAGAAGCCCTTTTACTTGTGAGACTATAAACATATTCTGCCCTGAATGAAGAGTCCTGCAATGACACAGAGCTGCTCCCAGCATTGCTGCAGTTTACGGGGTGAGGGGAAGAACCAAGTACTGAAATGCCTGTGGGATTACCATCTACAAACGTTGCTTCAAGGTAATCAATAATCTGCGTTGCCTCACAAATTATGTTTTCTCCATGGATCAGGACGGGTACTTCTCCAGAGGAGCTCAAGCGCATGAACCACGGCTCGTTGTGCTCGCTCAGCGGCAGGTTCACATCGCGCTCCTCGCACTTCAGCGCCTTCTCGGCTATTGCCAACCGCACCTGGAACGGCACCGCCGGGGTCACCCGGGCAGCATCCCCGGCCGGGCAGCATCCCCGGCCGGGCAGCATCCCCGGCCGGGCAGCATCCCCGGCCGGGCAGCATCCCCGGCCGGGCAGCATCCCCGGCCGGGCAGCATCCCCGGCCGGGCAGCATCCCCGGCCGGGCAGCATCCCCGGCCGGGCCGCTCTGCCGGCCCTGCCTTGGCGCACCCACGGCCGCTCCCTCCATCCCTCCATTCCCCATCCCTCCATCCTCCACCCCTCCCGCCCCGATGCCGCCGCGGGCGCGCAGGGGCTGTGGGCACGGCTGGAGGCGGCGATCCAGGGCCCGCTCCCCCGCCTACCCCTCACCTTCTGCGAGGAAAAGGACTGCGTCCAGTGGTACAGCACCAGCGGCGCCATGCCCGGCCCGGCTCGGCTCGGCCCGCGGCGCTGGGCGGGGCAGGAAGCGCGGGCGCGGAGCGGCGGCCGATCCGCTCTTGGAAATTACCCGAAGGGAATACCCGGGGGATGCGGGGAACAGCCCTCACTGCTCGGAGGACAGCCCTTCCGAAGGGGAAACCGCCTGCAAAGCCGTCTGCAGCATCCCCTAAGGAAGCGCAGGAAGATGGATGCGCAAGTAGGGAAGGTCACATGGCAGGATTTAGCCTTTTTTATTTATTTGGGTTTTGGTTTTTGGTTTTATTTTTTTGTGGGTTTTTTTTTTTTTGTTTTTTTTTTTTTTTTTTTTTTTTTTAACCAGTGTTTCCAGTATGAATTTCAGGGACATCATCAACACACGCTTGGGGAAAAATCAAAACAAACAAGACAAAACAAAACACCGCCCCCCCCCCCCCAAAAAAAAAAAAGGCAACCAACAAAAAATACAACCAAAAAACACCAAAAAAACCCACCCATAAGTCATCCTGAATTGGACCTTGCGGGCATATATCCTCAATTGCAAAATGAATCATAACAAGAAGAAACAAAGCTTTCAAATAACTTTTTTCACTCTCAAGAGAGAAAGTTTCTTAATTATTATCTTTTTCTAGGCAAAATTAGAAAATCTAACAGTTTTGCAGGGCTTTTTTCATTTTCCCTGTGTGAAGCAAGGACCTTTTGGAAAAGTATTTGATAGTGAACAATGGCTTACATCATCAGGAAATGCCTCTTCTGTATCTTACACTGGAGATAGTTTAGAAATGTGATTGCTGATCATACATTAGACACTATCAGCAACAGCAGGCAGATTTTAGCAGAGTTAAAAAGCACAGTGAGATTACAGAGTGCAGAGTATTGTTATCTTCATTCTGACTGCTCAGTTCCCAGAAAAGGCAACTCTTTCAGGTAAGCCTGATAACTCAGTCCCACGTGCCATTTCTGGATAACAGGTGAACCTCATGATCAGTATCTTAAAGACCTGAACCTAGTACATTGAGAGCTGTATCCCAATAACAAGAACATTAAGGGAAATTTTTACTAATGTTGAGCAAGGGAATGGATTTAAGTCACTGAGACACGGTAATGGACAAACTTCATAAATAAAAAGGAAGAAACAAAAAGCCAGCTTCCAGCCCTGTACTGATCATGGGAGTGGGCACAAGGGCAGGCCCACGCCTTCCTCAGAGACCACTCCCTGCTAGAGTCACAAGCCAAAATAATCTCTTCAGAAGGTTATGCCTGGTGAGAGGCTTCTCACAAATCCCAGCTGATATCAATCAGTGTTACTGATGGCAAATCCCACATTTGGGGGAATTTAATTTGATTGTTATTCTTCAAAAAGTTGGAGAATGTGCTTAGAACTGACCACAAGAATGCAGTTGATGGCCTTATGGCTGGATTTACTTCTCTTTAAGATACATGTCTAAGGTAAGAGTGCTGGAACATCGTCCCATGCACAAGGGCTTTACCCTGTGACTCACCAATAAATGGATAATTTCATAGATCCCTGCCTAGGCTGCTGTACAGCTGTTCCTCACAACTAGATTTTACAGTAACTCAAGGGAAAGAACTTTATAAAATTTACATGAACTAGGCACTCTTTCAGGTGTCCGCTTTGCTTTTTTTTTTTTGTTCATTTTGCCTTTTAATCAAAATGTTGTGTTGTCCTTTCATCAATTACCATATAGACCACTACCCTGCTTCTCTTGGTACAGTTAATTTATTTAATATCACACATGTACTTCTGTGTTTGATTTTTTTACATGGTTTACATGTCTAGAAAGGCAAGGAAATGTATCTATCTTATAACACAATAAAGAAAGAAGGACCAAAGAGCTGCAATCACATACAGGCGATCCTTCCTCCTAACCTAGTCATCCATATTGCTGTGAAATACAGAAAAATACTGACCAGTTGGAGCAGGTCCAGAGGACCAGATGATTTGGGGATGGAGCACCTCTCTTATGAGGAAACACTAGGAGGATTAGGATTGTTCACCCTGGAAAAAAGAAGGCTTACAGGCTGCCAAATGATGGCCTTCAGTACCTGAAGGGAGTCTACTGGAAAGACTAAGAGGGACTTTTTACAAGAGCTTGGAGTGACAGGACAAAGGGGAATGGCTTCAAACTGAAAGAAAGTAGATTAGATATTAGGATGAGATTCTTTACTGTGAGGGTGGTGAGGCACTGGAACAGGCTGCCCAGAGAAGCTGTGGTTCTCCATCCCAAGAAATGTTAAGGCCACATTGGAAGTGGCTCTGAACAACCTGGCCTAGTGAAGGTGTCCCTGCCCATGGCAGGGGTGTTGGAAGTGGATGATCTGTAAGGTCCCTTCCACCCTAGGCCATTCTATGATTCCCTGATAAATACCACCCCGATGTCCATGTTTATAGCCCTGGTTCCGCTGAAGGAGCGGCTGCCTGCGGCCGGGACCCCTCCAGGCCGACAGCGCCGTTCCCAGGCCTGGCCACACGAGGCCTCCCTTTTCCCAAACACGCTGCATAGAACCTTCCTTCTTCCAGAGATGAAGAAAAAGGGACGAACAATTCCTTTCTCTTCAGAACCAGCACCTATCCATCCACCTATGTTTGCCCTTCTACCTTTCTCATACCCACAGAAAAGCAAGCAAAAGGGCCAGCATATGAAAAAGCTCACCACAACCTGGAACACCTTGTTCCACAAGCATTTACACAACCGAAATAAAAGTCTCCTTAAGGCATGTTTAATTTGGGCCATAAATACACAAAAAGCACAAATGCAAATCTGACTGGCATCTTGGCAACTTGTGGCTTCAAGCAGACCCTCAGATCTGTGAGATAAATAATTTTTCCTATCACACTGATGTTCTTGCCCTGTTTCTCTGCATGGCCTCTCTTGGGCCTTTTTTGGCATCCTATATATGTTTACAAAAATATATGCATATATGCACGCCCCTCTAGAAGTTTTTTTTTAATGCACATATTTTTATATCATGGAAGGAAAATAACATTTACAGCTAACGCTAAAAAATAAAAACATTTTGATAAACAGTTATAAACAGTTATATAAAATGGGTGAAAGATCTGGAAATCAGAATTCTGGTAATCAGTTTTCTTCTTTACTTCACCCTTCACTCCATGTTATTAACAGGAAACACATAGGTCAGATGTGTCATTAAAGTAATTGATGCAAGTTAAAAAAAAGCAACTGTTTTTTTTCCTGATCAGATCAATTCATTGAGCCTATTGAAACCCAAACATATTAGACTACAGGGGGGGGAATTTTTTTTTTTTTCTATGCAGCCAAGAGCCATTATAGCTGAAAATTAGCTGGATTCTGTTTATGAATCATTAACAGACACATTGGTTCAGTTCCAAGTGCAGAGCCAGCCTAATTGACAGTGTTGCAGGAGTTAATACTTGTTGGAAAAGTAAGGCAGGTTCTGTTCTGGACCTTCTGTCATCAATGGTTATTGATTAAATTCCACTGGCAGATGCTGCTTTACTGATGATGATATGAGTCAAAACAACATAGCACTGAACTCAGGTACACAGCTGAGACTTAATACTGACATAAGAATGCACAAGAACTTTCTTTAACATGACCGAAAAATTAGATATGCAACTATATAGAAAGAGTGAGAGCAGCATTATGTCTTGATAGTCACAGTTGAGACTGTGCCCTAATTTAACTGCATATAAAACCATGGAGTGGTGGCAATTGTAGATAGCTGATTCATGTTCTCAAGAAATATAATTTGTCAGTTACCATTTTACATCCAACAAAATCAACTTATAATAGAATTTATTTAGTCATTTTCAAAGTTACTTAACACATCATACATGATTTATAAATCTCAACAGTTTTGATTAGAATGAATTTTCCTGAAATATAAGGTTTTTAATGCACACACAGAAAGAGATTTAATATATTTTCATAAGGTGAAAAAAATGCAGTTTCTTAGTCATAAACCTTAAAATCCAGGTATTAACACTAAAGCTTTATCGAGTCTATCCCTCCTCAAGCTTTTATGTAAACAGCATCTTTACTATAAAATCTAACATATCGGCCAAATTCAAACTATTTAAAACTTTTTTTATACTTGCCCACGTTTGTTGTCTCTGTGCACATGTGTAATATGCTGGCTCACAAACCTGGATCATTACCAAGCTTTTAGGAACAATTCTGTGTCATCACTTCACATGTTTCTTCTTCCCTCACACTAACTTAGACAAGTCACCCACAACAGTGAAAACTTTGTACCCCTGTGCATACCATCCAGGTGTTGATATTTATTCTGGTTTTAATCTAACAGTGATGACATTTTGTTTGCACAGCACTGTCTGGCACATTGGCTTTTGGTTGCCCATTAAAATTCACATATTACCACAACACAAACAATGAATGTAAGAAATATTCCAGCTTCCACCTATTATTGCCTGTGGCCAAAACCAGAGTGCTCAACTCTGACCTTGTAAAATAGATTGGACAGATGCTGAAGCAAAGTCCACCAAAGTTAGAGAGGTGATTTGTACTGGCTTCAGTGGGCCCTGTACCAGCTCTTAGGCCAGTTCAGATTCTATTACCATCACACTGTAAAATATAAATATCCAGTAACTGGATGACACCCAAACACAGAAAGCCTTAAGAAAACCTAAGGAGTTAAATACAATTTTGTAAAATGTCCTCTGAAGTCTCATGGTATTTCCATTTTTGACTGCAAAACAGTTTTATAATATTTCCTGAAAAATTATAGAAATCAGTTTATTTCCATCCCTGAAACAAACCCAAACTTAAACAATTTTCAAAAATTTCTAAAAATCTTGTTACAATTTCTACTGGAAATGTGAACACTTTGATAAATTAATTTGTAAATAAGTTTAAACATTTAATCTTTTTCCAGCAAACTGCTCAGAAAAATAGCTCTAAGATGCTTTAAAACATAATCACGTACTTCCACACCTTGTTATTGACAAGTAAAAAAATAGGGGTCACTAAGGAAGATCCATTTCCAATCACGGTGACAACATAGAAATACAGCTGTTATTTAAAAAAGGAAATTCTGGTTTCTTCAGCTTTAGTTCTTGCTGTTTGCTCATTACTTTTGTGCAAGCTGGAGAGTAACATGCAAAATATTTCAATTAGACTCCTTGAAATCTCACTCCATGTCAGACATCTGTGTTAGACAGAAGTAAAAGAAAAAAATGTTTTGAAAAGCTTAGATCATCATCTGTCCTAGAGCACCCTTCACCAGCACAGCAGCAGGGATGGAGGCTGTGCTGTCCTGGGCCACCATGGGCTCCACACCACCACAAGAAAATCTGGGCAATGCAGCTCACAAGTGCTCATGACAGGGTGGGAGCCATGAGTGTAGGTATTTTCTTTTGCTAAGACTCTTTTCCCCTCAATCTAAATCACATAATTTATCCATTACTATTGCATTGTGTTTTCAAATGGTAGTACAGCAGAAACAATGAAATTGTAGTGGTCAGTTATGATACATCAATTTACTGTACATTTACTGAATTTTGAAAATTAATTAATTCTTATTGCTTGAAATAAAAGAACAGCAGACTATAAAACAGCTGCTTACGTTCACTATCAAGTAGCATGCAAACATAACATTCACCTAACTCCTTTCAATAAGCAAGACCCTCATTTGTGAAAGTAAAAATAGGACAAGCTACAGTTTTGGGCAGCAATAGATCTGGGCACTGAATCACTGTCTATGTTCTTTTGGCACTGACTGAAACATGCTGGCATGATTTTTTCTCAACTGCGTAACGTCACTCACAAATAGAGAACAAATACCAGAGCTACTGCTCTGAAAACACACTTCCCCTACCACATTTAAAGAAATCCCAATTAGATTTTCTTAAGAAAGACAGAGGTAGGATATTAGGCAAGAATACTTGCAATTTAGTATTTATTGAGTTATCTGGAGAGAGAAAAAAAAAAAAAAGCACTATACAGAGAGAGGGATGAATTTAAATCCCGTGTGTGTAACTGATACAAATGAAAGTATGAAGTTGTCCCTGTGCCCTGTGCGAGCTCAGGGGAGAAGTGAGGGCAGCAGGCGATGGTATGTGTCTGAAATAACAAACCCTCTCCACTAACACCCGAGCTAATGCACTGGTGTGGGGGCAAAGCCAGAGGAGAGAAGCTGCAGAAGCTGAAACAAGCTTTTCAAATTTTACAGAGACGTGCAAACTGGTGGGGGGTGGAGGAAGACATGGTGCCTTGGCTTAATTCCTGTAGTGTCCTGTCAAGACCACAGGGCAGAACACAAAGGAAGAAGTTGATCTGTATGTTACAGTCCTCGGAGCAAAACACAAACATTATAAAAGCACAGCAGTTATATTAACTTGAGTCAATATGGACAGAACTTTGGGACAAGGCAGTAAGAATATTCTTTTGGCCCAGCGGGATAATCTATCTTTTCAAGATGAAGAAATTGACAGGGTTTAATTCTTGGCCTTGAATAATTAAAATTTCACCTCTAATGTGCTAGATAGGCCACTGCCACAGACCTTCAGGGCTATCTAACTTAATTTCAATATATAGCACAAAGTTAGAAATAACTAAAACTGGAAAAGAAATTTAATCTCAGCTTCTTTCTGATTTCATTTTACAATATATTTTATTTCCAGTTTTGACATTGTGTGTGACCCAAGATAATTGAACAAAGAGCTATTTTTTAGTTCACCTTTCCTCCTCTACAAAAGCTTCATGCTTTAACAGTTCTAAGTCACTGAGAAACAAGCTAACACGCAAGTACAGGGTTCATATCTTGGAGCAGCGTTTTCATACTGTGATTAAATTTGTATTCCCCCTAAACTGCGTTTTGTTTGAACTCCATGCCTTGTGATCCCGTTTCCTCCCATTTTCTTGATGTCTGCTACTTCAGTGCTGGCAGAAGATCCCTCTGAACTGCAGCTGCATTTGTAAATGTTTCATCAAAGCCCTGAAGGTCTGGTAAGCAGCAGACCCGGTGGGTGCTACAAATGTGATCTGGGTCTATCTCGGGGAGGAACAGCATGACCGTATTTACTGCCGATGCTATTCTGGGGGCTGGATGACGTGCTTCTCCCCTCTGCCTGAGCAACACTTGCCCGTTCGTCTTTCAACACTCACTCCCAGCATGACAGGATGAAATAAAACAAAATTTACTGGTAGCAAGCGTACTTGCATATTGAAGACTTCCATTCTAACAACTTCATGCACACTCACAGTCTTATTTCAATAATCACGTAAATAAGATTTTGTCCTCTAGGTGGATATGATTTTAGGTTCCATTAAAAAAAATAAAACTATAAGAAGATAAAGAAAAGTATTACCTCATAAAATAATTCAAATTATTATGGGGGCACAAGCTTATTTGTCCCCATAAATGAACTCTTAACTCAGGACATGGCAACACAGTAGGCTCCAGCTCTGCACAGCTCTTCCAAATGTGGACAGCAGCTGTGTGTCTCAAAAACTGTGAAAGTAGAGGGGAAAATACTGTATTTGTTAAAGCAATTGTGCATGTAGCAATTGTACAATTGTTAAAGCAAATGTGCACCTCTTCCAAAATCAGGCAAATTAGTTTACAAACTGAAACTCACTCAATAGCCAGAAGAATGAGCCAGGCACTTCCAGTCATTGATTAAACCCAACCTATCTGTGCTAGACTTTGTAAGAGAAAGGAGGAAAAATTTTAAAAACCCAAACACGTGAAAAACACAACAAAATTTCTGATTAAAATAACATGCACATTTTTCACACAATTTTTTTTAATCTAGAAACATGCCACTGACACCAAATGGCACAGAAAAGATCACCTTTTCTTTTTTTTTTTTTTTTTGTCCATTAAACCTACACAAATCATTTTCAGCTCTAGAACTAGAGAATCACAAAGTTGCACGGTGCCAGATTCATTCCCTTTCTGGTTACTGAAATTTAAGGTAAGAACACCCTGACATCATAAATTTTCAAAACTGGCTGAAATTTTTAAAATATTTAATTTGGCCCAATTTTGCAAATATGCAATCAGCTGGTAAAAATAAAATCTGATTTACAGTTTCGTTAGACAGAAAATGCAGTCTCAAATTTACATAAAAACAAAACTATATCCCTTTACAAGTGAAGACAAAACTGCAACTCTCAGTTTCTAACTTTAGCATGTTGTATCGCAGAAATAGTCCTCCAGCTCTGTTAATTTTTTTTTTTTCAGGGCAGAACTCCTTATAAGCAAAAATAGCAGATAGATAACTGTGGGTGAACTAACATAATTTCTGCTATTATCACATGAAATAAGACAACTTCAAAATCAATTTTACTTCTCATATCGGCTGAAAAAAAAATTGTACCAAACATAAACAAATACTTTGTACCTAACATAATGAAATACCATGCAGGTCAGTGACAACTTTTTTAATTAACAACCTAAAACAGAAACTAAGGTGATCTCCACAATGGTGATTTTAGGCATACCTACAAGTGAACGATTCAGTGATGAATACATGCCTAACTAAAAACAAATTATAATTCTGTAAGTCAATTACATTCATTATGCATTCAGACATAAGAGAACATCATATAATTGTTTTTCAAATACACTGTTATTAGGAAGACATACATTCCATGATTAGAACAGACACTGTCAGAGATATTTTTATATTCTGCAGAAATCTTAGACTAAATTCCACCATTACATACTTAATACAAAGTATAGGTGATTTACAAAAACTCAAATAATGGATAATTTTTCATAAAGGACCTTTTGTACAAGATCATAAACTTCTACATAAAAATATTTTACTTACTATGACAACAGCAGTTTCTAAAGAATATTTTGATAAAAATCAAAGTACATACAAAAATCTCAAAGTACATACAAAGACACAAAATCTGGTTTAGACTCCACCGAGATTAAAAAAAGAGGAAGAGATTACCTTTAAACAAAACTTAAGGCTTAAAATTCTCCAAATCATACAGTTTGTTTTTAGGAAAAAATACTGCAAACACTAATTTATCCAATGCCTATCTTGTACTTGCCAGAAACACATAACACAGATATACATAACTTATTCACATGCAGAGCTGCAAACACGAATTCATGTGAATTCACCAAGAGCATAAAAATGGTTCTGCACCTGCACAACACAGAGACAGATATTCAAAATTCTGCATTGTTGTTTGTGTCTTCCAAAGTGCAGAATCTAATTTTTAAGTGGAATTTCAGTGGACAAATAGAAAACCATTTTGCACCAATGTGGTATTACAGATAAGTGCACTTGTTAAGAAGCCAGTTTTCAAGATGCAGAGGGGGCTGATACTGTAATCCACACAGGGAAAGGGTTACTTCATCATATAAAAACATCATGACATTATGTCACAAACACTGAAATGGCCAACAGAAGAGAAGCAAATGAAGAATAAATGAAATCTCATAGCAGCTGGGAGATTTAATTCAGTGGTTAGGCTGATTATGATGCACTAACCCTTGCTGTATTCTTTTATATAAACTTAAATATCAAAACACATTAAGATATTTGACTTGTATGTTAGCTGTGGTGAGAAAAATTTTCTTCCATGGCATAAATATCCCTGAAGAAGCAGGTGAAACTTATCAATTGGGTGCACTTCTCAACTCAGGCATAACAAGCATCTGTTTGTCTTTTACTGTTTTATCAAAAATCAGTTAGAGTAAGCCGCATTATCCTCACCAAAGTTTAAGCAGATTGAGGGAGTGGCTTTCTATTAATGGTCTTTGCGGCACAGCCTGCTTAGCCCTATGGTAATGTCCTCTAAAGCTCAATTCCTCTGTTGTAGACTTTGTTAATGGAAACATATCTCAAAAGTGACTGTACTGTACCCAAAATATCCATATTACATTCAGTATTGAACAGCAAAAAAACCTCTCAGCTTTTGCACCTCTGGTACCATTTGTCTTGTTTTCTCCATCATAAATTGAAGAAAAAAAAAAGAAAAAACCCCATAAAACCAAAAACAAAACAACCACCAACAAACCCAAAACACTGTCATATTTAGAATGACAGTGATTTTCATTTAATTTTGCAAATGGATTCACTCAGAAGAACCAATTATCTGATGTATAAGAAGCACCAACACTAATTCATTGGTGAAATGCAACAGTTGCTTGTTCTGATCCAGTACAGCAAAACAGGAGTGTGACATCAGCCAAAACCTTCAAAAGGTCTTTTAAAATTAGAAATATCATATCTAATTGCAATTTTAACATTAATTTATCACCACTCAATTTTTTAAAAAATCAATTTTTATAAGAAAAAAAACAAAGAAATTCACAAGGCATCCCGTGTTAAGACAAAATTAGTGAATGCAGACAGACATATGGCCTCATCCTTATGCCTGATAAAATTTAGCTGATAAAATCAAGGCAGATCATAAGGAACTGCAAGCTCCAGGGAGTAGCTGAAGAACTGTGATCCCTATGGAAGCTGGGATGGCTGCCTTCTTTGAGGAGTACTCACCATTGCAAAGGTCTCCTGGTGTGACCTGCACAGCTCTGGTCTCCTTCACTGGAGTCACATGAGACAGAAACACTGTGGAGTTGTCTGTCTGGTGAAGGAATTCTCTTCACCAGAGCTCTCTGAAGGTCTGTAATCACTGGTGATGAAAATGCTAACTAATAAAGGAGGATTTTAAATTAATAAGTGGCCTAAAACATGGCAAAAAGCCTAGATTTCTGGGAAGATATAAGTGGTATAGAACTCTCAATAGAGGTATTCAGAAAAATAGCACTATGGTGAGCAGGAAGGCCACTGAACTTTTGTTTCCTAAGGTATTATAGCAGCATGTATGAAAATGATTTCATTCACTAGCTAATTTACATGAAAATTACTAGAGAAATTAAGATCTCAAAATAATGCTATTTCTACAACTTAAAAATAGGAAAGCCACAAAGTACAGATTCAGGCAAAAGAGGGGCTTTGCACATCACTAACAAATAAACATTTAACAACCCAAATTCTTATCTGATGTGAGAGTTAATATGAATCCTCCAGACAATTAGAAAAGCTTCAATCAGGTTTTGGTCCTCCTCAGGCACCTTGAAAATCTGTAGGACATGGCAATGCAGGACTCAGGAGCTTTGGGTGCTGCTGCTAGATCATCAAAGCACTGAACAGGATGAACATGGGGGACTTCAACAACCAAGGGACCTGTTGGGAAGGTCCTACAGGATCATTATAGTACAAAATCATAGAATGGCTTGGGTTGGAAGGGTCCTTAAAAGACCACCCAGTTCCAACATCCCTGCCATGGGCAGGGGCACATTCCACTAGACCAGGTTGTTCAGAGCCACTTCCAACTTGGCCTTGAACATTTCTCAGGACGGGGAGCCCACAGCTCCTCTGGGCAACCTGTTCCAGTGCCTCACCCACCTCACAGTAAATAATTTCTTCCTATATCTAACTTAAAGCTACTTTCTTTCAGTTTGAAGCCATTCCCCCTTGGCCTGTCACTACATACTCTTTTATGTAGTCTCCATGCTTCTTGTAGCCTTCCCTCAGGTACTGGAAGACCGTTGTACAGAGAAAAGTTTTGTTACTGAGCAGATATGTGACTACATCAAATCTGGAATATCTCTTCTTTTTTAATCAACAGCAGGCAAACTGACTGAAAGTGCAAGACTGAGGGGAACTTGGGTGAAAGATTATGGGGAAAATGTTATTTGTAATTCCTAGAAAAAGAGAATGGAATTACAAACAAACAAGGTGAACAGTAAAGCTGCCAGCTTTTCTGTACGCTTTCAATTGCATTAGGGCAATTGTTTGCATAGATGTTCTGCAAACAGAGCAAAGGATTCAGCTTTAAGAGCAAAATAAAAATAAATCTTTCTGCTGGATTATTTTTAAGCTGGATTGGTTTCCTGATCCAAATCACAGCTCACTGAAGAAACAGTTGTGCTGGCAGCACAGAGGGTTGGGGGCATGAGAATATCTCAAGCCAATGTCTGCCAAGACTGCCCTGTAAAAAAGACAAACTTAAGATTTGCTCTCTACTAGGTTTTATTTTATTATAAAGTCCAAAGACAGAAATCTGCAAATATAATGTGAATATAATGTGAAAATTGTGTGAAGGGCATAAACAGAAACTACCTCGATGAAAAAGGAAAGTAAGATGGGCATGATGAGATAAAACTTGACTAAATCGAGAGCTCTTCAAGGGTCCTGAAACACTAGAAGGAAGCATACACAAGTAAAAAGTAGGTCAGATTACTAAAGGGAATTTTAGGGAAGAGTGCAAGTATGTTGGGGCAAAATCAGAAAGGCCAAATCACAGAATGAGTCTTAGTAAGGAACAGAAAAGGAAACTGAGACAGCCCTAGAGGAGGACGGCGAAGGGAAGGGCTGTGCCGCTGCTCAATGAGGAGAAAAAGCTTTCAGCCACATCAGTGAGATAAACCAAAGTGCTAAAAGCTTTTCTGTTTCAGCCTTCACTAAAAGAGATATTATGTATTTTGACTTCAGCAAAGCTGCTGATGTTTGTTAAACGTGATCTAAGTCAAGCTGTAAGAGACTACACTTTGTTTATAGTTATGAAGTAATGGTTAATAATTATTAAGTCCCAAGCCTAAAGGATGTATGAAATGCTAAATTTGTACCAAAGGCTTTAAAATTCAATACCTTCATGAATAACCTTGATCTTGGAAAGTTCAGTTATTGCACATGCAAATGTGCAAACTGTTAAAAACTTGTGAGGAACTGCAATTCCTGTGGAATTAAAACTGAAAATTAACTTAACTTGGGAGTATAATCTCAAAGTGGAAAAAAAGAGTGTGCTGGTGAAAGCCTGCTAAGTGAAACTCAACTTCACTAATAGAAAGTGGGAAGCAACTAGTTAAACAGTGTTCTATGGGACAGGATTAGGACAACAGTAAATCACAAACTGAAGATGCATTTTTACACACCGTCTTGTTGAGTGGAAGAGAACAGAACCATCATACTACTGATTCCTGGCACCAGTGTAAAAAGAATAATGTCTTTTGGGAGTCACACAGAATTATGCTATTTTAATATGACACAATATTAGCCAAATAGTGTGGTTTGTATTTGAAATCAGACTTTAGCAACTAATAACAAAACACAATTAGATAAAGTCCAGACAATAGTAACTGGGACAATAATGAAGACTACAAGAAAATAATGCATCACAGAGCCTCCTTAGGCTAAAGAAAAATGCTTAAGCAAGACTAGACAAGCCATCTTAAGAAGTGGGAACTTGCTCCAAAGAGGAAATCCATAAACCTTTCCCATCTTCCCCAAGGAAACAAGATTGAACTATAGCAGTTGCACAATTCCTATCACCATTTAGGAAAAATTTACTTGGGATATATCTGATTTTCTAGGTATACTCCTATAACAATAACCTATATAATATGAATGCTAATTTAGGGTAATCACTGATATGACATTTTTCCTCATATCAAATATTATAAAATAAAATACATAATGACTTAGATTTTTTTTTCTTTATAAATTGATTAAGGTATAGTGATTCACTAATTTTTGTTCTGTAGATATATATAAAAAACACCAAACTCAACACAACTCCAAATGTTGACAAGATCCAGGAACAATATATTTTTTCCACTATAATAAAATATTGTAGTATCTTTATACTTAGAAAAAAAAATCATTTCAACACACTGTACCTTATCTGAACAGAGATTTCTGTTACTGTTCAAATCACTTCAGAGACAAAGGTGCTCAACATAAATGCTGCATTTCCTTAAAAAAAGTAAACTGCATTTTTATAACAAATCTAATTCAGTTGCTTGGAACAATGCTGAAAATAGAAGTCTGGGTACAGAACATACTCATCTTGTTTTCAAGTTAGAATAGGATCTGTATTTTTGTTTTTTATAAGCTTTATCAGCACTTTTGCAAAGAAAATAATAACTGTATTCACTGAGTAAGAACAATATCTCTGGAATTAAATATACTGTCTTACTGACCAGGTCCAAGCTTCAGCTGTGAGGCAGAACTGACTGATACACCTAGGAGAGCAGATTCATAACACAGTGTTGCTCAAATATTATAGCAGATTTTTTGAAAAAAAACATCCTCTGGAATTACTGCTTCAGTATTTACACTAACTTACATGGATTTACGGTGTATAAGAAAAAAGTGTTATGTTCCTGTTCTAGAAGTCACACAAAATTATTTGTGTTAAAGTTGTACAAGAACTATGTTTAAAAACTCCAACTCATACTCCTGACACAAAATTTGATATAAAAGTGGCTGTTCCTATGGAGCCAGAAAAGACCTATTTGCCTTTGAAATTTCTATGCTGTGAGTTTTGTACTACCTTTACTTCTGTATTTCTGCCTCCCACACAGCAGTTTTGAGTGTGAACTCCTCCAATACAACGTGTGAGGCGTGCAGCTCATCAGTGAAACATCCTGCCTCCATTCTGCAAAACACTTGAGAACAGACTTCAGAGCTTTGCTTTATTTGAGCACAGATATCTTGCAGATGTTTAATTTAAAGCTCATGTGTAGTCCCACTGAAGTAAATGGGATTACTAAAGTACTTAAAGTAATTCCCTGCTGAATCAGGCTTTTAAGAGCAAGAATAAATGTGCCTAATTTTTATTATGCATCAGATATCTATAGACTAATAATTTAAACTCAGCAGTTTTGTATCCAGTTAATATTAAATGTCTGGAGTTAGTGTGTCTTCACCTGCTGCATCTACCATCCCTACAGCAAGGACCTTTTTAAATATAACCCTGCAGCACAGTTTTTGCATACATACTGTGTCATCAGGCACTCATGTTTTGCATATACATATAGTGTCATCAGACCTGGTGCTGTGATGACTCTTTTGTAAATAATAAATAAACTGCACCTGGTCCTTGTATTTTTTGAGTGTTACATGCATGAAATATTTCAGAAAAGAACTCTTGTAAATTAGATTAAAAAAGTAGTGGAAGTAATTCCATTTACTTTGGACAAAAGAGAAACTCATTTATATATCTGTAACTGCTTACTTCCTGCATCTATGAAGTTGTAGAATAATTTTTAATTTAATTCTGGGAAGAAGCAAAGGAAGCAAAATCTGTGGATCTAAGGTATTTAACATATACATGCTAAAGGTTGCATATGAGTGTTACTTACACCATGGCCAGAAGCAAATATGACGCAGCCTAAACTGAAGCTGAGACTCGTCAATGCAAAATCTATCTGCAAAAAACCAAAACCCAACCAAAAAAACAAATAATAAATCTACAACTTCATCAGTAATGAGACACCTGTGGCTTCTTACATCATCAGACCTGGCTAAGCGATGCTGGGAGTTCTCTGCAAAGCACTTCTATTTTCATATCTATTAAAATGTATCCCCTGCAAAAAGTAAAAGAAGAGAAGTCTGGCAGTGATGAATTCATGTTGTAATCAAGCTCATTTAAACTGATCACTTCATTTAAATAAGTACACCTGGAAGTACCAACCACATGCAAAATTACCACTGATTTGCAGGTCACTAAAAAAGGACCCACTGACACATATGTGAAAACAGAAGAAAAATAATATGATTCCTTTCTGAAAGTTTCACTGATCATCTCTGGCCCACCTGATCTTGTTGGTTCAGCTAATCTAGTATTAAAACCTGGAAAATTTAAATCAAGGGGGTAAACCAGAGGACTAATAGGCAGATGCCTATTTAATTTTTGCAATCTTCTACTGTACAGATGTAAGAACCTAAGGCAGCCCCAATTAGCTATACGTTTGGGATACCCTAAGAGACAGAACATCAACAGCTTTAAGGATAAACAATTCATTGCTAAGTAACAGTACAGTAAGCGTAATTACCCAAGTCTTTACAACAGCAAATTCATTTATTCACCAATACCGAGCCAAAAGTGATACCCAGCTTGGCAAAGGACTTGCACAACTGTGATTATTGTCTAGGCCATCAGGGAAAGTGGCACAGCTGGTCCTTCAAAGAGACAGCTGAGATCCACAGAGGAGCTGTAAATCTCCCATTCCCTCATCAGACCAACCTCTTCCATTGCCAAGGTGTACTGTCTGCATTTGCTAATCCATTTTCACACCCCACCTCTGCTCCCCTCCGTGCTGGTTGTGTTCCAGCTGTGCACAGGGCACAGAACTGTTGTCAAGACAATTCTGGCTTTCCACCTCATTTCTGCACACTGCACCCAGAAACACCGTGCAAAGTAACAGCAGCCCTGTAACAGACATACCCAATGCTCAGCAGCTCCAGTTCAATCATGACAACTTCAAAAAAGTCTGCTCATATAATAACATGCACTTATGAACAGGCAACATCACTGCCTAGAAAATTTTATACCAGTATCACCTATTATGCATGCTGACTTCCAACAAGTGGTTCCCCAAACCATATAAAGTGTTTCAATCTTCCGTAATTCTGCTCAAACATGACAGGGCTTTATCTTCTGTTGGAAGAAAGAAAACAGGAAATAAATGAATAGAATGAAATTAGTAAACTCCTCAAAGCACATGGGTTGTCACCACTATTGCTTCCAATTTTTTTCTTGAGGAAGAAATGTAAGACACGTAGGGCATAAAACTCAGTAAGCTCAAGCAATACTCAGAGAATACTGCACTGTATCTTCTTCAGCAATCCCACCCACCACAACATTTTCAGACTTCCCCTCCATTCTCAATAACAGCTTTCCAAAAACACCATATTGCAGTGAAGGTCTCAGTCCTTAACTTCAGCACACTTCATAGCCTTGTCCAATGATACATGAGAGACTGCACCTCTGTCTTAGAGAAACAACATTTCTGTCTGGTTTTCTACACTTCAAAACTACAGAACAAAATTTTCTGGGCTCAAAGTGGCATGGAAAGCTTCTCCATCTTCTTGTGAAAAGACACAAGTCTTTGACTGTGTCTTTTTCTCTTTTTATGTTTGTGTCCAAACGTGTGCACAGTCTTCCACATGTTCAAGCAGAACTAGAAATCCTTTTCCAGCACAGAAAGAAAGCTTTGAATCTCACACTTCTTACGATGACAAGAAACAGCAGTATCAGTTATGGTGCCCAACTCTCCCCTAGAAAGAGCAGAAATACTTTGGCACTAAATTGTGTAAACCTGGTATAAAAATGTACACAGAAGAGTGTGTTGTGAAGCACAAAATTTGAAAATTTATTCAAGTATGTTTAGTATGTGTAATACTTGAATTTAATTTAGGTTTAAGTCAAAACTGCTTACATTTGGGCTGAATTTTGTAGATTTCTGAAACTTAACTGTTTCAATTTCTAATGTTTTGAATTCAAATCTTCCACTTGCAATTATTTTTCTGCTTTTATTCACCACTACTAACATAACCATTGTTATTTCTCTTCTTTTCCAAACAATATATGTGCCGATAGTACCATGACCCATGATTAACAAATATGATTCATGCTTCTAACAAAATCCCCATTGAAGAGGAACATTTTCCTTCGTATTTCAGTCCTGGTCTGTAACTGTGAAAGAACAAAAAGCTAGGACACTGTGACAGCAGCTTGCAATCCCTCCCCTGATATTCCCTCTGCAGCTTCTACGCTTATGTGTTTCTCCTGTCATTTGCCCTTACAATTTTTTATCTGATTATCAAATATCTGGCAAAGAAGTACTTGGCAGGATTTAGAGCTCTTCAGTCGCCTGATGACCGCGGAGCTGATGGCATCATGAGAGGCTCCCAGCCGTGCTGTCCCTGAAAAGCCTCGAAACCACTCGCGTTCTTTTTACCCCGTATTTCTCCACCCGTGGAACTTGGTGGGCTCCACACATGATTTGGAAAAGGGACAAAACACATGTGCTCTTCATGCACAACCTCGGCTTAAACCTCGTCTTCAAGCTCGGGGCAAGGAAGAAATAAAAAAGAAAAAAACAAAACCAAGAATAACAAGGAGCACCCGGAAGCCCTCTCTTTTTGCCTACTTGTTGCAGGGGCTAGCAGGTGCAGCAGCAACCTGCCGGGAGCCCGCGGGGCGGGCAGCGCCGAGCCGGGGCAGGGCACGGAGCCGCCTCCGCCCCCCGGGCATCGCGGGGGCTCCGGCCCGGCCTGCGCGCTCCCGGCTCGCCCCGCCCCGCGCGCGCCCCCGGCCAGCGGGGGCACCTTTTCCCGGGAGCAGAAGGCACACGGAGACCTCCCCGGGAGCGAGCGAGCGGGCGAAGGCGGCTGCTCCCGGGGGACGAGCCCGCCCAGGCGCGGCGGCCGCGGGCTCAGCCCCAGCCCGCCCCAGGGGCGCGCACCTGCCCCGCGGCAGCGGCGCGGCCGCACCGGGGGCGGACCCGGGCGGCAGCGGAGGGGCGGGCGGGGAGGAGCGGGGGGCGGGCGTCGCTCGGCGCCGCGGGGCTGCGGCTGGGCTGGGCGCGGGCGGCCGGCCGGCGGAGCGCTCGCAGTCGCGGGGAACGCCGGGGCTGTCGGTCGGGCGGCGGGCGGGAAGGGAAGGCGAGGCAAGGCAGGCGGAGCAGGGAAGGGAGCGGAAGGCGGGCGGGAGGCGGCGGCGGCGCCGCGCTCGCCCCGCTGCCCTGGATGACGGGCGGCCGGTTCGACTTCGACGATGGCGGCACCTACTGCGGCGGCTGGGAGGACGGGAAAGCCCACGGGCACGGCATTTGCACCGGGCCCAAGGGGCAGGGCGAGTATGCCGGCTCCTGGTCCCACGGCTTCGAGGTGGCGGGCGGCTACACCTGGCCCAGCGGCAACACCTACCTGGGCTACTGGGCGCAGGGCAAGCGCCACGGGCTGGGCGTGGAGACGAAGGGCAGGTGGATGTACCGCGGCGAGTGGTCTCACGGTTTCAAGGGGCGCTACGGGGTGCGGCAGAGCCTCAGCACGCCGGCCCGCTACGAGGGCACCTGGAGCAACGGGCTGCAGGACGGATACGGCGTGGAGACCTACGGGGACGGAGGTGGGCGCCGGCGGGGGGCGCCCCGCGCGCGGCGGCGCCGGGGGGCGGGCGGGGATGGGGGTGGGGGTGGGGGGGCGCGCGCCTGCGTGGGCGCGCCGCGGGAAGGGCCCCTCCTTCCAGCCCCGCGACCTCATCGCCGCCCTCACACCGGGGTCGCTTCTGCTGTCCCTGCCCGGGGCCGTGCGCCTTTCCCGGCGCCGTTCACTAGGCGCCCCCGAGGCCCCGCTGGCGGCCGGGGAGCGCCACAGGTGCCTGGCGCCCGCCCCGCCCCGCTCCGTGAGGAGCCGCCTGGCCCCGGCTGCGCTCCGGGCGCGCTGAGCTGTCCGGGCTCAGCGCTTTCTCCCGGCCAGCTGGTAGAAATCCGCATTACGGCCGCCTGCAGACGGCTTTCCTTTCTCCCTGCCGGGGTGGCTCACAGGCTCTCTGCCCGAGGTAGCGATGGCCGGGTGGCCGCGCCCGGCTCGGGCAGCGAGCGAGGCGGGCGAGCTCCGGCACCGCACCGCGTTCGTGCGGGAACGGCAGGAACTTGTTACAATGGAGCCCTTGTGTCGCGCTGATGTGCGGGCTTTGTGCGCTCGGTGCGCTCGGCTTGTAAACAGGAGGCTGGAGCTAATGGAGTGGGGACGCAGCTTGCGTAAAATCAATGAAACTTGGGTCCACCCTCATATAACAACTCCTGTTTTTACCGAAATACGGGATGGTTTCAAGCATCCTGCTCAAAGCAGCAGGTGGGCAGTGCAGTCGCACAGCCTGCCTCTCACACCCCTCCGCACGGCAAAGGCAGTGTCCCCGGGCTGAGCCCGCGGCGGGCGTGCGGAGCGGCCGCGGCCATCCGCCCTCTGCTGAAGTGGGGAGCGGCCAAGTCAGGGTTCAGTGAGGTTAACGAGGGCTGGAGCTTACTTAGTGCTGGCTTACAGTTCTTGTACCGCTGTCACTTCATGCTCTGTGATAAATGCTCTATATGATAAATAAGTCTGATACTCTTTAATTCAGCCTTCGTTGGTGTAATGTCATCGGCCTCGCTGGAAGTGCCACCTGCAACTTCTGCAGAGTTGCTCTTCAGCTAGGAAAAGGGAGCGGGTTTGGTCTGTTGTAATAGGAGGAAAAACGGGTCTCAGATTCAGGACTAGAGAGTTGCTGGGATTCTTTTACCAAAATGCTGTTTGCTTCAGCATTCAGAAATGTATTCAGTTAACAGGCAAGTAGTAGAATTTACCAAAATCAGAGGTACTGTTCACATGATGTGACTAAAGGACTAACCCATGTATCAGCTCTCTGCTGATGCTTTTGCTGGTTTCTTCAAGGAATTTTGTCACATCATCTCTGGTCGAACTTTCAGGACAATGGGTATTTTTGTATTAAGCAGAAGGTGAGATATTTGTGGTTGGGCTCCTATTTTTTCTTTTCCAAAATAGAAAATATAGCAAGTTGGTAAGATTCAGTTCCTTCAGACAATGAAATGTGCGGTGGGTTTTGCACCTTGCTAGCCCCTTGTTTAGAGATGTTTGTAGCTCACCAGAAATTGTTTCCTGGTGTAGAAAGTTCTGATATTCAAAGGCAATTATGTTTGTGGATTAATAAAAAAAAAACCTAAAACAACAACAAAAAAACAAAACCAAACAAAAAAAAAACCCCACCAAAATCCAAGTATGGAAGAGATCAGAATTTCAATTTCTCTTTCACTGCACAATGCACTTTTCAATTTTTATTATATTTGTTTTGGCTAAATACAAACAGTGCCTTTTTTTTCCCTCCCTTCCCTTCTGGAAAAGTAAATTGCCATTCCAGTAAATCTTCTAGAAAATATTTTCTCAAAATAAAGTTGGTTTTATCCTTTTTTTCTGTAGGCTTCTTGTGTCTTTTTAAAAAATCCTAATATAGTACTGGTTATTGGAGGTAAATTCTCTCAATATTCAGACTTGGAACAACGTATGAAGGATCCAGTTCACACTGTTAGCTGAAATCTGTTGTCATGACTCCAGTCTTTTGCATGTTGCAGCTCATATGAACAGAGCGTGTGAAGTCCCATTGATTTTAATGAAAGTACTCATGAATGAAGCAGAGCAGTACGTCATAGATGTTTGCAGATGTGCTTTTGTTTTCATGCTCTGGGAACAATAGATGTATTTGCACACCAGAACAACATCTGAAATGGGTTTATAAAGAAACCAGACTTACACATGTATCTTTAACATAATTTAAAACAGTTGCAGGAGAGCTCTCTCTTCATGAATACCAGAGAATACCAGTGTAAAGAAATAACTCATTACACTATGCCAACTGCCAGTGTATATTCAAACTCGCTGTAATGCAGATCTCTTCGCTGCTAGCTTTTTGTTTGGCTTTTTTAGCACACTCCCAGCACATTGCTTTAAAATGTATTGGTAATATTATGAGATAACTTTGAAGGAGCGAAAAGGAAAATAAGCATTGACAGTGTTCCTCAGTTTTTGCACACAACACTTTTCATGACATGAGTAATACATGTCATGCTGTGTTTAGATGCTTGAAATTGTCACTCAGTCAAATCTCTGAGGAAAACCCTGTGAATTATAAACCATGATACTTAATTCATTGCCTGTGATTACTGTGGGCTTTCAGGTGGCCCATCTATCAGTCCCCTGCAGCAATTTGGATTTTTGTGTCTCCTTTAAACTCCCTAGGTTTTTGTTAATCTGTGTGAAGATGCCAAACCTACCGGAGGAGTGACTGTGGCTTAATTTGAAACTTCAGTGTATCTAAATTGGTTCTTTATGGTCATTCCAACAACAGCAAAAACCAATTGCATGTTGTCATTCCACAAAGGGAGATCAGGGGAAAAAGCACCCTGAAGCAAAGGTCACATATGCTCATTGATTTCTGAGAGGTCTTCTTTCTAGATCTACGCTTATTTAGCATTTGAGTGAGAAAAGCATGCAAAAGTCTTAATGAAGCAACAACTTTTTTGAACTACAGAATATCAAAGTAAAGGGTAAGAGCAAGTGGAGTAGTTAATGTCTCAGTTTTTTTCACAGTGTAGTTTTAAATTTTAGCTGCAAGTGGGCAATGACATTTACAGCTGTAAGATGCACCAAGGGTGTTTTAGAAGGGATGGCACGCTGTAACTAAGGAAACAGATTATGAAATTATATCTTAGAGCAACTTGCCAACAAAAAGAAAAGGAAAAAAAAATGCACTTTCTTACAGTTCTCAGGCTCAAAATATGAACACCTTTTCAAGAGAACCAATTAAACACCGGATGGATGGTCAGCAGATGTGGCTGACAGTTTCTTCATTTACAAAGGATAGCAAGCCTAGCTTTTGAAAAATTAGTGCTAAACAGTGTTACTATTTTATGGTCAAATACAGTTTTAAATTATGTTGGTAATTGCAGTGTTAATAAAAATTTTAATAATTGACCTTTAGAGGAACTGCTTTGAATAGTCAACTGCTGTCATATAAGGTGAAACAGAATGTGGTGTGTTGATATATAAAGTTCCTGTTTATCTCTATACAGAGAGATAGGTAAATACTGCATATATTTTCATCTTCATATATGGGAAAAGCTTTATCATCATGTGTTATATCATACATTTTTGTATTTAGTTATATTGCAATATTGACACGTCTTGCTTATTTAAAGTTTTCTAAATTTTTTTTAATAAGGTGATGCAGTTAAAGTCTGATATAGTCAGTCACATTATTGGTTCTTGTATCTACATTCTGGACACAGCTCTCCATATGTCATTAAAATAATTTTGCTTTAAAATGTGAGTTGAAAAACCAAGGAAAATGAGTTGGCTTTTTAGCATTAGTATCAGAAACTTTTCCACTGACAGATCTGTAATGATATAAATTATATGAGTTACCTGCTACACTGCATAAAACTCGGCCTAAATGTCTCTTACTTTTTAAAGACAAAATGAATTTGAATCTTCCATTTTCTTTTTTGCTATTTTCTTTTTAGAAGAAGCTGGCATTGATTTTATTACCCAGATTGAAAAGAAAATTGGACTAGTGGATAGCAGCACATTAATTGTTCTTGTTTTAATGCCCTTAAGGGCAGCAGCAAACACTTCCCTTCTTTCTAGAGTAGTGAAAAATATAAGTCCTAAATTAAGTATTTTTGAGCTTTCCATTAAACATATGTTCATTAATTAAAATATTAGTAAGAAAAAGAGGCTGACCTTTTATACTTCTTTAAAATTCTGTACTGAAATAGTTGACTGTGCTTCAAGTCTGATGTTGTGAGCAGCATGATAGCCATAATTATGAGATGCTGCTCTAATGTAATATTGTGGTATAATCAAAATTAGGCTTAGATTTATTATTTCAAAATTAAATTAACTAATGCAGAACAATAAAGGGATTATAATATGTAGCAGTAAGTGTATGTAGCCAGATTCTTAGTTCCAGCATATCATTACAGATCCCAGAAATAATTAGGGACAAAATGAAGTAATTTGTGCTCATAGAATATGAATGTATTTCCAGGAATTTTCTGTTTAACAAAACAACAAAGATTAGATTGTGGCTGTATATTTGCAGTATTTACAGAACATGTCATACCAGTGCTTTGTGCTCATGTTTCTATTTGTTCTTCCCCATATGCTGAGTTTTTTAAAATAATCGTGTTCCTAGATTCAGCACCCTTACAACCAGTGCAGTAGTAGGTATCCAGGATACAGAGAATGAGAAAGAAACTAAGAAAGTTATTTGTTTGTGTCAGCAGCCATCTGTTAAAAACCTTCCACTTGGTAGAATTTTCTACCAACACAAAATAGTTACGTTTTGGAACCTATCTAGTATTATATAATAGCAAAAATGGACTTAGCAAATTTAATTGTGTGTTAACACTGAAATACAAGTTAGCAGAAGAGGTAAAGGGTAAGGCAGGACTTGATAGATGGTGGACGTGTACACAACCAAACCAGTATGTATATATGGAAGAGACTGAATCTCAAAGCAAATGAATCTCGGATCTACATCTTTAACTGCTGGTGCTTTACAAATATTTTCACAAAAATTTTGTCAATCACTGAATTTGACATTTGATATTTAGTTCTCTGAATAGTTAATAGGTGCTCCAATTGAAGTAGATCAAAACTTAAAAATTAGAGATTGCTTATTCATCCCTCTGTAAAAATATTCAAAGTATCTTTTAAAAAAAACCCAAAAACTAAATACTCAGCACTAGGTGGGTGGGCGACTCATTTTGAGGAGCTTAAAATAGTTTAATGAGAATGAGAGTGAAATTACATCACAAAATAAGTTATCTTGTACTTGCTGGTTGTGGTATCCATGCAGCCGTCCTTTGGAGCCTCTGGTACAAATGGCCTTCAGAGAGCAGACACTGGCAAGTGTCAAAATGAAAATGCCTTTCGAGAATACAAGAAAAATCGCTGTTGTAATCTGATAAAGGTGGGGTTTGGCTCCAATGCAGCTTTGCATGGCCATCCATGACTTTTCATACCGTATACGATATTCCCTCACATTTAAAACTATTTACAAGAGTAGCTGCAATTGAATGTTTGCTAGAATGTTGTGCAGTATTATGTTACTGCCTTGCCTTTCTCACATACTGCAGAACAAATGAAAGGCAAAAAAAGGGCTAAAGAATTAGTGCTTTTGATTCCTCTGTCAGAACATACGGCAGAATGCAGTGCATATTTATGTGCTCGGGATTCCAGAAAGTGTTGGTATGAAGAGTTCATGAAGAAGAAGGGGTCCTAAGGTTTTGTTCATTTATTCAAATCCGCACAAAAATTTTAAGAGATTTAATTTTACAATGGAGGTTTATGACAGTGGATCCAAAAGCCCATCTGCAGCCAATCTGTCAAATAATTCCTGACAAGGAGAAGTCTGTAGTCACCTTAAACCCACAATAACAGAATGGATACTTCTACTTGCTCTTTCTGTGGGCAGCTGGGCATAAGAGCTGTAAGTGTCCTGCTCTCTCCCTTCTCAGCTGACTACATATAATGTGTCTGTTTCTGCTGGCCACCTTCCTATCAGTCCACCTTAATAATTGTTGAGGGTGTCCTGCTTTAGAATTTTCTCTCAATTTTTTCCCCTGAACAGATCCATTAAAAAATGCTTATGATTACAATTACTGTCTCTTAGTTACCAAAATAAATCAGCTGTGAAAGTGAAGGATTTGCTTCAAAGAATTTATAAGAAAAACAAGTAACAAAAGTAGTTTATCTGTCTGTGTCATGGGCATCTCTTCTTACTAAAATCAGAGCTGAAAATGTAGTGTTGCCTGTAGCATATTGGATGGAGAGGGCTAGGTCTTCTACAGCTTCCTAAATTTAACTTCTTATTACTTTAAAAGGTACCTACCAGGGGCAGTGGACAGGAGGGATGAGACATGGATATGGTGTACGTCAAAGTGTACCCTATGGCATGGCCACTGTGATCCGTTCACCTCTCCGAACATCTCTGGCGTCACTTCGAAGTGAGCAGAGCAATGGCACTGTTCTGCATGACGTCACTTCAGACAGTCCTGCTGGAACAAGAGGAGGATTTGTGCTCAATTTTCACAGCGATCCAGAAGCCATGGGCATTAAGAAAAAAGGAGGCTTATTCAGAAGAGGATCCCTTCTTGGTAGTATAAAACTTAGAAAATCGGAGTCTAGGTCATCGATATCTAGCAAACGGAGCTCTGTAAGGAGTGATGCTGCTATGAGCAGGATTAGTTCTAGTGATGCCAACTCTACGATTAGTTTTGGAGATGGTGACTGTGATTATAGCCCTCTGGAAGACCATGTTGATGCTACCACTACAGAAGCCTACATGGGTGAATGGAAGAACGACAAGCGCAGCGGTTTTGGTATCAGTGAGCGTTCAAATGGTATGAAATATGAAGGAGAGTGGCTGAATAACAGGAGGCATGGATATGGATGTACCATGTTTCCAGATGGCACCAAAGAAGAGGGAAAATACAAAAATAACATTTTGGTCCGTGGAATAAGAAAGCAACTTATACCAATACGAAACACAAAAACTAGAGAAAAGGTGGATAGAGCAATAGAGGGTGCACAGCGAGCAGCTGCCATGGCAAGAACCAAAGTGGAAATTGCAACCTCAAGGTAAGTTATCAAATGGAGGGTTGTAAACCTTTGTGGTAGTGAACACTTGCTCACCTCTCAGTTTTCATGTGTGTAGCTCTGTTGACTTTAGTAGCATAATACATATGGAACTTAGAACTTCAACTCGTTTGAGTACAGAGTTTGTTTTTGTTATGTAATGTACTGTAAAAGTAAATTTCCATTCTTGATATATTTCTGCTTTCTCTCAAGAGCTGCTGCATTATGACTTTAAACCTGTTCGGAAAATAAAACTGGTGAGGAATGTAGTGAATTATTTGGGGGATATGAAGTAAAGTTTTAATATTTTCCATAACCGTGCTCCAGTTATGCTTATTGTATTGCCGATTCTTTTGGTAGCATCTGAAACTCACGGAAGTTGCCCATTTGACAATAGGCATCTTCAGATCCATCTGTTTTTCTGCGAAACTGTGATAGGAACAGCCTAAGAATAATGGTCGAGGATGTTGTGCTTAGAGGCTGTTGATTTGGTTGCCAGGGCAGTATCTGCCAAAAGTATTCTTTATGAGGACTCTTCCATTTTGGAGCATGCTTCTCCTCATCTCATCATACGACCACCACATGAAATAGTGGCGGTTGGCTTCTCCCTGTGCCTCTGCCAAATGTTTGAGATGGGAGAAGTGTATTGCTATTGGTAGTGGAGGAAAGTGTCATTTTCACTTTCAACTGCTAACCAACAACCAAGCAAAGTTTCTTGAAATGAAATTGTTACAAATTAAATAAGTACAGACAATTTTAATTTATTTTACTGTTACATTTGAGAGCCCTTTAAAAAGTTATTTCATTTTTATTGCCTTCCAGTAAGTTTCTGTAGCGGTTTCTCTATTGATGGCTTTAGTTTGTTTCCTCAGGCAGGCTTTTCTTGAAATATGCTTTGAATAAAAAAAAGAGTCCAGAATGTGCATGAAAGAAAATCTTCATGCTATTTTAGAAAGAGGATGTCACATTACTCTTTGAGCTGAACAACTGACTCCTAATTTAGTGTGGTCACTAGTGTGTCCCTAGTGACTACCCTTTTCCTGACTGTCATAAGAAATACAGAAAATACAAAAAACTGCTTAAGTGGGAGAGTTTGAATATATAAAATGCTCATAGCAAGAAGTAGTTGAGACACTAAGATGAAGAACGTAGCATACCATTAAAGGACTTTTCTGAGAACTGGTCATGTAAGTAACTAAAGGGTAGCATATACTTGGTTACTTCTATAAATATATGTAAGGCATTATATGACAGCATACTATATTAGTAAGGCAGATCAGTAATACCTAACTTCAAGAAAGTATTGGATCCCATTCATGTTCTGTCAGTACATAATAAGCCCTAGTTTTAAAAAAAAAATTAGGTGGGATGTATGGAAAGGGGATGTCACCCCTTTGAGTCTGTATAAAGCTATTAAAAAGCTGTTGTCTCAGACCATTACATTCTAAGGCACAGTGTATGCACTTCCTCTTCAAGAAGTGTCTCTGAAGTGTTTTGTTTGCTTTTCCTTCCCTTTGATTTTTAGGTGAAGGACAGAGTTCAAATTTCTTCTTTTGGAACAATTCATCCAAACAATGTTGATTTCTTGAAAATACATTTTTCAAAGTGCAATAGAAGGACTCAGTTGTAGTGCAGCTGTAGCATGGGGCAGTCTCTCCCTTTGGTTTCTCAGCTAAAAATCTCTCTGAAACACTCCCATGACAGCAGGATAGACAGCAAGATTGCAGATTCAGGTGTTCTCTCTTTTTAGTAGCCACTGCACCAACTGTACTGGCACTGATTCAAAGGCCAAGAGACCTGACACCAAGCTGGGCAACATCAGGCATGAAGATAATATTAACTTCACTTCTGAGGGCATGTTGGACTCCCCTAATAAGAATGGCAAGACCTTTCCTATCTCACAAATTTTCAGAGTTGTTTTGAGTGTCTACCAGTAGGAGCAAGGCCATGGACACTGGTGAGCTATAGAACTGTCTTACCAAACTGTCTTTACCAAGTTTTTACCAAACTGATATATTAATAATACAATAATTCTTTGGACCGTAGCATTCTTGCAATGTCTTCCTAGATCAATATGAGGATGGTGGTCTTGTCTGTTTCCCAACAATTACTACTGCACAAAAAAGTCTAGAAATGCCTTCTGTAATTTCTCTAGTAAGTGTAATAAATACAAAGGTGGTTCTGCCCATATGGCATAACCTCACTGCACAGTGGCCTTCTCTGTTTCAGACTGGACAGATGTCACCAGCACTGTGTGCTTGATGGAGATTTCCATTCCATTAGTTGAAGAACTCACTAGATAGACCTTTATTCACCCCAAAAACCAGCAAACCAAAGAGCTAGAAATCCTTACTCTCATCCAAATACCTTCCTTTTCAACGCAGCTTGGAGTTGTTTGCTATTCTTCCTGCATTGTTTATTCTCAGAATATTTGTTCAGCCAAATGGAAACAGACCATACTTCTCTTCATAGCTCCCTGCTGGCCATGACAGGCTTGGCTGGTAGTTTGACCTGTGACAGATGTCCACACGGTCTTCAATGAGACCAACCACTGTTTTGCTTTATATTCCCACTGTCTTTTTATTTCTAAAAGTCATCTTCAGTAATCTGCGTAATCTTCCTTTGTCTAAAGTGGCAGTTTTGTACACACAGGAAAATATAAAAGTTGGGATAAGTAGTGCTTCTCTGAACTTGAATTTACATTGTCTCTTCTGATTTAGCTTTTGGGTTTTTGATGTATTTGTACTGAGGTGCTTTGAAAATTTGAGCAGCGTTTCTCAAAAGACAGCAGATTACAACATTGTGTGATGTATAAAAAGCTGCTGTATCAGGAAAATAATTACTAGCTTCTACTACACATATGTGTATTCAAAACTGATTAGAAATTAGCAGTTAATAAAAATTCTTTTAAAATTACAGTGCAAATTAATAGATTTGATTGTGTATTAGTTTTGCCAGCTGTATTTAAGGAAAGATGTTTTGGCATAAATACAAAAATCAGAGAATTTGAGAAATTTCAAAAGTATACTGTATTGTTTCTGGAATTCATTTTCAGAGTTTGAACATGAACTTACCTTATAATACTCAGTGTCACTGGGTGTTTTTAAAATACATCAGTCGTGTAAGTAAACATGGAGCACTGGAAGCAGAAGGAATGATGTTTGTTTACTAACAACCCTTTATATTCCTTATTCTTTCAGAAAAGTCAATTTTATGCATTCAGAATTGAGCATGTAGAGCCAGGCCTTTTTCTTTTTTTTCCTTTCAAATATTTTCTAGCTAATTCCCCCGTTAAAAGGTCTTTTCCTTTAAGTGTCAACTCTCTGAGGAAAAACAAACTTTGCAAGGACACAGAGGGACATGATAAAAATACAGTAAGGATAAGAAATATGAACCAGAAGATCGTGTATGACCTAAAAGGGAGAAAGAAATCAAAAGAGAAAAATATTTCCTTGTTGATACTTTCCTTACATTTCATTAATCTTTCAGGTCATAAAACAAACAGAATTTAAACTCTTGTTTATTCTCCTTTTCACAGAAGCAAAATACTTTTAATTACTTTAAAGTTTTGAGTGAGTTTTATATGAAGTGTAGGTATTGTCATAATATGCCATGAGAACTTGTGACCACCTTAAAAGCAATATTGTAATGGGCTCTCATTACATGAGCACCTGAGATTTGGTGAAGCATAATGGTTCCTTTGTGTTAGGCACTGCACAAACAATTTATACTGTCTGGAGACCTTGCAGTCTGGGAAAATGGCAGTGCCCAGCAGATGAAAAGAAGCTGGCAAAAGACTGCATTGGAGAACAAGATAACAGTAAAATCAATATCTTGCTACTAATAATATGGAGCAGTTCCTCCTTGTTAATTAGCTGTCTGTGCTCAGACAGCAGTGACTAGCAAGCCTCTAGTCATTCTAGTGCTCCTTTTAAGTGGAGCACTGAAGGGGGATTAACTGGCATCTTCTGCAGTGATTTCTTTTTCAGAGCAGCTTTTTTAGACAGCTCAATTTTATTTTTAACATGTTTGTGTCCAAGTCCACAGATGCTAGAGCTAAATTTCAGCTTTTATTTTTGTAATAGAAACTCTGGTTGTGATCCTGTCTCACAAGCAGGCTCCATTGTTCTGTGTGGCTCCAAAAGTCTTGAGTTCTTAGAAGTGAATGCAGGAGGAAAGTGCAGCAGGATTGACTTGGTAGTGGAAACCCAGAATAACTGTTTTGTTTGGGAGTGAACCCACCTTCACAACATGCATTTTCTTGCGATCCTGCTCTCCCGTGCAGTCATCATGGCCTGGGCCAGTAGTGACTTGTGTGATGTCCAGTGCTTGGATGAGTCCGAGAACTCCAGTTTACCCTGAGTCCTGGCCTGGTGCTGCCCCAGCCTGGGCACTTAGCATTGGCTTCAAGTTGCTGGGCAGCACCTCTGGCTCAGCTGTCCACCCCAGAGCACCCATGTCCACAGTACAGCAGATACTTAAGTACCCACTGGTTATATTTTTCATAACCTTGATTCAGAGTAAGCTTCAGTATGCTGTGCTGCATGGTGGGGCCATATGGAGCGTGTGGAAGTCTCAGGAAGCAGTACTACGTGATTTATTAGGCAGCTCCTTTGTTGTGTTCATTGCCTTGTGTGACCAGTGTGCTCAGCTTGACCTGAACAAACTGATTTCTGTGGAGAGCTGAAATTACGCACATGTGATAGCACAGTTTGTGTCCACACTAGAAGGCAGCTGCCCATCATTCCAAACAGCACTGAATTATTTGTGCCACACACAGCTTTCCATGATGGATTTAGCTGACTCTACCACTCTCACTTTACTCAAGAAACTAAACTGGACACTTGCAAGCCTGGTGCCTCACACGCCTTGGAGATGCTTTACTTATTATAGCTGAAATATGAACATTGTGTTTAGGAATAGAATCCAGCAAATACCAAAGGTATTTATATAAGACTGCTCGCTTCAGTACAAAAAGCTGCCTGAGGTTCAAAATGAAATCACTTTTAATCATTTTGCTACATAGTTTGTTTGAAGATAACAAATGAAATGCTGTGGTAAAACTTAAAATAGGTCTTGAGCTTCTATAGATAGTAATTTTAAAGTTAATTCTGCATTCTTTATAGAAAACCATATGTTCTTTGAATCCTGTGGGAGTTACACCACTAACTTCATTGGGGCACATATTCCTCAGATTTCACAAACAACTCACTGGTAAAAGAATATAATCTTGAACTGTTCCTCAGTTATTTGCTGGGGAATTAATAATACAGCTGTTTGAAATACACAAATCGTATAAACATCACTACACGGATTTTTTTTTTTGTTTTACTTCCTTAGTATTTAGTGCACCAAGATTATGTGGCTGAAAATATGCAGAATTAGTCCTGTACCATCTCTCAGGTTGAAATTTTAAAAAGCCTCTAGTATTTTGGTTTTTTATCAAGTTACTTCTATCCAAATATACCTACCTACAGCCATAAGCTTAATAGGGATTTTAAAGAATAAAAGTTTTTTTAAAGAAGTTCTGGTGTGTATCCAGTCTTACCTTGTGTTTGTATTAGACACAGAATTGTTGCTTGAGAGTTGCTTTTCTAAATTGTTTAAAGTCAGGAGATTACTACTACAAGATTGGAAATATTCAGTCCTTTCAGAACATACATGAAACAATGCTGCACCACTGCTTTTAAAATAACCTTCTAAGAAAGCCTTTTACTGCTGTACAAACATTCTTGAAATATATCTTTATTCAGATGATAAGGGTTGTTTTTCCCCAATTTCCAGAACACTTAATTCAGAAACAGAGAAGATTTTTTGCAGTAGTAGCCCAGCAAATGTACGTGACAACATTAAGGCTTTTTTTTTAATGATACTGGGATACACAAAGAGACCAGTATTATTTTGTAGTCACAGAAGATGAGTTGTTAGGCAGATTCTCCCCTTAGTTTTTATACAGCATGTCAGTTTTGATCTGTATTACAACAATTGTTCAAAAGCTAAGCTGCAAATAGCATCTGTCTTTACTGACTTGTAGGAGAATTTCTGTGATGGAAATAAATACCCATTTAAAAAACAAAATCTGGATCGTTTGTACTGGTTAGTCATGTGTGAACTGTAGTGTTAAGTCATTAGATTTATGTTATTGATTGCTATAAAAATACTCTCAAAACCAAAAAGGTATTTTGTATTTTCGCTATGTGTAGTACAACTGCATACATACATCTAGTGGTATTAGTTGGAGCTTGAGTAATTTACTTGATGTTATTTTTACTTGATGTTTACTTAAATCAACTCATATAGAACATGCTCAGCTTATTTCTTCAAAGAGATGAGAAAACTTGCTACCATCTAACTGTAACATTGTCAAACAGTATTCTGTACAGTAGCATATTTCCCACTGAACAACTACAAAAAAAATACTCATTAAAATGATTAATTCATGCCCCCTACATTGACCTAACTCTATATTTCCCAAATAACAATTGATTCATTTTCTCAAAACCGGTGTAATTCAATGAGTAGTACTGTTTGTTTGAATACTAATGGTTCAGTGATACATATTATGACTTCTCTTCACGTTTCTGGTGATTAATAAATTTATCTGCTTTATGTATGTAACAGATTTCAGTACATGCTTGCATACACTGACCTGCAGTCTTTTGCCTGTCTCACTAAGATCTTCCTCTTTCAGTACTCCTCTATTTGCACTTTGTTTTTCTGCTTTTTTTGTTCTTCTGCAGTTCTTTGCTCTCATTGTCTGCGGAGGTAGAGGCACAATCTCTTTGTGGCTAGGGTCCAGGAATAAATTTCTCCACTAAAGTTTCCCTTCCTCAAACCCATGTAAGCGTTTAACATCTGAAACAACCTATTGATTATTCCAGTTGTCCTCTCAAGATTTAGTATTCCCAGATCTGCTGAATAGCAGTTATCTCCCAAGAGCTCATTCCCAAGGTCACCTTAAAGCCACTCATAAATAAAGTCAGGGTGGTTCTGCTTTACACATCACTCTTACGCTTAAATTGAACTTCATTCCCCATTAAGAGTGATCGGTGAGTTTTGTGCAGCCCTTCATTGCAGTTGTGCCTCAGACTTCTCCAATGCTGCCATTCACAAATTCAGTCGCTTGGCTGTTCACGCTTTTCCTTGGCATTTAAGAATGATGTGGGTTCTCAGCCCTGAGCCCTATGGGTATCCAGCATTAAACTGCAGTTGGGAGAGCCAGTCATTTAGTCTGTCCCGTTATGTTCTGTTTCTGAATTAATGTTTTGTTCATTTAAGCACTTCTTCTTTCTCTTTATTTTTTTAATCTTTATTTCAAGACTTTCTGGTGAGAAATGCTATACTTCGGTCCTACTACATTAAAAGTAGGGATTGATGAGAAATTATGGTATTACTGTTTTGCATTTAAAAGCCAGAAATTTCCTTCTAGTATCTGACTAAACTGAAATCAGTTAAATGTGAATTTTCAGCTCTTTTGTTCTAGGAGGTTAAGAAGACAGGTATCTACATCTCTTTTCTCTTACCACTCTGAATCAGGTGGGTAAGGCTTATTTAGTTACCTTACTACTATAATGCAGCATCTCCACTTCGTGCTTGCCTCAGATGTTACTGGCATATCTAAGAAGAGGCAGAAGTCATTTTGCTGCTGCTGTAGCTTTCCTTTCTGGCGTTGTGGTGAATAATTTCAAAGATATTTCTCTGAATTTTTAGACTACTTCATAAATAAAGGTATTGGATTGTGACACTCTTAGTTTTGCAAAAGAATTTAAAATCCAAATGTGGAAACAAGCAAGACTCAAAATATTGTCACTGTTGAGGTGGCCTGTGGGCAGATATGAGCATGCATCACAGCCCTGGTATGTTCTTGTCTGGAGCTGGGATTTTGTACCATTTGCTGGTTAAAAACTTGATTTCCAAAGGAAAAAGAAAGAAGACCAAAAATCTGGATGATCACTAAACTGAAGTGACTTCCTAGGATCTGGCTCTGTGTGTGTGCACGCATGTGTGTGTGTGTGTGTGTTCTGCCCAAGTTCACTTTTTAAGCTCCTTCACTTGCAGGAATTTGTGATGTCAGTTGTATAAGCATTTTAGGAATATCCTAAAAACAAAGAATATAGTGCCAAGTGCTAAGATACAAAATGTATTTCAGGAAAAATATGGAAACCATCCCTGAAGGTGTTTAAAAGATATATAGATGTGGTACTTAGGGACTTGGTTCAGTGGTGGGATTGGCAGTGGTGGATTAACCTTTGGAGTTGAAATCTTAAGGGTTTTTTGCCACCTAAACAATTCTGTGGTTCTGTAAGCAAAAGTTAAGACTGCAACCAGAGAGGTGCCAGTTGTCAGAATGCTTTGTGAAGATGCAGTGGTGAACCACTTTAAACATATGGGTGTCTTTTTCATATATCTGTGTCGGGAGTCCCACCTCTACCTTAATGTGTCTTTATGAAGGACTTACTTTCAGTTGTATTGAATGATTTTTCATGTTTTAAATGTTTCTAAATTTATTACCATTCACAACATCATTTTTCTGCTTCAGAGAAGAGTTCAGTTTTGGAAATTGCAGATTAACAATAAAGGTGGGAATGGCATCTTTATGGAATAACTTCCATAAAAATCAACAGAACAGCTAAGTTGATGACTTACTGTGATGTTCACAAATGTTTGATTTGTACAGATCTGTTGACGTATTAGTGGTTTCTGGTGAAGAGGCTTTCTCTTTATTCCAGTGGTGTCTAGATTCCTTGTGCAAAACTTAATTCATCTTGAGAGTTGCCCAGCATTCAAAGTTTCTTAAAGGTGCAATGTACAGGTATAAATATTGTTTTATATTCTCAGTGGATAATGAAATATGAGAAAAAAATCATAATGATGTGTTACAATCCTAAGCACTGTTTGATAGTACATATTGGTAAAGAGTGTAAATTTATTTCCTAATTCAGAGTTTATACCTGTTCCAGAAATTGATTTTAAGACAGAAATGGGACAGATAAAAATTAGTGTATATTTTGTATGCTTAAAATGTAGACCACCTGCAAGAGATGTAGTTAGATTACTGGCTCATAATTGAGCTTTATACAACTGCTTGTTGTCAGGAAAAGGCACTAAACATTATCACCTCAGGGTCTGTGTCTGTGACATGAACAGATATGATGCATTTCTGATGAAAAAGTTGTTGATGGAGCTCTGAGGGTGAACCTTTTTTAGCAGAAGGATTAAAGTACATAGCATTTAGCTTTTAAAAAGTTTTCCTGGGTTAATGAACAATAAATGCAGAAAGCCATTAGTCAAAGTTGTAGTTCTGAATAAATTTACCAAGGAGTTTGGGCTAAATCTGATTTGATGTTTTCTTCAAATTTTAATTGATCAGGATATGCTTTAAAATGGCTTTTAACAGTTCACTTGTTAGTTCCATCTTTGTAGTGTAACAGATACTTGATTTGAATTCACTTGCTCCTTACACTTGTGGTTAGATCATTATGAAAGTGATCATGAAGTCTGTATAGCAGTTAAGTTGTGAGTTACGTGTTGAGAGATGTCATGCTGCACAACATGCTGAACTTTGGCTGCAGACCTCCATGGTGAGTGAGCAATATGAAGGAGCAGGTGTCTCTTTCAGGAAGGTCTGCATACAGTACAAATAGACTCTCAGAGGTCACACAGAACTTGTTTGCACACCTAGAGTTTTGCTGTTTACAGCAAGGATGAAGCCAGACTGGAATCCTTTCAGTATAGAATACTATTACATTTTGGACCATTATTAAAAGTTCTCAGAAATGTTGAATTGTGCCCTGGTATTTGAGTAGGGGTTGCGCAAGACTTGGGTCTGTGAAATGTGTGAGCTCATTTCCTCATAGCAAAAGTTCTCCCATTTATTTGCTATTTCACAACATATTTAATCAGCTCTTTGTAATAATGAAGGCATTTTTGGTTGATGGTTCAAAGAACATACTGACTGGGTCTTCATAGGTCAGTCTGAGAAAACTCAGCTTAAACTATCTTTCGAAACTCTGCCTGCTTGTTCAAGGTCCCTGAAAATTTAAGAAATGCTGTTCTGCTTTTAGTGTATCTAATGTGATACTTAAAAGATACTTTTCTTTGAAAAATATGACTAATTTCCCTGGAATTTGCTGGTACATGAAAATGTGGTTTTGAGCAGATGTATAACCTAGCACTGCTTAATCCATTCAAGAAAATAGTTCTGGTTTTGCACAAGAAATTCACTTTGCAGAATTAGGTTGACGGTTTGCTCTCGGATTTTCTGCTTTTATATGGTCACTGTTAAACTTAAAACCATTTCCTCTCTCTGACTCTGAAACCCTTTATTGTCTTTCCATTAGTGAAACTAATTCACAGGTTTGCATCTTTTTCTCTGTTCTTTGGCACTGAGTTGTCTCATTTTGCAAGTAGAAGTTTCAAGGGAGCAGAAATTGAGCCTGCTGAGGTGCAAGTCAACTGAGGAAACATTTTGTGCACAACTTTGACACGACCATCTATTAATAAATGAAACTTTAAAGTAGACTGGGACCTTTTAGTGTTAAGTCCGCTATAGTTTGTTTCAGATTACACTAAGGAGTGGTTTAACTCATCTTTTTTCAAGAATATTTGCTGTTTATAAAAATACTTTTGTTGTCCTTTGGTGGTCTTATTCCCATATTTTCAGATTAAATATGCTTTGTTCCTCTCAAGATTAATATGAAGTAGAATGTAAGGGGAAATGATGTCTTTTCTGCTGTTTTTGAAAAAATTCTCTTCCAGAAAATGTAGAAGTTTCTTCAGGTTTCCCAGACAGCATAAACTATGTGCCACCCAGAAATTGCCTACACACTTGATTTTCTATTTGTTTGATTCTCTTGAGGTGTCACCAGCTGGTTTTGCATTATGGGATTCCTATTTGAAGTGTTTCTGTGAAAGTTTGCCTTCTTTGTTTTGGTCTTCTCTTCAGTTACTTATGTGTAAGTGTCACTCATTCCCAATCCTTCCTTAGGAATGGATGCTGTTAAATAATTTTAGTTAAATTTTTATTTTCTAGAAGATATAAATTACTCGTCAATATCCTCATGTTTTGACCCTGTTATTGCTATTAGTGTAATGCATTTTCTTCTCTTGGAAAGAAATGCATTAGATGGATTAGCAAAGCACTAAAAATATCTTTGCTTAACCACCAAATTATATAACCATCCGATTTCTGTTGTCTGCTGGTCTCATGCTGTGATACAGTTTAGAAATCTAAATTTTACAATCTACATCAAGTGAAAAAAGTTTTTCATTAACATCAGATCTTCTTTCAGAGTATCAAATACATCTTTTTTTAATACATCGTTCTTTATTAAAAAAGTAGGGTTTACTGAAAGCTTTTGATAACTCTGCTCACTTCAAAATTTGACAATGGTGTTACTTTTATACCATATATTTCTTCTATTTTTTTATCACTCTAGGGTGGTATGTCTGATATTTGCTTTGGGTCTGTTGCTTGTTTTGGCAGAGAGGTATTTTTAAATGAATAGTAATTTAGATCAGATGCCCTGCTTAGGGCCATGGTACTCTGAAATAGGATGAATAGATTTTCTAGAAAGTTCTTTATGTATGCAAGAGAATATTTGATCATCATGACCTGGTTTAAAACTAACTGTCACATTTTTCTGTACATGCTGTGTAATAAAGAGCTAATTCCAGAGACCCCTGTAAGGAGAGAACAATACTGAAATTATTAATATTCCCTTACATTAATTAATTTTTTGTAATATTTCCAGTATTTTTATCTAAATTTACTGTGAAGATCTAAAGTGATTTATCTTTCAGTTTGCTATTGCAGTATTTGACTGTACACGTAGGACTAGTAGTAAGTTGATGCTGTAACTCAGTTTGCAGCTGTGAGTGAAGAAAAAAGAGGCTCAATTTGAACATGTAGATAACTGATTGAAATGTTCATCATAAATGTTTGTGATGAGATAACTTTGTTTGATGGCAGTATTTTATTTCTCTGTGTGCAGAAGATCATGTTGTATTGCAGTGGAGCTGTTGACTGTGGTCAGGTTCCCTGCAACAGGGCTAAAAGGTTTTGTTCCTTGTGAATGTGACAAGACAAGTCCACTTGTATCCTAAGGTCAACCAAGTGTCACCTTAGTCTGCAGTTACATCCTTTCCTGCTGTTTGTTTTTCTATTGTGTAGCTTTAATTGGAAAGAAAGAAACTTGAATGCATGAAAAAAGGAAATGATGCCATCAGAGCAATCACTTTGCATCTAAGGGAAAAGACTCCACATATAATCAGCTGGCTAAAGGGCATGAGAACATCCTGAATGGTAATTGGGCACTTTTTGTTGAAATACTCTGATATATCCCGTTAAGAAGCACATTACTGGGCCTTTGTTCAGAGCCAAAAGCTGCAGTTATCACAGTGTTCAGCATCATCTTAAAGCTGGTACTGTTCATGGACCGCTTCTGGAAGAGTACGTACACAATGGGTTCAGACTCCTCTTGACCTGTTTTTTGGTGCTCTCACCATGATATTCTTTACAAGTGAGTGGGAGGAATGTATGGCTTTTTGAGATCCTTCTCTGAATGACTTCATACCTGCAGTAATTTTTCTTGTAGAGTATGAGTAGAGACCTGGAGATGGTACCAGTTGTTTCTGATGGGGCAACTTAATATTGCGCTTCTATTTGGTTTTGCTCCATTTGGTCTGGAATATTTGTCTCCACATGTTCCATCTCATCTTTTAAATTGCATAGACTCTCAGGCCTTTTCATCATCCATGTTTCAAATGGTGGAACTTAGTCTACTTGTGGTCATGCAATTATTAGCAAAGTGTATTCACTAATAATAAGAGGAGCAATGAAAAGATGATTTCCTCTAGAGGTTTTTTGGAATGCTGTTGTCCTGTTTTACTTCATCAATACCATCTTTATAAGCATTCTGCTGGTAAGAATAAACATGTTTGTTGGGGACTTTATCCCCCCACTTTTCCCCGTGACTTAATAGGAAAGAAAATACAGATTTCTAGTCTTCAAGTGTCCAGTTTCTTCTCAAAAGGAAGTAATTAGCCATGGCCCATGGATGTTCTGATGTATGCAATTTCTTCTAGCCACTAGAGAGAATGGTATGGAGGCATTGTTTTGGTCTCTTCTGTCTTTCTGCTGCTGAAATATGCCAAATATTTATGCCAGAGAAAATGAGCACACATTTTATAACAAAAACGCCCAAACACAGATAAAAGCATTAGGATGAATCTAGTGAATGAAGTAGGGACTTCAAGAGTGAGCATATTAAAGTGACAGCATTACATTCTTCAATAGCAAGAACAAGGAAAGATTGGCATGATTCAGTTTATGGTATTTCAGAGTGAAAGCAGGAGGGTTTTAATGGGGGGGATGCTTGCATTCGTAGTAGTGTATTCATAACATTAATATGAGAAAATTATTTTCTTATTAAATTGATTTGAAATAGACAACCAGTAGGGTGATAATATTGTGGGATTTTAATATGAAAAGCGGCAAATGCTTTCATATTATAATTTTAAATAGCCTACCCCTTCATGACCCCAAAGAATACTTTAAAGTGTACTTTATTAATCCTAGAAGGTAGTTACGAAATAAAGTTCTAGTGAGACTATAGTAGTAATGTAAGGTGTTTGGGTTTTATTGCACCTGTTCTGAAGGAATGAGATCATGTTTCATGCTCTGATCAGCAACCCCTTATGACTGTTACTTGGCAAATTCTGAAATTAAGAGAAGCTGGAAAGGAGTATGCAGCTTGCTGCTCAGTACACGGAGGGAGAAAATTGGTCAAGACTTGAAAATATGCACCTTACTACTAAAATAATTCCTGTGATATTACTTTCTTTAAGAGCAGAGAAAACATCCCTTTCTAATCAAAGAGCAGATAAATGTCTTACAGTCCATTTGCTTTGGACTTCACTTACTCCTGTTGCTTTGGAGGATAGAAGTGTGAGCTGATCGTGGCTTTTAATTTATCCTTTGCATAGGCCGCTGGTGAAATAGGAAATGTTCACCGTGCTGACATCAACAGCAGAACTCCCCCTGGTTCCAGTGATAGCAGGATATCACTGATGGAACAGTGCTCTTTGTAAGCTGCATGTTTTGTGGGAGTCGCAGGCAGTTGAAAGGCCAAAGTCAAGATACTAGAAGTTCCCAGCTGGATCAGGAAGGGATAATCAAATACAGAGACAGCTCAGTCACCACTGAAGGAAACTTTTAGGTTCTCAGTATGCTGTCCACTTAATCCTAATTTCCAGAAAAACTAAAATTCAATTATTTTATGAATTCCAGAGGAACTAATGGTACCTTCTGAGATTTAGTCTTTTCTCTTTGCCAATAATGAAGCTTCTGTAATGAATCCATATGTCACACAAATTCTGTCTGCTGTTACTCATGCTGAATGCTATGCTGTTCTGCATACTGTCCTCAAAACCTGAGATTTGAGTATGGTACAGCTCAATATGAATAGGTGTGACAGAATTTATTCTAGAAAGACATGTCAGCTCGCTTGCTGAGAAAATCCATATTTCTGGAAATCAGGTGAGGGTTTTCTCTGAAAAGTAACTGGGTATATAAAGCTTTGTGCTTTATTGCTCTACTAGTGAATCTGATTTCTGCATTTACATACATGTAAGAAATACTGCTAACAGATTACATGGTCTGCAGTGTAAATATCTGATTATAGAGGTTACTCTTCTTTATTCTTTTTGCAGTATAGCTTCTTCTGTGTTTCAAATATCCTCAGTGTACTAGCTAACCAGGTAAAAGCATTTCTTACATGAGGGAGTTTTAATCGCGATTTGTTCTCCTCAGCTTTACTTGTTCAGCCCCTTTTCTGGAAAGTCATCTAGGCAGTCAGTGATGCCAGACTTCCCTGGCTAGGGGATTTACCTAGTGGCAGGGAAAGCTAGGTAGGTTATTACATGTGCAGTGCATCAGAGGCTTCCAAGGAGAAGAGGGTGCTGAAGCCATTCAGACAGCTGGCTCCTGGCTGTGCTTTTCCCCAGAGGATCTTTAGAAGCGGGTGTGGAATGTGCTGTGAAATTCTGGTAGAGTCAGCCAGACAGCCCTGTGGTAGAGGCAGCAGCTCTGGGAAGGATAATGATCAGGAGTGGGCTGTTTTTACTTCCAGAGTAATTTAATTGGCAATCCACCTGTGCTGCTCCTCCCCGGGTATCTGTCAGTCAAAAGCCAGCCCTGGGTGTGGTGAATTGGCCCAGTGAGGTGCATGTGCTCCCAGGCCACAGGCAGGGCGTTCATCCAATGGAACTGAACAACAGAACTTTCCCAGCATGACATAAACTTTAGTGTGACCTTTCAGCAAGAGTTAGTTACAGTGGGGTGCTGTGTTAGAAATACCTGACCTGGGAGCAAGTGCTCCTTTAGGTTTGTATGAAAGAGAGCCAGAGGGATGTATGAGTGTATAAGCACGGGTTTTTGTTGTACATCAAGCTTGTGCACCAACTCTCTGTGCGTACCAAGAAAAGTGCAGTCTAGTCTAGATGACCTGCTCTAAGGATAAAATCCAATGAAAACTGGTGTTCATCTGTAGCATTGAAAGCCATCTTGCCTTCTCTTAAAAAAGCAGGATATTAACTGGGTGTTTTGGCTAACACAGTTAATGGTACTGTACAATGCAGAGTGAATTTTAATAGAATATATTGTGATTATTCCAAAGGAATATGTGACATTGAGTGGGTCTCCTGTATTCAAGATCTGACCTTTTGGCAGTAGCAGTGAAATAATATACAGCAGAATCTTGTTAATTCACGCTAATGACTTAAAAGACCCATCACAGATTACTTGATTTTACAACTTAGCAAGTAAGTGAAACATGATGACAAAACTTCAGGGATGCACACTTTAACAGCATGCACTCTGCTAATTTCCTCTGTAGTAGCAGTTATGCTGTAAATATATTTGTAATAGATGAGTTAATGGACAGTAGTACTATTAATTAAAGCAGTGATGAATTCCTAAAATTACACTGTAGTACAGCAGCCTAAACTAAAACTGAATAGTTTTAGTGAAACAGGACTAATCTACTAGTTCTGCAAGTGTGAGTCACTGAAATGGTTCTGAAAGTAACAGATGTTGGCTTTTAACATTAATAAAAATGTTCCCTCCTTATATGTGTCATGTCATGTGGAATAAAAGTAGCTAGAGTTACTTGGGAAAAGAGTTATCATATCTCAGTAATAGTATACAGGTATTTATGTAAATAAAAAGTTCATAAAAATTTATATCTTCAGCCCTAAGCCTATTCTAGCCTATGCTCCTTCTTAAAATAGTAATTTCCAAACAACAGGCTCATGAAACATTACATATGTTCCAATAAGTTTCTTAATCTTCAAAATACAGAGTAAATGTCTTCATTATGAAAAAGTCTGCATTTTTTTTCTGACCATTCTATTTCAGTCTACATCATGTTCCCCATTAAGTACTACAAAGAATGCAGTTTTGTTACTGGCAGTGTATTCTTAAATGAGAAAATAAGACTTTTTCAGTTGGCCTTAGAAAATGACACAAAGCCATTTAATATTTGTTATGCTCAGAGTGAAAGGAGCTGAAGTCTGTATTGGAATCATCATATGCACTTGTTGCTGTGCATTGGTGTGTCAGCAGAGAAGTCTGACTAAATAAGGCAATGCTCGAGTAGAGCTTATCAGCGTTTGACAGGAATACAGTCCACTAACAGCTGATACAGTAGCCCATCTTTTCTGTGCTATCATCGTCTCTCTACATGGCACACAGATGTACATTTATCATCTGCTCCGTTGCTGATAGTACTCAAAACAGCCCTCCACCTTTTCTTTTTAGTTAGTGAATGCTCGAAGTAATACAAGTGAGCTGAAACCCTTAGGAAGCCAAATACTTTTTTATTTTCACAAAAACATATGTGAAGTTGTCAACTTTCAAACTTTAGAGAAGTACACTGTGCCTTCTGCTTCTTCTCCCACCATATAGTGTATTGTGAATATTGTTTGATAATATAAATAAAAAATAGGAAACTTCATGCATTTTTGTGCCCTTATGGTACTACTGTGCACTAAGCAATGCCTGTATAAATTATCCATAACTTCATGAAAGCAGGTCCTGACTGATGGTGCCTTCTTCACTCGGAGAGTCTGATACTGCTCAAATGAGTGTCCAAGCTCCCAGTGATCTTTCCAGGAATAGTATTGCACCTTGAATGTTTGTACATGCTTTTTAAAAATACCCAGAGTAAAATACCCTTAACGCTGTTTTCAGTGTAATTTTTTCTGTTATTCTGAGCTTGGTTGTCGGACTTTGTCCCTGTGTTGTGCAAGATCTGACAATTCTATCCATATATCCATATTTTTGGGATCTGACAATTTTATCCATAAAATTACTAGGCCAATAAATGCATTTTAAGATTTGTTAGCACCTGCTACAGAATGTCCCAAAACAATCAAACTGGTGACCTGCAAATCTGTTTGCATGTGTGGCCTTTTTCTAAGGGATTTCTGAAAAATATCAGACACTAAATTCTTATTCCTTACCATGAAGACAGGTCAGTGATTTGAGAATTCCTCCTTTTTTTTGCAAATTCAAGTCATTAAACTGCAAGGCCAAGGTGGTTGAACTTCTGGTAAAAGTTTCTGTTAAAAAAGTGATCAATACCTTTTTTATCAAGTATGAATTTAAGACAATAGTGGAAAACCCTCTTTATTTCTCTATAGCACACTTTTAATTTCATGTTCCTACTGACTGTCATTCTGTGCTGTCTTCTCAAGTCAAGCAGAAAAGGATGGATGGATGGATGGATGGATGGATGGATGGATGGATGGATGGATGGATGGATGGATGGATGGATGGACTGTCATCTTTATTTGTGCCACTGATTTGGGTCTTCTCACATTCATCCTTTTATACCTGCCTATCAAATGTGTGCCCAAATTGCTTTTTGCACATTCAGGTAAAAGTAGTCTTGATAAATTAGTTACTCCGATTTTACTGTAAATGGAAAACAGGATTTATAAACTTCTGCATATAAAATCAGATCCAGTGTACTTCTACCTTTTAACCATATATTTGTATGTACTTTCTGCCACCCAGTATTCTACTTTGGCAACTCAATATCTTGCTTATTTGTTCTTCCATATTCTTCCATTACTGTTTTCCTGTTTTCAGAGCAGCATCATCAGTATTCACCCTCCCCGCCTTGTCCTTCTCTATACAGGGAGCTTGCTGAGGAATGGAGAGGCTTGGCCTCATTCTGAGAGCATTCTGAAGGTTCCAGGTTTGTTTTGTGGGAACCTCACATTCTGTTTAAGTGTTCAACATACTCTATGCAAAATGATCAGAGAAAGACTAAAATTCCCATAACAGTTTAGGGAGGAGTTTTCTGGTAACAGTCTTGGGAAAGTGTAACAGATAAATCTGAAAAGAAAGACTGTGAGGCTTTTTGTTTTGGTTTGTTCTTCCTGCTGTCACTTCCCTAAGCTTGCAATGAAGAATCAGGTATCTTTCCTTCAAGATTTACTTTCCAGTCAGGACAAAGAAGGGACTTGCAATTCTGCCATGGGGAGAATGCTTACCTCTTGTACTCTCTAGCAGGGTACATGCTTGAAGTATTAGTTTCTTGCACACCACTTAGTGTCACAAAAATACAATGTACCATTTCCTAATCAGAAGCTTTAAATCCTATTGGCACAGCAAGCACTCTTCAAAAGTCTGTTGTTGTCACAGTGTCTTTTCTTCTTACCCAATGCAATGTTTTAAAAACCCAAACCCTGCAATTTTAGCTGAGATCCATCTTCAGTTCAGTAAGCTGGCTTAAATGCCCTAATGTGAGTTCACACATCAGTAGCGTTGCTGTATGCAATATGTGTAACAGAGATGTCATTCTGTGCTCTGAGTCCATCTCTGATAATGGTCCTGGGAGAATAAGCAGTTCATTGGGATGTTTGCCAGTGGAGCACGTTGGGAGGGTTCGCAGGAGATGCGCAGTGTAATGGACTGTTTGCCATGTGTGTAATAGCTCCCCTCCAAAATAAGAGTACTTCTACAGTGCAAGTAAGGACACTTTCAGGCTGCCTTTTTGGCACTTTCCTGCTGTGCCCAAAATACTCCATTAGTTTTCTGGAGTGTGTCTATCATACACCTGTGTGATCTGCGTGGAAAGAAATAAGATGTGTCCAGAGAAATAGAGAAGCTGTACAGCCTTGAATTTAAGTGCCATGACTATGCAGACAAGTATAATAAAGTTATTAAAATTCTTTAGTCATTCAGGGCTACTTTATTTTGAGGAATTTTATTAATTACTTTCATCTTTTTAATTTTAGAAAATACATTTTTAAAATACTTTAATTGTTGTAATCATGCTAATTATGTAGACTTACAATTTCACGTTTCTGGTTCTTTTAAACATACTCTCCTCTTTATAAATATTTTATTATGTTTGCATAGCACACAAATTTAATGAAGTATGTATCAGTTTAAAAAAGCTTCAAGCAGTCCAGGGCTCTACAAAACTGGCCTTGTAGCACCTGAATATGCTTCTATATCACAGCGAGTGTTTGGCAAGCTGTAGTACTATATTATGTCTTATTAATTATACATTGTCATGGAAACTAAATGTTGATAAATAATGAACTTCTAAGGAATAACTCATTCAATAGCAGTCTTTTAAACTGCTAAATGAGACAACACAATTAGCCTTTGTAGAAGTTGAGTTAATGTCTACACTAGTTAAGAAATGCATCAGCTTGGGCTATGAGCTCATTACAAATTTTTATCCAGAGCATGTCAACTTCCAGTGAGTTTCATCGTAGGTGTGTTTGGCATACATGAAGAGCTCATAAAGACCTTAAATTTGGTATATTTTAGAGATCTATTCTCTCTACTTTTATGCTGAACAGTAACTCAAAAAATAAGTGCCCCTGAGAAAGGAGTTTAGTCATCAGAGATGATCAACCAGATCCCACTCACACTATCATATTTTCTTTGTAATAATTACTTCAGGATTAAACTTAAATGTTCTCACTAAAAAGCCAAATTCATATATTGGAAAATAGCCGTGAATTATTTAATCTTTAAAAAAAAATCAACTTTTAGGCCTTCTGCTGGGAAATTTAGAATTTGAAAGTTAGCGACAGAGAAGGATGCCCAAAAAATTACACTTTTGTGTAATGTGGAAAGACATTTTTATATTGAGATTAAACACTTTGCTATGATGAGACTATAGTTTCAACATCATATTAAAGTTCATTCTGTACTTTTATATGGTTACTGTATAACTGTGTAACTTTTAGTACGCTATGAATTTCCAAGCTTTTCTTGGGAGAGTCTAACTTTATTGTTCATTAACTATGATTTAGCTTTTGGATCACATTATATGTTAACAAGGTGAAGTCCCACATGTGTAATACATAATCCATTCAGAATTTCCTTCATTACATTGCAGTGTTTACTGCTCATCCTGCAACTCCAGAAGCAGAGTCTGTGATATGCAGATGTGACTTCATCTTCTTAAAATGAGTGTTTTGAAGGCTTTCATTCTGAAATTTATTTTAAAAAAATGATTTATACTTTTGAAACATTGGTTTACATTCCTTTATAGTTTTGGTTAGAACAAATGAAGAAGTTTTATGGGAGATAAATCTCTTTCAATACATTTTACCAGCTGCTTATGGAGAATATTAGAATCATAGAATGGTTTGGGCTGGAGTGGACCATAAAGATCATGTAGTTCCAGCCCACCTGCCACGGACAGGGGGGTCTTCCACTAGACCAGGTTGTTCAGAGCTCCCTTCAGCCTGGCCTTGAATGCTTTCTGGGATGGGACATCCACAGACCTTCCCTGTTCCACTGCTTCACCACCCTCTGAATAGAGAATTTCTTCCTGACAGTTAATCTAAATCTGCCCTCTTCCACTTTAAAGCCATTCCCCCTTATGCTATCACTATCTGCCAGTATACAAAGTCCCTCTTCCTCCTTTTTATAAGCCTCCTTAAAGGTACTGGGAGACCACAATGGGATTTCCTCAAAACATTCTCTTCTCCAGGCTGAACAGTCACAGCTCTCTCAGCCTGCCTTTGTAGGAAAGGTTCTCCAGCCCTCTGATGGTCTTCATGGACTATTATTGTCTCCAATGAAACTTCTAAGATTTTGATGGATGCAGTTTTCAGGTTGTAAGCCCAAACTCTGGTTTGGGGCGCAAAAGGATTTCTCAGAGGTGACCAAGTGCTACTTTGTCTAGCTAGACCCAGGACCTGACACATCCTGCTGCATGTATTGAAAGCTATAGTAAAGGAGAGGGTCAAGTCCTGAGTATATAGTCTGTAATAAAGAGGCTGAGATCGGTTTTCTCTGTGTAAATGTGTACTTTTCTGAACATGAAATTACTCCAAATTTATGGTGACTTGTTACTATTTTCTCCTACAAACTGCCTTAATTTGAAATATTTTGTCTGTTTCTGGTAAAGCTGAAATTACCAGAAGAAGTCCCATTGTTTTTGTGATAAAAATATCGAACTTCTATAATTATTTGTCTTCCTTGGTATAGTTGATACTGAGGGGTGAATATCCCAGTATTTTCTGTAAGGACTTAATTTAAAGGAAGATTATTAAGAAACTTGGGTAGTTCTTTGAAATGTATGTGGAGAGATAATCTCTGTGAAGAACCTATTCCTCCTAAGAGAAAGAGAAATCTTCTCCTTCACTATGAAAAGTATGTGAGGTTTGTAAGGGTTGTCTGTACTGTACTAATATGAAGGGGTACTTTTTCTCTCCTATGCTCAAGTTACAGTATGCTAAGCAAATATTTATTAACAGACCTTTAGGAGGCTGTGCAATGTCAGCAAGTGCAGACACATCCTGGGTAACTAGGAAGCTTAGTTGCTTCCTGCCTCTCTCAGAAATACCACCTTAGTTGCCTCATTGTATCCCAGCACCATACATTAGCTCTTTGCTTCCACTTCCAGCAAATAAACCATAATTATGGATGCTGATATTCATAATCTGCTCCTTGTCTCTAATTCTTTCCCTGTGTCTCTGGGAATTTTTTTAGCACTTTAACAACCACAGCACCATCTTGTAGTTAGGCTTCACAGAAGCACAGAACACATTGTTTTGGAAGGGACCCAGAAAGATCATCAAGTCCAGCTCCTGGCCCTGCACAGGACAGCCCCAAGAGTTCTGACAGCATTGTGCAAACACTTCTTGAACTCTTGTTGAGCTTGGTGCTTGACCGCTTCCCTGTTCCAGTGCCCAGCCTTTTTCTAACATCCAACATAAACCTCCCCATACAGAACCACAGGCCATTCCCTTGGGTGCTGTCACTGATCACCACAGAGAAGAGATCAGTGTCTGTCCCTCCTCTTCCCCTCACAAGGAAGCTGTAGACTGCAGTGAGGTCTCCCCTCAGTCTCCTCTTCGCCAGGCTGAGCAGACCAAGTCACTTGTGGCTCTGTTAGTTGCTGCTGGGTTTTGGCTAATCATGCAACAAATTATTGTGGGGTTTTTTGCTTCTCTGCCCTGGTATTTCACACAAAAGCAGCAGTTTATATTTATAATTATTTCTTTACCATGGTTTAATCCAGTGTTTTATCTATACTATAGCATGTTTGAGAATGATCTTTCCTTTATGGAGCCTTACTGCCTTGCCTGTCTTTTGTGGTCCCTTTCAGTCTTGGTGTGTGGTGGCTGGCTATTTTACAAGCTGTCTCAGTTGTTGAGGTTTTAAATAACCAGGGTAACTGAGGAGATGCTTACTTGTGTTTTCCCGGAATTTTTAATTTTCAGGGATTCATTGCATTGTCATTCTATGTTTCTGTCACTATTTCTGTTGGCTTATTTGTAGACCCTGGTAAGATGGGTACTGCAATGTGCACCTGTTCCTCTAAATCTTTCTCCTCTTTTGCATCTTGTCCTTTCTTGAAAATGCAGGGTGAGAAGGGGTGAGGGAAAGAAGATCTGCCAAAGGAATTTCTCTTTCAGTGTTGTATTTCACTTTCAAGTTTTTACCTTTGTCGCTGTGAGATCATGTGCCGAAGTCTTGGCGATGTAAAAGCTAGAAGTTGTTAAGAATATATTTGGGAGTGGGGGTGACCATGCAGCCTGTCTGCAGCTGCCTCCTCAGTGTCCTTGAACAACAGGGCTTAGGAGTAGGCTGAAGGGATTGTCTTGCTGATGGCAGCCCACCCTGACTCCCAAGGGTTCTCGAACACAGCTGGGAGTGGGTAGGGATTTACTGGGTGGAAATAACACGGATGGGAAACATCAGACTGGATGATATATACATTCTGCAGTGACAGTGTCTGTCTGTCTAGCAGTGGGGTGGAGTGAGGAGCTGCTGCTGCCAGGTGCCTTGGTGACATGGTCCCTGCCCTGCCACGGTGGGGCATTTAGACGCCATTACTCCATGGCAGACACAGTTATTTAACAGCAATAGGAGAGCAGGGAAAGCATTTTTCTCCACTTTTCCGTTCTCTGATTTCCTGAGTATCAAGTGGTGGGCAGCAGGTTGTTGCCAAGCAGGAAGGAGCTTGCATCTGCACACACAGAGACTGTGTCCTTAGGCCAAGTGCCATGCCGTGCCTCAACTGTGCCTGTGCTGATCTGCCCAAAACCAGGAATGGGCTTCAGGCATAAGTAATGTGGTGTGTTTATTCTGGAAGATCTCAGCTATTATGCTGCAGCCATATCTATATCTACGGTTCAGGATATTTGAGTGCTGTGGCAGATAATGACTTATTTGCATGCGGTTTTTGTGTGACAGTGTGAGCACCGCTGATCCCTTTTCCCTGGGGGTGCTTTTATGCAGCCCTGCTACTGACACTCATGAGTGCTTTATGTTGGCTCTTTTATGTAGTGTTTTTTGTAGTGTTTTCTTCAGCTTTTGGAAGTGATTAAGCCCTTTGTACATTAATATCTCCTTTATGTTTCTGACAGAGTACTGCTAGCTAGCTTTTTTTTTAACTCTGCGTTCTCTTAAGGCACTTTGATCATCAGGACTAGTCTGGCACCTCCTTCTTGTAGGGAAAGTGCCTTAAGAAATCCTGTACCATTTTTGCTGTTCTTGGCTGCATCATTCCTGACTCTTCTGAGCTGTCTTCAGCAGCTCTGCACAGATTTGTATTCTCCTGTAACTGAATTTTGACTTTTACATCCTGTGTGTTGTAGGTAGTTTAAAGACTTGTTTTTCCACTTTTGGATAATTTTTAGGTAAAGCTTTTTCTGTCAAAAGGTTTACTGTTCTGCACATGCCCTCTGGTATGTAGGTAGTACAGATTCACACTGGAAGCAGGCACCCACAATTCATGTTTCACACTTCCTGAGTTGGTGTCCTAATTATCAGCAGAGACACAAAGGATGTGCAGGACTGCAAACTGTGCCTTTGGCAGTGTTTTCTGAATACTGACTGTAAGCCACTCATCTGTATTTAAATGCGTGAATTTAGAGCTTAAATTCTTGAAAATTTTTATGGCCTGAAATTCATTATCACAGAGCTGCATAAGTACAGATGAGAGAATGTATTTTGAAGATGTCTCTAAGAATTTCCTTTAGGCAAGTTGAATTTTCCTAGTGTTTCAATGCTGCCCAGTACCTAATCTGTACATTGGATTCTCCTCCATTCACTGTGAGAGGATGTAAGTATTATTTCTAAGTCTTAGGATTTTTACTCCTCGTATCTAAACACAGCAGTGTTGAGCTTCATAATGCTTTGCTTCTGATCCCTGTGCAGTGTAAAATGAGAGCAGTTTAAATATCTGTTATACCACGGCACTTTGAGGATAAAGTGTGCGTGCTGCAGAGATGGGGTAAAAATAAGAAGTAAAATAATGGGTGGGTGAATGAACTTAGTGCCTGCCTCAAAGGCTGAGTGCCCAGCACAGCTAATGAAGACTCCAGTGTCATTCAGTTTGTCTTCAGTGGCTGCTGAACAGTTAATTCATTGCTTGCTGTGATGTTTTCATCTTAATATGTCTGAACAGTGTGGACAATACTGAAGATGACTGAGGTAAACTTCAAGGTGATACAAGTTACAGGTGTTGAGGGGTTCTTGTGTGCATGGAGAGGAATGGTGCAGCAGACACAGGAAAAACAGTTAAAGTGTATTTCATTTATACACATTTTTTCTATATCACATGAAAAATAACTCCAAAGAAGGGTGGGAAAGCACACTTAAATCATATGTTTTTAAATTATTCACAGCAGTAATAGATAATGTTAAGTTGGTACATACGCAGTCTATATTTCTTTTAACCGAAAGATTTATTTCAAAATAAGTTGATAATATAATTCAAGTTTTCTTTTAATACATGAATAACATTGCTAAAATCAAGCAATTTAGATTTTTGATTTGCTACTTCACTGGAATGTTTTATTTCTCAGTGAGACAAGCTTTTCCACAACAGCTTATGTTACTAAGGAGAATTTTTAATTAAAACCATCATTATATTTCTTCTGGTACTGAATTTCTTGTCTTTGCCAATAGAACTGACATATGATGCTGAATATAATGCTGTAGTAGTATGTAATACAATTTTCAGTGCATTTTTTAGTGAAAGAACAGAATAAGTCACTGAACTTGAGAATTTTGAACTAATCCTGTTTACATGTGCAAGTAGGAAGAAATGATGCACCCTTCCCCCTTCATTGTTAAGTGGTAAATTGTTGCTATGGTGATCATTCTTTCCATCTCATCAGCTATAACCTGGTTTTCCACATCAACTGAATAGCTGCAAGCAACGCATGATCTTTATTTTTATATATATATCAGTTGATATTGTTTTGCTACATAGTTGTTGTCTTGGGACTTAATGTCGCCAAGATGCAGTGAATGTAAGCAAGATAGCTCTAATTTTGTTGTGTATAAATCTGTGTACTCATTAAAACAATCTTCATGTAGCCTCCAAGAACTTTTAAGTAGATTTATGAAAGGAAGCTTATTTTTGGTGCATACAGCTGATTATTCTCCTTTCATTATTTCAGAGTCTATAGGCTTCTGTAGTAAATATGTGGAAAATCTGGTAAATCTCTGAATAATGTCTCAGTGCAGCAATATCGTTTTTGTTACCTAAGGTGATAGAAACAGGATAGTTGCAGTAAAATTTCATATAGCAGTTTTATTTTCCTTCAGTGAGAATTGGTACATATGGGTTAAGTGCAGAGGGGTGCCTGCATTGTAGTGAGAGTAAGCCAGGTGACCTGTTACAGAGTCATCAGAGGTAAAAATTGGTGAATATGGTCTGTATGGGGTCCTATGCAGTACACAACAGATTTGTGTCAAGAGAAAGGGCAGAATGAGCATGTGGCCCATCACAATATTGCCTTGAGGCCAGATGTGCCTTCCCTTATCACCAGCACCATGTTTTTCAGGAAATGGACAAGCTTTATGTTATGGCAAGCTTTGGAGCCATAAGTAGGACACTGGTGTATAGAATGATAAACATGGATCTTAGAATAAGCTCTTTGAACTTAAGTTAATGCTTTTAAAAAACTGTTTGTCTAAACATACTTAGGTGTTCATTACAGTCAGTCTTCCCTTTTCTTCTAAGAGGTCAGGCTCTTAAAAATGTAACCATATTGTGTCCAGCATTGCTGGACAGCATATGAACAGCTCTTGTATTTCTGATTTTACTCATATTCCAGATTTGGTGGAGTTTTTTTTAGTTTTAGGAAGTTTTGTGCAGACTTTTTAATCTACTTTTCATCTGCATCGCTTGTGCCTGTTTTAAGTTGTGTGTCAATAAAGCAGCAAGATCATATCTTATCTCAAGTGAAATTTTACATTTATTACTGGGTTTAAGGTCCACAAGAGGACCTGAACAACAGAGAAGTATTTGATTATGTAATATCATGTAAAATGATTCTTAATTACCTTATATGAAAATGCAAGTAGAATCTTGGGTTCTCTCCTAGTGGTGTTTTTGGGTTCTCTATAGGAAAGAGTTTTTTCAAGTCTCAAAATATTGTGCTGCCATAGGCAAAGTTCTGTTAGATGTTCCTGACCTACATTTGCAGTAAGGGATGTTTTGTTAAAGAATGTCAAAGATCATCTCTCAGTAAATCAGTCTCTTAAAGGATATTGGGAGAGTTATAGTATAAACATAAATGCACTACCTATGGAGATAAACCAGAACTGGATTGATATTACAAGTAAGCAGGGTATCTCTGCACACTGTAAGTCTACAGGACAGTGTCTTGAATTACTGAATTGCTTAAATCTTTTGGAAGTATTTACTGCACAACTCCTAGAGTATTCATCCTTTTGGCCAAAACACAGTTCACTAAGTAGCCTGAGAGAAAGTCTGCCATGGAAGTGTAAGGAATGCCATATTTCCTTCCAGCTGCAAAGGATGAGAAGTTACTGAGAAAGCATATTGTACAGTTGCCTGAGCCAAAACAGCCATTACAGGCTTCTTGCAGTTATTGTTTTGCTTTGCCTGATTTTATTAAGTAGTATTATGCTTTAGTTTATGAATCTGCTTACCTTCATTTCATGAGCTACCTCATTTCTTAATTTCCCCTCACCAAACCTGTATAATAGTGCAAACTGAGCACCTGTAAAAGTATACCCTGTGAGGTACAAAGTCCTTTCACATATTTCACAATCACACACACAGAGAAAGACTGTCGTCATGTACCGATCCTTTTTTTTTCGTTGACAGAGAGATCCAAACAAATCCAGCATTTGGAGCAAAAACTGGGGAAAGAGAAGCAGCTGCTTCATGTTTTGTTGTTGCATTTTCTGGGGTAGTGTTTCCTACAAACCCAGAAATAATTCTTCTCCGAACAGGAGCTGAATGACCCAAGACTCAATAGCCCCCAGAGCCAAAAAAATAGCTGAGTATTCTTTACACCAAGCCCTTTCATTTGCTTAAGCTTCTCACTTCCTTATTTCTTTCTTGAAGGCTGTGGTTTCAAGTATGTTTTAGCCTGCAGTACCAGGAACCAGTACCAGGAATCAGCTGCAAACCTGAGACACAGACTGATCCGAGTTCAGGAATGACTGTCTGAAACTGGGGGAAGAAAAGATGGTTCCTTTCAGCTGTGCTTTTCCTTAGATTTAAGCATACATGCAACTGTAGCCTTGTTTTACCTGATTTATTTTCCTACACAGTCCCTTAAAGGGATCTCATGTGTTCCTTTGTTGTATGAGTGTAATCTGGAATTTGATGACCTGGAAAAAATGTATTCCGGCAAAATCCCAGCCAGAGGATCCTCTGAACAGTAGGACTGTGCACATGGGACCTAGTATTTCTTTCTATATTATTTCCCTTTAAAGTAATAGCAGGGGGTGTTTTAATGCTTCAGTTATTATTGTTTCTGAAACCATGTACATGTTTTTATAGTATGAAATTAGTTCAATAAAAAACAAATATAATTTAAAATCAAAGCAAACTCATATTTGCCACATCAAAGGCTATAAGATAACTGTACATCATTCCACTCAATTGTGAAAGTAAGCACAGGTTACCCTGTTTATTCTTGGTAAATTCTATTTGTTTTCTGTAGTCAATATGCTGATTATTTTGACAATTATTATTTGAAATTCAAATTCTCATGAATATCCTGGTAAATAGACTTTGGGACTATGATATGTAAAGATAATTTCTAACCTGTTTCTTGGTGGTATTGAAATAGAATGGAGAATATAGCTACAATAGTAAACAAGTTCCATATATTAATTTATTATCCATATTATTATATAATATATATAATCCATATGTTAATATCTGAGTTTTTAAAGTACAAATTTTAAAAATTATCATTTTGATCATTTTAAGAATAAATGTGCTCACAAGGAGACAGTGTTCTCTCATTTCCACTCATGTAAGTAAAGATAGACGAGCTGTTGATGCTTGACAGAGAAGTCTGTTTCTATAGGTTGAAATGTATAGCTTCAAACAGCTTAAGCAAGAAATTTTGGTGTTTAAAAAAAAGGCAAGCACCAACACAAAAAACCACTACCATCACCACACAAAAAACCACAAAACATATACAAAAACCTCTTTCCCTCTGGAGCCTTGTCAAGAATTGAATTTTTTTCTCTACCCAAAGTGTCAAGGATGCGGTGTTCTGTTTGAGTGAATGTAGCACAACTCCAGAATTCAGAGACTGTCCTTAATGCTTTTCTTGCCTCTGTAATTCACAAGCATAAAGACAAAAATGGCCCATATCAAAGATCGTATGGGTGCCAAGGAATTTTTAAAGACTAATATTTATTTTACAGATTTATTGGTAGAATTTATCTAAAGGCTACATTTTTCTGATTTGCAGTTTTTATTTGCTACACATTCACTCAGTTTCTCCCTCAAATACTTTCATTTTTTGTGTCATGCTGTTTGTCCCCATGTGTAGCAGTTAGCTGCTTTCACAGTTTAATTGTTGCTGAGCATGTTTTGTTTCCTTACTAACCTGTTTGTCTTCTTGCCTTTTAACATTTCTGATCTCTGACACAAGCCTGACATTGTTAAGAGGCAAATACCATTGTTCAGGGTACTTGCTTCAACAACATATGCTTTGTTCCTTTTAAGCACTCTAAAAAAATGTCATCTGAAGGATAACAGAGAGAAAAATTGTCAGATCTTTCATAAATATTTTTATCTGAAATGAGGGTACTGCTTCTGTGTTCCTCAGCCTTTCATCACAGCAAATTATGAAAGAGAAATACGATTTTTTCCATACAAAAACATTATTATAAGGGAAAGAAAAAAAAGTGTTTTAATTTTTAAAAAATGTGATTTGGAGTAGGTAAATCAACAGACAACACCAGTGCAGAGATTGTTTCCCTAACTGAATTATTTTTTAGCTGTGTAAAATTTCCTATATATAAAATCCTCTCGATTAACTATGTATAGTTCATTCGTGCACTTTCAGAATACCAGTGCCTTTTCCTAGTGTGTTTTGAAAGTGCTTGATGCAGAGAAGGCAGTTGGCTTCATGATTTACTTAAAATAATTGTTACATTTTACAATGAAAACAAACCTTATTCTGAAATAATTTTCAGATGTGGGAAAGAAGACTACTCAAGAGAATAGAAGGATAGTATTAGTACTGATTATTAGGCATTAGGCCATGTTAATTGACCCAAATAACATACTTTTTTTACTTCAGTCTAATTCAAGGACAGATGGATACCAAATATCTCTTTAAAAAAATTTAAATGGGTATTTAAGTTTCTGGATTTCAAAGTTCGGTTTGTCAAAGTTTATAAAGCTTGTGTTAGATGTAACTCATACTCTTTAATTCAGATATATTGTAGGAGGAAAAGTAATCAACTGGAGGTGGACTCTTCTTTGCTTAATTATCCCATCTCCAGGAGGGCTAAATTCAGCTCTGACATACGCTGGCAAAAATCTCATTCACACAGCAGCAGCACTGCAGTACATCATGCTCCAGTCTCACCAGATGGCACTTCTCCTTCAGGTGTGTCACTCTAGGCACATACACACCTCAGCAAGGTTAGACAGTGGGAGCTGGTCAGTTGGCTTTTAATAGCAGCATATTTTCTGAACTTACATCCATCTTAGCCCTTTTAGAGTTGCATGTAGAATAGCAAAGTACAAGATGTGTAAAGCTTCCAAGTAGAAGGATAGCATAGAAGGAGCCTTATTTCCCTCTCACTGTGAAAGAATGTGATGGATATTGAAAATACTTGTTGTCAACCCAAACGTTTCCCAAAACCTTCCAGAACATACAAAATCATGATTCTGCCCTGATTTATTATTCCCTGGTTCAAATGCCCTCAGTTAGAAAATCATAAACTTTAAATTTAGTCCCCCTTTCAATTAACATACACTTCCTGTGCAATATAAAGTCAACCATTCTTCTGCTAGGGCAACTGCATGTTTGGATGTTGTGTATGTCTGCCCTTATCTGCTGTAATTCACAGAATGTGAGGTTGATGGCTGAAACTGTCTTCTGCAGCAGCTCATGGCCTCATCAAACCCTAAGCAAGCTCCAGCATTTCGATTGCAAGCAATTACTGTCCATTAAGTACACCACTGAGAGGACTAATACCCAACTGCCAGAGCAAAATGTCACAGAATAATAAAGAGTTAGCAACATACTGATGCCCTTACACCCTGCTGAGGTATAAAAATTTCAGAATGACAGCACCACTGATGCTTCCAACATGGACATCAGTAGCCATGGGTAACTCATCATTGATTCCAGTTACAGGGAGATAGATCCACTTAATCTGGTCCATCACTGAATTTGAGACAGCAGCTAGCCCAAATAAAAACTGTAGTACCAAGTGCATTTTATAGCTATACAATGTTCCTGGAAGAAGTTTGGTTCTCCGGTCTTTGCCCTCCCCACTGAACAGGGAGCTCTTCTGTGCTGAATCTTCTACCCAGCCCCAGCTTATTTGGCATCTTATGAGATAGTCCTGTGAGTGTTTCTCAGGATTGATTGAAAGTGGGCAATTCAGCTGTCGACTGCTGTTTCACTTTTTCCACTGTCCTTTGAGAATTGGTCTGCACCAATGAGAGACAACAGTTTTACCCTGTCATCCTCTCAGGGCTTTACCACTGAGGATGTGTGTGTAGAAGAATCCCCATTCTCCTCTCATGACACATCATTAATGAGTGTGGAGGCTCAGAAGACTGAGGCATACATGGATGGTTAGCATCAGGGAAGTCATGTAAGCTTCTTATTTCATGCAAGGTTATCTTCCATATTAATAGGTGACTGCTAGATTCACTGAAAATCGTGTAGTAAGCGTGAGCCAAAGAGATGAAATTTGTAGAGCAAGACAATAAAAAAGAGGTTGAGTATTTTTAGACTCCAGTTGAGCCTCCTAAGTGGTGTTAGAGGCATTCTGACAAGCAGAAGCATCTAAGAACAAAGACCCCAAATAACCTTTCTGTGTGGAAACTGTGCTTCAGCTTTGCTGCAGCTCTTTGGCTGACTGCTAAGCCTTGCAGGTAAGAAATCATCATTTCATGTAGGGTGAGAAGACAGCTTGTTCACGTGACAGCAACGAGCTCAGTTTTGGTGAAACAAAAGGGTCCAACATTAGCCAGGTAGCTTTGCAGGAAGAAATGGACACATTGGATATCCTGGCCATTTAACATATAACTGTGTAGCTTCAGGTGCTCTGGAGGAAATGGGACCTTTTTAGAGCATGGAGATTTGGTACTGTAGACTCACTAAAAAAACTGGGATCTCTCACCCTTGGCAGTGGGGGAGCAACACACATTTCCTAGCCTAGAGTAGGAAATGCCACTATACCCTATAGTCACCAAAACAATTGTCCCAGCATTACACACATTACTAGAAATGTTTCTGTATTGCTGCTGTGGAGTCAGCTTTCCTTGTTCTTTGGAACTGTTCTTGTTTCTGGGGTAACCTGATAGATTGAATAAAAAAGCAGGTAACTCTTTTTAACCAAGACCAGAAAATACAGGCTCTCAGACCCCATCTTTCCCTGTTCCCTCAAGATTAATTGTTAGCATCTCAGATGGCTAGGTCTTTAAATGCCATGTTTCCTGACTAGTCCATTCAGTTTCAGTTTTCTATGCCAGAGACAGTTTTATTTCTTTTTCTTCTCCAAAGACTATTTTTTTCTCTCTGTGAAGTCTTTTTCAAACAAAATTGACCCTCTTGTTTCATAGAAGATCTTTAGATGAGGATCCTGCTTTCTTGGCACTGGAATCTGTAATTTCTCAAGGTAGATAAGAAAGGCAGTTTCTTTCCTCTCCAAAAAAAAAAATCCAAAGTTCTCCCCATGCTGTCTCATTTGTAGGCTGGTAATACTTAATTTTATCATATACCATGTTTAAAGTGTAAGATTAATCCATTTTTTCTGGCATTCTTAGAGTTGTAGTGCAGGATATATCTGAAATTATCAATAAAGGATGCTGCATCTGGAACTTTCCCATGATGCTCACCCTCTCTGTAAAACATATGTTGTGTTTAAAATAAGGAACTCACTTCTGGTTTTGCCCAGTCAGCTAGGTGATAAGAGAAAAATACAGTGCAGTGATACATGATACAGTGTGACCTGTATGCTTTCTGTCCAGATATTACAGAGCTTAACAGCACTGGCATTTGAATTGTTATTCAAATCTATTAAAAGTGAGTAAAAGATACTGTTTTTCTCTGCACTGAGGGCTTTCCTTACAAACTTAGAGAAAGGTTGAGTTTCTGCACTCTGATCAAAGTACATGAAGATCATACACCTAAGAACTCCTAAAAGCTTTCTTTGTATGTCTGCCCATTCTGTAGAATGCCAGGCTTGATTGTCGGGCAGAAATCTACCTCCCATACTGACCTTTTAAAAAGAGGTAATTTTTATCTTATTTTCTCAGTATCTGAATACTGAAAACGGGGCTCTGGTACTAGAAATGTCTATCATTAAAGAAAAAGTAGTTTGCAAGATTTTGTAGCTGGACTCACTTGCATAAGAGGTAGAAAAAGAAACTGCCAAAAGCAAATTTCAGCCTCTGCTGAAGGATCTCCTCATTACTGCTGGCAAACTAACACACTGCAGTAGTTCAGCAAGTCTGCTAAACACTGGAGATCGTAGCAAAAGTTTGGTTCATTTCAGGCAGACTTCCACTGCATATCTATCTCACACAGAGTAAAAATGTTATTTATTTAATAAGATTGCAGAGTAAGTCTCTCCTTGTTATGAAATTATGTCACCTTTCCAATGAGAAATCATATTCCATGTGCATCCGCTTGCTGCTGGAGCATGCTTGTGCCAGAGCAGCACGACTGCTACATGGAACACACCCTCACATTTTGTTCAATAGTGTCAGCTAAGCATAACATGTCATATTCCATGTTCAGTGGACGTGCACTGATCAGTAGATCTAGCTGGAATTCTGACATTTGTTGAGGGAGAAATTTTTATTACTGTTATTATTCTGCTAATTACATAAAATGGGTTAATCTTTGAATTACCTTGCAGTGATCATATTGAATTATCAAATTCTCCAAGAAAGCATGTGTTCATTTTCCCTGCCCTTCCAGTGGCTCTTAAAGTATGTCCTCCATTCCTCCTTTAAGCCCCAAGCAATGCAGGCTTCAGCAGAAGAGCTGGGGCGTGACTGAAGCCTTCCCAGTTGATGACCTTCATATTTCCCCATGGGATTCATAAAATAAGGTATATATTCAGGTGAAGGTGGATCAGTACAGTCTCTAGGAAGGACCATCTTGGTATACAGCCTGGCAAAATAAGGTGTTGTTTCAGTGATTTAACCCAAGGAAAACAAGGGTCCAGGAAAATCTTAAAGCAGCTTTCCAGTACCCAGGAGGGGCCTAGAGGAAAGGTGGGGAGGAACTCTTTTGTCACAGGGTATAGTGATAAGACAGAGGGTTTCAAACAGAAGGTTTAAGTAGGGTATTTTTAGGGTAGATTTAGATTATGTATTAAAAAGAAATTCTTTACTGTGAGGGTGGTCAGATGATGGAACAGGTGGCTCAGAGAAGTTACGGATGCCCCATCCCTGGAAGTGCCCAAGGTGAGGCTGGATGGAGCTTTGAGCAACCTGGTCTGGTGGAAGGTGACCATGGCTATGGCAGGGAGTTGAAGCTGGATGATTTTTAAGATCTCTTTCAACCCAAACCACTCTATGATTTTGTGATTCTAGGATAACTCATTCAGCCCACAGGGTTATTCCAGGACACTGCTTTCCCAGGATTTATCAGCCCTTTCCCTGCCAAGACACATGCCCTTGACATGGTGAGGCTCCTTTAATGTCCTCAAGAAAAGTAGCAGGTGCAAATATTTTCCTGTCACTCCCTGGTGGTTCAGACCCTTGCAGTTCCCACAGGCTGTCAGCAACATGAATTGCTCTAGTAGCAGCACTTACTGCTGTAGTGTTATTTATTGAAGACACAACAAGTGCAGGACTTAGATGGGTGTGTGTTTAGCCATGGCCAGCACTTCTGGGAAACGCTGCCGTGTGCGTGCAGCACCATTATTCAGTACAGACAGAGTAGGTTCTGGCAAGCCTGCTGTGCAAAAGGGAGCATCTGATGAGCACCCTTCTCTGATGCTCTTAAAAGCTCAAATACCTGCAGTTTAGAAAGGTAACTTCTTCACTAGGAGATCTGTTTTTGAGGCTCAGGAATTGCTTGCCAATCCTGATCTCAAGCACCAGATCTCAATTTTGGGTCTCAACAGGAAGAGACCAAATTTTTGGTGGGACAGAGAGCACATGGTGTTGCCTGATGGAAGATTCTTGTCTTACCAGCTGCTCCAGTGTCACAGATGTGTCAGTAAAACCCATCAACCTTTAGATAGTCTTGGAAAGTCTGATAAATCTGTGTTTGTGTGAAGAGAGGGCAAAGACACTGTAGGACTGATTATTTGGGGATTTGCTTTCTTCTTCATGGCATGCAGTAGTGTTTACACTAAAGTTCTGCTATTAGTGACTCAGAAAAGAAAGAGCTTCCTTTTTAGAGGAGACTGGGAGAAAATGTCAGGGCTCCAGACAAGGCCTGTGGTAAGAAGGGGAAAAAAAAGGAGCAAATAGACCATGACCAGCTCTGTTCAGAGGGTCTAAAACAGTAGACTTTCATAAGTCTGCAGTAAGTCGTTGCTCTCGTGAATAGTTACTGCTAAATATGTAATACAACAACAAATCCTCAACTTTGCTCTGCAGATCTGCATGACTTCAGCTGAACAAAGCAGTCAAGGACTGCTCTAAGCAGGAACAAATAAGCTGCTGTGAGCTCTCAGCAGTCTCTGGATGCCACAAAAGCCTTCTGGGCATCTAGGCGAGATCACCAGCCCTATGTGAGCCAGAACAGAGCAACATTCCTGGGTTTTCCATTTTTCTGGTAGCTGATAGGACATGGTGGTTGTTTATTCAAAGCTATATTGGCAGCATTATGGATAAGTACAGAGAGAAACATATGCATAGGTGTTTGTTGGAGGGTGGTATGTATATGAGAGAAGATTATTTTAAAGCTGTTAAGTGCATTTGTCATAAACTCAGGTTTTGCATTTCCTTCGTGCTGGAGATAGCAAAACCTGTGAAATAGCTGTCAGCTGCCCTATGTCTGAAATTATGTGGTGTTATTTTCAATCTGAAGTGCTCTTTAGTTAAGAGGAATTACATGTTTACAGATGGAAGGATCATCAAAGTCTTTCCTCTGCTTGTTTAACCTGTTTGGTTTCTTGATGTTTAGTATATAATATGAACAGTCTGATTCATATCTGTCAGCCTGGAGAAAAGGCAAATTACTTACACCATGCCTGCACTTGAGAACTTGTCTTTCATGGAGAGCTTAGGCCATTTTTAATTAAGCTGCTCAATTGTAATATATGTGTGTTTTCTGTTATTCACATATTCCTGTGAGTTTTGTAACAGTTATCTTTAAATAACTGAAAAAGGAAGAACTTATTCCAGAGTGGTTTGCTAAACATTTTTCTATCAATGCTTTTCTTCTGGACATCTGGCACCTAATCAGGGAACAGAAACGAACCATGCAAAGCAAGATAAGCCCAATTTAGTTTTGGCTCTTAGATTGCTAAGGACACAAAAAAGTAAATTTAAACACAGTTAATGCCTTTAAAAGGCTGAGAGTATAGATTTTAATGCCCAAAGATTTTTAAAAGCTGTTAAAAAAAAAACATAATATCACCACAGATTATTTGAATTCATGGCAATATGTTTGTCATTTAAATAGTTTCATTACACCACATTGTTTTTTAGTTACAAGTGCATAAATGCCACTATTATATCTCATAAAAATTTATTTTGTTTATAACTATGTTCTAGGCAGTATTTTCATTTTGTATTATTTTCTAGACAATTTTGCGCAATGCGCGAAGCTCTTCTGTGTTTATTCTGTGGTCGGTGTATCCTTTCTGTTCTCATTTGTTATGAAGATTTTAATTTCATACTATGACTTTAGTTTGAGAAAATGTAAGCAAATGTGTGTGTTGAAGCTTTTGTAATGGAGAAAACCAAATAAGCACCAAGACACTAAGCATGTACTAAAACCATAGTATAGTAAGGACAGACTGCCAAAGTCACTTGGACAAAGCATGAAGCATGCTTCCAGAAGTACTCATGATTGGAGAGTTTGTCTTGAACTTTTTGAAGCAACTAAAACCCCACAGAATTTTAACTAATTTTTCACATTTTCCCTCTCTTTTCTGGGAATGTAGTTTTCATGCAACAAGTGTGTTGCGAGTTACATATATTTTGATGTTCAGAGATCAGATGTAGGTCTTACATTATACATGCTACTCTCTAAAAGTTTTGGTAGTCTTTACTGAAATATCTCTAACACTGTGGACTTCCTTTTCCTTGAAATTTAAAAAATAAGTTTAAAAAACCACATCAACTTTGTATAAGGGAGCAATTAAGGAATGCAGACATTGTCATGGATGACATTTGACATAGTTTTTCTGAGTAAGTTTACTGATTGGTGGAGCTTCCAAAAGTTTTCTAACTAGAACTATTCTAACAAGAAGAAATTTCTAAATAATGACATTTGATATCATATTTTCTGATTTTTTTAAAGTAATTTAAAGTGGTAGCAATCAGTAGAACACTGAAAAACATAATGTTTTGAATGGAAAAAACAGTCCATTTGTATACAAAAAAAATTCCAATCTCTTCTTGTAATTTTTCATCTAGTTGTATCCCTGAAACAATGTTACTGCTTTCTTATATTTAGAGAATGTAGAACAGCTTCCAGATATTGGTGCTGATGATAGCAGTCATCATACTTAATATGTTATTTTATTTGTCCCAGATGAATAACAGTTTGGTTTTTTTTAAATCTCTAGTGGGGGGAAGTGCAATGCACTAAACATACCTTAAAAATTATCTGAGCAAATGATCACTGTGGTCCATTTATTCCTATTTCCTTGAGTAGGATTGCCTTTACTGTGCACTTCATTATTACATTAAGTTCTTCTTTTCATGAAACTACGATGAAGGGAGAAGAAATATATTTATCTCCTTTTTGTTTTTCTTCACTTAACTATGTCATCAGGAGCAGCTGAAGCTCTAGTGGTTATCATTTTTCACACTTCTAGCTAGATTCAGAAGCTCTCTTCAGCCAAATAATATAATTTGCTTTAGTTATTGGAAACAACAAATTGTTTGCAGCTATTCCCTTATCCCTTTCAAAAAATAGTCCCTTCCTGTCTGCAGGAATTAATTTAATTATGGGGTCAGGGAACTGGAAGAAAATACTGCTCACTGAGGAGCCTTCATAATAAAATAGAATAGAATACAATCTGTCCTATAAAGTAGGGTAGAGAAATACACATCAAGATTTATGTGACAGAAAAAATACTGTTAGTGACTCACAATTGGCAAAAATGGGGGGAAACCCCCAATGACCATAGTACACAAAAGTGCATTTTTTCCAAGTGTAAATATTCCCACAGGGAAACTTGCATTCTGCTTGAAGTGATGGTGCTGATCTTGATGAAATTGAAGACTGTGCCATCTTTAACATATAGCCAGGTGGGTGTCAATCTTTTGTCACAGGTAACAAGCAGTAAGACAAGAGGAAACAGTCTCTGGAGTGACAGATTTAGGAGGTTTAGATTGGATATTAGGAAAAATTCCTTCACCTAAAGGTTGCCAACCATTGGAACAGGCTGCTCAGGGATGTGGTTGAGTCACCATCCCTGGTGGTATTCGAAAGACTTCTGGATGTGGGGCACTCAGAGATGTGGTTTAGTGGCAGACGTGGAAGTCCTTGGTTAATGGTTGGAGTTGATGGTCTTAAATGTCTTTTCCAGTCTAAATGATTCTATGATTTCTGTGCCGTGTGCTATAGTCAAGTAAATCAATATGAAAGCAAAACTCATTCATTCAAACTACTGACAGAGTGGTTTGAGTACCATCACATGAAGAGCCAGCTCCTCCTTACAGCAGCAGAGTATCTGGTGTGCATATAAATAATGCTAGGCTAGTAGGACACCTGAAATTAAGGAGAGTGCCACAAAAAGAAGCCTTTCCAGGGATGCTAACAGCAATTCAAAAAAACTTTGTAAATTCAGACATTTGTATGTGAGTCTTCTTCCAAACAGGTGAGCAGGAGTGAGGGCCTGAAAGACAGACTAGGGAGATTGAACTAATTTATGTCAGTTGTTGAAAGTGGATTTTCAGAAATACGTTCTTTCAAGGATACTGTCCTTCATTCACCTAAAATCTTTCTAAACTGCTGTGTATAATAGACTGGTGTTACAAAAATTAGTACCTTGGCACTCCTGAGTTACTGAGATGTTCTGGGTTTATTGATATGGACCCTAGAGGTCTGAAGGAGAATACAAAAATGTTCTAAATCTTGGCATAAGAAGGCAGCTGATTCCTCAACAAGCACGTGGATTGATGTTTGCCATATTTGTAGGCAGAGCAGGGCACATGTAAATGTGCCTACAAACTTGCTCACCACTGTAGGAGTCTGACATTTGTACAGTTCAGAGGTCCAAACTGAAAAAGTTTCTTACTTTAATGGAGTAAGATGGGTGTCTCCAATGAGCTGATTAGAGCCCTTCTGTCAGCTGTCTGAAATACCTAATGTAAACAGTCCCAAAATCAACTAATCTCACTTCCTGTAAACAAAAGACTATGTAATTATTTTCTCAGAAAATGGATTAAAGAACACTTTTACTACAGTGCCTAATATCATTGCAAAGACTTGGAAATATTCATAGTTTTCTCTCTAAAATACACCCATAAGGTTTCAAGGTTGACTGTGCCCAAATTCAGCTTCTTATCATGGGAGCAGTTATGTCTTTATCTGAAACACTTCTCTTCCCCATTATGTCCTCCCCATATTCCACTGTCAGATGCCTGGGTGTACACCTTGGAAAGTGGCTTCTCAGTGTTTTCTTTTCAGTAACCAATAGATAGGAGGCTCAAGAAGTGTAAGTCAAAAAGCTTGTCTTTTTAGATCCACAGTTATTCTGTGGTCCTGACATTACTTTTTCCTTCTTGGGATGTGGATGAGCTGGGCATTGTTCCCTTAGTGGTTTTATGGGTGCTAGATTATGTAGTACAGCAAAAACAAATTCCTTGGTTTATACTTGATTTTTGTCTCTAAATGTATCAAGTGCACGTTAACACTTCCTTTTGCAGCAGTGTGTGAGACTAGCCAGCAGGGTGTCACCTGTTTTTGTGCTGCTTTCCATGACCATCTCCAATACTGGCTAGATTTTTGTTTCCCAGTATTTTGTTTTGGTACACTTAAACACAGTGGGGTTTGGAGTTGCTATGATTTAACTTCATGTTGCAGTGAACTGTAGATTACAGTAACTTCAGGTTACAGTAAATTGTCTTTGGGGTTTTTCAGAATTCCAAAGTTGTGTAACTTGCCAGCTCTACCACAGTATGTTTTAGCTTGTATTGACACATTCTGAAAGTGAAATATTAAATAATTCTGGAACAAGAAACTAACTCCTAAGGTAAAATGCACATGGTCAGCCGTTTTCTTTGATGTTTTCTGCATAAAGCTTTGAAATGTGTTACAGTTAGCTTTTAATCCATTTTTATGTACTTCATTAATTGCATGTAATTTATGCTATTGTTCGAATACATTGCCATAGGGTACAAAATCAGAAACCTTAAAAAAACATAGTCCAAGTATGTTCAATCAAGGCAAGCAAGATAAGGTATAGGACCCATAATCTTTACAGGTGTATGAAATGTTGGCAAAATACTTTGTTTATTTATGGTGTCTGGCACAATACACTGTTAGCCTATACATCTCTGTGGACATAGACTGAATTTATTTATGTTGTTATTTATGCCTAAAACTGACATCTTGTTTACTAGTCATTAGCCCCAGGTTATGTTTTCAAGTACTGAAACCAGGTTGGCTATTTGCCAAGTGTAAGGAATTTCCTCAGTTTTTCAGGCATTACTAACTAAAGGTTAGTATTTTTGAAGTTCCTCTGAGTAAGGACTGAAAACTATGAGAAATCAATTTAGGCTGGGAAGGAGGATTTCAGAAGCAAACTCCATTAGGTGAGGTGATACAGATTGATGTGCCAGCAGTGTTTGCATAATAGACCTGCTCATGCTTTACTACATCAGACTTCAGTGGTAGTACCAGGCTAGTCCAGTTAGTGAGTGAAGTCAGTTCATAAAGAAGCAGTGGCTGGTTGAGATTAAAAATCAGTGAAGCACAAAGGAGATTGATGAAGTAAAGTTAGCTGAGGGCATAGGTCTCATTTTATTAATTCAATCTGGAGTTTAGAATCTCTTTAAATTACTTACTGACGTGAAGTTCTTGTATTGCTTTATATATTAGTCAGTCTTTTTCCTCTTTCAGTTTCTCTCAGACACCCCCATTTCTTGCTGGTATCCAGCAAGTGACCTACCCTCACTTCTAAGCTATTATAGCAATGAGTTGCTGAGAGTTATGAGTCCAAGAGTTCTTAGCCATGCAAGTATGTATTTTTAATTCTTCCATAGCACAATATTGGTTTTCATCCAGTATTATCACTGAAAGAAGCTGAGAAAAATGACTACCACACTTGATAAATGCCAGTGTCTCACTTGCAATGTTAAAAAATGCATAGATTTTCTATATGTATTAAGCATTCATTACTGATATATCAGTAGAATATAGAAATAAAGTGGGGGCAAGGAAAAAAATTGTCTACCAAAGAACTTCCCTTAAATTCTTTCTCTCCTGCTAATTTTACCTGGAAATGCTACAGATCTCTGTACCAATTTTACCAGAACTTGGTTTTGCAGTTTGCAAAGTTTTTCTCCAACAGATAGAAGCAAATGTGAAAATGTTACAAAGTGTTATACTTGGGAAAAAACTTCAACACAATACTGTCTGCTTGCTACAACAATCACTGCATTTTAGAATTTAAGAAGGTAGGATTGTTTTTAGAGAATTCCAGTTTCAAGAAGGATGGTAATTGGTAACATTACATACACAATATATAATATTACACAGATAAACCTGATATCTGCCATTAATAAAAAATATCTCTTGAGAACTTTATGTAAGTTGGGTCATCACTGATATTTTTATGCTTACAGTATGGAAATCTGTTCATTTAACATTGTAAATATTATTAGTTTAGGATAATGTGATAGGAGCATAATTGTGTGTCATATACTTGGCAAATGAAAAGCAGAATTATTTTTATAATTTTAAGAAATAGAAAGTAAGCTCCTGGAAAGCTTTATGCTGGATTCACTGTGTTGAATAAAATCTGAAAAATGAAACAAAGTAAACATATGCTGCTTACATTTTTAGTTGACTCTGAATGAGGCAGCATTACATGTGTGTTGAAGGATGCCATGGAAATACAAAATAATCTGGAGGGTAATGGACAGTTCTAAATGGGTTTTAAATTTAGCTAAATATTACATAATGCATTCCAGGCACATAGCATTATATATAAGCATTGTTGCTGCAGAAAAGGAGATAATATTGTTTAAGCTCTTCAAACCTCAGCACTTCTCCTTCAAGTTATTTTTCATACATAAATAGATAGAAATTTGACCATAATATTGCTGAAAGAAGGAGCTGCTTGTAAGAAGCCTCTTGCTCTGCGTTTATAATTTTTGAGTCTAGTTAATACAATGTGTTCCTGTTTACCTACCCAGTGAAACACAGAAAAAAGAGATATCAGTGGTAATACCAGTTGTCCCACAGTCTAGAAAACTTAGGCTGCTCTAAAAATCAGACCCTGGTTTCTCAGGTTTTCAGTCAAGCAGTGGTCACTCACTGATCACAGAGACTGGTGGTATCTGGTACCTGCCAGGTATCAGATATGCTGGTATCTAGCAGGGATCTATAGAGACTCCACATCCTGCCATGTGCTACCAGGACACTCCATGAGCTATAGCTACAAAATCCTTTTTCATGTAAGTGCAGTTTGATTCCTGCCATAGATACAATTTAATTTCAAGCCCCTGTCTTGTAAATTTAACATCTCTGTGCATTCATTAGTGAAGTGGTAGATTTTTCCTGTAAATATGAATTGATTTTGGTAAATACTTTAATATTTGTATTCATTTGAAAGCTTTCAAGCATGTGTTTGCCACATAATGTGAAATATTTATGATATCCTGATATTTTCTGGGACAAATACACATATAACCACACAGTAATTCAAAAGTTACTAGTGTGAATTAGGTATTACAGTTGCTGAGAAATAATTTTTTACAAAGAGCCCCCTATTCACTTAAAATCGTTAAAGGTCCTTTGCTGTGGATTATAATGCAGCATTGCAAAGCAGGTTACTTATCTTTCTCTACTGTTTTGCAATCTGTGGATTGCTGCCTTCTCTCCTGCATAATTTCTATTTTGCTGCTGAAACGTGAGATCAATCCTTCCTGGAAAAAACCTACTGCAGTCTTTTTCTTGGCTGGGAAGAGAAACTGAGACTTTTTTTTGAGTTTTGCTTTCAAGAGTTCTCATAAAGATCTCTTGTCATAGCAAGGGACACAGAGTTCCCTAGAGGAAAAAAACAGTTCTCAAGTAGATAGTGGTCATTCAGTTGTGGGTAGTTTTAACATGACATATCACAGACTTAAATTTCAATGAATAATTGCTGATAGAAAACAAAACTTGGAGACCTTAGAGCGACAAATTCACTCCCAAAATAAAAGGTAAATAAACCTTTCCAAAACTGTGGGAAGCATAAATGGAGCAAATGGATTCTATTTCTGCTTGGATAGTTCTCCTTTAGAAACGTGGTCATTCAAAACTAAAATATTTCTCCATAGTTTCTGATAATACTAGTCTGATAGTGTGCAAGTCAGTTCAAGGCAGAACAAAACAGGTACAGACAAAAATGAAGTATCAAACAGCAGTAATTGTAAGCAAGTCATCTGGAAAACATACAGGCAGATCTAATGTAGAAGTCAGTATAAAAAAGAAAAAAAAAGAAAATAAATAGCAACAGAAAATCATTTGAGTCTGACACTTAGAATTAAGTGTGCAAGAAGTTACATTTTATGTCAGTATGCAGTTGCAAAGGGAGAGGATGAAGCACACGTCGCTGAAGTTAGCCGGGAAGCAGCCGAATGCCGAGGTGATGAGCAGCAAACATTGCAGGGAGCGAAGCGGCCGCGTTCCCGGGCAGGGCCGGAGCTGCTCTGCTCTGCGGGAGCATCAGCTCTGCCGCCTTCCCCCTCTCGTCACTTTTGTCACCGCTCGTCAGCGCTGAAGAGGCTGTCAGGGAAGTGTCTCAGCACGCTCCTCGGCCTGGCTGTCGAAGGGCTGCTGAGGAGGAGCACAAACGCGTTCGTGTGCCCTGCCCTCCAGGGCCGGGCGCCGAGCTGTGCTCCGTGTGTCACTGCGGGACATGCCTTGGCAGGGCTCGCTGCTGCTCTGCTCCGCTGCAGCTCCGCGCTGGCAGTGCAAGAGGGGACAGCAGCAGGAAGGGCGAGTTGAAAAAAGAGGTGTGAGATAAGGCAGCCAAGGAAGGCTGTGCTCGTTTACCTTCTGTTCCTTTGGCTTCCTCCTGTTGTGACCTGCTCTGCCCAGCTTCATGTGGCAAAGTTACACTGGCTTCTTACTCATGCCACCACTTAATTCCACAACTAATTGATACTGTACTTTTCAACAGAATGTCCGTTTTGCTTCTTATAATATAATAATGCTTCTTCTGTGTATAATAATACAGAAAATTAATAGGCATCAATAAATAAACGCATTATCCTGGCAGTATGCTTTCCTGATGCTGTTTATGTAATATATTAGCTTTTAAAATGTCTGTCTTAGCAGTAGCAATAGTATTAGACTATTTTTGTATGGGAGTAGTCTGGCTGTTCTTTCATCACAAAAAGATGACCAGTGTCTAGTTTATCTATGAGCAGACTGCATTATTGTCTCACAAAACAATGTCCCAGTGCTAGGACTGCTTCATTAGGTTTATGCTACATAGACATAATTATGCAGGAGCTAAGAATAGCTCATCTAATTGAAAATAATGATTATAGAGAAAGAACGGGTTTGATTACTGTTACTAGGCAGGCACATACCATACACCCATTCACGAACTGCACAGAACACATATGGGATTATACAGTCTATTTGTTTTTATTAACAGTTTCTTTCCCCCATCCTGAGTACAAAGCAAAGGTGTTACAATTCATTTGCTCATTTTTTTTTTCTCACAGACCTAGGGGTACCTTCAAGAAGGCAGCATAAGCTAATATTTATCCAGTAAATTATGACAAGCTAAGCTTTGAAAGAGCATTCAACATTTATCCCCACACACATTTTAGGGAGGGTGTAACTTAAATAAATCTTCTCCAGGCACCACAGATGAAACTGTCTATGTGGTTTTTTTATGTCTGTGTTTATACTAGTACCCTACGGGATTAAACATCCTTTTAGAAATGCAAAGTCTGCCATACTGTTAATCTCTTGATGCTCATTCTGGTTAATGCTAACATTTAATTCTTCTTTTATCTAAAACACATAGAACCCTTCATTATCGCTTGAAAATAAAACTGAATTTTTACAGTGAAGTTAGAAATTTTCATTTATTTAATTGCTACTCATTGCTATTACCAGGCACTTGGGATAAAATTTGCTGTTATTGTTGTCCTGTTAACTAATTCTTTTCTCACTTCTGTGTCAGTTTTCTATTAGAATGTTATGAGAAAAGTGATGCGATCACAAAATGTAATGTACTTGGTTCAAAAATGTTAGTAATATCTTTAGTGTATCAAAATACTCTGCTGGTTTGCCATGTTTAGCTTCCCCTCTGTTCTAACCAGCCATTTCATAGCTCGAGGCTATGTGCTAATGCTGTAGAGTCACAGAGAGATCGCTACCATCAGGAATTTTTAAACAGATGACTGTTTGGAAAATGAAGTGGAGAGGGAAGATGGGGCATGCAGTGGTGCAAACCTGCAGTAACACAACTATCAGTTTGCAGTGTGGAATCAGAAGCCTTTGCAGAAGCTGTTCTTGGGGGTTTTTGAGAAATAGCAAGAAGAAAAAAGTGGAAGCAGAGCGCAGATTACCAAAGTATTGCATACTGTTGTCTTGACTTCAGAAAAGTTGTCTTTTCAGATTGTTTTTGGATTTGAAATTCAGAGAGTTACAAGAATTTAGAACAGTTAAGTTCCCATTTCTACAAAAGCTTGTTGAAGTGTTAAATACATTTTCCAGGCTATTCCTTACTGACATGATCTGATTGTGGAAGATATTTCCTATTTTCTGGGCCAATATACTTGAATTTTTCCTTTCAGAAATTTTCACATGGCACCCAGCACTGACCCAGCATTAACTTTGAAATGTGCTAAAGGTAGTAGCATCCCTCAGTCCCTTTGAACACCGTGTGTCCTGAACTCCCAGAATCCTGTGTAGGAGTCAGTCTGGTGGCCCAGTCTGACCTTCTGTGCACTTCTATACACATTCTGGTAGCATGTAAATAAATCCTAATCCTGTGTTTCTGTCGGATACTATTCTATTCTTCTCTTTAGAAATTTTAATTACAAGCTTGGGCTGTAAATTGTGTTGCTGCAAGTAAATATGATCCAAGGATGAACAGGACGGAAGAGCTGAGAGGAATACTGTTTTGATCCTGAAATACTTCACTGATTTGCAGTTCCTCACAACAATTTGTCTAAGAGTGCACTGTACAGGATAGTATATGATAGCTGAGGTCCTTTGCTCTCACATGCTTGCTGCACCTGATAAAAGACTCCTCTGCATATAAACTGTTTTCTGCTTTGTACAGAACCGCACATGCAAGAGCTAAAGCTGATGCTGCGGATCAGGCTGCTCAGGCTGCTCGCCAGGAATGTGATATTGCAAGAGCAGTTGCCAGAGAACTTTCACCAAATTTCTACCAACCAGGTAATTGTAGATTGGGGCTTTATGTGGCTATTTGTTTTATTGCAGTGAAAAGATTTTGTGTTAAGTTACAGTGTTGATTCCATCTTGAATGTTGTCTTTTATACAGAAGTAAGTCATGTGTATGTCTTGAAGGGTACACATTTGTTCAAGGAGATTTTCTTCTCCATTTTGAATAATTTGGTGACTATTTATTTGTATGAAAACTATTGAGTGTTGAAAAGTCAGTATCAAGCACATAACTTTGCCTCAGATTAGTAGTTGATTCAGGGCAGTATCAATGACTTCAGCAATCATAAATCACCAGAAATTTTGATTAATTCTATAATGTCTTTATTAGTGGGAAGATCTATAGGTTTTTTACTGTCCAGTGGAATTCCTGACAGTCTTGGTGTTAGCTAAGGTCTGAATTTTGAAGGCTGTTTTACCATTAGACATACATAATCTGCAAGGGAGTCTTCCTCTGTTATGCCTGGGGTGCTCTATGGAACTTTAGTTCTATATTCATAATGGCATAGAATTAGGTCTGTCCCACTTCCATCAGCATTGCAGCCCATCTTCATCTGTCACAGGGTTGGGAAAGTTGCTACAGGAAGAAGCAAAGCTGGTTTTGCATTGTTTTTCTGCTGTCTTTCCATGAGGTTCATATTTCTGTGTACTGCTCTTTAGCTTAAAATTGGATAGATAAAATGGAACTCCATTTGCCAGTTTAATGTCTTTTCATGTCTGCCCTTTCTTTCACCTGTCAAATTGAGTTGAGTCATAGCTTGTTATTACTTCTCAAGGATCTGCCTGTACTCGCATGCTAATAGAGATTATAGCTCTGAGATTCATTTTCACTTACTGTCATTTTCTGCTCATCCTTGTTTCAGACACAAACTTACTTATCTTAAATGCACCCATGTAGTGAATGCAGGCTATAATGACCCATAGAAGCAAAGAACAACATTCTGCATCATTTTCTAGTAACACAACTATTGACTTCAACTTTTAGTTCAAGTGGTCACTATATATATATTTGTTACTAAATCTTTACTGTCAGTTACCTTATAGAATACTTGATTTCTTCTTTATTTCTAAGTATTTTGTTGTAGAGAGAGAATGTGTTTTGGGACTGGGGGGATTGAGGACCTCTTTATGTATTCATTTAGTGCCTAAGTCAAGGATTGTTCACCTGATGGGAATTTTCATCCCCTTTACCAGTATTGCAGACTTCCTTTGTACACATCCTAATATAAATTCATCTTTTTTAAACATGGCAGTCCAGAACTGTTAGCAAAACTCAGCAGAACTATTTCCAGTAGTAAGACTTTACTAGCTTTTAAACAGTATAAATATGTACTTTTCACTTTTGCGAATTATCTCAGTACTACCTCTCCTGTGGATTTATATTATTGGCCCATACTTACTGCTAGTCATAATCAAGTCTTTTTCATTTTTCGTTACTTCATTCTCCACCAGCTGAAGAAATCCCAGTTTACAGCAGCAGGCCATCTTGCCATTCATAAGTTAAGTTATAACCTTAGCCATGCAAAGAATTGAAGCATTTGGAAAGAAACTATTAAAAAACTGCCAAACCCTTCAAATAAAGCAATAACTAGAGTACTTGAGAGTAAATGCCAACATCTGACAGTGTGAAATTTGACACCAAGAAATCACCCAGATCAAGAATTTATCAGGTGTCTTTTTACTCTCTGACACAGGAATTGAAGTAGCATTGCTGACAGATCAGCTGAGATATGGGAGAGAAGGTGTGGGATCTTATTTTTCTCTCATTTGAAACTTTTATTCTATTTACAGAAGAGGAGAGTTTGTATCCCTTCCCACATATGTGTGGAGTGACACAGCAAAGCATTTCTCAAAGTTTACTTACTCTGTTCTCTGTGTGAAAACCTCTCAGCTAGCTCCTAGCAAAAGATAAATACCTTTTCTGGACTCCAGATTTTGAATTCTCTAATTGTTTCCAAGATAGTCAAATATAGCATATCTGTATACATTTGGAAAAAAAAACAAACTATTCCCATGACGTAAACAACTTTTAAATGCCAAGGTGTTAACTAAATCTCAGTTATCCCAAATAAACTCCTGCAAACGACCAGGTTCACACATCATTGTGATGATTTCATGTGCTATCATGTCTGAGATGTTTTCCAGGCTCGGTGTACATGATACCTTTTTCAGATACACTTTTTCTGTGTGGTACCTGTTAACTCACTCATTTGTACACATACTTGTTTGTTTAAGCATTTCCCAAGAATTGTGCCAAGAGTAAGTAACCGGACAATGTTACTGTTAGCTTTTGTCATTTATGGTAATAAAATAGGTAAATATTTCGAAGTATTTACATTTCCTCACACAAACAGAAGTACATATCTGCTTTACAAATAGCATTTTTCCTGTATTTGAATGAAAAGAAGGTAACTGTTATTGCTCACTAATACCAACTTCTTGGGTTTCTTTTGTTGCTTGAGCTTTTTATTTTTACAGTATCTGTAAGTGCTGCTAAAAGGTATCAGTAAATGTTCTGTCTCATACTCTGAAACTATAGTTATGTGAAAGCTTTCCATTGTTCTAAATTGTCTTGAAAATAGGTTATGATGAGAAAGTGTGATTTTTCTCTTCATTCTTTAACTACTTAGTATGGTAGGCAAGCATGCTGTCAGCAGCAAATGTATGTAGCATATCAACAAGCCTCTTGAAACAGAGACAAAAAGAAGTTAAATAAATACCTCTCTCTAAATAACAGAAGCATTCTTTTCTGTCTTAATAAGTGATCTCTGAATTACTTGTAGCCTAAAACCATTTCAATATTTGAAAACCTTTTGATAAAGCTCTTAAATTTCGGGTTCTTAAAAAGCAACTTTCTGGGCCATATATAGCCTAGTATTACACACAAATTATAATTACAGTGAATATTCATCATTCATTGCACCATGGCAGTTTATACTTCCCAAATCCTTTCTCTCATGTTTCACCTTTATGTTCATTAAGGCATTCATCAGAAGCTCCAGGCTTTACCTTTGTAGTATAGTTTAAAAGGAGACTAAAAGGAGAACAAAGCAGTAGGAAGTAAAGTAGCATCCAGCAGGTAAGGATAATAATGAGGTACTGTAGAAATCTTGAGATTCAGGTCTCCCAGTGATTGATTGCCGTAGTATTTGCATATAAGGAACGCCAAGTATGATTGAAAAGGTCAGAGCCATAGTGTAAGGACTTACAAGCTTGCAGAGACCTGTTTTCTCTGAGTTTGTTCATGCTATTCTCAGGCAATACCCTGCTTCTGCTTTTGCTGTAGCAGATATTTGGCTAGTGATTAATAATTAGGAAGATGTGTGTCTTTGCAGAGCCCTACCCACAAGGCTCTACATTTTGTAGATTTAACAAATGTTGTAGTCTTTATCGAGACCATACTACCATACTCTCTATATTTAAAATTCATACTTTACTGGCCTTTTTATCAACAAATAAAACAAATTCTGAGAAATCCCAGCTCTGACCTGTTTATTTCCTCCAGGCATTGCTAAACTTGTGGATGTGTCAAAAGAGAGCACACCAGGACAGGAAACAAATGAAACCTGAGTCATAGCCTCATTCAAGGGAGTCATCCAGGGACAGTTTGAGATTTCTCTTCGCTTAGAGAAAAAAAATAAGTGCTTTTTTGTGTCTCTTGTAAGACCTAGAGAAGAACATATGACTGATGGGAATACTGTATCAAAGATGTAACAGAAAATAAAGGTTTTTGACACTCAGTGAAAAGGGGTGACTGGGACTAGGACAGTGACTAGGACTATTGTCCTAGTCTTGCACAAGGTTACTGGATGCTTTGACTGACACATGCATTCTAAATTCCCATACTGTCTTTGGGATGTGGTCTTGTAAACACACTATCAGGAGGTAAACTGAAGTATGGACTGGAGAGCTAAGCCGTAATTGTCTGTGTGCATGTATATCCTGCAGCAAATGGATACTGCTCTTTCATTCACTTTGAATAAATAACATTTGATTAAATGAAAGAAGGGTACAACTACTTTGCTGCAGGGTAAGAGCAGTCTGGGCACTTTACCACAGATCAGTTAAGGTCTGGAAATTCAGATCTGAATTGTTTTCTGACAGATTATTTGTCAGGCCAAACAGCTGCCAGATAAACATACATGGGTCACCAAAACAATTCATCCAGCCTTTGACCTCCTAAACAAGGCATATGAGAGAAATCAAGGAGCAGTTCATAAATTAAAGCTGTCCAAGTTCAGAAATGGACTGAATTTCTTTAGGTGGACTATATGAGCAAAGACTTCCTAATGATAGGGGTAAGAATTTGGCAAGGTTTACTAGTATCTTTTACTACAAGATTTGGTTACTGTTAAAGCTTCTGTATTAACATGCTGAACATTACTAGTTTCAGAAATAAGCATTTTAAGTTTATTACAAGTCAGTTTGTAATGGCCACTAATGCCTTAAAGAGGAACTGTGGTTTGCATTCTCTTTTGACCAGTGGTAGATATCTGTAGTGTAAGGAAAAAAAACATCCTTCCCATCTTCCTCTGCCATCACCACCTCCTCGAGTTCTCAAAATGCAAACTCCATATGGACAGGAAAGAGAGATTTCTGGCTGATGCTAATTAACTGGAATGTCCTGGCTAAATGCATGTGTGCCAGACCAAGTAGTTTTATTTAAAAAGCCAATTACAATGAGCATTTTGCCTGATTAAAGTAACCAGCCATGCCATCAGTTTGTGCCTTAAAGCATACGGAAGCTCGCTCATTATTCTTAGTCATAAAAGAGCCTGTTCATTTTCTGAATTTATTCTACATATGACTTCATCATCCTCACAGATCTGTTACTGGATTTCTTGCTGTGCCATTTTTTCTCTACAATTTATTGCTTCTATCCTCTTTCTCCAGAACCCTAGAGAAGACAGAGCCTATAGACATATCCTAATGCACTTCTGTTGCATCCAGTAATCAAAGAAAGAAGGTGCATTAAAAGAAAAAGTGCCAATTTCAAGCTTTATTCTTGTTCCCCCGCTTCTAAGTCATGTCATACCAGTCTTCACAACATGACTTCCAGATTTATCACCTGTCTCACCAAGCCCTCAGTACAGATGCCTCCATCCTTCCTTCCACATTTTTCCTCTTGCCCAGGATGAGGGCCATCCAGCTTGCTGGGAGTCTGCATCCATCCTCCTGCACTGCCTGACACACCTGCTGGCTCAACCCACTGCTCACTGTTCCTGCGATGCAACCAGGACAGGAGAGCCTGCCTGGGAGAAGGCAAAGCAAAGAGAGTTTGCAGAGGCATAGCCATAATTCTTCAGGATGCTTTCTCAGTCTCTCCAAAATACATTTGAGTCACATAATCAAGTTATTTGCTTAGGAAAAATATGCCTTATTAGTTTTGAGCAAATTAACTTTTAAAACTAATAACAGAGAACCAGTTTCCTGTAGAGAGATAAAGCTGTTACAATCACTGTAATTTTCACAGACTTGCATAAGTAGTGAGCTAGTTAATTTGCATCCAGATGAAATTTGTGGTTGCTTAGTAAAGGCTGCAGGATCTGACTATGAAACTAGTTGAAGCCTGGGCTAACTTCAGTGCTGTGTTGCTGTCTCAAAGTAACCTTTTGAATTCTAGCCTAGGTGTACATACCTAATCTGGCACTATGGGAGTGTTAATTACAGATGTAAGCTGAGAGAAAGAGGTCAGTGCTTCCTTTCTCTTGTTAAAAATTGTTCATTCACTCTGAAAAAGAACCATTCCTTCCAGGACACTGTTGGCCTGCTCCAGTGAATTTCTATATTGGTCTATCATGGTGTCCAGCCAAGGACAAGATGAAGTAGGGTCTATCACATGGGAGTATTATCACAGTGTCAAAATTTCCATTATAAATCCTATTTATAACCGCGTCATAAATATTTGTTCCATGTTGAAATTCAGCTAACAAAGAACTGAGAACTTTCCTTACAGTGCTAATTTTCAGTCAACTATGGTGATCTATTTTGAAAGGATTTTATTATACGAGTGGAGATTTAAATTATGTTTAAAAGGTTGGGTTTCTCCTGTTACACTTTTAACATGTGATGTGGACCATTAGAGAAAAATAATCTTTGCAGCTGCATTCTGTGTTTGCCAAGGCCACTGAAGTAGATGGCTAATATACATGCCCTTTTATTCCAAGAAAGTTTGCAAAATTTAAGACTTACTTAAAATTAGAGAGACTCTAGGGAGATACCCAAAAATGAAAAATTTAATTCATATTATAGACCTGAATAATGTAATGTTCAGTATGATCTGGAAGACCATGTTGAGAATTTGGAGAAGATGAAGACTTCTACCTGTTAGTTCAGTAATAGTTATTCGTTCAAATCATTGTCTGAGCAGGAGTAAAACCTGGAACTGAAACACAGCCAGCATGGAATTGGTAGTTTTTGTATGGTGAAATTAAACAGGATGAAAATTGTAAAACAAAGGTAGAGAGTCGAAGAACAGAATAATCGGAGGTTCTTTTCCTTGAAAGTATAGTTTAAAAATGAAAGAAAAATACAGGTGAATTAAAAGAATAAATCACAGATGTTAACAGACTAGACTTGTTCTAGAAGAGGAGAATGGTCCCCTGTGTCAAAGGAGGGTAAGAGTGGAGTAATGATACTGAAATGTGACTAAGAAAATCGCAGAGGCTCCTCAAAAAGTATCAGATGAAGAGCAGAAAGTATTTTGTCAGAGGCAGTTGCCAATCTTAGGAGTGTGGGATAGATTTGGAGGAGAGGAGCAGTAAATGGATATTGCAAACTTAGACTTTAAAAGAAATGAAAACTTAGAGCACTGATGAGAAAGGGAAGAAATGACTCTGTGTGAGGTCAGAATGGTAAGTGGCATGGTGAGTGGGGTTTCTCTTAAAATACAAAAGAAAAGAACGTATTGGAAAGAAGCCAGATTTGGATGCAAGACTGAGCGGCTCACATACCCCAGTTTTACCCGAATTAAATTGATTGCAGTATTTCTCCAGTTCTGGCATTTGCAGTGCAGCAGTCACTTCAGGCTCTTACACTTTATAATTAATTTCAGTGCTAGATAAAAGAAATTAATTTTGCTGGAAGTGTGGTACAGCTTAATGAGTACTGTTATTGAAAAATACTGGATTAACCCTCAACCCTCTGAGAAAATTCATAAAGCCATATATTTCAAAAGCAGTAAATTTCAAGTCTCTTTATTTTACTCCTGTTCATAATTTCCAGTGTATTTTCTATAAACAGAAGGCAATAAAGGAGACTTCTAAAAAATTAAGTCTGACAGTATGTCATATAATCATGAATCCCTTAGAAATATCTGGAGTTTTAATTAAAGGCAGTAATGCATCTCTAGATCTGTAGAATCAGTGGAGTCTGAAACTGTCCAGCTTTTCCATGTTGTTTTGCTTATCTATATCTATGCCTATATATTCAAGAGTAATGTTGCTTGTTTGCTGACAAACATGTATTTACTGTCTTCCCAGTTTTGAGCCTTTTTGGAAGATATTCCACAGGCATAAGAAATGCTGACATCTACAACCCAAGCTCTGAGTGCATATTCTAGCCTCTGCTTTTTTCTGTAGTGGAAGAACAGAAGGGTGTTCTCAGAAAATCAGGCACTTTCTCTTTATGAAATAAGGATTTTAAAAGAGGCAAAAGTTAGAAGGTCTTTGGCAAAAAATTCACATGTTTATTGAATTTACTGAAAAACAGTTCTTAAGACTAGCTGACAGACTTGGCCAGTTGGACAGCAGACATGAACCTGCTCCTGTTAAGGTCAGTTGCCAAACTCCCATGGAGCAGGATGATAGCCATGCACTTGAAATGTGATAAGAGAAGTAGCTAATACCCTTCCAGGCTGAATATACAGAAGCACGTCATGGAGAATGGTCCCTTCTCTGCATGATCCCAGTGACACTGAGTCTGAAATACTGTGTATAACTTTGGGGATCATCATGTCAGAAAGATCTGGACATGCTGGGAGAAATGTAAAGAAGTGTGAATTCTACTGGGTAAAGACAGTTATTATGCCACATTAACAGTCTCTCTCTATATTTAAAATTCATCTTCTCAGAGAAAATGCAGTTGCAATGAGAATAGGATTACAGCCTTTCACTTCTGTCCATCCTTTAGGAGCTTAAAAAAACCTACTTTTGCAGTTAACAGCTGCCCCTGTGAAGTTCAGATGAAGTAAAGTAGTCTCTAGGTTTTTTTGTGAAAAAGCTAAAAATTTACCTTCTCAGTTATCGCCTGTTAAGCAGCCTGCAGGCTTAGAAGCATTCAAGTAGATTATAGTGCATGTGTTATTTGGCTGGGATCATTCACATTAAATACAATGTCTGCATATTATCTACCATGAAAAAATGAAGCCTGTCCTAGATACAGGAGTCATATGCATCACCATGTAATCTTAACAGATATTTTTTGAAGTTCTGTCAGTATTCATCAACAGAAAGGCAGGGTAAGTAAAGCAAGCCATAATTAAGATTGCTGGTCACAGGCAATTTCTGTGTCCATAAGCTGATATGCCAGTGAGGTGTTAGAGATAGAGGTGCAGCACTCATAGTGCCCTCTATGAGGTAAGATAAATTTGTTACATTTTTCTGATGGTATTGAATCCAGAAGTATAAAGGCTTACACACTGGTATGCAGACACATTTAGGAAGTGTTGCCCTGTTTTGGAAATACCACAGCTATTTCAGTCACCTGCTAAAGCAGTTACAGGAGGAGAGACTGGATACATAGAATAAATTCCTTGTTTTGGTGCTGACTCCAGGCAGTTTTTGAAATTCATTAGTGTAGTCTTTCCTAACTTCAGATCATTCAGTGTGTATGTGTCTGCACTTTAACGATGCATTTATAAACCTTTAGAGGAAGAAAATCCTATTTTTAGGGATTCTTTTATCCTTAATGATTCTTTAGTTATTGAATAATACAAAAATGCAAATTACAAAAACACTGTTTAGGTTCTGTATGCAGGTGTGTTAATTGTAGGGTAACTCAATTTCAGATTTGGAGGAACTGACATGGAGAGAAGAGGCAGTCTGGTTTTCGTACTGGTAGAATTGCATTAATATCTGTGTCATCATCCTACTGCTAGACTCATAAGTTTGTGATGTTACCTGTGATGTGAATTTTCTGGCTGAAGTCCATTTCCTCTTCTGTTGCCATTACTGTTGCTGGCAGCTCGAATGTGCTTGAGTAGATGTTTTGATATTTTCCAAAAGCATTGTGAGATAACATGGTGTCATATGCTTTTCAACAAATTCCTGTACGAAATGCAGAGACACTAGCAGGAAAGTAGTCAGGTCACACCAAGAACTGTATTGTGCTGTGTAAATGTCACAGCAGAGTAAACACAGAGGCATAAATACTAGCCTTGGGTTTGGCCAAAGTGTATGTGTGTGTGTCTCTGTATGTGGGGCTAGTAAATAAGTAACTCACGGCTTTTGATCTCAGTCTAGTCTGTGTCAGGAAGCATTTGGTGGGGGTTTTGAGAAGGCTGTGTCGCCTTTGTTGACATCAAAGTCAGGAAAATAATGCATTAGCAGATATTTTAAGTATGGTAGATACATATTCTAGCAAAACTATGCAGAATTTTTTCAGGGTACTGCACAAAACTGTTCCTGAGCAGGTATAAAGTAGCAACCTTGATGTGCAAGAATTTATGCGTTTGGGGTTCTTCTGAACAAGACAGTTAATAAGCAATTTCTACCAGTGAATACTTTCTGTAGGTCCTTATCTTTACTTAGCAAGAAGGGAAAGTTGCATTTCCCTTTGCTTTGAAGCCTGCTTGTATTCAGCGATGCTGCCTTTTAAAGTTAGTCCTAAGTGGACTAGGACTCCTCAGGGAGATGTGTGTGTTCTGACTTTTACATCACTGAATGAGGATGTGGCTTTGTCAGGTTGTGGCAATAGTGAAATATCACCTTATATTCTACCTCTTTGTCATATGTTTCAGTCATGTTGGTAGTACATGGTTTCAAAGACAGCAGTCTGCCAGGTCACATCAGAATAGTTCCATAAACTAAACACATGTAGGCATCAATCTCCATGGCTCTCATGGATTTGGTTAGTAGCTGTTGGCACATGCTAGCTGCAGTCTTGCCTCCAGCAGGAGAAGGAAGACCACCAGGAATACTGCTTAAGGAAGCAGCAATGCTAGCAATAGATTGAGAAGCCCTGAAAGTGTAAGCTGGAGAAAACTTCAGCAAAGGGGAGATACCTTCAAAGAGGGAGGAGTAGGAAATTAAGATTTGCAATTAGGAGGGAATTAGGAAAGACTCTAAATAATAAACATTATATTTTGGAGTACTTTTTGGATTGTGAAAAAAATTGACTCTTCTCCCTCTTGTTTGCATTGTAGTTTGCTTTCCTAGGCTGCCATGATACTTCCATGCTAGTATATTAAGTCCAGGGGAAAAAAAAAAAAAAGGATTCTAAGGCAGCCAAATGGAATTTTAAAATTGATCCAGGAAAGATTTTTTTATTTGCCCTTAGCTAGGAAAGCTGCTTAATAGTGTTTAAAATGCTGTTCATACCTCACCAAAATGCAGTTGCCATCAGAAGCTAAAAGTTAAATCAGCCATCCAGACTTGAGTTTCTTCTGCATTTCACAAAACAGTGTAAACAATTCCTTCCATTTCATTTTTTTTTTTCTCTTTTGTGGCATGCTTTATTTTCAAGCATTAACTAATGTGGTTTTTTATTCTCTAAAGCATTCTCAAGTACAGTTAAAGAAAGCCATTATTCCAGGTGGCATAACCAACTTCAGATGCAGCTGAAACAGGGCAGCCAGGCCTACATATGTGTTTTTGAATTAAGGAATTTTTAAATAACTTATCTGTGCATCACTAGGAGTGAGACAGTTCTTATGTTGCCACACGTTGACCCAGCCATGATGGAGCTGCACTATTCCATGCCCTGCTGCTGCATCCATCAGAAGGGCACTGCACACACCTGGAGTGATAACCTCTGAAAATACCATTAGGAAGACTTTCTCTGCCAGGAGGGTGGTCAAACACTGGAAAAGGCTTTTCTAGAGAGATGATTGATGCCTCAGGATTGTCAGTGTTCTGGAGGTATTTGGACAATGCCCTTGGTAACAGGCTTTAACTTTTTCTCAGCTCTGAGTTAGTCAGTGAGTTGGGCAAGATGATTGTTCTAAGTCCCTTTCGACTGAAATGTGCTGTTCTATTCTACTCATACCTAAGTCAAGCAGAACTGTTGTCTCAGAGCCCTATTGCTATTTAAGCCCTTTGCCTTATATCCTTTAATTTTTCTGGCAATAATTTTTAATTTCCAGACCTATTCATTCCCAGTTCAGTCTACCAAACATTACTAAAATTGTAACCATATCTCTGCTCCATTTTGCACATGACATTTTGCACATGACATTGCACAGCCCTCCATTCACTTGGGCTGAATTCAAGCTAGCAGCCTGGCACTTAGGAGGTTTTTTTTGTTCCCTGTTACCAGTATAGCCGTCAGAAAATTAAGAACAAAACAGAGGAAGTACTAATGATATTAATTATAGTTCTTCTCCCTCCTTTCATATCTCCCCAATGACAAAATAATAATAAACCCTATCCTTCTAAAATTTACTGAATATAGTTATTTGCACTTCCATAATGACTCACTGAATTATTTATTTTAAGAGATTGATAATTGATTATTTATATTTCTTCACCTGTAGTCACCATCCTGAGGAATTCTTTTGTACTGGATGTCCTATCCTGAAAAAGCCTAACATAAGGAAGAAAGATCCTATATTAGTTGATCCTCTGATTTATCACTTGGCTTTTCGGTTTTGTTAAGTTCATCAGAATAGCAAAGAAATCCTATTGTGAGAGCATACATCTTGTTGCCAACAGTGACACGTTAGGAAGCCATCAAAAACATCAGAAGATAAACAAAATTGTTTTCACTGGCTTATTTCATGAATAGTATATATCAACATGCAGTACCAACACTGAAGTATATACTTCCCTTTTTTAGTACAGTTCCTTTAAATACAAAAGTCTTAAGCTTTTGCTTCAACCATCTCATGCTCTGGATTTGTATTAGGGTATAATCTGGAGTAAAAAACTTATTCATCGTTTATTATTTCCTTCTCTCTTTGAATTCAGATTTGGTAGATCAGCTCTCAGCTTTTTCAGCAAGAAGACATGGTAGGCAACAAACGTGTGGCCAAAGTGCTGTGTGGAATTTTGATTACTCAGGGGACTTAAACTCCATTCCTAGTTTTGACAAAGGCTTTCTCCACATGTTTAGGTTTGTCAGAGATTTAGCAAAGCTTTGAGTCTGTTGGTATTTTATTCACAGCCTAGCACTAAATTCAGAAAGGTTATTCAGATGAAACATGTGTTTTGGGTCATTATTTCCTTTTGGGTTAGCTTCCCCATCACTAAAATGGGCTATTAGTATAAGCTTTAGTTTTGTACTTATAGATTGTAAACTTTTCAGATCAGGAATTCTCTCCTTTTTTTGTGGAAGTGTTGAGTAGTTCAGTAAAAAGAGGCCTCTAATCTTGGAAGGTTTGCATATAGACTGCAGTGTTCTGGTTGAGCAAGTAGCTTTGATTGTGTCACCATTACCCACAGACAGTTGTTAAACATTATGGTGAAAATGGAGCATCCTTCCACTAACAGTTCATACATGTGAACAAAATTAGGAAGTGTGGTATGTGCTTCACATTTGGAGTTTATCTATAAGCACAACATGAATTTTCTCATAAAGATGAAATTACAGTATTGTTTCTCATACTCTTTATAGCCCTGGCTATTTGTTAACTCTCTATGTAGCACTAAAGGTAGGTTATATCAAATAACATGAACTTCAGTTTAAAAAGCAAAAGTAAGCATATTTTTATCTCATAAGTACTTCTAACATACCTTGAAATTGAATCACATCACTCAGCATCGATAGTACTTTAAGTATTATATTCTTAAAAGATTATGTTCTGGAGCCTGCATTAGTGGCATTACAGTCTTTTTTTGCTTTCAGTAGACAAAAAAAAAATTGTAATATGAAATGCTTATTTTTCCTAAATTGTAAGAATGGTAAGATGTCTGTAAAATCACTGATGCAATTGCATGTATGCCTTTTCCCTCAGTATCTGGCATGTATTCTGCCATCCCTCTCAAGCTTCAGATTTCATTGTGATCTGATGAGGCACGAGGTCTCTTCTTAGCCTTCTTGGGGAACAGTGGCTGCATTTACAGTGTCCTCCAGGACGACATTTTCAGATGCTCCTTGAGCCACAGTCCTGCAACAGCCCTGTGCTGCCAATACGTGTGCCTCACTAGGCCATGGGGGAAAGCATGTGGCTGTCACCTCCTTAAAAATGCTGTGGCAGAACCAGGGCATCCTTCTCTTCTCATTTACAGGGCTGGCCATGCTGTCACAATACTTACTGGAGCCCTTCCAGGAGGAAGGACATATTACATAAGAAATTCACAAGAAATTCTAGATTTGGTGCAGCCATGAGTGCATCTTCAGCCAAATCAAAGCTTCCCTCACCCCACAGCCATCAGTGAAATGCTGTTCAAGCTGACCATCAGTGCATACCTGGCACACTTCCACATAGTCCTTTGGCTTTCAGAGGCTATTCTCCCCAGGTACTGGCTAGCTCACACTTCAATGGTGCCATCCAGTTGCTGGCATCGCAACAGGCGTATGAGCCAAAACCACCCCACGGCTGACCTTAATCAAGTAAAGGTGCCTCAATTTTGATCCAATGGCAGCACAGTCAGCATGTCACCATAAGAAAACACGCAGGCTCATCTTACCTTTACTTGGTTAGATAACATTTCTTGGTTCTGCTTTCCAGACCAGGTTCTCCTTAGGCACTGAGATGTATCATGTCTAGATCTGCTTGCTGAAGAACCAGAGTGCCATGTTCATTTCCTGGTCAGATAGTCACTCTTTACCCTCAAATTTTATTCTCTTCCTCATTAAGATCAGCCAGCTAAGAAATGTTGCAGGAAAGGATGTTAGTGACTCTCTTCACAAATTCCCTTGGCCCTTGGTTCTTTGAACTTGTGCTGTAGATTGCTCTTATGATAAAGGACTCCCTTACCCATGTCTGTAGAATCATGTCTTTAACAAAGGGGACAAGGTAAATCCTGACAGCTCTTAGTCCTTAGAAGGGAGTGGGAGCTGAGTTCTTGCTGCTTATAGTCAGTGGTCAGGACAGGTGCACAGTCCAGTTGTATTGGATACAATGAACAGATGTTTAAAAGGGATTTGGACAATCTCCAAAGCAAACTTCAGCAAAGGGCCAAGAATTTCAGTGCTGGAAAGACGTGCCTGACAAGATTGGAGGCAAAGAATGTATCTGTAATATCCCTATGTGATGTTGTGGGGGTGGGAGGGAGGGCTGCTGTGCTGTGTTAAAGGCAATGGCTGAATGTCTGATCAGACACCTCAGATGTTACTTGGATGCAGCATTCTTTGGTGGAGCTCAGTGTCACATAGCATCAAATATTGCCAAATACCCAGTGAAAGTGTGGCATTGTTAGCCTGTTGAAACTTAACTTCTTTGGAAGGCTCCAGATTATATTTTTGTTTTAAGTTTTTTACTTCTCACTCCACCGGTCTCTTGGTGAGACCATGGGTTCCCTTCTATTTTCAAAAATTCCAACAGCTTGGAGGTCTCTTGATGAGAGGCATTTTTCTCTGGCCAACTTTGAGAGGCTTTTAGTTGATCGCAGGAAAGGGTGGAGAGGGATGACATTTCTGAGGTCATTTCTGATGTCATTTTCTGATGTTTTCCTAATGAAAGTGTCTTCAGTTTGTCAAGTGCTGTCAGATATTAGTAAAAGTCAAATCTTTACATATATGAGGCAGTGCAGAGTATGTCACAGTGAATTTTCAGAATTTAGGCAGCATTGTAAGACTGAAGAGGCAGTGTTCCAACTGGATGCTTTAACCACAGCAGTCATAAAGAGCAAGGTAATGTGAATATGGGTCTGTCCTTAATAAATAATCATTGCAATTTGACAACTCCGTGGCTTGGGCTTAAAGATCAGTCAGAGCTCTTTTAGGTATCCTTTTCTCTTTACACCCCTAATTATATCTAATGTGAAAAGATATGAAAAATAAAGTTATGCATGTTAAACCCCTCAGCATTACCTTATGTATCTCAGCAAAGATGGAAGGAAATCCCCAACAGGATTGAGAATTTTTGGAATGGCGATCATACCTGTAACTTTATATGTGGAAGCTCTTACTTTGTGTTGTGCTGCCTTTCCCTTTTACCAGGAAGACTATAAAAATCTGTGAATCAAGCCTCTAGTTCTCTTCCTCTGTGCAGGCTTAACTCCTCAAAACTTCCTCCTCAAATGTCATTTGAGAACAAATCCTGGCTTGTCTCTGTCTAGCTTTCTTTCTTAACAGCTCCCTATTTCCACCCCTGGTTTTCAGAGATGCCAAAAATGTTTCCTGCTCAAAAGACCTTGCATGCCGAGTAATTCTTCTTCTCATCAATGCTTACTTACCAGATGACTCAGTAACTTCCAAAAGCTTCATGCTGCTCTTCCTTCCTCTCATCTTCACACTGTGTAGATATGCATATGCTTCTGGCATCTGTAAAAACACTGTATCTGCCTAGCACAGTTAGAGCCTCCTCTAAACTCAAAAGCAGAAAAATGTGTGCAGGCTTTCTTCTCTGAGCACAGAATTTCTCTATGACTTAAAGCACAGATAAGGCTCACTTGGAGAAGGATAAAGAAATCAAAGGAAAGTTGTTGTGCTAGCAAGGATAGAAGTGAAGAAACAGTTGCAATATGTTTTTCAGAAGCCATTTTTGAAAATACAGGAAGGTTGTTGGCAGTTCTTTGTTCACAGAGCTTCCCAACTTCTGACTTCTTAGGGAAACTGATCCTGAAATCTGAGATGTGACTTCTAGGAAGTAAAGCAGAAAACATTGCCTACAATGCATGCAGATTTACGGCAAATTTGTTTCTTCAGCAGTGTTTGCTGAAGTCTTACCATTAAACAATTAAATCTGAGAACAAAACTTGGAGCAGAGCATGTCAGCCAGTTTCTGTTTATGTTAACAGCTGTATAGACATGCACTTTGATAATTGAGTCCTAGTAGTGAATGTGCATGTGGGTGTTTAACTAGAATTTGGGGAGAGGATGTTCTTCACGCTTGCTGCTCTGTAAGTATTTTCCTGGTGAATGTAAAAGAATTTCTTTTCCTGCCTTCTAAGCAGGAATTGTATTAGTGACTAGATTGGTTAACCTGTGTGTTCATATGGGAGTGATTGGTTCTGGAATACAAAGCCAGCATATGAGAGTTCAAGGCACAAATATGTGTATAGAAGACAAGCTGACATTCATGCAAAAAAAAAGTGATTGAAGCCCTTTTTCCTATAGCTTGTAAGAACAGAAGAGACATTTCATTCTCATGGTTAACTATCTACATATCAAACAGGTACTCTGATCATGAGAAGTTAAATCAGTGAGAGTAATCAAGCAAAACATCCCTCAAAACTTGCCTCTCAGAAAAGGAATGGTAGGTGATGTAAGGTTAGACAGTCTTGAGTCACTCAGACTTCACTCAGGAGAAATTTGTATACTGTGGCCCTTTGAAAAGCTGAAGATCTAGAGAGAGCCAAGTTAGTAAGTATTACTATCCAAGAATTACTAAAAAACTACAGGAACTCCAGTGCCTGAGCAATTTGGAGTAAATCACTGTGAATGTCAATGAACTGTTGGTAACATTTACCCCTGCCTGCATTTTAGCAAGGCAGTGCAGTCTGACATCCCAGTGCAATAGTTTTACTGTGGACTTTGTTTTGATCTTAATATTTCTGTTACACTGTTTTTCAGGCCCTGATTATATCAAACAAAAATTTCAAGAAGGAATGGATGCAAAAGAAAAATCTGAAGAAAAAGGTCAGGAGAAACCACCCACCCCAAAAGAGTCACCTCACTTTTATCGGAAAGGTACTACACCCCCTCGAACCCCAGAAGCAAGCCCAAGAAATAGTCCTCCTCTTTCTTCTGAGACTTCTCCTTCAAAACAACTGAAAAGGCAAAGCTCCACTTCTGGGGCAAGACTCAGTCAAGAAAAAAAGCTTTTAGCCACTGAGAATATAACACCCACAACTAACAAGCCTTTATATTCAAAAGCACCAGTGAAGGAGGAAGCAGCTGGGAAACACCAGCCAAAGTTCTCAGCCCAGCACAATGCCAGCAGCACCGAGAATGGGGAGCTGCATGGTCACTACCATGGCTATTATGTAAAAATGAATCCAACAGCACTTCCACAGGAGCTCAGGGAAGAAGATGAATATGCCAACCCTTCACCATCAACACTTGCACGGATACCACCCTCTCAGAAGCCAAGTCCTGCTAGATCTGGGGGTAAGCCAGATGCCAAAGAAAACAAGCCTGACATAAAAATTAAGAAATCAGAATTTGCTGCACCAAAGAACCCAGCTAATAATGAGTCACATTCAGCAATGGAGAAAGAAGTAGGAAACAGCTCGGTAAGTACTACAAAAAACATTCTCACTTTACTGCCTTTTTACCTCTGAGTGCTGAGCTTTACAACCTAAGCACAGGCACAGCTCACTTCTGTCAAATCTTCAGTCTGGATACACGTAGCTAAAATCCACTTCACCTGGAGTAAGGAAGAAATATTCCAGTCTGGAATGAGCAAAGAAGTTTTTAAAATACCCTTTCAGATCAGTGTGACTCTTAACTTCATTATTATTTAAAAATAATAAAATTATCAATAGCTATGCAGAAAAGGAGCCATGACTAGTAGCATTTCTATTTCATGTTAGAAGAAAAAAACAGGGTATGAAACTCAGAATCTCTGATAATGTTTCTGTGATTTTTAGGCCAAGAGAAACTCAGGAAAACATTAGTTTTGCATACTAAAGTGAACCTTTCGTGAATGAAGAGTTTTAGATAATAGTCATAATGTTTCTCTTTTATAAGCATTGTTTATTTGAGTCATTTTTGGTGGTACTCTACAAAACAAACAGTGTTTCATTATTGATGGGATAAACAGAATGACCCATTTAAAGAGATCCAGATAGCCTAGTACTTACTGCATGCAAAACACTTGAATAATTGACATCAGACTTCATTAATAATAAATTTAGAAATAAAGAAGGGGAGTAATTTCCAACCAACATGAATTGTAAGTGGTCTTGTCAAACAAGTTTGATATCCTCAGGTGTGGCAGAAGAATCATCATCTCAGTCAAGAAGGTCACTTGATTTGCTTTTACATCGTCATGTATTCTGACAAGGAAACCAGAGTAATGCAAAGGCTAAATGTCACATTAAAAGAATTTTTTAAAACTGACTGATGATTCTCAAAAAGTAATTAAAAAACTATCAGTTATTTGATATTATTCTGGTGAGGTCATTCTTACATTAATTCTGTTACTCTCATCACATTCTTGTTAACGACATACAAGAGGGCATGAGAATATTGTCCATGAAGTTAATAGAAGACACAGAGACCAGAAGAGTAGTCTATAATGAAGGCAAATACAAGCTCATGCAAATCAGCTGCTAAGAAGGCTGAAAGTGTAATTATCCATGGCAGCACAGCTAAATATACTATTGTATATGAAAGACATTTTATAGAGCCTGGCACTGCAGGATCAGAACTGGAAAAGGTTGGTGGATCAGGAGCAAGAGAGGCAACTGAACATGAGCTCCCAGTCTGCTGCTGTTGTTCAGAGATGCTAATATAATCCTTAGATTTATCAACAGAAAAGATTAAGCAAGAGTACATGGGAGTCTGTTCTATCTGCTTTTGGCACAGGTGCAACCACTTCTGGGATAAAATAGTGTCTGTAAATCGGGGATTTAAAATGGAAAAAAAGCCTTGAGGGGAAGTCACACAAAGAGCTGCAAGAATGATTAAAACCTATCTTACAATGAAAGATTCAAGGTACAAAAACCCCTGGTGTACTAAATCATTTCTGAAAGTGTGTTTTATAAAACAGTTTCCCAGGCTAACAAGCAAATGTGTCGGAAGATCCAACAGCTAGAAAGATTCAGATAAAAGTCTTGTTTTAAGTGGATTTTAATGATCTTGATTAAATGTGCCATCAGTTTTCAGATGCCAGGGTTTTTGAGCCATCACTGAGTAGTTTGATAATGAGCATTTTGCCAAGATGATATTCTCTAGTTCTGCTGGAAGCTTTCATTCTGTTTTGTGCGGATCAAAGTAGATGTTCACAGAGGTTTTGTAATCTGCAAATCTGTATTACAGCTGATATCAGCCCTTTAACCTCTCAAATCTCACAGATATTACTCCTATGTAGGGTAACACAAAGCTGACAGGCTTGTAAATGTTGAGGGAGCATGTACAAATTCTAGGCTGAATTTGAATTGTTTTTTAGTTCTGGTGAAAATAAGTCACTAGAAATAGTCCTTATTGTTCCTTCATTTCAAATAATATTTTGGAGCTGAGGGAGGTTTCATCTTAACAAGTAAGCTATCTCTACAGCAGTTTATTTACCTTCTAGAATAATCAGGATAAGGACCATGAACCTACAGCCTGTTACCACAAAAGGTGTAAAAATGATGAGATATTGTGCATTAGCTACTGTTTGTTCACTGATACTGCAGTGGTATCTGGGAACTCTGGGTCACTCTACTTCATTTGGAGCATCCTAATTGCATTATTCTCATTAGCAGCATTCCATTATGGAACAAAGGTAGATTTTAGGAATTCATTTTTACTGTAACAGTATCTTAAGATGTATCTAGATGTATGTGGGTGTTTTTCAAAGATTCTAGTCTTCTATACGTGTTTGTAAATTTGCCCTTATAGACTAAATTTCCTACATGCTTATTTCTTCAAAAGGCTGAGAGTATAAATGCTAAACTGATTAAAGCAAAAAAGAGTGGCCTACTGGCCTAGCAGTCTGAGGGAGAAACAGTACAGACTGACTGTTTACTTTGCTGGACACTTAATTTTCAGCATCACCTTTCAGCTTCAGAAAAACAGTAGCCTGTTCTGCGGTGCTCCTGGACTGAGCTCAACAGCATGTCAGAATTAAGCAGTGACTAAGTTAAGAGAGCACAGTTACTGAGGAGAAGCTGGATTCATGGAATCATAGAATAGTTTGAGTTGGAAAGGATCTTAAAAAATCATCTAGCTTCACAACTCTCCTGCCATGGGCAGGCCACCTTCTACTAGACCAGGTTGTTCAGAGCCCCACCCAGCCTGGTCTTGAACATTTTCAGGGATGAGGCATCCACAGCTTCACTGGGCAGCCTGTCCCACGACTGTCACAGTGAAGAATTTCTTCTTAACATTTAATCTAAACTTAATCTCTTCTAGTTTAAATCTATTCTCCCTTTTCCTACTTAATGTACTTCTCCTTATCTCAGATGCTTCTCAATGTTGAGAGACTTAAGAATTCTAGAGTTGCATTGGGGAATGATTTTATTTCAGTAAGAAACTGCAGTTGCTTTTTAGTCATTCTGACAAATGATTTCCTTATGCTTTGAGAGTAAGTCTGCCTTATATCCTCCACAAAAGTTCTAAAATATATTTGTTAAGGAATATAAAGAGAAAAGAACTCTTACTGTCATGAAAAGAGAATGATAAAAGAGGGTTTTGGAATGCAAAAAAATGAATCTGTTAACATTTATCGAGCACTTTTGTTAGATTATCTGAAAGTGCTGTATAAAATTGTGCTGTGCTTTTCCAGGTTTCCAGTGATAACGCATTAAGAGCGCAGATACAGAAGGGAAGATTTTCAATTCTTCCTTCTATGTGTCTAAATCAAAGCCATTTCTCATACCTGAATGAAACGTCAGCTTTAATTTGGATTAGGAACTTTAAATGACTTTATTTGCAGAGAAGCTAGTAGCAGCTTGTTTTAGTGATCAAATTCATGTTTCATATTTTCTGTGAATGTTACATTCTTAAGAATGTCTTCAAATATCATCTGTGCAATAAGTTAGATATAGGAACAGTCTTGATTCTCCAGATATCCCCATTTCTGGCTATACTTGAAAAATACCAGCACATGCTTCTTACGCCACACATAAGTGTGTTTCTTTACTTACTCCCCGATGTTCAAAAATCAAAGATTGAAATTATTCCAGAACTCATAAGAGTCACAGTTTTATCAAGGTGAAATCCTTCATAAAGCACAATGACAAAGTCACTCTGTGATTTATCACAGAGATAAATCACTCCTCTTTCACTGAGAATGGGGCTCCTTCATATTACCTTGCACTTACCACTGCGTGCAGTGTTCACAGAGACCCTTGACCACAATCCAGTTCTGTTGTTTTTACTGGTCATTAGCAGCCTCCAGCCCCAGTTTCAGCTTGCACACTGCTGTCCTACCTTGAATATGAGCTGACTGGAGATTCTCTTGGACTTGAGTGAAAAATAGGATTGAATTTCACAAAACCCTATTGTAGTGTACATTCATTAATAGCCTTTTTATTTTGATATGTGTCCATGTGCTGCTCTAGGATAAATAACAATCCTGGGCTCAAATATTTTACTAAACTGTAATTTTATTTTTTTTTATTTGCCAGGTAAAGATTTTTAAACACGCAGTGTTTTGCCTAGTTTTTACCTGAATGTTACCCATGATTCTATTCCCATCTCTTCGTTCAATTCTCATCTTTTTGTACACCTAACATCCATTTAGTAAGGGCTGTAAATACCATGATGTTTGAAAAATAGATCAGTATTTGCCTGATCCTAAAAAAAACCTCTGAGCAAGAACTTTAGGCTAAATTTAATGAACATTCCTAATGCAATGGAATTAAAAGCCTAGTATTTTATTTCCTGGCACTACATTTTAGGAAAATAACTTTCTTTCTTCCCCAGATGGAAACTAATCATATGGTTGTATTTTGAACTACATAAATGTCTAACTTAAAGAAGCTGAAAGGGTAAATTCAAGCAGGACTGAAGGTTTTCTACTACAGCTTCTTTAGTGCACCTGTTCTAGTCACTCTGGGACTGTTCAAACTAATTTTGGCTTTTGCTATTTTAAGCCCTTGCGGGACACTAAAGTCTTCGTTGTGGTACTTGTCTTAAAGCATTAAATGCTTATTTCATAGGTGTCTCCAAAACAGGTGCTAGTTCATTGCATAATAACTGTGTGCTTCATAAATGTTGTTTGATCATTTTTTAGTGAATCAGGAAATCCTGCTTTGGGCTGAAAGGTATCAGAAGGTGAAATATCGTGCACATAGCAGGCCAAAGAACATGAGCTTTAGTTCTTTGTATAAAGAGATATTGTTACAGTATTTCATTATCATAAAGAGGTAACATATTTTTCTATGATCTTCATGTGAACTCAACAGCCCAGTTCTTAAGGTGTCACTTGCTTCTGTTTTGTAGATGAGACTTGTTGATTCAGAGCATAGCCTCCGACATTTTTAGCCTAATTTATCTGATTTTATTGTGGTGAGATAGTTAGATCTAACCTGACTGACAGATGCATCAAAAGAGAAATCACCTTCCCCTCCAACAAGATTAATTACCTGAGTCTGTGCACTAATGATACGGAGCTGCCATTAGCGCTGCAGTCCCAATTTGGCAACGAGCAAAAACCTGTCTTGCAGCTTCCAGGATGCTGTTCCATGATGTGTTTCAGGTAATTAACTAGTTCTTGGCTCCTGTGAAGAGACCGTGGGTTCCAAATTTTGTTTTCAGTTGCAGTAAATCAATGTGATTTTCATAGATGTTATTTTCAAATATGCAAAGTCCTAGATGGCCAAATCCCAAAAAATTTTAATGGTACTTGGCAATGATCTTCACAGTTCCTTGCAATTCTTGGTGCAGTATACCTGTAAAATCTTCAGGTGGGATTCCAGCCTATCAAGGAACCATTGACCTGATTTGAATCATATAGGCAATCCCTAGTAGAATCATAGGATTGTGGAACCATAGGGTGCTTGGCTTGGAAGGGATATTTAAAGACTGTCTGGTTCCAGCCCCTGTGCCATGGGCAGAGACACCTTCCACTAGACCAGGTTGCTCAAAATCCCATCCAACACTTCCAGTCATGGGGCAGCCACAGCTTCTCTGGGCAGCCTGTTCCTGTGCCTAACACCAGAAAGAAAGATGTTGAACCCACATCTTAGTAGAAATGAACAGTGTAATCAAATCACACTTCTGTAGAGAGCAAGGCTGCTCACAGAGCTGTGGTAACCATGTCTGGAGCTGTGCTTTCCTTCATGCCTGTTCTCTGCCCCCAAGTGTCTCGTATGCTTTGGCACATGGTGAGTCACTTCCACTAAGGAGGAAGGAACATGGTTCCACTTCTGTTCTGTGACCTGGTGGTTGAAACATACCACTGCTAATTGGGAGCTTGTTATTCAAAATCACTTTGACTAAGGTGTCATTAGACCTGGTATTCAATTTCCTAGTGAATATTTTAGACATTCCACCATTAAGCAAAATGTGGGTGCTACAGCCAATACCATTACCCCTATGGCATAATTTAATTGGCATTTTTATAATCTCAATCCCGTTTGAACTTGAACACGTGCTTCTCAGCACGTGAACAGACACCTCTGAGTGTGTGCAGAGGGAACAGCAGAGGGCTGTTATGGATAGAGGTGCTGATGAGGTTTAGGCTGACCAGAGATTTAAGCAGTGCCTGACGTAACATGTTTTGTGACATGCTCAACATCTGGCCTGCCATCTGAACTGCTGTGTAAAGGTGTGTCCTGACAGATCTTCAGTGAGACTGTTTCAGGAGACTGTGATATAATAATGACACAAGTACTGTCCCATAGCTTCCCACTTACACTGCTGCAGCACATTACTAATGGCAAGATCTTCCACCTTAGCATTCCAGAAATTATATAGCTGATGTTAGCATTATGTAGTCATGAAGTATAATGAACTTCTCCAAGGCATGCCTCATGTGAAAAGTGAAAGCACTGTATCGTTTCTCATTCAATATATACCTTCTTATGCAAGCCAGTGATTCAGCTCAGAAGATAGTTTTCTGCACAGATTGTCTAGTGGGCTTCATGATTCGTGATTTAGGAAAGTATTGTCTAAATTAAAAGTTTCTGCTTACAGTGCAACACAACTGTAAAATAAAAGAGTATTAAAATCTTTGTGAAATTATGTCATAATAAAACAAATATGTTAAGGGCAGAAGAGAATTGAGTATTTTCATCTGTTGGGACATATTTTCAAGTTGATCATTAGAAAGCATCCATTTTAAAAATAAAAAATATCAAAAATTGCTAAAAATAATTTTAAAACATTCTCTGGCTTCACAGAAATACTAAAATTGTGTAATGATTTAAAATTTCTAACCAATTTTAGCTTTAGCTAGGATGGAAGAAGTTTTTGGACTTTTCAATTCTTCAGTGCATAGGTCTTTAAGATAAGTGTCTGAGTAAATCAAAACAAGTTTAATTTTGAAGCTGCAAAATGCATTTTAATCTGTAATGTAAACAGGTTTCTTAGTGCAAAGGTAAGTAAATTTTCTTTTCTATTTGGGTTATCACAGAAGTGTATTCTTTTCATAAAGCATCTTTGTTATACCTGTTTTGAAATGGGTTGGAACTGAAAAAGGATCCCTCTGTAAGGATGAAGAGCAGCGCTCTGGCTTCCCTAAAGCAGTTCACATTCTTTATATTGCTTTATTTTAAGCTGACATTGTTTTTGTGTTGATGGGTTTGTTTTCATTTGTTGATGCAGTTGTATTTTTCAGGTGGCTTAATTTCAGTGTGATTAGGAGCAGAGAAGTAATGTACTCTCACCTGAATTTATCCAGCTCGTTTTCACACAGGTGATATTTATCTCACCTGAGTATCAAGGGTAGGGGCTGTGTTTCAGCAGCAGGGTCTGTTTCCTTCAGAACAAGGTCCAAACCTATAGAAATTTTGAAGTTGGGTCTTGTTCATTACTGTGCTTGTGTGGGAGGGTTGCATTAATTCTAATAACTTTATTTTATTTTCAGGGCCCTAACTCAGTCATGATCGCCCTGGTAATGCTGTTGAATATTGGTTTAGCCATTCTTTTTGTCCATTTTCTAACTTGATTGGAATTAGTAAAGGTAAGAAAGTCTCGCTTTCATATAAAATCACCATATCCACCCCACCTTAAATAGTAAAGATTTAATTTCTTCACATACTTTTAATGTTCCCCACTTTAATTTTAGCTATGCCTGAATGTGATTCAACATAGTTATTTAATATTGTAACTGTTTTGACCCTTCAGTGAAGTCATGACAACTAGTGGTGTTAGCCCACAGTTCTCTGCAGTTGTGTCATCAGCCTTTTAAATGGCACCTGTCATACTCAGACACAGGGAAGGAGGCTTGGAATTAGGATGGGACGCGAGAGAGATGAAACTTGGAAAATTCAGCCAGGGGCCCAGATCAGTTTCTCTGCTGGTGGCTCGTGGCTTTGGGGTCCTCTGAAAGCTGAAGCAAGCAGCCATGTTGGAAAACAAACAAAATAATCTGCTGAAGCAGCCCCGCCAGTGAAGCGCGTTGGCTTGTCCATCTGTTCCAGCAGAGTGTGACTAAAGTGGAAATGTACGGAGCTGCACTTTTTGTTGATGGAAGTTAACAGCTGCCTTACTATTTTACCGTCTGATGTTTTTAGTGGGGAGATGGGAAAACGACTGCCAGAGGAATGTGGTCAGAGGATTCTGTTGCTGTGGAAGTGATTCCAGCGTTCACTCCTATCTCATTAGAAGAAATAGTTAGCAACATCAGTCACCAGTCTTATTCCATTACCTGCTGCTTTTAACATCTCCTGCAGTGTTCTGGGAGATTGAATTTCATTTGCCTGTGCATGATTCTGTTCATTTGTTGTTTATGAAATTTGATGTATAGCCATAAGTAGTGTTTAGTCCAACCTGGAGAAAGCTACCAGTTCTGCCTAGCAGCTGAAGCCGAAAATCAAATATATTTTCCTAGTCCAGGGATAAAATTCTTAAATTCATTCTCTCAAACCTGAAGAGTCATTTTGCATGAAGGTTCAGTACATAATTCACCATTACTGCAAAATTTAAAGATACTGCTATCTTCCTTAAAATGCTCAAATACTTATGCAAATACCAACCAAATTTTTTCATAATCAAAAAAAAAAAATCTTACATTGGTAGAAGTACATTCTAAACAGGATATAGAATATCAAAATAACTCAAGAAAGGTGAGATGTAGGGTTTGCATGTTGACTTTTTCTTTTTTTTTTTCTTAATTTTGGTGCTGTGGTAATTTGAATTATTATGTTGCAACACTGAGGTATTTTGACAGCAGTTAAAATAAAGTCTCGTCTGGGTGCACATTAATGCCAATGACAGTTAGCTAATGCTCATAATAAATAATAACTTCAAAATGCTAGATTTGTGTTGAATACATTCAGGTAGAGCATTTAAAAATGTTAAGTGATTGTTTATCGATTTGATGCCTTCAGTGTCTTTTTAAAGTCAATTTATAATTTTACCTCAGCATTACAAAAGCCTCAAAATTTTTCATTTGGAAAGTTTGTCTTAAGTAGTTTCATAGCCCTTTGTTCAAACAATGTGATCACGTTTCTTTTTACGTGCCATTATACTGTAATTATTGTACCCTGTATTAATGAAATGCATGCTTATTTATTGAAGATATGTGGTGTGATCATTTGGCAAGCAAACATTTTAATTTAAAGCTGCAAAAAGCAAAGGGCTTGTATTACAGTTTATTTTATCTCTATTAGAGAATCTTTCATACAGTATAGTTTTTGAACCTGTTTGTAAACTTTCTAAGTTTTTGCATGGTTTAATGGGCAACATTCTTACAAAACACATGAGCTATTTTTTGATGCAGCGTAGTAAAGTACCGTAGGTATGGACTGAATGTTGTGCAGCAAAGCAGCTCCGAGCAGGGCAGTAACACCATGGTGTTTTTTACAGAAGTATGTTGAGAATCCTGTGTTTTGGCCAGTGTGGATAAAGAAGAAAGCAGAAAGAGAGCAAATGAAAATAAAACTTGTATATTTATTTTTAAAGAAAATAAAACAACAAAGTTTAAATTGTGTTTTAAATTTAGGAAAGTGATTTTTAAATAAGAACAAAATTTTAAAAGTTACTGTGTAAGCCTTGAATTAATGGATGAAATGTTCCATCCCACTGTTAAATCACCCCCTGTCTCCTTACGTGGAGAGATAATTTTGTAACTGACATATTTAATTCCTATTAAATGTTTATTTAAAATACTTTATGCTCTGGAAATAATGGGTAACAAAGCTTATGAAAAATGTTTATAAATTTAAGTAAGCATGTTAGTACCATTTATAAATATGTATGATTTATAAGCTTTTTTAAAACAAAGCTCAAACAAATTGTTGGTATTTTTCTAAAACGTGCACAGTTGTATTTTACATGAAAGGCTATTTATAATTGGTTGTTATACTGTACACTACATTTTGGACAGCACAATGAAGCCTGCCAATGTACTTAAAAATGTCATTTTGTCTATTTAAAGTTTCTTGCTGTCAAAGAATCAACTCTTTATCTATGAGTTTCTCTATTTATAATTCTTGACCCAAAATGTACAATGTACAGTTTTCACAACTGTATTTGCTCTAATAAAAATAAGTTGGTTATTAATAGAGTTTCAGACTACTTTTTCCTGTTTATGAATTATTTTGTTCACTCTTTGGAAGCAAATTTTTCTAACTAATCAAATAAACAGGAGTGAAGCAGGAAAATGGGTGAAATTCTAGTCCCTTTGATATAATTGTGAGTTACTGTTTTCAACAAAAGTGATTCTGGGAAACAATTAAAAATAAATTAAAATAAAAAAGTCAAGCTTCCCTTTGTGTCTTCTTTTATCTTCAAATACTGGATTTTGTGTCTTTATAAGTGTAGTATCTTAAATACACTGCCACTACAAGATGTTTTGATCAATTTTGTTTTAATTTGTGAGTGACGGGTTCATTAACAGCTGCTCTTGTAGGGGAATTAATTTTTTTGGGCCTCACTGCTCCTCAGGATCTTCATAGGTTCAAAATTAACATGAAGTTTGTGAGCCAGTATTTACACAGAGAAAATTTGCCCTTTGTCTTAAAATCACAATAGTTGCTGAACTACTCAATCAGCTGCAAATTTTATTTTCCATGATTCCATTTCATAGTAGTAGCCAGCTGTATTGAAATCCTAATGTTTAGTTGAAGAGGAGAGCAATTTTTATTAGTAGTTCCAATTTAATGGAAATACATTTTTAGGAAGTAGTTATTACTGTCTTGTTCTTTAAAGTAATTCTACGAGCAAGAAGCTTACCTTTAAGAAATTTTATTTTCTGCAGAATACCTGCTCCCTAAAGAAAATCTTTGGCTCTTTAAAGAGAGAAAAATGCATTCTCAAGAAAAATGAACAGAAATAACTTCAAGGCCAAAAAATTTTCATCAGCTTCAGTGAGATGATTCTTCTCTGGCATTTGTGATCCACAGTGTGTATTTTCAGAAATTAAAGTGTCCATGAAATATTTCTTAAGGTGTATGAATATGATAATATGCTCAGGCATATAAAAATCTGAACAGCCACAAGCAAAAGGTGTGCACAGAAATAGAAGAAGAAAGTTCTCATAATTTTCAAGTCTTTTCCCATCTGAGATGTTTTTACCAGTGGTTTATATTACAAATGCTGTTACGTGGCCACGTGTCTCTGTGTCTAAAGAAAACAAACACATGGACCCACAGTACAACTTAATGCTTCAACATTTGCTCCAGCATTAAAAAAATCACCTCACTTCCAGCAAGGAAAGCTTTTTTCAGGCAAAGTAGTTTCTCTAGCATAGTTGTGTGTTTGCCCACAGGTGCCAGTAAGCAGTGAGCTCTGTCACCCTCGAATCTGAGACCTGGCTTCTTGGACAGCTCCATTTCTCCAGTTAAACCATATGTACAGTGCACACAGACAGCAAGTGAGCAAGGGTGAGGTGCTGCAGGCTGAAGGAAAAAAGAGAATCATCTGTCATGGCTATTAAGACCTTTCTTTACTTTGTGTGTATATACATGTAAGTTTGCCTTCTCATCAGAAAAGCAGTAAGGAATATGAAGAGTTCCAGAGGAATTGCTGGCATTTGCTTTCCAAAGAGAGGGGTTCACTTTGAAAGTAGAAATTTTGAGACATGGCTACAACTTGCCATTCAGCTACAGATGGATGTTTAAAAAATCATAAATACAGCCCAGTGCTGACTTTAAAAGAAGTAAACACCTCTTTATGAAAGTTAAATTAAAAACCTTGAAATATTTATTTACATAACTTCTAATGATGTTCTGTAATCACATATTTATTAAATACTCTATTAAGATACACAATATTAAAAGATTCTGACAATAACATAGATGCAAGGATAGAAGCCTGGAGAATTCAGCACATGCTGAGCCTCACTAACAGTCTTAGTTGTTATTAATAAAACATGGTTGTGAATTGTATCTGAATGGTTTTACTCATAGCTCATTTGAACTGTTTAGTCAGGGGAGACAGTTCTACAGGCCATTCTCCTATGGAAATGTAATTCAGTAAACAAAGCAAATTAAGAGAAGGGAGATTAAATAAGCCTTTCAAATTAAGTAGTCTTCTCATTCTGTCATTTAATATTCACAGAAACAGCCAAAAATAGAAATTATGTTAAGTCTGAGCAAGAAGCTGTGTATGCAGGCATGCTGTAGCTGAGCCATCTATGGTATCTGTCTCCGTTTTTTTTCCTACTCCTCATAGAAACTGCAAACTAAGAAACATTACACTTCCCACCATTGTAGGAGGTAAATACAATTTCCATACTCAACATTTTTAAGAAAAACAGTCTATAATGTCTGTGGCTATAAACTAGAAGGAAAAAAGCCACTTCCTTTATCTGAACAGTTTATGTTGTGACCATGACTGTAAGAGCAGAACAAATTCCTCACCCCTCCTAAAACCAATAGCAAAAATAAAGCTGGTAGCAGAATTTGATAATAATCTCTCATGCTTCTTCCTTTTATTTGCTACAAAGATGGGATGGGGGGAGAACAGGGAACAGACAGCTTTTTTTAACCCGATAATCTAAATTTCATCATGCCAGTATGTGCTTGCTTCAGCTAATGCTTTTCACAATCTGTTGGGACTGGTTATCTAGGAGATTTTAGGTACAAACTGGCAGTATATTGAATGTCATTTCTTCAAGAGGGCTTTGAGTTTTTCTCAGTAATGAAAAAAAGCCCATTATTTTCCCTTATCACCAGCAAAAATGGGTTTGGTGATACTTTCACTGTGCCATCACTATTTTTCTAATTATCTTCTGTCCTTCACTGCCCACCCACCTCCCAGTTCTGACAAATTCAACTTAATCATTTTTGCCCTGGTGTGGACATTGCCCCGGGACTTCAGCCTCTCGCTCCAGAAATGTGTGTTTTCTGTGGGCCACTTGTTCAGTGTTTTTGCTCTCTGTGGCTGTGCAGCCCATCTCTCCTGCAGTTTGCCCCTCAGCAAACTGCACGTGTCATATCACAGTTTCCATTGGGTCCATTTTCTGCATACTGTCAGTGCTGGTTTATGCAACTGTATTATAATTTCAAATCTACTCTCATTGTCTCCAGTGTCAGGACAGTGATTTAAATACAGTGTGTGGGAACTGAAATGAAAAATACTGAAAGTGATGTCATACACAGAGATTTCTGATGGCTCTTTGGAATTCATAGAAACCAGGGTAATGCTGGCATTATTAGTTAAAACATCTGGTATCAGCTGGGTTAGGAACTCCTCTACAAATTCCTACAGTAAGACTGGGAAAAAGATTGGCCATGCAGCTGAAGCTGATTCTCAAATTAGAAGAGCAAGAAGCCTGAGGGCTGTAATTTCCTGGGATGGTGCAGTAGGATGATTTCTGGACTTGATATATATATGTGGATTGTTGGACAGAATAAAATACATCCTGTGTTGGATATCTGGGGTTGCTCTCCTGCCTGAGCTTACATATGTCTTCCTCTATGTCTTATACAGATTAATCAAGCAGCTCTGAAGAAGATTGGTCACATATATTTAGACAAGGACTAAATTTTACATTCATAAGTGCCTTCAATACTAATTAAGTAAAGTGCAATAAATGATAGGTGCATCATAGGCTTTAAGCCATGAGCTTTGAGCTCTGTGTTTCTTAATGTTGATTTCTCCAAACTGGAAGAAAATACAGAATACGGTCAAAGAGTAGAATTTCAGATGTTGTATTTCGCAATAATAGGTATGTTAATCCGTGACAGTACCTCAATTCCTTTGAGATAATACATTAATTTGAGAAAGAAATGTGTCTTCCTCAACTTCACTGAACAGTCTGGTTCACTGAATAGCAGCTTGACAGAGACACTGTTAGACCACAAAACACAGATACTGACCAAGAGTTTTGAGAATGGCTGCCTATATTTGATGCCTTAAATTCTAACTTTCATATTTCTCAGATTCTGTGCTGCCTGGGTATGTAGCTCTGAGCTTCATATTAAATGTCAGTAAGCTCTCTTCACAGGGTGGTTAGACAAAACAGTCCTTTTCCAGCAAGACAGCCCTTACGAGCTTCAGGTACAAAAGAATAAACAGCAAAGAACTGAGGAGAACAGACAAGAAGGATGGGACTTCATAACCCGAAGCTGTAACTGGACAAGCAACCCCAATATGCAAAAGGACCAAAAACACATAAAAGTGTGAGGCCTTGTGACCATTTGTCCATTTTGTGACCATTTTGGGTCCATCTTGGGTGTAGCCCTGGCTGGGCTCTTGTGCTGCCCAAGGTGTATCCATTGAGGCCTCCTAATAAATACCTGCTTTATTCTCTTGGCTCTGTCTAGCCTCTGTTCCAGGTCAGCCTCTCAAGGCATCATATTTATGTTTCTTCATCTGCACCTGATGATCTAAATTTAAACATTTCCCAGCTTCTGAACACCCCTTGGTTAGTATTCAGAGACATTGTGGGAAGAGGCAAAGTCAGATATTACACTGAAAATGGCAGTCTATGAAAATGTTAAATCTGGCCTACAAAATGTGCCAAAAGTTGAAAGCATTTAGATCTGGGTTTTGAATCATCATTGGAGCTACGGGCTCTGATTTTGGGATTTCAGTCAGAATCCAAATCTGGATCTGATTCCTGAGGCATACAAGTGAAATACTTTAACCAGGAGTGCTGCTAAGGAAGGAGCTGGAGGGAGAGGGAGTTACTTAAAATCAGGCTGCTGTAACTCTGGGTTAATTAAACCATTACATTCTGTACTTTTGGAACAGTGTCATTAACTTTATTTAACATAGCAATTTTACTGTATTCAGGACATGTTCCACAGAATATCTCAGAAAGCATCATCATTCAAGGTAATGGTGCTTAATTACTTACCCAGTTTTAGCTGCGGGGTACTTTTTCCCTGTAATACCACCAAGTCTTCAAAAATATCATAAACTGCCTTCCATTTAATTATGACAGCTCAGTTCTAGATTTTGTTTAGGCCACTGACGAGAAAGTCACTGAAGGATGGGATCGGCTACCATGGAAACAGTGAAGACAGAAGAGCACCAGCAGCATTTCACAGGGGCCAGGACTAAAAAAGACATTCTGCAAAGAGAAGGTAATTGAAAGACATTTACATCACAGCGGATGGCTTCAGTGCATTCCTGCCATTCCAAGACAACACATTCCTGGCATAGGCTGCAGCAAGCCTCCACATGCACCAATGGTGTACAGCAGAACAGGCATTGTCAGAAAGATTGGAAATTAATCTTTAGGGACAACAGACATGTTGAAATATAAAGCAGAAGAACAGAGGAAAGCATGGGGGAAAGGAAGAAAGGGGAAAAGAGAAGCTATGAGGAAGCTATATTTGCTAAAAGGAAGGGGAAGAGATTGTTTATAGGGAAAAAATACTAAGGAAATGGAAAATATTGGATCCAGAAGAAAGTGGCATTTGTTAGATGGGAATATGAATGGGATAGAAGACTTAGAAGTCACCACAGTCACCATCCTCAGCACTCAAACAGCTGCTCTAGAAAGCTGCTTTCCCAGCTCATGGGGATTAAGAAAAAAACAGATGGACTTAAATTGCATGAAAATTGTGATCCAAGTTAGCCATAAAGAAAAATTCTCTAATTATAAGAATAATATGTTTGAATTAGATTACCACAGGAATGAGAATATTTATTTAATGTTTACTCTGAACAAGATTACAGATCGAAAGATTGATGAATGTCCATTAATGGCCTATTTTCTGTGATTCTATGATAATTATTATGGAATGTGAAAATTAGAGAGAGGTGTGGTGGGAAGGAACTGGGGGACAAGAGAATGAGTTGTTCTTTATTTACAGAAGAAACTTAAATGAGAGTGTACTGCAGGAATAAAGTAGGAGGATGTTTGGATAAGGCAGATGGGAGGAACAAGAAAACATGAGCCATGGAGAGTGAAGAAGAATGTCGGGGTTGACACAAGGCACACAAGAGCGAAGGGAATAAATGGGCAAAACCCACAAATGCAGGGCTGCAATGGAGGAAGGAATACAGATGGGAAGTGGGCTGGGAAGCCTTAGGCAGTCCTGCAAGAACAGCACACTGAAGCACAGCCAAAAGGGCTTAGGAGGCAAAGGCGTAAAGCAAGGAAGCATCAGGTGTTCAGCAACACCACAGGTGTCCATCTTTGTCGTTTTCTCAGCTGAAGATACTCTGTGGACTTTGATACAAGTTTTAAATTGTGGGAATAATTGAAGTTACCAGGAAGCCTCCTTTTAATAATTAAATGTTCAGGGAAACATCTGTGTGCAAAATCCGCAAAAAAACAACAGCTTGCTGTTACAGCAGGCTGGCTTGAGTTCCACTGAAAAGAGTTAGTTATGCAGACATGGTTGCAGTGCATTTTCTTAACTCCTTGTGTAAAATTTCTCCAAGAATACTTTATACAATGAGAGTTTCCTGCTCTTCATAAAGATGTGATAAAGCAAACAAACAAAAAATTTAACCACTGCATAATCATATCAGCTATTTGAAAAGAACCTTAATGCAAATCTGCAGGTTTATGTCTCCGAACATCTCAGACTTCAGTGATCTCAGACTACAGAAATGTTGTTGGTATTTACAGTGATTCGCTGCTGTACCAAATGTTGCATATGCTCTATAGACTGTGGTGTTGTGAGTCACACAAATTACGTAACATTTGGAAATACATTCAGTCATCTGCTTGCTACAGAAATATTGCTAACAGATTCTTCACTCTCTTTTATCTCTACAGTCTTTATCACCCTTGTTAAATGTTATTTTCATGCAACTTCCTCAAGGGGAGATGACTCAGTGAGAGAGTAAACTATAATGCTCCATTGACACCAGTGGCCATATGTGCTGGTAATCAGGTGCTGCCCTCCCCTCCTCCTTGTCACAGCTAGCAGTTGCAGTGGGGTTTAAATGTATCCAGAGTGCTGTTCCTTGCTGCATGCTAGTGTAAGTGTCACCAGAACCAGGGTGAGAACATAACCATTGAAAGGCGTCAAGGACAACTTTTAGCCACAGACCCCTTCTAGTAAACCAGACTTCACTCAGTCTCCTCTGGTTACCTGAATGCTAATTAGTTTATGCCAGGTCCTCAAAAAGCTGTGTGGGCACCTGCACCCCTTTGAGGATTTAGGGATTCATCCAAGCCCCACCTCTTTCATGGAAGGTGGGGTTGGGTGGCAGGGCACTGGAGTTTGTTGGGGTTTTTGCATGCACGCTCAGGCATGCACTTGCTCTTGTCTGGTGTCCATCCTTCTCAGGCAACAAGAAAGAAACAGCAGATCTGATGTTTCCTGCCAACAGTTGGTCATTTCTCCCCATCAAGCAGCCTGAAGGCAGCAGAGACATTTCAGAGACTCAGTGTAGACATGTGAACTTCATTCTTTACCCTGGAGACTGAGCACTTCTGTAGTCCATTGCTGCCAAACAGGTAAAAATACAGGATGCATAGAGCATATAGACAGCTGTAAAGTCTACCATTAATGCTTCTGGCCACTCGTACAAACGTCTTTTTAAATTATTTTAAGCATCAGGGCAGGTTTTTTGGTTGCATAAATTGCAGGTCTTCAGTGATTGGCATAAAAAATGTCATTCAGAGGCTTTGGCTGCCAGAAATAGGGGCTGCTAAGTGTTCAGATAGGTGAGATGTCATCTTGTGAAGAAAAAAAGCAGAAAGAAAAATATTTTCAATTCACCTCATGACTAGTAGCTAATTGGCTGACATTTCAAAACCCTGTGTTCACACATCTCACATTCTTCACACTAAATGAGAGAGACTGAAAACACTGAAGAAAATGTATTTTCAGGCATGGGAAGAAGCATCACTTGAATTTACTTTGGATGTAAATGAAAAGTGCTTTTTGGTCATATTTATGAGTCCAAGAACCTCAAAGCCCTTTTGTGTACAGCAGTTTTATGTACACAGGGGCCGAGCCTGCGTCTCGAGGCCGGCGAGACAGGCTGCACACAAACACCCTTCTGAGGACCCTTGTGTGGGCACAAGGCTTCTTTCAGTTCCCTCTTTGGACGGCATTCCAGCTGCCAGCCAGCTGTGGGTGCAAGCTTTAGGGCAGAGAACTGGTGATGTGGCTAGGAAGATGGAGCACCCTGGGCTGGGGCAGAGACCTCCTGACACCTCCACTTGCCCCAGCAGCCCTGGTCTGGAGCACTCCCTGTGTCCTGGAGAGGGCAGTGGTGGATGATGGTGCCGACAGGAGACCTGCACATGCCTGGCTCCTGCAGCCCCCCAGAGCTCGGTGCTTGCAGCGTGCCATTAATGGTTGGAATGTCACAGCAGGAACCAGTTGTTGCATCTAGGCACCTACGGGGTATTTTCAGTATTCCAGATATGCCTCTGTCAAAGCTCTCTTGAACTACTGTGCAAAGACTGGTGGCAGAGTGAAATAAATTGGAAGGAGAGCATAAAAAGTTGCCGCTTGGAAGACAAAAACAGAAACAAGAGGCGCTTCCGTCCTTACAGTTCATGCACATGATGCAGGAATGAGGCTGGCAGCCAAAACTGCCCGATTGTGCCTATCAAGTGTCCCTGTGTTGGGAGGGAATGTCCTGAGGAGCTGGCTGGCCACTGACATTTGGAAAATGAATGAATTGTGCTTGCCAGGTGCTTGAGAACAACATTTGGCATGAAATAGCTGGCATGACATGAGTTTGCAGGCAGTGTTTTATTTCCTATTCTTCTAGACCTTCCCATTGTATCAAGAGACTAAACAGGAACCCATTTCAGAGGGCACCAAATATTCCAAGGGGATAGTTACAGATACATTTGCAATATATTCATTTTATTAAGATATTTAACTAGAGTAGAATTGCATTTGGAATATTGTCTCAAATAATAACAGCAGTGGAGACCTGAAATGGATCTGGAATGCATGCTGTGGAGACACTGGGAAAATCTGGGAAAAGTCAAGGTAAGAAAATGTGAAAATAAGTCTGTTATTTCCAGAATTTATTAAAAAGGTGAATGAATTTTGCAGACCTGAGATACCACTGTTGTCTATAGAACTACTTTAACTAGGAACAGAGTAAGACCTGCTCTCTGCCATCCTTACCTTTTCCCTTTTGTGTTTTGTTGGTTTTTGTTTTTTTTTTTTAATGCCACTGTAACAAACTTTAATATTTACCATAGCAGAGGTAATCAACATCAAGCACAGATCAGACTCCAGAACAACCTTTGAATCCTTAGTGCTCTGTGTGTCTTATAGAGGACACTTTGTTCCTGGAAGCCACAGGTGCTGCTCATGGCACATCTACAGCAGACAGACCATTTTCACCTACCTTTGTTGCATTACTGAAGTCATATAAGGTAGAAAGTTAATATGCTAATTCAGTGGTAATGTTGATTAAATCTGTATCTTTTATAAACTGTAGGAAATTCAATGGCAATTAACAAAGTTGCTGTATAGCTGGAGAGGAGCTCTTATAAGCTGATTTGCTTTCTTACAAGCAAAATTATTTGATATGAAAGAATCTTGACTGGCAACTTTAGATGAATGATGCAGGTAGAAAAGCCAGGCCAGAAACATGAGCTGCCTATTTCCTCCTGACATGCTAAGGTCTGCCTGTCTCACCTGTTTTTCCATATTCTTCAGAGATTCATACAATTTGTCCCTTTGGTCTTTAAAACAAAGGGGAATCAGCAATCCAAATTGTAGCATTTTGTTAATGAATATGTAAGAGTTTACACTGATCTTCCTTTTTAATGCTGAGAAGAAAAATTTCAGTCAGGACATGGGTACAAAATGTGTTGCACTGTCACAGCTCCAAAGAGAGGCAGCAGGAGGGCTCAACAGTGAGCATTCACACCATTCAGCCCAGGAGACTTCAAAGGTCTAAATTGTCATCCTGCTTTCAAATTAGTGATTTAAAATTTACAAATGGCAGTCTCAACCGTAGTCTTAACCTTTCCTTCTTCTTCCTCTGGCTCACCAGTAAATCTCTGATATTTACTAAAATATCTGTTTAGTGTTTGTTTGAGGACAGAGAGATGCTGCATGTTGTTTCTCTTTGGCTTCACATACACAATTCTTGTCAGGATTGTAAGACTTCAAAATGAGTACCACCCACTGGAAAAGTTCAAACACACCAACACATTAGGTGATTTGCCTTCTCCCACTGACACCTTTACTGTTTTCACCAGGAAGAATAGGAAATTTAGGAAGCTTTTATACCATGTAAACAAAATCAGAATATCACAAGCACATAAATAATTACTTGGAATCTAATAAAAAAGATAGGTGATAATTTATTGCATTAATTTTATTGCATTAAGGATGTAATTAACATCTGATTAATTATAGACTTACTGTTACAAGTGAATAAATAAACATTCATCCAAATGCAGGAATGCTATCTTTTCAGGAGGAAGGAACATTTGCAGAACAATCTTCAGCTTCTTCTCAATCAAGATGAAACAATGAAGTAAAATTAATATTTTAATCTTTTTTTTACCTTCATTGTAAAATAAATCCTTAATAAGTCTGCTTCTAAATATTCAGCAAAATTCAATTAAAACTTTTCAGAACCTGAGACTCTTGGCATATCACAGAATTTTTAGAGTTGGAAGGGATCTCTAGAGGTCAGCTAGTCCAACCCCCCTGCCAAGGCAGGGTTACCTAAAACAGCTGACACAGAAATGTGTCCAGGTGGGTTTTGAGTGTCTCCAGACAAGGAGATTCCACAACTTCCCTGAGCAGCCTGTTCCAGTGCTCTGCCACCCTCAATGTAAAGTTCTCCCTCACTGAGGTGAAATTCCTTGTGTTTTACTTTATGGCCATTGCTCCTCATCCTATCACTGGGCACCACTGACAAGGGTCTGACACCATCCTCTTCTCACCCACTTTTGAGGTATTTATATGTACTGATGAGATCCCCTCTCAGTCTTCTCCAGACTAAGCAGCCCAGCTCCTGCAGTCTGTCCTCATAAGAGATGCTGCAGTCTCCTTTTGGCCTCTGCTGGACCCCCTCCAGTAGCTCCCTGTCTTTCTTGTACTGAGGAGCCCATGCACTGTGCTAAATCTTGGGGGGTTCATCCTTGACATAGAAACTGAAGCCTTTCTGCTAACAAATTTGAGACAGCATTTGCAAAGGGACCTGCACTTCACTGGAAGGAGAGAGATGTGAGCTTTTATGTCACCTGTGCCAGACCTGCAGTAATTGGTAGCCAAGGTGCAATCCTGTGCCAGCACCTCAAAGTGCCCGAGTTTGCGCAGCATATCCCACACTCAGGAGCACTCTGTGCTTGCAGCTTCCATCATTGGCACTTTAAATCACTCCGTGAGCTGTGCCACCTGCCCTGGAGCTGAGCCAAGAGGCTCCTGCTTCCAGCACTCAGAGGACAGTAGCAGAACAAGCCCATCCAAGCAATGGAACCAAGGGTTCCATAACCTCCATGGAGGGAAGGGGGCATGATGGGCAGCTCTGTCAGCAGCTAGGATCAGCAGCTGTGACAGCAACTAAAACTGCATTAAATCCTTGCCCAAAAGGTCTCACACCAGAACTGCTCTGCCTCCATCCTACGAGGGGTTGTCCCTGCCATCCATGGCAGTAGAAGGGGAGATCCCATCCCACACACAGCTCTGCTTCAGCCTTTAAATGGAGACTTCATGCTGAGACTCCCTCCAGCTGAGACCAAAAAGCTAAAAGTTATCAAAACCAAACTTCAGACCCTTCATTTTATTCCCTGATAGGAACTCCTGACCAGAGCTCCCTGCCAGCATGGCCAGAGGGCACTGGGCATGTCTTCTCCTTGCTTGCATTCACTGATAGTTGTGTGCTTCCATGGTCCTGTTGCTGAGACTTTCAAGTTTATTTCATCTAGCCAGTGCTCATCTATTTTCCACAGTATTTTGAAACTGCCTGGCATCAGAATTCTTGCTATTTATAGTTTTATGTGCAACTTAATATTTACTTCAACCGCCAATAGGGGTGCTTATTGTAAATGTCAGCGGATTATGTACTATGGCAAATTAATTAGTTATGTAATTATTCTCTTTTTAGGGAGGAGAGACTGTTAATACTTGTTGGATTACTTGAGCATTATGAACCCTTTGAAGTTCTTCAGCATTTTTGAATCTTTAGTTCAGGATATGCAACTTTAAAGCAACAGTGTGAATATCCCAGAGCTCAGGCATACAGAGAATTATTTTGTTTAACTCAGGTATTAACAGTACTTTGTCTCAAATGAACATTTCAGTTGTGCTAAATTACAATGAGATTCCAATTGAAGCATATAAGATGGAACATTTAATTTATTGATGAATGTTATTATGGTGACTATCTGCTATGTTAATAATGATAAGACTGAAATAAAGTATCACCAGCTGTTACCAACCAGCTAAACAACTAATTTTTTTCCACTTGTGCCCTAAAATAAATTTTAAAAAGAGAATGATGAATACTGAAACATAGAAATCCACATTGTTTTGTACTTTAACTCCCTTTGATGTTTTTGGAGTATAGTTACTTTTATTTGTTTGAACAGGACGAATACAAAGTGTGCAAAGTAATGATTGCTAGAAAATGCATAACTTGTAAAAGATTGCAGTTCCCTGTAGTGACAGGCTACATTCTCACAGCAAACACCACAATTTAAAAATTTCTTCAAAACTAGCAGCAAAATCTGGATGCTTGCTAAGTTGGCACACACACAATGGATTTTCAGCTACAAATTGCTGAAGGGGTTTTATATTTGACAGCAGAGAGGCCTCACTGACAATTTTGTCACTATTGGAGGCCCTACTAAGCAGCCATATGTACAGAGCATTAGAGGCAAGTTCTCTAGGATGGGTCAAGATGGGACTGACTCAATGCTTTTATTTTGTACAATGTATACTTCACTTGTAGAGCCACAAATAAATAATGTGTGTTTCTTTGTTGTCACCACTTAGCATCTATTTGGAGATGCAGATTTTTTCTAACCAGTGTAATTTTACTTTAGCCCTTTCCAGCTGAGAAACAAAGGATTCATGGTTTTGTTACCAGACTGCCATTCCACCCTACTTTTAAAAACGCCTCAAGATCAAGAAGGATGGGAAGCTGTCAGGAAATGGCCCAAAACTGCAAAGCGAGGCTGAGCTGGAGAAAGCACATCTGAAGGAGCTGTCCCCAGTGGGGATGGCTGGGGCAGGCCTAAGGCCCAGCCCAGGAGAGCACACAAGCAGGAAATCAGGGAAACAGATGGAGCTGTGAGACAGGGAGAGGGCAGGGTGTAAATCTGGTGAGCTAAGCAAACGGGCACCATTGTTCCCAAACCCAAAGGGTTCTTCTACCGGAAAGATTACAGATGGAAATTAGCGTCCAAACTCTTTGGTGTCCTGAAATCACTGCACTCAGGGGTCCCATTGAGGGATCTGGAAGCACTGCTTCCCTTAGAAATAATGGAGTTGGGAGGGTATTTTTGCATTAGATTTATCTGGCTGAAAAAATATATGCTTAGCATACACAGAACAGCCTGCAGGAGCTCCTGGCTGGGGCCAGACAAATCTCCTGGTGGATCCCCTGCCTGCAGCTTCCCGGGTTCCCCCGGGTGCTGTGCAGCAAACGTCCAACTCTGAACAGACTCTGCCCCCATTTGAGGACTTGTTTGATTTGAATTCAGTTCTTCTGCAGACATAGAAGGAACATGGAGATTGTCTTCTAGCTGAGGCCCTATGAGAGGACACGCTTTCGATACCAGAACTGTAAGTTCACTGCTTGTTGGTTCTGCTTGTTCAAAGTCATCGTTGCACAGTTACATCAGCATCAAGACAGCTATAGTAGGAAGGGAAAAAAAATAATTGGCACTGTCTGGTTGCATTCTGGTTTGCATATATTCAGCAGGATAGCTGTCTAGTACTGGGAATAATTAGTGAATTTATAATGCTATTTCAATTATCATTACTTCATTGATACTCTTTGTTAACTTCAAGGCATCCTGAGGGTCAGGCACAGTGTAGCACTGTTCAGGAAAATGAACAAACCACAGGCAGCTCTGTTAAGCCAATTTTTCATCTCAAGGCTATTAAAGACTTCAGAGAAGCAGCATCCCCATTACTGAGATGAGAAATTGGATCATCAGCTGATCTGGATGATGTGATTGGACATGGTCTCTTCTTCTCATAGCAAGCCTGCATTTAGCTATAAAAAGTGAATCCTAAGAGATCTTAAAATTAACAATAAAAGCTTCAGAGTCTATAATAGCACTATAAGTATTTGGACTGAGTTTATAATGAAAAAGAAAAGGGCCAAGTTTATCATTTAAAGACCAAATTATATGTTGTACATCCTGGATTTTTAAAATATACCTGACTATGTTTGAGTAGTCCTTCCAATGACTATACAAGTGTTAAAGTACATAGTCTTTTCTGGTGTCTCTGAGTTGTATGGTTCTGACACAATTTAAAATGAGATATGCAAAAACCATGTCACATATGTATTCAGCAGGAAGGAAGCACATAGTTCCTGCTGCTAGCAGAAGAGAGAAAGGATATCAGCCCATTTGAAATGTAATATATAGCAAATTGTTTACCATGAAAGCAAAAATTGCAAAGAACCAGTTTCCAACATCTACATACATTTTCCGTCCATTTAAGACTTACAAAATCATTCCTCTTGATTGTATGGACAGTAATTGACATCCTAAGACCAGAGGAATGTAAAAGCCCATATAATTTTGGCCATTTTGTCAAGCATATATTTACATTTGAGTTACCATCTATTTGATCTCCTCCTAAATGAGTGTCAACTAATCAATCTGATCATAATTTAGAAAGTTCTTCAGTATAATCTCAAAAATTACAATCTATCTACACATTTAATTATTTTAGAAGCCGTGTGTATTGGCCTGAAGTAAATAAAATAACTGCTATATGAATAAAATAAAAAAAAATAATTCTAGCCATTGAAATAACTGGGTCCTAAGTGAACTCTCCCTGATTATATAGATCACCCATGGCAGATGGTATTGTCACAAAGAATTATGAGTTTTGTAGTTTGAACTCTCCTGCAAATCACTCTAGGATGGAACATAATTAGACTTCCAGCCAGCACAGGTGCCTTTACCCTCAGCTCCCACTTACAAACATGGAGATTAGTGCTGGGAGCCCAGGACAGGTTCAGCTGAAAGCTACTATCTCTAAGCTCATCAAAGTGATGCCATCAGGGTGCCTCACAGAAAACCAGTTTGCAAAGCCTCTCTTGGAGTAAGCTCAGGAGGTTTGTGCCCATTTCCCTCAGCTACAACTGCACTGCACCAGCAGCACCCACACAGCTTCTAGGGAGTCTGCTCAGCCTCCTCCCAAACCTCCCCAGGGACACAAATCCCCCTCCTTCATTTGGCAGGCTGTGCAGAAAGTCCACATAGGAAAAAAAAAATTAATGTCTCAAGTCATTAATGTTCACACATTTCAGATGAGATTGCTTTAAATTCACTGGAATGAGCATTCAAGCAGAGTAAGTTTCAGAAAACTCACAACTGGTCCAAGATGAAAGATTGTTTAAATACATACTCTTCAGCAGGCCTGTGCTAAAGATGGGTTTAAAAGCTCTGTCTTATGATGATGCTTTTCAGCAGGTCCAGTGAGCAGGAGGTTCTTGTTGAAAGGTTACTTGTCCTACCTCTTCTCTACCTTGTGACAGAGCCTCTGACAAAAAAATCTTGCAAACCATTGATCAAGATCAACATTCTGGGCTTGTGATTGGAGAATTTTACTTTCCTCTAAGGTATTCAACTTCTGAATATTTCCTTTCTGTATTCCTCCTATATAATGCAAAAATCAAACTACTTGATCAAATATTTCAGCTCTGCATGTCTTACTTTGAATGAAAGTACTGCTAAGGAAAAGAGGGGAACAGATGCTGAAGATAAAAAATCTCAATCACTCTGAGCTGATGTCTGGCAATTGTCATCAATATGGATCTTATGACGCTGCTTCCAAGAATGGAGAATACACGTTAGCCAGTTTTTTTTCTGTACGTAACAGTAGTGTTATTCTTGCAGTAGTTTTGACTTAATGTGTTATTTGGTACTTTCTGACAAGGATTGTTACGTAGGATGCTGTGAGCTTTCAGTCTGTTGATGCATTTCTTTCTGGAAGTGGGAGTATTTTAGTGGTAAGTGTAAGGGATAGACAAACAGAGGCAGAAATCTGAATAAATCCATCTCGTAACTGGGCATTGCTGCATGCCCAGAGGGGAGTCTTTTTTGTATCCCTGAATCACAGACATGCTCGTCCCACAAAATGTGGCACATTGTTTAAATGTACTTAAATGTTGTTAAAATGTGGCACTGTTGTTTAACCCAACCAGCAGCTAAGCCTCACACTGACACTTATTCACACCCCCACCAGTGGGATCAGGGAGAGGATCAGAAGAGTAAAAGTAGAAAACATCCTGTGGGTTGAGATGAAGACAGTTTAATAGGTAAAGCAAAAGCCTTCCACACAAGCAAAGAAAAACAAGGAATTAATTTATATCTTCCCACAGGCAGGCAGGTGTTCAACCACCTCCAGGAAAGCAGAGATCCATCACATATAATGGTGACTTGGGAAGACAAATGCCATCACTCCCAATATCTCTCTTCCCTTTCTTCTTCCCCCATCACCATATGCTCAGCATGGTGCCATGTGGTTTGGAATATCCCTGTGGTCCATTAGGATCAGTTGTTCTGGCTGTGCCCACTCTCAGCTCCTTGTGCACCCCCAGTCTCCTTGCTGGTGGCAAGGGTTGAGGAGCTGAAAATGCCTTGGCTCTGTGTAAGCCCTGCTCAGCTATAACAAAAGCATCTTTGTGTTATCAGCACTGTTTCCAGCACAAATCTAAACCAGCTCCATACCAGCTTACTGTGAACAAAATTAACTCTACCTCAGCCAAAACCAGCTGAATGTCTTTATAACTGTCCTGGAATAAAATGTGCAGTCCTTGTTCAACAACACGTTTGGGGACACAAGCAGTTAATCATCAAACATCCACAAGGAATCAAAATACTGGTATTGCCAGGCTTTGAAGGTTGTATTGCTGAGCCAAATTACCAATCTGAGTTGTGCAGCACAGAAACATGCTCCTGCTTTGGAGTGCTGTGACCAGAACTGCAGGGCACTTCAGTGCTCAGGGACGCTGGCTCGTGTGGGGGCTTGCAGGATCACACCATGGGATTTCACAGCCCTCATGAAATAACCCAAAGGTGATACCCACCACCAAACAAAAAGGAATAGAGAATGAATGGGTTTTGGGAAACTAAATCAATGTCAGATTGATTTCTCAGTGCACACTGCTGGCTTCCTACAGAAGTCTACATTACTGGCTTTCTGGAAGCTAACAGGAATAATCCAACAAGAATGGGGGCTTTTTCTCAAAAATTCCACAAGGCAACATCTCCCAGAGACAGTACAATGTGCTTATGTTTGAATCCCAAAAACTAGAGAATAGAAGGGACCAGTTTTATTTTAGGCTTGAGGAATTAGGGGGAAATGCAGTACCTACCTTCTCAAGGTCTGGTCAGCTGCCTGCAACACCACACCCCAAGCAGTTGAGTGAAGTGTCAGTTGTCCTTCCACAGACACAAACAAGAGAGAGAGAGTTCTCCATCAGGTATCTCATTCTAAGAATTCAAAGCACATTTTTCTGAATGCAGTGAAACATTCTCTAGATGCATGTTTGTACTTAAATGCACCTAATTTCTCTGCAAACATCCATCCACAGTGAAACATAAACCATGGCTTTCTCCTGACTGCAGAGGTTGGAAAAAAACACAGCATTTAGAATCACAGAATCACAGAATCACAAAATATGCTAAGTTGGAAGGGACCCATCAGGATCATTGAGTCCAGTTGCTGGCCCCACACAGGACACCTCAAGAGTCTCACCATGTGCCTGAGAACATTGTCCAAACACTTCTTGAACTCTGTCAGGTTTAGTGCTTGACCACTTTCCTGAGGAGCTTGTTCCAGGGCCCAAACACCCCCTGGTGAAGAACTTTTTCCTGATATCTAATCCAGTCCTCCCCAGCTCAGCTTCCCTCAAGCCCTATCCTCAAGTGGTAACAATAATGAAGAGGTTGGTGCTTGAGGATACAAATCCCCATCTTTAATTACTATTGTACGCACATTTTTCTGGAGTTCAATATGAACTTCTAGGAGAAGTTTGTAGTAGAATGGCTTGTCATTGGGAGCTACCTGAGCCTTGCCTGGAGATGGCTGGAGAAGTGCAGCTGTCAAACCCCACACCAGCCTCTCAGGCTCTGGTCTTCTGCTTTCTTTTTACACTACCTATATGTCAACCATCCAGCTGTCAGGTCTCATTTTCCTATTGCAAGTCATGGGGTATTCCATGGTCACAGCAATTTCATTCATATCTGCTAGGACCAGACAGTGAGACTTAACTCCTGGAGCCTCTCAATTGCATTAAAGGAAAAGGAAAAGGAAAAGGAAAAGGAAAAGGAAAAGGAAAAGGAAAAGGAAAAGGAAAAGGAAAAGGAAAAGGAAAGGAAAGGAAAAGGAGGAAGGATGAAATAGGAGGAAGGAGGAGAGGAGAGGAGAGGAGAGGAGAGGAGAGGAGAGGAGAGGAGAGGAGAGGAGAGGAGAGGAGAGGAGAGGAGAGGAGAGGAGAGGAGAGGAGAGGAGAGGAGAGGAGAGGAGAGGAGAGGAGAGGAGAGGAGAGGAGAGGAGAGGAGAGGAGAGGAGAGGAGAGGAGAGGAGAGGAGAGGAGAGGAGAGGAGAGGAGAGGAGAGGAAAAAAAAGTTTTTCTCTTCTGTGGTTACAAAGACAGTGTGGTATTTTTAAGCTCAAAATCCAGGAAGAAAAAGAAAAGCAGGACAGTAGCCTATTTCAAAATACCATAAGTTAAATGTTCTGATTCATGCATTTTGTATGTCCAGGGCTAGCAACTCTGTAATGTAACTAGAGACTTTTAGCTCACAACCTGTATATTTAAAATAAAACTAGTTTAATCAGCTTAAGGAATACTTAATATGTTTCTTTAAAAAATGTGGCAATGGTGTCTCAGTTCATATTTGTGCTGTCAGACCAACTCTGACATAAACAACAAGGAGGTTACCCTGAGTTCAGCTTTTTCTCCTTTATGCGTTATGCTCATATTTCATAACTTCTTACCAGTAATTAAAATACCAAATACTGTATTTATTTCTTTATCCCATTGGTTTATTGATTTTAAGTCTGAAGTAGAACTCCCATGGATGTCAGTAAGACCAGCAAAAATCAAAATGGTTTTACAACTGAGCTCAAGAGTTGAAATTCTCCCTTTTGCTTTTTCCTTTTTTTTTTCCTGAGAGCTGCAATCTGTCTTTAGAAAGATTATGATCCAGTTCAGACATTAAAACCCCTACTTCTTTATCCCAAAAAGAGACTTTTTTTTCCTGTAACACAATTTCCCCAAGCGTTGAAATAAATTTGTATTTAATCTGGAGATTTCAGAGTCAATATGCTTACAAAATCAGATTTCTAATAACATTTCAAAGGACTTTATTTTGGTTTTCTCTCTTCAGAGCTCATGAGCTTCAGAATGCACAAATGTCCTGCACTTTATTTGCACCCCAGGACTATAAAACAGAGTTCTGCAGCTTAGCAATAATAGTAATGAAAACAAGCCTTTCTCTCAATAGCACTTCCAAGACCCTTGACAATCTCTGTGTCTTTTGCATCACCACTGAGTCCTGAACTGACACTCTGCAAGATCAGAGCAGCTTCCTGAAAATCTCTTTCTGGTAGAGTATGCAAGTTTGATTCATGGATATAATTGAACTTCCTTTTCCCCATGTGCATGTTTTGCTCTTGTCAGCACTGAATATCATCTCTCTTTCTTGACATGTTACTGTGAGGTCTGGAGATCTCACTGTAGCTCTGCACAATCAATTCTTTTAGAATATTCTGAATAGTTTTGTATCTTTTGCAAAAATGTTCTGTTATTCTGTCCATTTTCCTGTAAATGTAAGAGCATATTGAGATCCTAGTGATGTTCCACTGGTTAGTAGCCTTCACTGTTTAAACTGGTTATGTACATAATTTCTGCATCCCAATCCTCACATGTTCCTTAAAAATAAACTGCTAAAGCTGTGGTGCTCTCTTTGGTCTGCCTGTCAATTTCCCAAATCCATGGTAACTGGTATATTGGGTTTCCATGGCAAGGTTTTGGTGGGGGGGGGAGTCACAGGGATGGCTTCTGTGAAAAGCTGCCAGAACTTTCCCAATATCTGACAGAGCCAAGGCCAGCTGGCTCCAGGACAGATCTGCTGCCAGGCAAGCCTGAGCCCACCAGCACCTGTGTTAGCACCACTGGGGCACAGATGGAAGGTGAGGGAAAGGCTCTTGCACAGAAGGAGTTGCAGCAAGAGAAGAGAGGAGTGAGAACGTGTGAGAGGAGCAGCAGCTCTGCAGACACCAAGGTCAGTGCAGGAGGGGCAGGAGGTGCTCCAGGCAGGTGCTCTCCTCTCCTGAATTCCTCTGCAGCCCGTGGTACAGCCCAGGGTGAAGCAGCTCTGCCCTGCAGCCCATGGAGGACCACAGGGATGCTCCTGCAGCTCATGAAGGATTCCTCAGTGCAGCGGGTGGATGCCTGAGAGGAGCTGTGTCCCTGTGGGAAGCCCACTCTGGAGCAGGCTCCTGACAGGACTGTGGCCCCATGAAGAGAGCAGCCCCCTCTGGAATAGTTTTGCTAGTGGGACTTGTCACCTCATGGGAAGGACTCTTGCTGCAGGAATTGGTGGAGGGCTGTCTCCTTTGGGAGGAACCCCACATTGTGGCAGAGGGAGACTATGAGGAGTCCTTAAGGAGAGGCAGAGACAACATGGGATGAGCTGTGTCTGTAACCTCCATTACCCCATCCCCCTGGGGGAGAGACTGTAGAGGTCTTGTCAGAAAAGTGAAGCCTGTGAAGAAGGGGTCAAGGTGTTTTAAAGGTTTATTTTTCAATTTCCTACTCTGATTTCATTGCTAATGAATTAAATTAATTTCCACATATTGAGTGTTTTGCCTATTTCAGTGGTTGGTGAGTGATCTCTTCCTGTCCTGATCTTGACATTTTCATTTTTCTCTCCCCTGCCCAGCTGAGGAGGGGAGTGAAACAGTGGCTGTGGTGGGCACATGGTGTTTGGCCATTACTACTGGTGAAATTTTGAAACTGAGAAGAGCATAAGGCCAGGAAGCAGATGGGGGTGTTGCTCAAAAATTAATGACTTTTCCTGTTCAAAGGAAAATACTTTTGTAATCTGTTTCACTTATGTGCATGAACTAGCAAATGCTTCTGTTTAGATATTATCACCCAGTATACAGAGTTTTCAGAGATGTGACACAACTCTCCCTGTATTTATGGCAATATTTAAAGAGAAAAATGTTGGAATTTCCTTTACCACAGGGCTCATAACATTATCAAGATCTCACTGAGCATATATGGGTTTTTTAATTTGCCATCCTCAGAGAGCTCAAAGACTCCTGCCAAGGGGTCTGAAAGGTTTATTTCAGTGGTGTTTACTCTTGGAGCCTGAACTCAACAATGGGAAATTTCAAGGGGATACAAACCTAAATACTACAGACCTGTGTGCAGGCCCTTGTACAGAATAAATCAGAACACAGGTAGAATAAAGGCCTAGGGTTTCTATTCACCCTTAGAAATAATTAGAGGCAACACTGAGCAGGTAGGTTTAATGTAGATAAGGAGAAACCTGTGGACTTCATTTTGCTGAAGACTCAGCTCTGGTGTTTCACTGCTCAAGCTGTCACTGGAGATAAGTGAACCTACATGAGGGACAGAGCTCTGCAGCAACTGGCTCAGAAGGTCAGTGACAGAACTCAGAGGAGACATCACTCTTCCAGTCTCCCTCTCACTACTTTCCCAGTCCTTCATTTCCTGGGTTTTCCTGCAGTCTGGGAGTCCTGTTTTTCAAGGCAGCACATAGGAACCCAGCACACAGGAGCTCAGGAGGCATCACTCTTGGAATAACCCATTGCTGAGCTTCAGCTGCTGCCTGATACCTTTGCTGGGAACTTACCTTGTCTGTTCACCAGCATCCTGCCTGTCAACCACAGAGGAAACCAAGCAATGAAGAAAAACAGCTTTAAGGAAGGAAGCAGAGATGTTGAGGAGGAGTAAGAAATTATTTTTTTTTTTTTGTTTGAGGTAAGACAGCTATTCTTTGCCAACTGTTCTTTACAACCCATGAAAAATATAAAGTGACATGTAAGATGCAAAGGATTTCTAAAGTTACATTATGAGAAAGTACACTTCATTTATGCTGTGTCAGTTGGAATTGGAGTCTAGTCCTTCTCCTGAGCTGTGAAAGCAAGAAAACCCAACCCCTAATTACTACATGCTGCCTCTGCTGCAAGAAATACCATGTCTTTTAAAAAAAATAATTGATGGTTTTGTCATTCATGTAACTTAGGACTTCATCCACTCGATGAATCAATTGTTCAATTAAGTTGTCTCTTGACTTCCCAAGCTTGTCAGTTGAGCAAAAACATGCTTGGCTTCTCCCCTGTTCACAGTAGGGTCTTACATATATTTTTGTTTCAGTATGAGGACATTTCTACTGCCTGGAGATACATGTTGTAGGAAGAAGGCTGTGCTTTGCTTTGCAGTTCACTTGCTCCAGTGCAATTTGATTCCATCATATGAATCAGAGAACTGGAAATCATTGATGAACTGAGTGTAATAAATTAACATTCTAATAAGCATATTTCTGTGTGAAAAAATAAGCCAATTCTCTCAAGTTAGGTTTAGAGAGAATTTAACACTATAGATTTGAGAGAAAAAAACTAAATTTAAACAAAAATGCTTTAGAAGAAAAATTGACCTTTCAGTCACTTCTGAATGTTACTTCATAAAATAGTGGAATTTAACAGTTATCCAAAGGTTTGGCTCATGGCCCACTAAAAACAGCCCAGCCCTGAGCCTGACCCGGGTGACACGGGACAGGCACAGAGCAGGCAGGAAAGCTGTGACCAGGGAATTCGAGGGCAGAGCACAGTCCCTGATCCCCTTCCCCTCCCCTCCAGCACTGGCAGGACAAGTGCCCCTCATCTGTGTCCTCCAGGCTGCTGGCTTGACCTCCCCAAAAGAGCTGGGTGACCAGTGAGTCCCCAAAATTTGATGCCCCTCGTGCACATGGGCTGACACTGAACTGAGTAGGTGAATTGAGAACACCTTGGGGACCAAGAGCCTTCTCTCCTTCACCCCATTCTCTCAGAGAGAATCAAACAGCCATTTGTCTTTGTGGTAGGATATTTCCACATTGATGAGGACAAGAATGAAAAGCTCAGCTGGTGTACATGTGCCTACTAATACCAGCCCAGGATCTGGCTTGGACCACATTGTCCTGATATTTTCTATCAGTCAGGAAAGAGGAGCTTTTTGTACTCATCACTTCCCAGCATGAGAGAAGTAATATTTAAACCAGTGCTGGTGTGCTGCTGGGCATGGAGATGCCAAGAGCAGGAGGAACGCTCCTCAGGGCAGTACAGCCTGGAAAAAGTCCTGCTCACCCTACTGCCAAAGTGGCAGAGATTCTTAACTATCTTTTGGAATTGCTGTTTGCAAACAATTGGAGGGAGATCCTAAACTATTTCATAAGGGTACAAGGTACAACAGAAGCCAGTGCCTTATATAGAATAAACAAAGCACTGCACATTTTCTCTCCTCCTTCTGCATGCATGGATCACATTCCATGCAAATTAGAAATAAAGGGAGAACAAAGAATACATTCAATATCAAGTTTTGCGCATCAAAGTAACTCTATTTTAAGTTTTTTCCAAATATCAAAAGATGCCCATATGGCACAAAAACAACCTAAAAATGGTACAGAAAAAGAAGAATCATATTCACTGCAGCAAAATAATGATAGCAGTTGAGAAACCAACAGATGTCTTCAGAATTTTGAAATTTGTTGCTCTGTCACAGTGACATTTACAGTATGGTAACAATGATTCTATAATTTGATCAACTTGAATTACTTTTATTTTTAGCATTTGAATTGTATAGAATCTTACCAAAACAGTTTTGAGGCATACCTGATAAGTACTTTTTTAACAAATTCCAAATTATGTATCTTTAAAAAAAAAAGCACCAAAGAGCCCAGTATATGTGATTCAAAAACACATGGTGAAAGTTTTCTAGAAAGAAAATATAGGAAGCCAGTGATTCAGATGATGAGTCTGCCATAACAGCAGTACCATGGTAGTGTTGCCAGATCTTCTCTGTATCTGAAGATATCTGAATTTTGGGCTCTCTCTCTTTTTTTTTCTCCTAAGACACCAACTTTTCCACTGACAATTTCAGAGACACATTTCTGAATAGCACTGCTTGTCTCTGCAGCCATTTACCAGAGAAAGGTTTTAAAAACACTTACATAAAATAGGTATTCCTAGTCTTGTGTTTTAAACAATGAACTAATCAGCTATATGTACCTTTCTCTAGCCAAAACCCTTCAATCTACTTTTTTTTTTTCCAATTATTGATAAAGTCCCACTTTCACTATGGTCACTAACATAGTAAGTAATTTTAAAACAAAGCCAAGCATTTGCTAGACCTGTTCAGTAATTGTAATTGATGAATTATTTTTCTAAGAGATCTAAAGAAGTCATCTTTTTACATACACAAATTATTCTAACCTAGGCTATTCCATCTGGACATTTGTCTCCTAGACCAGCCATCCTCAAATCACTTATTGTTATTCCATTTTTCCATCACTTCAGTCTTTCCAAATCATTAAGTTAGCTTCTCTTGAAGATATTAAGGCCTGTGGGGTTTGGGGTTTCTCACTTCATGCAAAACAAGAGACTTCTGAACAGCAAAGGTAGTCAGAACATGACAAAGAATGTAAATCATCATTAGGCACTGAACTTACTTTTTTCTATATCCATGCAGATCTATTTCCAAAAGCACTGAGTACCTCCCTCTTTCACCAATTTTACTGACACTTGTGAAAAACCTCTTTTTAAAACTAGACAATTTTTTTTATGGAATTGTGGATATGAAGAGATGCTAGTTTGATTTATTGTAGAGTTGATGTTGGTTTTGTATAACTTTTTCAAAACAGCCACCATTTTGGCTGCAGATTTGATTTATATTGGCTTCTTATTTGCATTCAAATAAATGCATTTAGATTACTAAATTCAAACTCATTGATTTAAGAGCCATTTCATCATGGCCTGATCTCCCAAACTCCTTCATTCACAGGTGTATTCTTGAGCAGAATTGTGGCAAATGCAAGTGCAAAAGCAGCAGCAACCCAAGTTCCCTGGCAGAACAAGGACACGGAACTCTCACTCTTCTCCAATGTTCCTTTCCACAGGCTGTGCCAATTGCTGCCAAGCCCCAGGCAGTGTCAAACACCCCAGCTACAGTCAGGACATCCCATTTTCCATCTAGCCACTAAATCTGACCTGGAAATAACCTCGTGTACCCACTTAGCTTTCCCCATCCACGTGCTTTCTGCACAATGGAAAAGTATTTGAACCCAAATTCCCTTTTTGGCACAAGGATTTGATGTCTATCTTGCTGGGACAATTGGTGGTGGGTTTCCCATACAGGCAGAAAAGTTTTCTCTAGCTACCAGCATGTTTATTATAGAAACACAAAAGAGACCTTTCAGTACCCTATATTTTTCCCACTCTGATCAAAAACCCACACAGTGTTCCAAGGTTTTATTAACTGTTGTTATTCATAATTATTCCTGCAAAGCTTTATTAAAAGGAGGATAAAACAATCTCTGGCACTCCCTCCTCTTCTTCCTTAAGCTCACACATCCTTTTTTTTCTCTAAATTATGCTGGCAGGCTCATGAAAGGTCAGCTTTGCACTGCCATCAAAGCATCCTGATGCAGAAGGGAACCTGAGGTCACTCCCGCCTCCAAGAAGCGCCGGCAGCTTCCTGACCACTCACAGCAGGAGTGGCATCACCCACAGTGACATATTATTGTTATTATCATCCTCTTACCACCAGCATTTGCAGATTAAACTGTGAGCCTGGCTAGAGCTCTCAGTGTGTAAAAGCTGGCTGTTTATTGCTCGCGCTCAAGTCCAGCTGATCCTGCTTCCCACCAGCTCCACGCCACTGCCGGTTCTGTGGGTTCTCACGGTGCCAGAGCAAGGATCCCCCTCTCTGGGACAGGGCAATCACATCTGACATCTGACAACAGGAGAAGGAGGAGTGGGCAGGGGAGGAAGCAAAGGGAAAGCTCTGTCTTCTCTTCCCAGCTGGCAATCTCAGGCATTCAAAACAAAGCAGGACAAAGAGCCTGAAAAGTGTGGGCAGCATCTGATGAAGAGGTTGTTAATTCAGAAGAAGGTTGTACAATTGGTAGTGATCTGTTTATGGCATTTCTTTTTGAAAAACAGTATAAAGAGGGAGAAAAAAATGTGTCAGCAGGGCTATCAAGGGCCAGTCAGAGGAAAAGCTAGGGAAATATGGCAGCGGCTGATAAATAAATAACCACCTTTAAAAATACAACACATGCAACAAGAGGGAAGTTTCCCCTTAATGTCAAAAAAAAAATAATAGAAAACATTATTTTCAACCCTGATCTCTGTCTTTGAAATATGCAGGAACTCTATCACAGAATTTTTCCACGCTCATTAGTGCCAGCACACATTTTCTCTTCCAGACAGGGAATACTAAGAGCTCCGCCTGACCCAGGCTGCTTTCCACAGACTCCCGTGAAACAACAGGAGGCGAAGGGCCCCCAGGCGCTGCCATCCCCTTGCAAGGACTATCAGCTTGCATTAGTCACAACAAACCTCCTCCCATCACCCAGCTTTCTCAGGGTGCTTTGCCTGGGAACAGTTGCTGGGCTGAGGCTGCTCTGCTGTTATCTTTTTAGATTGCCAACAAAGGAAATTACAGGTGACTGACAGGCAGTACCACACTCTGTAGGGTTTGGGGGGTTTTTGTAAGAGATTGTTTGGAACAGCAAACAATCTCTTACAAAAAGAGATTTGTTTCTGGAACAGCAGCCATCAAGCTTTAACCCACAAATCACAGACGCACTGAGGGCAATTTCTAAATCTGAAAGGCAGGCATAAAAGCTTCATTATGAGAAATGGAGATGTTTTCTAATTTCCTGACCTTGAAAGTTATTTCTTAAGAGTCTGAAGGGAGTACAGCTTAAAACTTCATGTCTGATACTTTAAAACTGACATTTGAAAAAACTGTGCGTGTTGGGTTGGTTTGAGGGGGATTTTTGGCATTTAAAAAAAAAAAGAGAAGGGGGAAGAGTAGTAAGGAAAAGATCCATACATATTTTCTAAGAGACACCTCTTCCAAAAGTAAATTTTGCTGCTTATATGTTCAAAACCACTCATTTGGACCATTTTGAGACCTTCCCAGAGCACAGAGCTTCTAGAGCTGATTCCTGAGCACATCATCTTTGCCCACACTCTCAGGCCTGTGCTTCCTATTTAGTTTATTTCAAAGCCTGTTATTTCCAAGAGTAAAGTTCTTTTGCTGGGGTGGATGCAGTCCCACTGAGAGGGTTGGTCATATGTCAGCAAGTTAGTTAAAACCCATCCCTGAAAATTCTAACTTAGACCAGATACTAACATTTGTTATTGATTGTATTTAAATTTAGGATAAGGAAAACTGTGATGTGTTATAAATCAGGATTTATTATATCACTTATTCACCAAAACATATTCCTAACCATGTTTTAAGAAAAAGTACACTGACAAGAAAGACAAAATATGAGGTTTGTTTGTGGTGTGATAATTTCACAGATAATTTCTCCTTATCCAAGACAATGGTGATGTTTCAGTCTATTCTGTGAGATGATCACCTTATCAACTCAAAAGTGTTTATATTTGTGTATATGTGTCAAAGAAAATACCTTAAAATCTACATATACTGTATTCTCATATTACTTCAAAACATTTACATTTTGACAGGTTTGCATCTTGCCATGGATAGAAGAAGCCTGGACAATTACATTAATGATAACCTGGAAAACACAAACTGCAGGAAAAAACACAACAGAGACCCCACAAACAGAATGGGGCAAGGAAGAGAGGGAAGGGATGGGAAAGAAGGGGTTAAACATGCCAAGGTCATAGTAATTTCTGTTGAGTAGAATCACAGAATGGTTTGGATTGGAATGGACCTCAAAGCTCATCCAGTTCTACCCCCCCTGCCATGGGCAGGGACACCTTTCACTAGACCAGATTGCTCAGAGCCCCATCCAATGTAGCCTTGGATACTCCCAGAGATGGGGCATCCATAACCTCTCTGGGCAGCCTGTTCAAGTGCTTCAGCAACCTCACAGTACAGAATCTCCTGCTACAATCTCTGCTGCTCTCCTTTGTCCTGGCCCTACACTGCCTGATAAAGACTACCTCCACATATTTCCTGTAGTCCTCTGTAAGTAATGGAAGGCTGCCACAGGACGGCCCTGGAATATGTCTTTATAAAGCACATATTTTTATATATACACAATATATAAAGTATTTATTCACTTTATAACATACTTTAGAAAATAACTATTTTATAAAATAAGTACCTTCACATAGCTAGCCAAGTCATGAAAAGGCACTGAGGAAAAGGCAGAGAATAAAGAGGAGGAGGCACATTACAAACCCGTCTAGTCTCCATTTCACAATTTGCAGCTTCAAAAAAGTGAAGCCAACCTACAGGTAGCACAGGAGGGCAAAATCTGATCAACAAAGCCTTGGCAGCATCAAATCACCACCAACAGCTGTGGTTAACATTTGTTCTTGTGCCTTCCTGAGTGGTTATTTAGATTTGCAGCAGCAGTGATCAAGCTGTTTTGATTTGCAAGGTCCTCTATGTGCCCAATGGTTTGGTTATGGTTTCCAGTCTCACAGACTTAACCTTCCCACACCAGCCTCACTTCTGACAGCTGCCTTTGGCTGACCTCTTGGAGGAGACCAGCCATGGACCACAGGCTGAGGCCTGGGTAAGTCTCCAGACACGGAGAAGGATGGGATGGGCATCTGTTAAGGAGTAGCAAAACCACATTAATTCCCACATAATGTGGTTAAATTGCTCATTACTACCATGCAAATAGGCATGTTTCCTGCATTGATTTTAGTGGAAGAAGGCCTCAATTCCTACAGCACTAACATTTCTAGCTAACTGATTTTACCCAGTAATGATATCTGTTCCCAAAACTCCTTGTCCAAACAAAGGGACTGTGTCTGTTGGCCATCTCTCTCCACACAATTAATGAACCATTACTGTCTATATGACTCATGGTGCAGAAGGATCACATGAGCTGGGATTAATATGATCTATTTTGCCCTATTTCCTACTTCTGTCATGTTACGTTATGTTTGCTGTATTACCTTTATTTACACTTTAAGGATGATAAATTAAATTAATCAGGGGACTACAGTGACAACTCCTGAGGAAATACAGGCTGTTTTTATGTGAGTGGATGGTTTAACTGCTGGCTTAAATGTCATCCAAAACCTCCATATTTTATTCACTGAATAGGGAGTGTAAGAATATGGTGTAAGGAAAACCACTGATATGGTGAGCGCAACGTGTGAAGTTATCTGCCTCTTCCTTGTCCTCCTCCACCTGAAGGCATTCATTTTCTCATTGTCCAGGCTGGCTGTAAACTCCCCTCCTAACAGCTGAAGAGCCCAGCACAGCCCAGTCCTGCCCCAGAGCTGCAGCTCCTGGTCAATAACAAAACAATACACTTGCCCTCACAGCCCATCAAGAAATGCAGTCCTATTTACTTTATATTTAAAAATAAAAAACCTTCTTTTGAATATCTGTAAGTGAACAAAGAAGCTGCCTGCAGAGGCACAGCCAGAAGACCTTGAGACACTCATCCAGCACCTGCAGCAGGAGCTTTGTGCTGCCTGTGCTCTGGGGGCATGGCAAGATCCAGCCTTGCTTTTGAAATCCCTCACCCAAAGCTCCACATGCCCTGGGAGCTGAGGTGTCCTAATTCTGAGAGTGGGGAAAACTGTGAGCTTGCACTTTGGAAGCTCATCTTACTGATACTTTATCCCCTCTGTAAAGCCAAGGGGGATGAGTTTGCTGTGCTGCTCATGAGCACTCTCTTCCATCATCTCCTCCAACTGCAGAGCTGTTACCAGCCTTTCTTTTTTGTTCCATTACCATTACATTCTTTCTGTTCCAAGAAAACTGGACAAACTGGCCAAAACTGGGGTGTTTTTCCATGCCTTGACTAAGTCTATGATTGTGGAAGTCTAAGACCTCACTGAATCATATTGCTCAGTTCTTCAGCATGAAACTTTCTCTACCTGTAGCTCAGTAACAATGATGGAAATTATCTGCTGTCAGTCTTACAAATTAATAATTGGTGGTCTCTTATGCATCCCTTAATATCAGGTCTCAGATGAAGATAATTAAGGCAATGTTTTACATGGTTTCTGTTTTCAACTGGCCAGATTGAATTTAACCTTAAGGAGATGGAGACCCAAGTAATCAAGGTCTGCTAGACAATGACCACTTATGTGTAAGTTCTCATGTGAGTCTTGTGTGACTTGCTGTGGTCCAGGTGAGTCTGTGGATGGTGGAAGTGTGGAAGGTGTGGACAGGCTGAGGTGTCAGTCCTGGGGTAACAGATGGCCTGCTCAGCTAGAGAGGGCATCTCAGTAAGACCATCATTTATTTTAGAAAGAGAAATTAGTATCACACACAATTAAAGGACTACAGGAGGTAGCATCACAGAGTATTATATCAAGTAGAAAAAAGCTTGTTAAAATACGCTGACCTCTCCAGCTAAGCCCATTTTGTCAGGGCTGGACAGTGCATTTTCTATCCCATTGTGGTTTCCACACAGCAAACCTTGTCCTTGAGATATCCTGCCCCCAAATCAATAATCACTGGCACCAACTTGCTCTGTCTTCTCCAAAGCTGCTTTGCAGGAATCCATTCCTGATGCCGTAGCACATATTGCTGCCTCCATTACTTTCTCCCACCACATAAATCTGCATTGCCTTAATTATCTTCATCTGAGACCTGATATTAAGGGATGCATAAGAGACCACCAAATTCCCTGGGCTCGGTGGCACCAGAGGGATCAGGACATTCACCCTCTCAAGGTACCAGGCTCTCAGGCATCTGTTGAAGTCACAGAAATGAATGAGTGAGTTTGCTTTTCAGGAAGCTTTTCAAAAGGTCTCCTTTCTCTGTTGTGCATCAAAATCCCTTTTTCCTCTTTCTTTTCCTGTCAGAGATAAACATTGCATCTCCTTTGAGTCACTTTTTTGCTATGCTCTGGTTTCCCACTTCTAGCTTATACTACGGGTATTCCCCAAACAAATAGCATGCCAAGGCTTTCCTAATTCACTTGGAACTGCATTCAAGCCCTTATTCTTCTATACACTGGAGATATTTTTCAAGCAAGAATCTAGCTCTAAGTAACTTGATTCTGTGATGCAACAGTTTGATAAATATAAAACTTAAATATACTTATTTTTTTCCCCAGGAAGAAGACAATAATTTATGAGACTATGTTTAGTCCTTTTTAAGTTTTTTTTTTTTTTTAATTTAGATGTTTCCCTGAATGTTCTGATCACTATGGTTTTTATCTTCATTGAAATAACAATTTCACATTTGGATTTTTTTCTGTGCATAACATTGTATTTATATATGTATAGTTTTGTATTTATGCAAATATATTTATGTTATTGTTCATGTGCTCATGAGCTCATTTTATACTCATATTTTTCATATATGCTTGAATTCTTTGTTAACTTGAGATCAAAAAGTAAGAGCTTTCTATGTCTTGTCTGGGTTATGAAGACTAAGAAAAATCTCTTCCTGAATTATATTTTTTCCACATCTTTGCAGGAATTTTGCAATATTTCAAAGATTTTATTACCTCATTATAATTTTTGTGTGTTTTTAAAGATTCTTGAATATTATTGGAATTTCAGGAATTATAAGACCAACTCTGAAATAGTGAAAAAACTGATAATTGAACTGCCACTTTAAATTGCTTCCAGCACACAGAATTAAATTTAACACCTGTAAATTTAAAAAATGCTTTCTGAAGTCAAAGATGTAGTGCTGTTATCTTTTCTTTTTCTGAAAATACATCACTTTAGACAGATAAAATTTACCTATAAACATATTCCTGGAAGAATTTTAATATTATGTCTGTCTTTTCTGTGTGATTTATTGCAGTTTATATACTACAAGATGAGCATATACCCAGAGAGTTGTATTTCGAATTATGTGCAGGCCAATTAATCTGTGGGCTTACATTCTCAGACACAAATTCTGCTTTGCCATTGGATTTGCTTCTCTGGTTAAGCTGTTTGTCAGGTTTAATAATCCTATTAATAAAGGATTAAGGAGCTAAGGATTAAAGACACTAGGTGTGTTCAAAAAACAAAAAAAATTCCTTAGAAATAAGAAAAAAATAAATAGTTTCAAAGACAATAACAACCAATTTATTTCTCTAGATCTGAAGGCAATCACTAACTCCATATGGTATCAAAATTTCTGAGACTTTTCAATACTGGCTAAAAATACACCTCACAAATGCTCATTTGTACAATACTGAGGCAAGGACAGATGGAAATCGCAGTCCCAGTGCCACCCTTCCCTCTGCAGGGTCCAGGAAATGCTTACATTTCACTCCTGAGGTTGCTTGGATTTCATGCCAAAGGGTGGGGCACGGTACGCGGGAGAGAGTTCTGCTCCAGAACACCCAAAGCAGGAACACCCCCCAAACCTGGCAGGGGCACAGAGCCCTCTCAGGGCTGTCACCAGGCAGGTGAGGGCTGGCACCTGAGCATCTGACATCAGCACACACAGCACTCCCCGCCCACCCACGGAACCTCTCCTTCTGCCCCAGGAGGTGTCCGCAGCTGGGCCATGGCAGGAGGGTCTGGGACTGCAGAGCTGCTTGTTTTTTCCTTCAAGCCTGGGCACAGCCACCCTCTGAGCTTTGCACGCCTGGATGTCAAGAGCTTCCTCAAGCCAACCAAGGCCCCTCCTGTTTCCTTCACTTATACAGGGGTGGTTCCTTCTGACCTGACTGAGCTCTCAGGCTTTGGCTGTGCTACATGAAACTTCAATATTTTGGACTGATGTTTCAAAACCAATCACTGTATATTTCTGCATAAAATAAACTCCTGTTGAAGGTGTCTACATATGACAGTGAATCACAACTAAAGGCATTGTTCCTTTTCCTGTTCACTAAATGCAGCACTAGAAAGGATCTGTTCAGCCCCAGGATGTCACAGACAACAACATCAGCTGAGGCATCTCCATCTCCATTCATATTTCAATTCCTGAACTGTTTGGAAGACTATTACAGAACCTAATTTCTCCAACATATAGGAGTATGGAGAAAATACTGAAAAACAAAGTTCATCAAGAAGGAGTGCAAGCATTGGTTATAGTTCATCAGAAACAGACTGCACTCCTTAGGAGCAGGAACACTGAAGGAACGTGATGTACTGCCCTGGGGGAGACATGGAACAAAGGATGGGGTGGCACAGAGGTGTTGTGGTCATGCTCTGTTTAAAACAATGCAGCTAACAGGAACTGAGCCAAAGAAACGGTGACTGAAAGCTGAACTTTGCTCCATTGACTCAAAAACACATATTACTTTTCATACTCTGGCATATGCAAGTTGAAAACTTGTAAAACCTGTACATGCTTTACATGTATAACTAAAATCATTCAAACTCCTCCTAAACATGAAATCACATCAACTGTAACATTATATATCCCCTCCCCTTAAAAAAAAAAAAAACAAAAAAAAAAAAAAAAAAAAAAAAACCCACACCCAAACCAATATACATTTAGTTTCATTGGAATGGGAGGTCAGAGATTTCATCTTGGTATCCTGGGATGGTTAACTATGGCTGCATCCCTCTCCTCCCTCATAAGGACACCCACTGGGTATGAGTCAAGCTGTTACCTGTACTGGATACTTCCTTGGGAAATTCAGAATGCAACCTTGTGGTGATCATGCCTTTAGCACTATGGAGTCATTTCTCAATTTACAGCATTTTTTGCTGGCTGCATTATTTGAATTTTGTATATTCACACGTGTTTCTGCAGACAGTGTCTTTATCACTGACAATCCAATAAAAACCTGCATTTCTGTTACTCAATAAGCTACTTTGCACCTGCCCATGAGAGGTATTGAACAGAACCAGACCTCTAATCCAGCTGGGAGAGTTCATTTTGCAAGACCAGACCTACAGTGTGTGGCACTATTTGTGAATCTGTAATCGTGGTTGTCTCGGAGAATGTGGCTGGATTTACAGAGCCAGTTGGCTCTGCACTTCTGGTGCTTAGTGCTCAAAACCTAAGCCCAGCCACCCCCAGCCCCTCTGATATCTGAGAACCAGCTGGAATGAAAGGGGGTTTATTTTCTGCCAAATCTTTCTCTTAATATAACAGAAAAATTTGCCTTATTCTTAACATGACAAGTAGCCTTATAGTTGACACACTTATTTTTAAAATTTGAAATTTAAATTTTAAAATTTGTTTGTTTTTAAAAAATAGGGAGCTATCTTTAAAGCTTTGAATAACGCCAAAACAACCAAAATCAACATAAGAGTGTAACCCTTGTACTAGTAGCTGATGCAAAGGCAAGCATTAGACCCAGGCCCTGAATTAACAAACAAGCCTGAATATTTAAGTCTGGCACTATGAGAACTATTTATACATAGGAAGAAAGACCTGTCATTAAGGAACTTGACCGAACTGATTCACTTTGTAACAAAGGTGTTTTTCATTCATGAATTAAGGATGACAAAAGAATGCTGAAAAACATTGGTCCTAAATAAAGCTGGTAGGGAAGTGTCACATGACAAATTTTAATGGCTGTGAATTTTCCCAGGTATTATTTTTTTTAAGAGCAAATGTGAAAGTACCAAAGAACTGGAAAAGTCCAATATACATCAAAATTTTCATACATGAGTTGTTGGAGATCAACAGTGTTTCAGTGCTAAGCCCTGTTTGCTGTGGAGGACATTAACACAGGGAAAAGTTGGTCAGTCTAGTGCCAAAGCAGTGTTTTTCCCTTGGTACTCAGCATAGAGGGGTGTGTGCCATTGCCCACTGAGGGACAGAGAGGAAGAAAATCTAGATAACATAGGAACAGAAGATGTGCTAAAGTTCCAGCTTCCCCAAATTCCTTGGAGTATCTTGTGCCTGGATACTCAGGGTGCCCATCAACCTGCTTCACTCCCTGAATCTGAGCAACATGGAGATGCTAAAAACATCCACATAAATACTCAAATTTAGTTTTGGCAGAAAACTTTGGCAATGTAAAATCAAAAGTCTGATAAAGGGAGAGCAAAGGGACGGGAAAAGATAAAATACATTCCCTACCTTAGAAGCATCACTGTCTTTTGTTAATATCTTTAAAGGCACATTTGAGTGACCAAGGCAGGTGAACATGTGGACAGACTGGGAATAAATACAGTGGCAACCAGTGATCCCATGGGAGGAGAAAGGGGAAGAAAGGAAGAAAAGCAAAAGGAAAGAAAGAACAGTGTGTTCCTTCTAGCCCAGAGGCTGGGGTAAGAGGTCTGCCTTTCTTCATAAGCTTGTGTCAAAAAGCAGTAGATTTAAATGAGAGGAAGTGTAATAATAAGCTTCCCTTTGATGCTGACTCAGGTGGGTCTGAGCCACTTCCAGCACCTTGAAAAATCTCCAAGTGTGAAGCTGTGTTGTGTCTGTTCAATATCACAGCTAGAAAGTCACTACAAAACCAACCAATGAGTCTCCCTTCCTGGACAGGTTGTGAACTTCCACCAGAGGTGGAACAGAGGAGCAGAGATGTCACCTGAGAGATGACCAAAAGGGCTGTGAAATGTAGTTCTCCCCACAACAGCAAGAATCTCTCTTATTTCCAACAGCACAAATCAGCATGTGCAGCCCAGATGGTGCAATGTGGAGGGCTGCAGTGCCTGAGAACAAATGAGAAAGGGAAGGAGGTATTTATCAGAAAGGAGGAAACCACAGCCTAGAAGATCCAAGGCTTGTTCTTGGTAAAAGAGCCATCCAACTCCCTGGCTAATGAGAACAATCTTTTCCACTTCCTGAGAAGGTGCAGTTATTTTGGATTCTTAGCAGAGCAAAATAAAACCACACAGCCACAAAATGTTGCAAACAGAAATTTCTCTTCTGCATCAGGGTTTACTAATTTTATTTTTTTTTTACATTCCTACTGACTTAATAATTCCTGAGGGGAAAAAAAGAAAAAGAGATGGAATCAAAGCAAAGCAAACCTCCTTTCCCAAATGGGAGCTCTGCCTGATGAAGCAGTAGCTCATCTGCCCATGTTATTACTGCTAACAGCAAAATTAATGAGCAGATATGATGTATGAGAGACAAGTTAAACCATCAAAAGCAGGAACATTCATTCTAGTTTACCTGATACAGAGAAATAGAATGAGATTATGGCTAGCAGAAAGAAAATGGTAGGAAAGGAATGGAAGAAGTTTAAATAAAGTCTTTATTGGGTCCTGTCCATTTCTTCAAGCTTGCCTGTGGTGAAAAGCATATTTTTTTCAAAGCTTCATAACACAATACTGCAAAGTGTGCCTGCCTTGTTCTCTGTCTACAAGGCACCATCCTAGCTTCCAATGCTCTCACAGCAGGATATGATAAACCAGTGCTTCAGCCTCTAAGGCATTTGACATAATACTCAGGTCATCACAGAGCACATTTCCCTGTAGAGCTTTACAATCACTTGAAGGTCTCAGGGAAAAAATAAAATAATAACATAAACCAGCAGGCCTATTTCTGGGTCAGCACATATTCCTTGTTCCACCTTTCACCTGAACATCCTGTGCCCCTTCTGGAAGTTCCTTAATTAACCCTTACTTTATCTTACAACTATCAAATGTAAATTAATAGTCATGTGGGGTCATCTTTCCAAGGTTGCACTTCATGGCATACATCTGCTCCTGCCTGTCAGAATTAAATCTGGAGGGTGCTGAGTTGCTCTGTAATCTGCGTCATTTGAAGATACAGCTTTTCACCTATACAGCAAAGTGCAATCTTAATTTGGGCTTTATGATGGAAGCAACAAAGTCCCAGAAGGAAAATACTCCCTTCACAAAATGTTGGTTTTTTTAATTGAGGGTGAAAAATAGGATGAATATCCATGTTGAGATTTTATAGCCTTTCTTAACTCTTTTTTTTTTTTTTTTGTTTTTTTTTTTACACATGGTGGGTTTATTTTAAAACAGCTTTCATTAATAGAGAACAGAATTCCCTTAGCCGACCTTAGACATATGCAGCCTCACAGATGGGAAGGAAGGGTGCTTTAGGCTAAATAAGCAAGTGATGTATAGGGGATAAACCGAGGAGAATTCTCCTCCTGCTCCCTGGCAGCTCAGCAGGGAGTGGTAGCAGAGAGTGAGCCACCAGCACGCAGCAGCGTCGCTGCTCCGCCAGCGAGTTCCGCGCCCCTGGAGCCACCGCGCGCGGCCAGCACAGCCATGCCCCTGTAAAGCCTCCTCCAGCCCATCAGGCTGATGCTTCCATTGGAATAGATATGCCTTCTGTTTGCTTGGGAAGACTCCGAGGCTAAATTTGCTGTTTGGAAATAGTGAAATTTGTGGCAGTTGCGGGTTTTTATTAAGTGACTTCTTAGCCAGGAACTGTGAAACAGATCCAGTGTTATTGCACGGTGGTGGATGGAGCAAATAGTAATCAGACCATCACTCCAACAGTAATCGCCATTAAAAATTGAGGAAAATAAATACTTTAGAGTGAATAATTTTAGTAAATATGTCATTTCCCAGCATAAAATTCTACCCTTTGGTCCTGCAAAAATTATAATAATTGAAATGAAATTGCTTTATATCTTCTTTTTCACTCTATTTAATTTAATAAAATATAAAAGAAGGAACAAGGAAGAGAAAACAAAAAGCAGTCCAAAAAGCTTAAAAGAAATCCTGTAATTTCAAAGAGCTTATAATTTTATTTTGTTTTCCACTTCCAGAACAAATTCTCTGTTAAGAAACAAGTACCCAATATCTCGTAAACTGTCTTGCAATATTTCCATAAAACGTCTCCCTACACATAAGAGTTCTATAATCTGCAACACTGACACAGACCTTTTAAGACTTCAAGAATCATCCAGTAAATCTGTGCCATTGGGCTACATAAATTAATGTTTCCCAAAGTCCTTGACCTTGATGTCATCTGTCTTAGAATCCTAGAATGTTTTGGTTTGGAAGGGACCTTAAATGTCATGTAATTGCAATCCCTCTGCCATGGGCAGGGACCTCTTCCACAACACCAGGTTGTTCAGAGCCCCTTCCAATTCAGCCTTATCTTGTAGATGTTATCTACATTAATCTGAATAATAACTATTCATCCTAACCGGTAAAATCAGCTATGTACCTGTTACGTCATTATAACATTCAAAATTGAAGGTATTTTGATTACTTCTTGCTTAAACTTTTTCTATGGAAATAAAAAAGTAAGAAAAATATATTGAGGAGAGTATTTGTAAGAACTACTTGAAGTCATGCCAGTCAAACCTCAAAACAACCCAAAATTGTGCAATTTCCCACCATAATAACTTCTCTTTTCCTTCCAACACACCCACATAGCAAGCATGTACCCCTGCAGTCCCATTGATAACACTACATCTGACATCAGGAAAACAGAGCAATATTGGAAAAGGTATTTGTTTCTGCTGCTCCCTCATAGCTCCCCATTAGAATTGAAGTTTTCGTTAGTAGGTAGATTTATATGCTTGTTGACCAGACATGGGGCATTCAGTGAATCCATTGAGCCAAAAGACATCTGAGTGTATTTTTACCTTTCCACTGTTTTTTTAAGGCTGCTTATTTAGCTGAATTCAGATACTGGTATATATTCGTGTAACTTATTAACAGTAAACACTTTGTAAATCAAAGAAAATAATTTAAAAGGCCAGTGTGCACACACACACTCACGCTCAGGTGCATAACAAAAATAAAGGATAATGCATTTTTGTGCATTGGGTTACACCAGCACCACATGTAAAGGGATCTGGAGAAGATAAACTTCCTTAATCGGGGTACAACAAGAGTTATTTTAAGAAAGACAGGATGTCTAGAGGGGTCAGGCCTTGGACAGAGAGATCCTTTCTGCTCCTTTTCTTAGGGAAGAGAAGACAAGTTGGCTAGATTAAAAAATGATGTCCTGTTACAAGCCTGAAGATGCCTCAATGATCATGCCTGAGTTTCCAGCAAGGTACAACTGATAACACTTCTGGGGGGCATGGTGGGCTGTGTGTTTCTACCAAGGCCCTTTACTGGGCAGAATCACACCCAGTATGCTCCACATCCTGGGCATTACACTGCTAACAGCTAACAGGTGTTACCAGCCTGTTTGAGTGAGTGCAGCCTCTTCATCAATTGGAAATGTGTCCATTTGCATCATCTGTGGATGCAATTGAGCGTTGCAATCAAGTTATTGGCATATTAATATTACACCTGTCCCCCTTCTCACCATGAAAACCCAGTAGACTGCAGTATATTGTAAGGGACACCCTTCTTAGACCTCTCCAAGGCTTCCCATGTGGGTGGTATTTCATGAACTGTCAGGGCAGCTGCTGCAATAGAACTTTAATGAGATAATGTTTGGTATTTCATGACTAAATCTTTATTCTTTGCATCTTAGACAACCTCTAAAACATTGCATCTCTTTGCCCATCATTATCAAACACTGGTATTGGGGAGGAAGGGGCAGGAATTTGGGCCCTACTACTCTGATTAGAGGATCTAAATCCTCATTTCTCTGTTAGGAACTTCTTTCTATTTTACATATGCATTTAGTGCAATGACAGCACTGTTCTTTAGTTTAAGTATTTCCTTCACTCCCTGGCCTTTGTACCCTTGAGACATTACTAGAAAGCAATTCATTTTGCTGAGTAAAGAAACATATTTTTTAATATGTCCTAAAACATTATTAATATAATGGTAATTCTGCTTTCTGCAAGTATTGTAATGCTTGATTATGTGTGACCATGACAACAATGAGTCTGGAGGAGAGGTCTCACCAGTGCCTTGCAGAGGGGTGTATATAGTGGAATGTACCCCTGTGGAGTTAATTCCTATGTAAATCTCTGCTGGAAGTGAAATATTTGATGTATTTTGGTGTCCTAAGTGACTTTTTTTTCTCCATGACTACTACAGTTCCTACTATTATTTAATCTGTAATTTTCAACAGATGAGCTCCTGCCATATTGCAAGAAAGTGCTGCTATTCTTCCCTAAACACATGAGGTAGCACTTCGTAGTGTTAAATCCAATCCTATTTTTATTATTTATTTATCACAGTCATCCCTTTATTTTCTTGTAGGAATCCTCTCTGCCCTAATACCATGTCATCAGCAAATTCCACTAACAGACAAGTACTCTCTGTGACAAGGCCATTAACGAACACATAAAACAGGACTGGCACCAGAGCTAAATCATGACCTCTTCCCAGTCTGACTGAGATCCTTCCAATACAATCCACAGCTGTCTCCCTGTGCCTGGTCCTTCAGCCCTTTTCCCCAGCTCAAACAACTTCTCCTGCGGTCCTGTACCTAAGGTGTCAGTGCAGGCAATTGGGATTAGGTAGTGCCCTATCTAGCCAAGGTTGTCAAAGAATAGCTGGCTAAATTTTTTTCATGCCTCTCACACTGAATTTTAAACATTTAGAATTTGTTTTCTGCTTTTTATTTAAAAGCCTCCTTCAAAATGTATTTTAAATCCTTGCATATGCTGAAGTCAGAGTAGCAGAGTACCAGAGTAATCTAGGAGAGATTTATGAAAGAAAAAATGTGGGGTTTCTGCTGTCTGAGGCTGCAGCCCTTTTGCAGCCCTGTTTCAAAGAGCCTTTTACCAAGACTAAAGGCTTCAGCTGTTTTCCAGTGACTTGGTGGAAAAACTGCCTGGACAGATTTATCAAACCTGCCTCATGGCTTTAACTACCATCTCAAGCACGTTGTGACTGAAAAGTGACTTCTTTCTTCCTGCCCTGCCCCAGGGAGCTCACTGGGGCTCCTTGTGCCCTTTCTCCCTACCCTTCAGGGCTAACATGGCATAGGTCCTCCCAAAGCTTCTTCTCGAGTCTGCTGTTGCTGCAATGAAATTCCAGGTCTCCTCCATGCTGAAGTCTCTGAGTTCTTTTCCCCAGCTCATATCAAGGCTTGTTGGTTCAGCAAAAAGTGTTTCTCTGTCATGTCCTCGTTGTTAACTGAAAACAAACTAAAAAAACGCCGTTCCTTTTTCTTAGATCAAAGTAGCATTGGTGAATAATGCTGGCATTCCATAAAAACTAAGCTGTGTCATTGCTAGTAATGTGTACTCTGTTTCATAGCTCAGAAGTAAAAGCTTTTAATCATAATTCCTAAAAATCTGTATCTGCTGTAGTATTACACAGCTCCTCATGTACACTAAGGTCAGAGTAGCAGCTCTGTAGTTACCCAGATTTTTCTTCTCTCCTCAACTGCTCCCAGGACTATAACAACTACTTCTCACATCCCTTCTATCCTTCACCTTCTGTCATCTAGATTGGTGCGGTATTCCCAAAGTTAAAGTGCCAAGCTTTACCAATTTGTGGTTCATGTATGTGTGATGATTGCCACAGCACATCAAGCTGCAAGCACTGACTGAAGAGCTGAATATCCTGTGGTACATAATAAAAGAAAACATTGGAGCTGTTTCTATTGTCACCATCACTACTCCCAACAGCAGAAACCAAAAGTAATTTTAAGAGCAATTGTGCTCAGGGAGCTACATAAATGCAGGATCAAGGTTTTTAAAGATAAACAACAAATATGTAAAGATGGAGAACACAAGGTGCTGTAAACTGCTGCAATAACAACATCTTACATTAACAATAACAGAGATGCTTTAAAAGCTAAGTTAGTTTTCATCATTCATGTCATTTGTTTCCTTTTTATGTCTCACTCAACTTGAGCGGTGACAGCTCCATTTGTATTTCAATCAGTTCTGTTGTCAGGCAGCAAACCTATGTTGCAGCACTTGTGTTGGAAGTACTTCGAGAGAACAATTTGAAATAAACTATTTAAACAAAAATTGAAAGAAAATCTTGAAACCCCTTATCTTGAGGACTTTACAGACTAAATAGCTAAACTTTGCCTCAAAAACTGACACAATGTAACTTCTCTTGGATATTTAACAGATCTATAACGCTTGGATGCCTTTCTGCCTTTGCATAAAATACAAGCATGTGACTAAATTAACTTTTCATTTTATGCCTATTCCACCCTATGCACAACTGCCAATTATAAAAGTAAAAAATTATGAAAAGTTGTTTGTGTGGACAACAGCTAGATTTATTTTCTTCTCAAAACTGGAAGACTTAATGTACACAGAGTAGCACAAGCTGTTAACCCCCAAATTATTTTTGCTGTACTGCAGCTCCACAATAAAAAACAAGAGCCAGGAAATAAGCCACAAAAAAATTTTGTTTTCCAAAATTCAGTGTAATCACAAGTTAATAATTTAATAATTTACCTTTTCTGCCTCTCCAAGCATTAACATCCCCAAAACCACCTTTGAAGAGAACAAGCATTGTCATCAAATTGCAAGTCATCTTATTAATGATCGAAAACATAATATGGAGATTGAATATCTCTGGACCTTTGAATGAATGACTTCTTGGAATGGCTCAAGACTCAGAATTTTAGGTGTAATAATCCAGAATTTCTGCTCTTAAAAAGACAAGAAGGAAAGAGAAGATGAACACACAGTTCTGTTCCTTGTCCTTTGCAAGAGCAGAGCTAGTCAATTGTTTTGGAAAGGGGGGAGATGTTCTGGTCCCCCAAAAAAACCACTCAGACTATTTCTTCAAGTGTGGTAGAAGAACTCTATGAGAGCTTTTGCCTCAGCAAAATATCTCAGGTTATTTCCTTTAAATACAGATAGAAGATGTAAAGACAAGGAAGTAGTCAGAGCTCCTATACTTTTTGCTTGGGAAATGCAGCTGCAGGGGAGCTGATTCAGGATGTCTCAACAAGCAACATTATCAAAAACCTGTCTGCCAGGGAAAGGCACTCAGAACAGTTTCCTCCTGGTGACCTCTGTGACTGAGATTATGGCAATGGTAATACAAGAACCACTTATGCTGGCATTGTGTTCCTTGGGAATTCATCATGGTATTAATTGCATACAGCAGAAATGGGTCCAAAACATATGATTCAGATTCAAAATTTAAGTGTCTCACAGTTTGAAGAAGTTTAAATTAATGAACCTGAACTTCCTGTCACTGTAAAATTACAGAAATAATTGCTGCCTAATGTTGCCAAGGAAGTTAAAAAATGTAAGCATGTCAGATCAAAATATATGTAGTTTAAATTTAATGCAAGTCTTCTTTCTGCCGTGCTATATAATCAGACTGTACAAATGGCAACAGAGAATATTTATCTCTGAATCTGACCTCAGCTTCAGCCAAGTTTCAGTACAATGTCTCCCCAAAGTTGCAGCTTTAGAGAGAGGATATCTGGAGCAGCATGCTTCATATGGCTCAAAAAATAAGTTTCTGATCCAAGCTCCTGTAATTATCAAATCCAGTCTCCATACTGTAGGGTAGTCCATTTGTACTGTGGTCTGAACTTTTTTCTCTGAAAATTCAAGATCACCTGCCTAAGTGAATATTTCTGCTTTCAAATATCATGTGTGTACCATAATATTACAGCAGTATTCAAGATGAGGGAGCTCAAAAGGTGACCCAAATTGGAAAATAGAAAAAATTACAATTACAATTTTTAAAATGACAACAAATCTCCATTAAGATTAGTTGCACTGCTTCCTTTAACCTTCATTTAAATTTCAATTTTTAAAATGGCAAGAAAATTGTTGCAGTTATAAAACCATCTTCATACTTGCAAAAAAAAAAAAAAACAACAACAAAAAAAAAAAAACAAACAAACAAAAAAAAAAAAACAGGAGGTTTTTTCCCAAGTTTGGCTGTGATATACCCTAAAAAGAGATTTTCACCATCAACCCCAGAATGGACATTTGACTCCTATGAAAAGCTGGGGAAGTATAATCAGAGCAGCTTTGCTAGGCATAGGTGCAGGATGCCACACATCAGATGTTTACTCAGTTAATCTGCAGTGTGAAACTAGAAAGCGGAGGAGGAAGAGAGGGGAGCCATGGCACAGCATTGTCAGCTTTTGCTTCTGCAATCCCTTCCCTCTCTCATTCCCTCAGAGCTGTAGGCCATGTCTACGTGCAAAAGTCACATCGGCTTTACTGAAACTGAGCCAACAACTTGCATGTGTGCAATCCTGTTTCAAATTAATTACTGGCTCAACCCAAAGTGATATAAGTCAGTCTTAAAACTCACAGAAAGTTCTTCCTGTCTTAATTGACACATGATCACAGCATTATTTGAACAGCAAAAATACTTCAAGACCTCAGTCCTCCTGTCTCTGAGAGACGTGGTGGGCTCTTTGCTTGGGTCAGGCAGTGCATATCCAAAGGCAAAAAGCACAGGTGGGAGGGCTCAGAGAAGTTGGATGTACTAAGCCAGTGGACCTGGTACAGCAGATGTTTATTTATAGCACAGTAGTAGTGCACATGCATTCCCTGAAATACAAATCCAGCTTGCATGAAGCAGGCATGTGTCCAAAGGTCTTTGGGAGAACGACAGATATGCTCCAGTTGGAATTTAGCTGCTATTCAGCTATTTGTCCTTTTCTATAACATATTCCCTAGCTTCATATTCATTTTTTTTAATAACTAGCTTCCTACTTATTTGAGCTTGGAAAGGGAGGGGCCCTGGGGAAAAAAGTTTTTCCTGGTGGCTGAAGGTTTGTGCAGAGAACACAACCATTTTAGCTAGATGATGAAAATAACTGTACAGTGTGAACTGGTACAGAGGTACTAGCATAGAAGGTGCTTTCCTTAATTAAGAGTGTAGCAAGGTAGATCAAATTTAAATTGGGGTGGATGGCCTCAGACAGGCTGGCTTTGGTGTTGCCAGCATCAGCAGCTGCCTCCAGGCTGGAATCAGCCTGAATATTGCCGGTGGCAGGAGGTCACAGCCTCTGCTGCAACCATGGCTTTTTTTCTGTCCTTGTCTCTTCTCTGCAGGTCTCTTGTCTGCATATTGAGACATTTTTACACCCAATGGCACTGACTCTGTGAGATACTGGACCAGAACAAACAGTGTGAGTGCCTTGCAAAACTGCAGCAGACGGTGGGTGGGTGCTAGCCAAGGAGTGAGGATGGGGAGGGTACAAATTCCTGATGATTAGCAGTGTCATTTGGACACACAGGGAATTGGCTGCTGGTCCTACAGACAGAGTTTATGTCCTAATTTGCCACCTGCCTTTTGTCTTCATCTGGACTATTTATGCACTTGAGGTGGCAGACGCTGTTACCCTGCACTCCCAGCTTTCCCACACTGTCCCACAAACAAAGCTCTCAGAAAGATGGGTGGTCTTGCCAAAAGCCTTTAAGCAGAGAACTGTTCTGGCCAGCCCTGGAGATTTATACAGATCAGCAGGTGCCTGAAGAGAGCATGGCACTGGCAGAAATCAGTGGTGGCAAGGGTAGCAGGCACTTCCCTCCACTGGGTCCTGCCAGACCCACACAAGGGGTCATCAGTAACTCACCTGAAATCCATGTAGCATTTCCTCCCCTCCCCTTTTAGGAGGTAGACAGTGATTTCACAAGACATCATCTCAGTAAATAATTTTCTGATTCATGCTTAGGCACCCTTTAGATGCAAAATAATGAATGTAAAAGATCAATGGGTGAATTATTGATCCTGTCAAAACTCTTTATAGCTAATTATAGCACTGAATGCTAACTGAAGTGGCTATTGGCTACCTACCAGTCAAAATAAGGTCACTAGTATGTTTACAAAAAACTCCGAAACAACTTTAAATCTGGCACTGTTACAGTATTCCCCCTCATTTATCCCAAAGACAATTCACACCACCTGGGTTGCTTGGGGTGAGACAATGCTTAAGCACAAGGTCCTGCACTGGGTAGGGAGGATCCCAAGCACGAGTACAAGCTGGGTGGAGAACAGATTGAGAGCAGCCCTGAGAAGAAGGATTTGGGGGTGTTGGTTGATGAGAAGCCCAACATGACCCAATGACAATGTGTGCTGGCAGCCCAGAAAGCCAACAAAAGGAGAGTGGCCAGCAGGTCAAGAGAGGTTATTCTGCCTCTCTGCTCTGCCCTCATGGGATCCCACCTGGAATGCTGCATCCAGCTGTAGGGTCCTCAATGTAAAAAGGATGTGGGCCTGCTGGAGGAAGTCCAGAGGAGGCCACAAAAATTATCAGAGGGCTGAGGCACTTCTCCTATGAAGACAGACTTGAGGTTGTTCAGCCTGGAGAGGACTCCAGGGAAATCTCACAGAAGCCTTCCAGTAGCAAATGGGGGCCACAAGAAAGCCAGAGAGTGGCTATGGACAAGAGCATGTAGTGACAGGAGAAGGGAGAATGGATCTAAAATAAAAGAGAGTAGATTTAGATTAGGAAGAAATTGGATGCCCCATCCCTGGAAGTGCTCAAGGCCAGGCTGGATGGACCTCTGAGGAAACTGGTCTAGTTTAAAGTGTCCCTGCCAATGGCAGGGGTGTTGGAACCAGATGATCTTGAAGATCTCTTCCAACCCACACCATTCTATGATTTCATGAATTACAAACAGTTGTCCCTGTCCTCTCTAGCAACAGAAAGTGTTGCCAGCATTAGTGTGCATCTCCAGCTAGGCAGGATCTCACTGCAAAGCACTGTATGTGTTAGATACAGAACACATTCCCACCTTGGAAAATAAAAAAGCTTTGAAATAATTTCAGAGTGTCTCCTTTACTTTTCCAGGATAATTTTTCTTGCATTCAGTAAGACTTTTTGAGAAATAATGGAGCAAAACGAGTGTTCTGCAGCAAAAATCAGTGGAAACTGTGTTTCACCTATAACTGACCCTGTCTGGACACTATAATAATTTTAATTAACTATTTGGATTTTTTTTTAGCAGTTGGTTGGTATAAGTCAAAGTTAAAACCTACTAGTTATCTCTTTTGCATTAACAAGCATGAAATACATTTAAATTTGTTCATCTCCTACAAACCTCAGAAGGCCTCAGGAGACCTGAGGTCTCCTGGACAAGAACAGTTTTCTCTTTCATATTTTTACAGGGAACAGTTGTACTCATTTCAAATACAAATTATGCTGACACCTCCCAAAGTTTTACATTTGACGTTTCCTTTTTCTGCTCTCAATAGAGTGGATTCTTCTGTGCAGGAGAGCTAAATTCAGCCTCCAGATCTAACTAGAGGTCTCCCAGGACATGAACCACAGCTATTCCTAGTAGCTGACCAAACTCACTCTATCTCTCAGTATCACAAACCTAAAAGCTCCACTGGGAAAATTTGTTTGGAACCACTATACTCTCACCAGTCCTTTTTACTTCTGTGAACTGTCATTTTCTAATAACAAACATTAATCCAAAAATCCCAACCATCTGTTCTCTCATGCCATTTATCAACACCCGGTATGCTGAGATTTACTGCAGAATTCACCTTGTGGTCTGCTGGGCACACTCAGTTTAGGAGGCTGCTGCACTGCTGGGTGCTCTTCAAGGGGTATTCTGCTGTCTGCACCTGCAGGTAGGATGAGAAAAATTTGAGAAAAGATGACGATGCTTTGGGGAAAAGGAGGAATTTGAGTAGAAAACTGAGAATCTGCCACAGACAATGTAAAAAGAAAAGCTGAGAAGGCAGGATTTGGTTGCCTTGTGGCCATTCAGACTACCTGAGCTAACCTTTTTAAAAGGATGTATCCATTCATGCTGGGATTCATTTTCCCTAACTTTACAGTAGATATCTAAAGGCATCTCTACTGCCAAGAGAAAGGAGATGGCACTCCTCAGGCACAAATCACCTTTGATTACATGGATATCCAAAATACTTTAGAAGTAGCAGTCTCATGTAGTTGTTTATTTCTCTTCATTGATTATTGTAGGGTAGGCTGAGAGATAGTTCAGATAAAGACATTGCAGATATCTGCAGTTTGACAAGAGGAACCTCTTTCTGTTCATGGCTGAATCACACACCATGTACCCATGAAAGAGTCTTTCAAATATAGGACAATCCAGAAAGCTCTATTTCAAAGATACTTCATGAGTGAATATGAACTTGGCTTCCTTACGCGTTCTCTGCACTGAATTGATCAGTAATCCAAAAGAGGACAAAAAAGTACTTCTGAAGAATCAGACCCTTGATATAAAAGTGAACATTCTGGCAGGACACAGAGTGCCTAATATTAATGAACTGTTTTGGGGATTTTTTTTCCTTTTTATTTAAAGAGATTTCCTTGTAACTTGCTCAGATGGCATGCTCAATGCCTCAGGCAAGACTGTGCAGCTGCCTCTACAGCTTGCAAGGACTTGGCTACATTACAAGTGTCATATTTTCTCACAGATAAATTGTTCCTGAATAACATTGCCTGAGTAATAGGGTTTCCATCAGTATCAGCTTTGCATACCTCCTTCCTTCTTTTCACCCTCCTTTTATAATACAGACATGTTAACTGTGACCACTGCAAAGAAGCTTTTTTTATGCTTTAGTTCCCCCTGAGTCCCTCTTACCATCTCCAAGGGAATGGGTGGCATATGGGATCATGTTCCATATGCCACCCTGGTGCCTTTTTTTTAGCACCTGCTTTAAAAATCCAGGGCCACAGTGCAATGGACAAAGTTTAGTCAGAGCCCAGAGCAGTTGTTATACAGTAGGCTAGTGACTGAAAGGAACTGTCCTCACCCAGCTTTGCCACTTCCAGGAGCCATTCTTGCAACTCCCAGGTCTTGTGAGGACTCGCTGAAAGCAAGGGGGTGGATTTTGTGCATGTGTGAGTTAGAGAAGTGTGGGTTTGCAGATTCTAGGAAAGGAACTGACTTCAATGTACCAGCAGAAATGCACCTGTTTTTGTTTATCTAAATAAAATCTCTTACTTCACATTAAATATTTAATTTATATCCTCTCTTTTGCAGTGTTGAGAAGGGACAATATATAGCCATTTTTGTCCTGAAGGAATTCTATTCTCCTAATTAACTCTTTTCCTCTGTCCAAACAATTCCTCTGATGACACAAATTACACAGGTCATGAATCCCAGAAGACCAGACTGTGTAACTTCCTGAAGACCATGGGAGTGGCACAAATCCACAGAGGGATTGGGTGCATGATCTGTAAGTGTAGTAACAGGTTGTTACTACACTTACAGATAATCCACCCAGCTCCCTGTCCCTAAAACTGGCTGAACAAAAGATTTCAAGTGGGCATTACATACACAAGATTTAAAATCCACCACATCCTTGTCCACAGGTTGGCAGCCCCTCTCTGGCTCTGCAGCTGTTCCTCACCCACGTTCACCCAGGCTGAGCTACCCTGCTCAGAGCTGTGCCAGCAAAGCTGCAGCTTCTATGAAATCAGAAACATGACAGTCTTCCTCACTGGCTCTCAAAATTGAGCACTGAAAATCCTAAGGAACCCTGATGCTGTGTTTGATCTCTTTTTAAAGTTAAATTTTGAATAAATCAAGTTGTCTACTGCTGAATGGGAGCAGAAGGGTTTGCTGTCTTACCCACCCCTACAGGAAAAATTAACCAAAGCTTTGCCAGAAGAACCAACAGGGAGAGCAACACAAACATAGGCTAATATTCACAAGGTTTGCAGCACCATGTCATCCAGCTGAAGACAGCAAGACAATAGAGTGGATAAAATGCCAACATTTTCTGCAGAATTTTCTGTGTTACTTGCCCTAACATTGCTCTCACTGATGGGGAATAAAGTGAGGGCAACAACCAGGGGAAATTTTAGCCAATGTTTAGTAACATGGCTGCAGCCCAAGTCAGCATCCAGAATGTAATTCCACTCCTCTGAAGACTCAGCAGTGCTCATTGCAGCAGATAAACAAGTCGCTCTGTTACCCTGAGGCGTGACAAATACCGCTGTGGAGCTGCCTGGATGGAGAAGAAGGGATCCAGTGCAAGATCCAAGCCCACATTCCTACCTGGGAAGGCTGAAGGAAAAAAAAAACTATCTCAGCTTTCTATAGATGCTGTCTTATCACAGGCAGAGCACGTATCCCATATCTGACCCCAGGGCACCAAGGCAAGGCTTGAAACTGAATTCACTGTCACCAGTGGTGTCTTTGTCTCTTCTAGCCTAGGCAGAATATGTTAAGGGTGCAAGTGGGGTGCTTTGGGGTCACTTCTCTGCAGTGCCATGAAAATTTTAGACAAATCATTTGGGGTATGTCTGTATTAAGAGGGTTGAGAGATACCAGCCCTTTCCACTTTCTCTGAGGCCCCTCAAGGCCAGGAAGGAAAATCAATAGAGAAGCAAAGCAAATACTATCTGCCATACTAAAGTCCACAAGCATGTACCCTTTGGACATAACAACTCTGCACAGTTCTGCGTCAACACTTTTGTATTTTTTCTAGCCCCAGGCTGTTATATGTCATATACCTGCAGCACCATTCAAATTTTTCTATCTAGGAAAAAAAAACCCAAAGCACACAATCAAACAAAAAAGAAACCCCACACCCAGGCTAGTTAGAAGAAATAAGGCTTTTGAAGTGCTTTAAGTGTTTTGATAGGAAAGAAGATTAAACCCCCACAGAAATATCTTGTATGCCATGATAACAGGTGAACTCTGCCTGAGCGTGTGAGCCTCCCCTTAATGCTGTTAGAAAATCAATTAAACTTGTGCTCCTTAACAACTTAGGTTTTGGTGGTTTTTTCTGCAAAGTAAAGAGACAAAACTCCCAAATGGTATCAGCAGCATTCCAGCATAGAAGAAATGTAATTTGTCAGACCACAGCATTGTGAAATACTTCACTGCTGAACCTATATGGACTTGACAGAAACTGTGTCCAGTTAACATCTCATGTTAGAATTTTACTCAAGAATAAGTAATTGGCAGGATGTCCTTAGCCCAAAAAAAGCATATTTGACATTTCCTGAACCATCATAAATTTCACCATCTGCCATCTTGCCCTAAGATGCTCCCTGCCTCTTGAGAAGGCACAAAACCACGAGTGAAGATTTGAGTGTCTCTCTGGCTACCAGAGTTCAAAGCATCTGTCAGCTACACCATGTACCAGAACACAGCACACATGGACTACTTGAAATCATACATTCAGCAGTCAATGCTTCCCTTAGACTATTTATAATTCCATCTCTTGGGGAAAGAAAACGACATATAAATTAATGCAGGGTCAGATTCTGACGCAGAAATTCTTTGTCATGCCCCTAGTTTGGTCCTAAGTTAAGGCCCTACTTGATTAAAAGTGAAAAGCAAATAATGTAGAACAAGCTGCATGTGACTTGTAAAAAGCTCATGAGCTGAAGAAGCAGTAAATTCACAGCAAATCTCAACCTGTGTGAATCATTCATTCAAAATTAGAAGAATCCTGGTGTCTATTAAATGTTCTCCTCAATTAGCTACTTGCTGAAAAATCAAGCCTGAATACTTAGTTAAGATATAGTTAATTCGTGCTTGTGGGCTGCTGTGCAGATTTTGATCAGTAAATTGGCCTCAGTGAGTGCTTTGTGGAGAAGACACTAAAGCTCAGACCCAAATGCTTTCTCTCCTTACCAAGATCACCACATCAGTCTGTGTGTCCTGAAGTCTGCTTCTGCCAGGGTGTGCCACCTCCAGAAACAGCACATGCACATGCACAGCAAGTCCATCACCTGTGGGATGAGGGGGACCCGCTGCCTCAGGGTTGCTCACAGTCAGACATGTCTGGGTGCTCTAGATGTGAAATGGGAAGTGATACTCAATGACTTGTCCAGGATTTCTGAGTGTAAAACAGCCCAGGTGTAGTTACTCTTACAGGAGCTCTGGACACACCAAAGGAAATCTGCTCCTCCTGAGCTCTGGGAATGCCTCAAAACTATATCTCTCTCCTGAGGATAATGAATTGCACTTTTGTACTTCCCACTTGCTCACTGATGATTATTATGCAAACTATTTGTGACACAAGCAACAGGACAAAACCTCAAACCCAAAAGTATTGTCACTTAAACCTGTGACAAACCACAGCCAGGGTTCTGAACAGGCTCAGGTCACCCCAGCCCACAGGGAAGGCTGTGCAGGGATGACTTGCAGCAACACAAACCAGATGTCAGAACAGATCTCCCCCATGCTTTTTGTTCTTTTTTGTTGAGACCACAAGGAGTACTTCCCATTTCTTCTTTGCAAGCAGCTGAGAGCTGTTGTATTCACATATCACTTTTCCATTGTCAGGCTGCTAATTGAAACTTAAAGAGCTTCATTAGCCACTTCCCATGGACCTGCATGTGGATTCATGCCACAGTACAGCAAGGACATTGACTAATGAAGCCTGATAAGTGATCCTGAGAAATCCTGCAGGAATTCTGGGCCCAGCAGCTTGCTCTGTCAGAAATGACCGTCCCATGGCAGAGTCAAAAAAAGAGATGAGCCTCAGCTTCTGCAGGGCTGTCAGGCCTCAAACAGACAGACCTTTAAGACCTCCACACAGCAAGAATATTTCTTTGTCACTTCTCTGCAGAATTGCTTTTACTTCTTTATCTACTTGTTTGCTCTTAAAATTGCTATTTTCTCACTGGACTGTGTATTGCTCCTTCTTTTTTGTGCTGTTTACTCATGTGCAGCCAAACCAAATGCAATGGCCAACTTTCAGTTTATTGGTCTGGTTTTGCTACCAGGCTGTCTGCCAAATGATTATTGAATTTCTAAAGGAACAGGCAATAAAACATACAAGGAAAATGCAAGTGAATTCCACAATCACTTGCCCTCAACGGTGATGTTATTAAGAGCAAGATAAAGGTGTCAAACACAGAAGTAGTGTGGGCTCAACATGCCTTTGCATTAAACCTGCATTCTTGTGTAACAGGGCTACTAATCCCTTTTGCAATTTAGGCTCCCTGAGTTCCTCCTCTCACCACACTTTAACCCATTGCTGGGGCAGTTGTCACATAAACCCAGGCATGCCGGGGATGGAGCACGTCCCAACACACAGAATTCACAGAGTTCACAGAATGACTAGGTTGGAAGAGACCTTCAAGATCATCAAGTCCAACCCAGCCCTAACACCTCAACTAAACCATGGCACTGAGTGCTAGATCCAGTCTTTTTCTAAACACATCCAGGAATGGTGACTCCACCACCTCCCCAGGCAGGCTGTTCATTCCAGAACTTTATTGCTCTTTCTGTAAAAAACTTTTTCCTCATATCCAACTTATATTTCCCTTGGTGCAGCTTAAGACTGTGTCCTCTGGTTCTGTCAGTTGCTGCCTGGGGAAAGAGATCGACCCCCACCTGACTACAAACACCTTTCAGGGAGCTGTAGAGAGTGATAAGGTCACCCCTGAGTCTCCTTTTCTCCAGGTTAAACACCCCCAGCTCCCTCAGTCGTTCCTCACAGGGCTTGTGTTCCCAGCCCCTCTCCAGCCTCATTTCCCTCCTCTGGACATGCTCAAGCCTCTCAAGGTCCTTCCCAAACTGAGGGGCCAGAACTGGACACAGCACTCTGAAGTGCACAGCACCCTGAGGTGAACCACTCTTCTTCTCCAGGAGTGGCACTCGGCCTCACACACAGAAAGCAAGAGGCTGTCACAGCAAGATGCAATGTTTGCGTAATTGTGGTTTTTCTCAGCCGCATCAGGTGAAGGGAAACATTTGTCACTTCTTTGAGCAATCCCCAGCAATCAAAGGCGCTGACTGGCAGCGCTCGAGGGACTGCGGCGGAGTCGCTGCTTGCTGGTGACTCCAACTAATGAGCAAACACTGCCTGTAAGATTGCTGGGAAACAGCTTCCCCAGAACACTTGCAGACAGTCTGCCTTCTTATCAAACTCCAAATAATTGTAGAGCTTCTTTTTAAGAAGGGAAAGGAGGTTTTCCACTGAAATTTGCCGAGTGGCTTTAGATTTCACGTATTAGCTCGGTAGCTAGCTAGTGGTGCAGCCTTTTCCTTTGAAAACCCAGCCCCTTCCATCTTCCCTTTTGCTCATATAAAGCAAGCAGAGTCAGGCAAGGCAGCCAGGACTCATGTTGTGATTCGTAATTGTAGGACTGAGAATCTATTTTCATTGACTGGACAACAGACAGAAATGGTGACTCTGCAGCTGACTCCCAGGACAGCATGTAAGATATGCATGGCATGCTGTAAGCTTTGTAGTCTCCTTTGCAGAGGAAAATTCCCTAGATAAGGACAACGGTAGGGAAGCAAAGGAGGATAGACTGACAAACCTTACAGCAGCACAAGTCCTCAGAAAACATTAAGATCTCTTTTATGGATAGAAATAATTTTCTTAAGCTGAAACAAGAAAAAGAGCAAATGTTTAAACATTCGAACTTGAATAATTTGTTTAAAGTAAACCCTCACAAAGCACAAATGCAAACAACCTTACTTCACCTCAGCCTTTCTGGATCAAGACATGTCTCAAAGTAGATCTCCTAACACCTACAGAAATAGTGACAGACAAAGAAAAGGGAGAAACTTTAACTCTTACCTAGCTTAGGTGCCTTGGCAAAGATTTTTCTTATCCTCAAAGGCCAGAACAGAGATGCTTTCCTTTAAAAATAAATATTTTACTAGAATTGCTTACAGTGATTCACAGGTAACTTATGCTGTATTGATCTCACATCTAAACTGAATAATCCTTAGTAATCAGAGAGACTAATAAATTGAAGGAAAGAAAAGGACAGTTTTCCCTTTCCAGTTTTTTACTTCTACCACACACTGAAATGTCATGTACTGCTTGGATAGCTCAGTTTACACTATGACATACTCAACAAATTAAACTTTATATTAGGGCCTAATTAAATTTTAAAAATAAATAAATGGGGCTCAATGTTCTTCATTCAGAAAACATGAATTCTCTAATTCATCACTTTATTAATTCACAAATTCTCCAGCTCACAAACTCTCTAACTTACATGTTGTTCCCTGTGCCTCAGTGGTTGTGCCGGTACATGCTGGGGTGTGGCATCAGCTGTATGCCACAGAGCTGAATGGACAGTCACCCTTGCTCTTTGCCACAGACCTCTGAGAAAAAACAGAGCCTGGGTGAGGGGTGGAGCTGTTAGCTGTGCTCAGGAGAAGATTTGGGCACTCACTTAAGCCGAAATCAGGTTACAACTGGTGATTCATTTTTCCAACACAGGGAAGATATGTGATAAACATAGATATAAAAATATATTACCAGCAAAACTAATAAAATGCAGCACAATAGTACAACGATCATAAGATGTAATATAAGATGCAATATGCTGTTTGCAGATGGTGCAAATCTCATAAAAGCACCATACCAATGATGTTCAGAAGTTTGTTCTATTTCTGTTGCAATTCTGACAATGCAGCCAGCATCATGTTTGATAGCAGCGGTCACCTGTTTTGGACAAATAATAGCCATTTTATATATGGTGATTAAAGTTTTCAGCTCATCAGTTTGAGAGCACACTGTGTCCTGTGCTGGCCCTAAGGGACCAATGGGGTCCATGTTGTAGGCCAGTTTGACACCAGCACTGGTGGGAAGTTTGCATTATGGTCTCTCTTAAGCTGTCTATGGGTCTTTAACCACATGACATGCTTTAAGCTTAAATTTTTACTTCTCATTACCCAACTCCAATTTGATTGCCAGTAAATTAAATTAATTTACCCAAGATGTCTGTTTCGCCCGTGGCTGTAATTCCTGAGTGATCTCTTCCTGTCCTTTTCTCAGCCCGTGAGCTTTTCATTACATATTCTCATGCTGAGGAGGGCAGTGATAGAGTGCCTTTGGTGGGCACCTGGTGTCCAGCCAGGGTCAACCCACACAGCTACATCACAAGGAATTCATTTAATTCTGACACAGGATTAAACCAGCCCTGGACATGGTGTGTGTAGGGTAAGCATTACCCAAACTGTTCACTATTTCAACTACATTCACAGGGAATTTGCCATGGGTTTTACAGAGTATACTTTCTGAATAGCCCAAAGAACATTTCCTTCCCTAAGAACTGCTTGAATATGGACAATACAGTCCTTTATTCTATTACAAATTCTACATGTGACCACTCTCTGTACTACTCCGTGGCAAATAAAGTCCTTAGAACACCAATGATATTTCATGCAGAGGAGGTAGCTTGGTGTCTCCTGAGTGAGCTGAAAAACTATTCTAGCAGGTAATGTCTGGGCAGGGAAATCTGGATTTGAGTTTACCCTCAGGCTGTAAATTTCACTACATTCTCCTCTTTCCTTAAGCTTTCTTTAGTTATCAAATACCCAACTAAAGTGAAAAATCTTCTCTAATCTGTGTATAAAACTAAACAAATTGTTTTATCCATAAGTGATGACAGAATATTATTGTGCAGAACTTCATTCTTCAGGTTAGACTTAAATTCACATTTCATGGAGTAGCCAGAAAAAGGCAAAACATTTCAGTAAGATATAGACTCAGGAGTGTCACCATTGTCTACTATAAAATAGATAGGACAATGTTATGTAAATGAAGTGCTAACCTGGTAAATCTAATAAACCACCTCTTAGTTTTATTTTGCTGGCATCAACACCTCCATTCTTAAACACTAAGTTTTGTCACTAAGACCATTGTACCGTATATTTTGAACACAGTGTAAAAGTAGCTTTACATTTTGTAGACTATGGATTTCCTATTTGCTGAACAGTCTGCAAAGTTGAAGACACAACCCACAAACATAGAATTCTTTATTTCTTGTCACATAAGTTAGACTAAATACTGCATTCAGTATTTACACTGACCCATGGAGAAGTAAAAACTCAGTTATAAGAAAGCTGCTCAGGGTTTCCTTTGGAGAAGTCTGGGAGGACTGCAAGCTACTGAAGTCTCTATGTGTAAACAAACAGCCAGTCCCGTTTGGTTACCTCACAGTCTGCTGTTATGAGGAGACTCAACCACACATCCCTTTATCTAACTATTCAGGAGCAGAATTCAGTTTCTGTGCCTGGTCCAGGATGCTCTCCCAGCTTTCTGGTCCTCCAACCATCCTTGAGATTGGTGCCGCCCCAGTTCAGGCACCTGAGTAATGAAATTGGGATCTCCAGGCTCAGCATCTCTCTCTACAATGTAGCCAGATTCTAGTGAAACCCCTTTCAGGACACCATGATTTGAGACTCAGCAGCATAATTCTGCATTAATGGACACTTAGCTCCAGCAAAAGCATCATGCTTCTGTACTCCTGCCACTCCTAAAGCAGGCTCACACTTGGTAGTACCCTTCCCCCAGCAGTGCAGGGTGCCTTTATCTGCAAGTCTGAAGGACCACTCACAGTCATGACTGACAGCAGCAGCAGAAAGTCATCACCTTCAGAAAATTGCTGCTTGAGTTTTATGGATCTTCTTTTTTCAGATTCTTTGAATGAAAGTCTGGGTATTCTTGGAATTTCAGTGAAAATATGGGAATGGTTCCTTCTCATTGCATGGAGCACAACAGACACTCTACAGCTGTAACAGGAATATCCTTGAGGTCTCATATCTGCTCATTAGCAATTACTTATCCTATTAGAAAGCAGGTGAGTATCACTTTTCAAAGCTAGGAAATGAAAGGTCTTAATGCCATGGAACTGCTGTTGGAATCTTTTCTGAGGAAACATAAATACAGATTAACTTTCAATACTTATTAAAACCTGTCCAAACTCTATTGTGTCACACAGTCTCACCATAACCATTGCAAAGACTTTCTTACTCTGAACAAAATTAATGTGTTTATATCAACTTTCACATGCAATTTGTCCAGTAGCTGTAAGTTTTGAACAGGCCACGATTGATAAAACGAGCAACAGGAGCCAATTCTAAGAACATCCAGCATGTAGGTTTAAATGAACTGTCTCATATTATCACTGGATTTTTCAGCACTCTGAATGTTGTCATTCTCTAAGCTGTGGCTGCTTAACACGTCTTAACACAAGGTAGAGCTTGTAAGGAGAAACAACTTGCATATATTTTCCACAGGTCAGTAGTGTTTTGTTGGTCACTTGGTTTGTGTGTTTTTTATTTTTCGTTAATTTGTAGGAGGATTTGATGTCTGCTTTTTATGATGTTCAAAAATTATTCAGATGACCATTTATCTTTATGGAGGAGATCTGTATCTGCACAGAAAGGACATGGAAAGACCTAACGAGGGTCTTCAGCACAGAAATGGCTTCCACCCCAAAAATTGAACATATTCATGCTGTAACAGTACTTGCAGCCCTGACCTATATGGGAAGAGTGAAGGGAACACTTGTATCAGGCTAAGTAGGAGCTTAGACTGCATCAGCCAGTGCTAGAAGAAGCTCCAGACCCTTTGTTGTGTAGCCTGCTAAAGCTTTTATATACAGATGGATATACTCATACACACATTCATTATTTGTTTAACCAGCTATTATCTTTGTTTCTGTATTTCATTATGAATAAACATTTTTAGCATCTGCTGATTAAAAAAATTACTATCATTTTGTGGCCATATGTATCATACAGAAAAGCTGCATGAAGAATAAATTTAGTTTAGTAGTCAAATAAATTTTTAAGAAGATATTTATATACAGTAGCTGGAACTTGTCTTGAAAAGAAAACAGAAAGAATGCAGAAGACCATGGGGCTGATATGGGGGTGGTAACTGAAGATAACAACAGAAGCAAGAAGAAATGGTTTTGGATTAATACCATGCCTGCAAAAAAGAATGGCCAAGCTGCATCTAAAAATAATATTCATGAACACATCATTGCAGGATATAGTCACAGTAGTATACTGGACTTCAACAACACTACCAGCAAAAACACCCCACAACACAATCAAAAAAAAAAAGTGCAAAATACATGTTTTCTGTTTTCACCAGAAACCAGAACAGTGGCTTTCTGCCAAATGCCAGCATAGGAGTTACTTTGCACTATAAAATATCTTTGTTGCAGCAGCCACCATGCTGCAACACTTGTTCACTTTGGCAAGACAGGTCTTGGATTGTTTTCTATTACCCCTTGCTTTCTCACAGAGTAAACACACTAGCCTGGTTCATAACATTAATCACAGTTTTTAATTTGGATCCCTATTAGTTTTGTTAATATTCAGAGCAGCCCTGCCAGAGACAAAAGCAATAGCTCCAAGGCAACAGAAGCTGTTCACTTCTCTGGTTAATAACACTTCCCAGCCTCGCTCTCAGGCTGATGCTGAGTTACAGAGGTGCTTGCTGGATCCAGATGCCTCTCTGTTCCTCTTCTTTCTCCTTCAGTGCACGCAGGGATGTGGAAAAAGGGGGGACGTGGAGCCCAGGCCGGAGTCGGTGGCTGCAGGAGCAGCCCAGGTGTGCCAGGGGAACAGCAGCACAGGAGTCTCTGTACTCGAGCTGGGACACACCACTGCAGCCTGGTCCTCTTCCCGGACACCCGAGCAGTCAGCCAAAATTACCATACAAACCAAGTGGACCAGGGATCCTTGGCTGCACTCTGCTACGTGCTTCCTCAGTGGCTTAGCATTTCTTAGAACTCTACTTGAGTGATGTCAGTCACTCTCCGAGTTAATTAGTCTGCTTTCAATTACTAGGATAATTAACACCTCATTTAAAGCAGAAAATAGTTCTCTTAATTTCAGTACTCTATCACTAATTTTGAGTTTGCCTCCAGCCCAACAGCTCCCAAAAGCCTTGACCTGATAGTGCTGATTGGGATCATTAGCCCAAACAAATTACAATATTACAAAGACTTTCCAGCTCTGTCTATTCTAAGTTTTGCAGGATTTTTCAGGACTCTCAACACATATTTTCTTCGAAGAATACTCAGGGCATTGCAGAAGATTCCCTATAAAGCCATACAGAGAAAAGCTCTGCTGGCTGCAGCAGTAGCAACACAAGTTACCACCACACGAGATACCAATTAATTTAGTTATTTTTTATTTTCATAGGAAGTATAGAAAGGTGCTGATTCAGCCAGCAATCAACCCTTCAACAAAACCATCTTCAAAACTGAACCTGTACATGGAGAGGGGTGAACCTGAGTCACTTGCCTAGACAAAAGCACTCTGTTTAGTGGGAGATTTTTTCGCTCCAGGTGTTACAGTAAGGGAGGTGGGGAAGTTTGCTAATATGTGGAGAGATCTGCAGGAAAGAGAAAACCTTCAAAAGCATAGTTTCTTCAAGAAATCAAGGTAACAGAACCTGTATTTTGGAGAGATTCTTATTCAGTTTAAAGCTGAATGGAGACAGATTTTCCTGTGGAAAGGCTAAACAAGCATTTAGATCTCTTGCATTTCATTTGATGAAAGCAAACACCCCAGGAGGCAAAAGCTATTTAACCTACAACTAGCAATCACTAATATTTCTGATTATATAAGGGACCCATTTTCACATAGTTAAAACAAGTATTTCTCCTTTCTGCTTTGGTGTTTTAATTCAATTGATTTTCAGGAAAGACATTTTCAATACAACTAAACTTTCATCATGACAGTGACTGTGATGTACAGTGTCATTCAAACATGTGCTCATTTTTGTATTCCTTCACTTAGACTGGGATAAGCTTGTGGGGTGCTCAGAAGCTGAATAAAGATTTCTGTTCATCAAAGCAAAGATTTCTGCAGATTTGGGGAAAATGCCTGTACCACACTGCTTGAAGGGTGCTATGTGATTGAGTTATTAAAGACGGAATTATCATGCTGTAGCCAAAATGGGGATGTTAAAAATGAATGACAGTCCTGCCTGAAATGAGTATACAGCTACACATGCAGCCTTAATATTCTTCTAGCACTGCTTGGAGCTTTTGCATAAAATTTCTTGCAGCAGGAACTTTTGGTTGCTTGACAGATTCAAACTGACAGTCTACAGGTGAAAAGCTTTCTGCCACACTTCAAGTCATTTGGGTCATTCAGGACCACAACAACAAGGACACCTTATGTGTAGGCACCCACCTTGTTAGGGCTAAGCTGCAAAAATCCTCAAAAAAAAGTCTTCATTGACTTAAGCAAGTTTGTGCCATGCTTAAGAATGTGCAGAATTTGATTCCATGCACAGGGCTTCCTTCCACGTTTGATTGCTCATTTTTTATTCAGCAAGAAAATAGCCTGTTAGTTGTCAGCAAGAATAAGCTCTCCAGCACTAGAATTTTGAGAGCAGTTGTTGCTTTTATAAAGAGAGGCACTAACTTGCAGCCAACCTCCTCCTTTTATTCTGGCCTTGATACAACTTTGGAAGTGTTATTAAGAATTTAAATCCTAAACAGAGTGTATTCCATTTCTTTCCTGAACATTTAGGTATTTATCTTACCTGTTTAAAGTAAAAGATTACCTTTTATTCCCCCCCTACAAAATAAATGAATAGAGCAAAACTAATATAAAGCATGCAGGTAACATTGAGCAGTTTGCTTTTATGTGCATCAAAGAAAATCATCCAGGCCCAGAAGAGACACCAGACAGAAAGATTTCCATTTGACTACAATGCTCCCTAGGACAATGTACCTCAAAATATACTGCTTTTTTCTTAGGTTCTCAGCCTTCATATAGAACATAAAAATAGAGAATATCACTGAAAGACTCAGTGATTTGGTCTAAAGATTGCACCAATGTACTTCTTGTGTTAGTACCTTTTTGATAACACAGCCACATTCTTTATTGTAGTGAAAAATGAGGTGGTTTAATTTACCTGCTTATATTTCCCAGAACTGTGATCATTGTGATATCCCTTGGAAACATGCTAGACCATTGCAAAAAACCAGCTGAATTTTATGGCAAACACATATGACATCAAATTAAACCTACAAACAACGAATATGGTCAAGACCAATCAGAGTTAGGAATCTGGTTTTGTTTCTACCTTAGTAGTCCAGCATAATCCTTAGGTTATGGGATATGCTCTGCTATGTCATGCTATGTGCTTTCCAGACATTAATTCCTTACAGTGGAAATTGCATTGGGAAACAAGAATTGTTTTAGTCTGCCATGCTCTGCAGAAAGTTATCTTGCATGGCACAGAACCAGTCCCCCATTGCACAGGATTTGTGGGTTGCTCTTTGGAGAGGCCACACAATCTTCACTGCAGAATTAAGGCATTCCAGGTCATTCTTTTGGTGTTAGATGCTTAGTAGGTGCTCTGGATCTGGCTATGATTCACATTTCAAAGAACCCTTAAAATATTATTTTACTAATTTCATAAATATTTATATGGTATGCAGCAGGGAAGGAGCAGTCCTGATTACAAGCTACTCACAGGAGGCACCACTGCAATCCAAGTGCTAAAAACCCAGATTGTTACAATTGTGATTGATTAATACCTTGAGCTTATGGAGAATTTTAGCACTTGTCACAGAATTATGGTGTCTTAGTCATCCTTGTATTGACAGAATGTTTGAAAAAAGTCACCTCCTTCAAATAAACCTAACAATAATGCTTAACTTATGGATATTGCAGTGTTTGTTGATCAATATTTCAAACACTTTGCATTTGAATGTATATTTTAGGTAGCTGTTTATACCATGTATACTCTTTTCCTTATTTACTTCTGTGTTTCCAAACCTGAAATTATATTTATCATTTTATTCTGTGTTTCCTCCCAGAACAAGGTGATTTCTGGGTGAAGAAGTGGACTACCACAGCGACTGATGGTCCCTGCCAAAGGAGCAGCCGTGATTCCGCTCCCACCGCAGCAGTGACAGAGACTCTGGACTCTGCACTGTGCTGTCCCTCCAGCAAGGCCAGAACAAGACACTTCCTTCTGTATTGCTCCCCATTCTGCTCACAGACATCCCAGCTTGGCATCTTGAACAAAGTAACTTTTGTATAAAATATTTGCTGTAGAACCAATACCAATCTGGAAGGAAATACCTCGTCTTTGTTTTATCACAGGCTTCTCACCTGCACTTTAATAAAATAGTTTGCATTATGACTGCACTAAGGTTGGGATATATAAAATTATATTGTGCTGAATGTGTCCAACTCTCAGCTTCAAGGAGATTTGGAGACACTCAACACCTCTAGCAGAGTTTATCAGAGGTTGGTACATAAAGTCCAGAATGCCATTAAAATATGCTTTGGATCCATACTTAAGTGGTCAGATAGTTGGATGAGGTGATCACTGAGGTCCCTTTCAACTGAACTATTTTATTTTAGTCTAAATTTTGGTTACTCTATCCATATACTCCTAAAGGTGCCTATGGAGGAGGCATATTGGTCTGTCTAGTTGTTCTATTTTCTGGATCATTTACTTTTTATAAAACCAGAAGTACTAAAAGAAAATTTTCATTTACAAAGTTAAAATACACGGTTTGATCTGCTCTCCCTGACAACTTGCTTCCTGTTGTATTCTTTGCAAAATTGTAATGTTTCCCTTTGCTCATCAATTCCAGAAAAAAGCATATAAAGTCATTTAGAAGTGGGGTGTACCCCTATGCCCAAAGGACAAGTCAGGCTGTCAAGTAGGTACTAACATGAGTACAACCATCACAGCTCAACTCCTGGCTTGTCAGCAAAACCACAGCGATTATGTGGCACAATAATCTTTGCTTGAATAATACCTATTTGTCAAAAAACAAAAGCAGAGAAACATTTCTTATTTGCTGAAGTGTCTCAGATTTAAAGGAATTGAAACCTCTTTTTTTAAAAATTATTTGGTCTAAATAAATACACAACATTCTACACAATCAAAATTATTTCTTTTCCACAGTCACTTTTTTCCCCTACTACCCATCTGACAATATTATTTCTTTGTTTTAACATTTTAGATTGCTCTAGAAAACATATTACTTTAGATTTTTAAATTTTTTTTAGGCTCCCTTTTCCTCCTACATTAGAATATTAAAATCACAAAAACTTTCACATGTTAGAGAAACTATACAATTAGCCATCAGAATCACTGAAATGTAGCTTGAGGAATCAGAAAGGAATGCTCCTGCTGACAGTCTGTTTTCTGGCAGTCATCTGTGAAACTTTCATTAATGATGTTCATTGTTCTGTCTACGTTACATCTGTGTCATGAAAGTACCTTTAATGTTTTAAAGATACTGGGAAAATTCCACTACATGCAATATCCACTGACATGGAGCACACCAATTCAGTGTGATATATGATTAGAAAAGATAAGTACCAGTCTGTTCAGCTGATATTCAGATGTGAAATGAAGTCATGTAATTGTAAAACAGGGTCAAATTAATTCACAGTCATAGTGAGCAATTGTTCACTCTCATATGCATGATGTTTTTTATTATTTCCTCCTTTAGGCATCTTATAAGTGAAGGACTGAAATTTCAACTCTATTGCTTTCAGAAGACTAAAGTTATTATTTTGTTTTCTGTGTTTATTTATTGTATGACATTTCTTTTGGCTTTTTGGTTTTGGGGGTTTTTTAAATTTATATTACTGAAATTGTTAAACTGCCCTGGTATGCTAAAAATATAAAAATTGTGGGTAATACAGTGAAAAGTCTAAATGGAATGTGACTGAACAGAACGTGTTTAAGAACTAAACCAACCTCATAATCAGTTTGGAGGTACTTCAGCAAAGATGCCAAACTTCTCAGAGAAAAAAACATTCAGTGGATGTGTGCAGTTGGCAGAAGTTACAAGTTAAGAAAAAAAATACAATCTACTCTGTAGCTCTCAAAGGTTTTGTGCAGCACAAGGAAATGGGCAGACAGAAATCTTAATACTTAGTACAGAAATATTTAGTACAGTGACTCTTCCCTCCTGTGAGCAAACAGCCAGGCTCACTATTAAAAGGTTTGCTTTTCGTTATGTCAGCAAGAAATTATTTTAGCAAGAACTTTGAATTTAAAAACACAATACTCATAGCTAAGACAGACTTTTTTTTCAAACAGCTAAAGCTCAAGGAAAAAATATGTTGTGGGGTTTTGTTTTGTTTGTTTTTTTCCCATACGGAATCTTTGGGAAGCTGTTATACTTGGCCAAATATATGCATGCGTATGTATGCATATATATATATAAATACATGCATTTCATATACATATATTTCTCTTTTTGCCAGCAATAAAATGTATCTTGAAGAAAAGAGGTTATGGACATACCCATCTACTGCAGCCAAGGGATCCACAAGGGTGCCTGGGATCCACAACACAAGTACGTGTGCACAGTGACTATTATCAAAGATTTCTAAAATCCAGTAATTTCTATTGACAGCATTCTTGCTGACTTTCCAAATTTGCTTTCTCCTGTCCTCTCTCCCCTAAGCTCTGCAGGCAGGCAGGAACCCCCTCCCTTCCCTCCCTCCTTCCTCTCTCTTCCCATTAGAAATGTCACTACCCCATCTGCTGCCCCTGAGCTCACTCGGGCTGGCAGGCACTCACAGGCAGAACGAAGGAGCTGGAGTCATTCAGCATAATGCGCTACACACACCCTTCCAAGGCAACTGCTAGCACTTTCCACCAAGAAAAAAATGTTGTGCAGAAGGGATTTATGCTGCTGTGGTTCTCCTTTGATGCCTGTGAGACACATCAGGACACGTCTCCTCCATCATTAAATCCAACTCCTTCTTGCTGCAGAGACCATGTAGTTTATTTGTTCCATCTCAGTGTCTGTGCTTTGTGTCATCCAAGCTAAGTGGTGACCGAGGGAATTGCTTCCCTGGACACAAGAGATGCTGCTCTAATACCTGAATTACATGGAATTATCTTTGTGCATCTATCTCAAATGATGTTACCATTTCAGCCAACAAATGTACATGTTATTGTGGTCAGCAGGTTTTCACTCACTTGAAATGATGAATACTTTATGGTTTTCATCAAATAAAACTGTAATAACACAGCTCAAAGTGTGCAGTCTTATTGGAAACCACATTGCACAGGAACTGCTTCTTCTCATAATTACATATTTGGCAACAGAGGGTGAGGGGGTGAAGAAAAGCTCTTTTCCCATCTGCAGAAAATCCTGACAGCCTCTTAAAAACAACAGTAATGAGGGAGAGAAAAAGAGGTGTTTGTGAAGGCTTTAGATATTAATTTCACATAAATACGCCAAACACAAAACCTTCCTTGATTTACTTTTGTTTGCATGGGAGGAGGCTTTGCACATTTCACTGGAACTCCTGGTAAAATACAAGGATCTCAGGGCATGTAGCTCTCACAGAATGTTTTAAGAAAGAAATTTTATTTGGTTTATTTCACAGTGTTCACACCATTCCAACTCCAGTCAGAGACAGAAAATGAAGAAGCAAAAAATGGATCGAAGTTTACTGGACCAATAAAGTGAAGAAAAGGGAAACATTCAGATCAGTCTTCACGGAGCCCAAGTAGCTCACTTCATCCAAGGGAAACTCCTCTTTGCTGTGGAGCCCTGAATATGGCCTCAGGGTAGTTTGGAAAGGAAATAAATGATAACTGTTGTCAGCTCTGGACAGCAGAAGGAAGGATGTAAAACTTTTTAAAAACTCTGTCCCAGGAACCAGACATGAAGAGTAAAGCTTTGCCTTCAGCTCAGCCCTTCACCCTACAGTATCACAGCAACTTCAGGGTAAGCTGCTTCCATGATCTAACATTTTACAAAATCTGTATCTTCTTGTCCAGGGGAGAATGTGTTGTGGCAGTCACCAGCACTGGAATAAGAGAGAATTTCCAGTCATAAAAGTAGAAAACTTGAGGCCTTTGAAAAGTCTTTGCTTTATAAAGTGTGGCTCCTGTGCTCTGCCTTGCTGTCCTATGCTGGCATGTACAATTATAACCCTTCAGCTGGAGATCTATATTAAAAAAGTCTGCAAGGCAAGATACTGAGTGCATATGTTTATCTGAAAATGTCTCTGTTCAGAGACAGAAATTCTATTTGTACCTTTACATGTACGGTAAATTTTCTGTAACATCCATAAAGCATTAGAACACGCTTATGTAAAAGAGCACATGAATGTCTTTGATCTCCAGAAGTGTTAATCTCTCTTACTTGTGTTACTTGCTGCTTAATAAACAAAATATTTCTCCTAACACCCCAAATAATTCAGGCCAAAAAAAAACTCAGGACACCTTGTCACTGAAGATGATTTTGAGACTTATGGTTGCTGAATGCCATGAAATGAATACACAGGGACATAATAAGGTAAGACTGTTCCTTAGGTCAATGATTTGAAGCAGACACTATTTGAAATAAGCAAAACAGAAGAAGAAAGGTAAGTATTGCTTGTCATGCTCTCAGGCTGCTTCTTGACTGGTATTTCAGGTTAGGAATAAATTGATCACAACTGTAGTAAATCAGTTCAAACATAAGCAGAACATGCTGTGATACTCCATCTTGGACTAATCCTGGAATGGTCTGTGGACTGAGTGAAAGCAGAGATGCTTTGCCACCATCACTTACATGTAATCATGGTTTCTAATCTTCAGTCATTATGTAGTTCTACTTCTGTTTTTACTGACTCTTAATCATTTTGCTTTATTTAGCCAAACTACCTATGATTAAAACCAAGTTTTTAAACGGAATATCTACAAACGTGGGTGTGGAGTTTTTTCTTGAGTTTTCTGATACCAAGTTTAAAAATCATCTTTCTTTAGGTATAGAATGAGACTAAAAGCTTCACTTCTAATTTGCATGCTTGGTATTTAGCAGTCTGAAAGAGGTTGATTTGTTCTGGCTTTTAATTTTTCCCAGGCATTTGAAAGCAATCTGCTAGACAGCATGAAATAGTAGCCAGCACAACATGCAGCTTCAGCAGCGTCCTGTTAGTTGGGGAAAAGTCTCTGAACTCACGAAGTTCACCAGCCCTGCTGTCTGGGGGCTGAGCATGAAAACAGGACAGCACTTTTCCTAAGGAGAAAACCTCATACTCCACCAAAGTCTGACTGAAGGTTTTGGGTGCAGAGGAGCATTAGAAAGGGCAGGTGGAAACTCAGTGTTGGCTGCCCAAGGGGCAGAAGCTACAGGAAAACTTTAGAAATTCCTTAGAGGAATAACTGAGGAATAGATCAACCTGTTGTGTGACACCACCCTCCCGCTTCTGGAGGACACAGTTTGTGTAGCCTCTGCCCCTCGGATGCTGAGCAAGAGCTAAAAACATTCTAAGGGATTGCAGTTGCAGCTCTGGATGGCTAAATTCAGCTGCATTGTATCAGTGTAACCGGAAAAAAAAAAAGTGTTCCACTTTGGATGTTATCCACATCAGCTAATACCACATAACAAATTATTACTCCTCTGTTTCAGCTTGGTGTAAACAGAGTAGAACAATATGAAACATCTGAAGGAATATCAGAAAATAACAGGAGAATAAAAACCATCTCTTAAACTGATTGTACAAACAAGTTTTATTGTTACAAGAAAAGAAAAAAAAAAAAAAAACAAACAAACCAAAAACCACCCCCACCACCTCACAGCAGGGTTCCCAAATTCAATTGCTGTGTTATTTTAAATTGAATACTGATGAACTTCTGATTCTGGCACTTCAAAACTTCAAAACTTCTTGATTACTTTAGCTCAGCCTGAAGCACTCAACTTTATTGTAACTCAAGGCACAGCACCAAAATGCAAGACCAGCCTGACATCTAGTCAGCGTAATTCTGTGGGTTAATCAGGATGCCTGATTCCCAGAAATTTTGGGCACATTGACTGAGCAACAAATTATGGTTTTGTTACAAATGAGAAAGACTATATCTTATAGCTTCCCAGACAGCACATGATGTATTCTGCCTCAGGAAATTCAGTGTGCATATTACTTCACAGCTTGGATTCCAGTTGCTCACAGAAGTGACCTCCATACTCTGGAATTTTTTTGAGAAGTTTGTTGCTCTCAGAAAGGATCTTGTTTTACTATCATGGTGAAATTCAAGCATATGAGCATATTATTCTCAGAATCATCAGAGAATGCTTGCATAACAATAATATAATTGCCCTAAAACAAGCAAGGGGAAAAAAAAGAAAATTAGTCCACAATACTGCCTGCTCTTGTCTAAGTGGCTTCTTGGAATGGTTCTGGTGATTTCTGTTAGAACTGAAAAAGACAGATTCCCATCAGGGACTGTTCTCATAGGTATAGTCAGGTATATAAGTGCATGAAAATAAAACAGTGTTCAACTTCCTTCTCATGGCCAGATTACTGAGGAACAGCATTTCCTGGTCTAGCACAGTCCCATCAGGAAGTGCCAGGTCTACCACAAGTTCCTCATCGACAGGAGGACAGCTCATGGCAGAAAATGTTCCTGTCCATTCCTAGCTCTGGGGCTACAGAGCTGTTGGACTGTTGGAGGCCCATGAGCTAAGGGGGATGGTGGAGATTTTGGACCAGTAGGAGCTCCTTAGAGACATTTTTAGGGATTAATAGGATTGATAAGGGTCTTGGAAAAGCTCAGACAACTGATGAGGCTGTTGGATGAGAATGGCTTAACCTGAGGACTGGTGCTGCCCCTGGTTTAACAGTAGAGCACTGCTTTTACTTTTTGGATATTGTTGTCCCGTTTCAAATCTTTGAAAATGGTTTCATGGAGTAAAAGGGCAGCATGTGAAGAGAATGTAAAATAAAGAATGAAATGGGCAAAAGGAATATGAATGGATTTACTCAAACGGGTAAAAAGAAAGAGAATAATTTACCAAACAAAACTGAATAATTAAGGTGACATTAACTGATTACTTTGGTCTTTTATTTTATAAAATAAAGGAAGAATGATAGAGGAATAATAACCTTAGAACATCTAGCATTTCAGAGATGCTACCATTTTATTGTCATCAATTCTATTATAAGAAAGTTTTCTGACATTTCCTCTTCTGTTTTCTAGTTTGGGTGAATATCTCTCTTCAGAAAAAAAAATATATACCTGTAAATATGTGATTTTACTATTATACAAAATGTTGAAAAGTACCTTTGGAAATGCTGTTCTTGAGCCTTTAATGTCAAATGCTGATGCAAGTGTTTCTGAAAAACAGAGATAATAATAATATAAAGAGTTACTTAACCATAAAGCCATCAATCAGACTGCCTAAATAACTTCAAAGCAATGTGGCATATCTCTCAGCAGCAGTTGCCAATGTCATTTACCCTTTCACTGATAAAGCCCTCATCTGGTTCTTCTCTCAGAGCTCTCACTTTTTGTTGAAACCACATTAGAAAATAGAAATTAACCACAGTGCTCCTGCAACATCTCCTCCAGACAAATCCTACTGTGATAACTCCAGTAATTTAACTTGTAATAGTAGTTCACTTGAATGGTAACTGAAGAGAGCTGATACTGATTTTTGAAGAAAGGAAAACATACTGTATTTTACCCTCCTTACAGGTCTTTTGGCCTTTAGTCTGACATCCTACCTGAATTCTCTGAACCTGAGCCTGTATTGTGTTAATACTTGTTAGCCCCTACCAAAGGATTAACTCTCCTCTACTGGAAAAAAAAAAAAAAAAAAAAAAACCCAACATCATATGTAGGTGTATAAAATCTCTTAAAAAACCCATCCAGACACATATCTAATAAACTTTGTTCTGGATATTAGTAGAGCCCACAGTGCCTCTCAAGTTTCCTGTTCAGTCCAGTCAAATGCAATCTTTCCGTGTCATTTTAGAGATGTTCACAACAAGTGTCATCATTGGATGAAGGATATTAGTAATCCTCATTTATAGAGACAGAAACTGCAGTACAAGGATGTTGAAATAAAGAATTTGAATATTTTCTACTTCAGCAGGGTTCTGGCACTGGAGAATTGCCTGCTCTGAGGTCTGCTGCCTGCCAAGCAAAGTCTAGATTGTGGAGATAAAAATCTGTTTGCATGGGCTGATTGCACCATGTATTTTCACACCAACCTCCTTTCAGCGTTCCGCACACTGAGTATTCATCGTCAGCTCCGCTGCAGAGGAGTTCTTTCCAGAGGAGTGCTTTGGCACCATCATACCAGACATTGAAGACAATCTTCAAAAAGTGGATGTCACTTCCTAATTAAAACATTGCAACTAAGAAAATGGTAACTGGTGGGGAGGAAAAGCATATATGGAGACATGCTGTTTAGAAAAAAACTAGATTTTGCCAATATATTGTATTTTTGTAACACTCCCACAAAATTAAAAAGGTATATATCTTGAAAACTGCTACTTCCAGAAAAAAGAAAAGCTATTGGTGTTTTTAACAACAAAAAATTAGTCTTAAAAATATTTGGGAGAAAAATTTCAAAGTCTGTTTTAATTTCTTTAGTAAAGGAAACAGAGTTCATTCAGCTCCACAGCTAACCTAAACAAGTGCTCAAATGAAGACCTTAGTTTTAAGCAGATGTTGCAAAGAAACTATCATGAATGCATCATAAAGATGTCCTTCTAGGGAAGCAAACCTAGTGTAGAAGGGGAAGTTTATGATACAGCCAGGTCCTAAACATTTCATTAGCTGAGGTTGCTGGCTTAAAGATCACAGTTAGGCAGTTAGGTTTGCACACAAAATCCAGTACCATCTCCAGGTTCTGGAACAGGCATATTTTTCATAGAAGTCCTGCCATAGTTGGATGGCCTGATGATACTCTCTCTCTCTTTTAAAAGTCTTGGCTCTTGTCCAGACCAGAAGACCAAAACACACATACACCTAAACTGTCACAGATTGGCATTTACAGTGACAGTCTGCATGCAGAGCTCTGGTAACTGCTCCAAGTAAAACTCAAACATATTTTCACAAATCATCATTTCTCTCCATAGCTATAGTTTAACCATTCCATTTTTAACCCCAGAAACCAATTTCCTAAATAACACAGCATTTAGGATGAAGTGTCAGTTTTTCACTTGTATTTAATTTTCAGCATTTCCAAAATATAATTATCTAGTTAAGAGAGACTCACTTGGAATCCAGGTAAGAGCAGCCTTCCAGGCAGATTTGTTCATCGTGCTGCAAGGTGTCAGATTAAACATGAAATCATGAGCTGTAGAATCTACAGAAAAAAAATCATTTCACATTGATAGTGTGAATAGGCTTCGCCATAAAAATAATAAGAATATACAGTTATACACACAAAAATACAAATTTTTAAATGCATTTAATACATATTTTGTATCATTGATTGTACATTTATTATGTATCAAATACATATTTTAAATGTATTTAAGATATATTCTATAAAATTGCTCGATATAATATATGTGATAAATATTAAATATGTTTTTAGTTATATTATTAATTATTTTTACATTTAGAAGGCAAAAACCAGTATCATATTTCTTTAAGCAAAGAGAAGTAAATTTTTGGTTGATGATATTTTGCACACAAATAACAGAGATAAAAGTACCTTTATTTCTCTTTTGAAGATAATACAAACTTTTTATTAGCACTAAACCAGCATGGTCTTCTACTGAAAATATCCCTACTTATGCTAATCATGCTGACAAAAACTAAAAATATTTTTAATGCATCAGCATATTTTTCAGGTAATGTAAATGAACCTTTGAGTAGATTTGCTCTGTGACTGACCCACCTTGCATTTTTAAAATACGCAAAATATCAGCCCATGACACAGACAGGGCAAGAGGGGACACACCATGCTGTCTCAGAACCTGATTGATACCACAGCCTGACAGAATATGACATTCCCTCTTTTTTTTCCACATACTTCAAGCTTTTGATTGTAACATACTGGTTAACTCAATAGGTATAATTTTTACAACAGAGTACTTGCAAAACTAGTTTAAACCCATTATCTTCTTACATTTCCTGAACAAAACCATGCCTATTTTACTTGAGAATAAAATTCTCTCTCTCCTAGCTGCTGGAACCAGCATTGTGGTAGGATTTATGCCTATGAAGTAAAATTCTTATACCAGGGTGATTAATAACAGAAATATACTTCTTTATCTTTTTCTGTATTCCTCAAAGAAACAAATTTGAAAGAAAATTCACAATCCCTCAGACTACAGTAATTATCCTGCAAATTTAACAAAAGGATTACCTATTTTTTTACTTACCACAAAAAGTATATGACATTTCAAGATCTGATGATGTACAAATGAATTCACTGACTCCAGGGGTGAATAAAATGAAAAAAAGGAGTCCAAACATAGTTACTTTTTTTGCTCAGTATTCGATGGTATAAAACTTCATTTGGGAGAAAAAGGAAGCAAATTCAGCACAGTCATCATCAGTCACATGTCTTCGGGGAAAGTTCTGCTATTTATCAAATTCTCTGCAATCTTTGTTAATTCTACTGCAGCACTGTCAGTTATCATCACACTAAATTTTGTTTAAAAAAAGAATTCCTACTTTTCTTGTCACATTTTCCTCAGACAATGCAGCTGAAACCAAGAGTGAAAAATTAAAGAGACAACTGTGTGAAATGGGGAAGTGAAATGACATTATGACTACCAGAAGCACGTAATGAGCAAGTTTAGTTGACTCATCAGGGGTAAGATTTCTAAAGGCATAATTTCACACACAGAGTTTCCTGCACATATTAAAGAAGAGAAAAATCCAGAACTGATGAAAAACCAAGTCCATTCTTTTATTTTTATGGTAGTCAGTACCTCTCATGGTTTTCATGTGAGCTTCTTACAAAGCTCACTGTGCTTTAAGAATACACCAGACATCTGAAGGAATGCAATTAGATGATGTATTTCAAAGGGAGCTGAATGCAACCATCTGATGTTATGATTTGCACAAAAACCATGACTGATTGTGCTCAGAGATGGGGGTAATTCCTAGATTAATTAAGGAAAGGGAAAATTTAATTAAAGCTGCCTGAAAATACCAAATAATTAACTACTACATGAAATAATTTACAAAATAAGACAAAAATTTGAAAATTTAATGCAGCTAGAGAATTCTCTTTAGTATTTCCAAATCTTTCCATAGACCACAAGAAGAGTCCCACTGGCCTGACAGACTTCAAAATTTTAAGAATTTTTCAGTATTTGGCTTTTTAGTGGGAATTCAAAGTTATATTTTGAATATAATATATATATATACCTTCCTGACAGACCTCCAGAGTACATACATCATACACAGATTTTTGCTGTTGTTTAGCAGGATGCTATAAAACATATAAGTTCCTTGTTATCATAGCAATAACACAGTTCTGTTTCAGGATGGACAAATTTTGCTTAAAAATAGTAAGACATACAGTGAAATTGAAATAAATCCGGAAGGCTGTAATAGTTGGAAAAAAGAAATGCAGTAGTGAGACAGTCACAAAGCAGCAATGAAACAGCTATGAAAGAAGAGCTACCTTTTGCACAGACAGCCAAAAAATATTCCTTTCTGCCACAAAACCAGTGGTGTGAAGGAGTTTAATCTGTGAAAAGCCAAGCCAGGCTCTCTGCTGAGTCTTCTGTCAGTCCAACAGGTTTAGCACAAGCCCCAGGTCAGTCTGAAGTGAGCAGGGGGTGGCAATGACCATACCCCACTGATGTACAAGATTTCCCAGCTGAACATGGGTCCCTCTGTGGCCAGCCTTGGTCTGGCATTGCTGCTCAATGCGTTGGGTGGCTGATGCACTCATGGGCAGAGTGGAAAGAGCACTGCAGATTGACAAGATTTTACATAAAGCTCTCTTAATATGAAAGAAGACAAACTCTCTGCTGAATTGACTTTCTAAACCTGGTTCAAGCATGGGTGTTTTTTTTCAGATACTTGCTGCAGAAAAGTTATAGATGAGGAATGAGTCCCCCCTGGTGGCTCAACAGACAGACACATGCAGAAACCTCCTGCTCCTTCCTTATTGCACTTTTATTGCACAAGATTATTCCAATGCTTTAAAAAGTCAGTGTAAGAAAGCTCAGTTAAAAGTATCTGGCTGGCTAAATGGGAAAACAGGAACAATAAGTACGACTGGTATCATAGCTAAAATATCCTGTATGACCATGAAGCCTACAACCTTGACCGCTGTATTTGGTCAAACTGTCATTAAATTAAAATATCCTAAATTATTTTTAAATACTTTCAGCAAATTCTGTTTTAGATGCTTGTGGCATTTCATGCCAACATCAATGCTGCTCATAGAAGTGATGTCTTGTGATGATCACTGAAGTCCCAAACCACTGTACTAGTGGTGTGAAGCATTTGTTCTGTTCCTTTCAAGTCAGTATGAGGATCACTGCAGAAGATTATAAAATTCTATACCCTTTAATTTTACAAAATCTTTTTTCTTTACTATCCTTTGCTTATGTATTCCAATCCAAAAGCAAGGCAAAAAGGAAGGAGAAGTGGAAAGAGCTACACAATAATGTTACTTCACTGGGGTTTTGTCAGTGAAATACTTTGTTTATTTTGAAATCCTTTGCAAGTAAATTCAGTAGGAACCAGCTCTCATATCCAATTAATTGTACATAAATTCAAGTCTAAAGAATTTAGAACTTCATACCTATGACTTTTAATTTTGCTACATCTGAGATGTTGAGAATAGAAGTTTATTCCAAGGTTCCTCACTGATTTGTGGTTAAAATCCTTAAAATAATTAATGATATTGTTATCTTCTTTCTCAGTGCATCCAAGAAGTGCTTAACTTACTTTTGATTGCTTTTCAAAATAATCACTTTGTATTTCGATTGTTGGCTGCAGATGAGTACATTGACCAGGTAAGCACTTATAAGTCATTAAAATCTCTCTCAGGAAAGAGTTATAATATGCATGATTGTAATACTCCATCACAGAAAAATAAATAACAGTACACCAGTATAACAGGGGAAAGTACTCAATTTCAAAGTGTTAGGCAGACAAAATTAAAGATTATATCCTAGCTTTTGGCATGTAACAAAATTTCACTTTAATGGAAAACTCTTTTAAGACATTAACCACATTTATTAAATAAAGACGTAATAATAATTTTCCTTGCAGGACCATTTGTGACTTTTTGAAGTAGATAGTTTTGCATCTGGAAACAGACATTTATTCCTTCTGATTCTGGGTTTAGGGTTGATGCTGAAGGCACTGTAATGTACAGGGGCCCTATATAAGGCATAAAACTGCATACACAAAATAAAAATACACTCAACTATTAGCATGAAGAATAGAAAACTGTGGACTCTTCTCAAATCCCCTCACCCTATCTTTGACAATGTTTATAGTGGAAATAGAAAGTCATGTCCAGGGATACAATAAAGAGGTAGAGGATTCATTTCCTCTACAGGCAACTGATTAAATGCTTGGGAGTCCAAACCAAGAGCAGGACACTGGCACATATCCAGTGGTGCACTGGTAGCATTTGAGGAAGAGTTTTTGAAATATAGAAAAAGTGCTGTGCATTACACTGAATATGCTTTGTTAAATGCTGTATGAAGTTTGGCTCAGTGATTTGATTTGAATACATCCCATTAAACCACTGGAGACTATTAAAATGTAGCAAACACATACCAGGTGCTATAGTTTTCCTGTGCAAACTATTATGTTGGAAATAACTCCCTGCCTCTTGCCAGTAGCCTTATGGTTTATTCTCTGCAAGCCAAGTTTAGGACTAAAAGTTACAGTTGTACCCTAAAGTATTCATTAAACTATTAAAATTGCCAAAAAGAAAAGAAAGAAGAGGATGAAGGGATAAGAAAGGGAGATGTCCTACCTGAGGCTCACAGTATGCACACTACAGCAACACTTTCCATGCTGGAATTCTAGAAAGGGAGACAGCTGGACATATTTTGTGGCTGTTTGCTCTTGTTGTCTGCTATTCCCTGCTTAAAATAGCTGCTTGCTGAGGTCTGTGTAGCTCTGGGATAATCTTATTATAGTGGATCCAACTCACAGCTAAGCACACTTGTCCCATTTCTCATGCAGGCTGCAGCAGGCTATGCTGTACACTGGGGAATGAAGAAATCCATGGTATGAGACATGAAGAAATCTGTGGTATGGCCACAGAACTCCAGAGCAACCAAATTACAGCAGCTTACCAAGTTTCCACCCTATTAAGTTACATTGAGCAGTTGTAATAATTCACGTCTGCTCTTAATTTTTACAGCACAAAAAGACTTCCATGAAGTTTCCATCACCTAAATCAAGCCTTCATGGTTCCATGAAAAAATTTACAGGTTTTCTTCATCTTTGCCAGTATGATGACTTTGGTTTGTAATAAAGCAAGGTCCAGTCAAATTAGTTAACTATTAATTCTACAGAGAGTGGTTAAGAGCGTGAAGTACCTCACAGCTTAAAAGATTTCTCTTTGAAGTACCAAAAAGGGATAATTTTCTCATAAAATATTTTTATATTTGCATGAAAAAAATGAGGGTTGTGGGATAACTTAATTTTAAAAATAACTTTAAAAAATTACAAGAAACTCTGTACTTTATAATTAAGAGCAGATATGGATTAATGTGGACAAAGCCAAAAACTGAGAGAGTGTCACCAGCAAGAAAATAACATGTAATAAATGCCTGAAAAGAAAAATTTGCATATATCCTGTTATTCAAAGGGAAAAGATAAAAAAACCAGTCATCTATTTCCTTTTTTGGAAGCATTTAAGGCTGGAAAGGGATAGGAAGAATGTATTTAATAAGGAGGCTTCTGTAATTTCCTACAGAATAATAGAATTAGCTACGTTGGAAAAGACCCATGAAATCACGGAGTCCAACATATAAAAGGTGTTTCCTTGAGCACCTCTGTTTGGGAAAGGAAAATAACTCTTGCAATTTCAATGGGGATCAGTTGGGCAAGTTTTGGTCCATGTCCCTGCACTTGATGGCATCCCATGCCTTTTGATGGCTTTCATTCTGGCCAAGATTTTTTTTCTTTTTTTTTTCAGTATCCATGCCATGGCTCTCATATCTTCCCCTCAAAGTTCTGTCTTCCTCCTTGACATTTTCCCCTGCTTTTGCAGCATCTGTGAGGATTGTTTTGGCATGTTTTGGTCCTTTGCACTGCACCTCCTTTCCTCCCAGACCATATTCTTGTAATCACTAAATGTCCCAATTTTCTGGTTTTTGGGATTTTTTTCAGATGCATTTCATTTGATCACATCTCCTTTCCAGAGTGTTTGTAAGTCTTTATTTTCTGAGTTGCAAGATTTCATTTCCCTTCCCAAAAGGAAATTTTGTTTCCCTTCCCAAAGGGAAACGAAATCTTGCGATTTCAATGGGAATCAACTGGACAATCTTTGGTCCATGTCCCTGCACTTCATGGCATCCCGTGCCTTTTGATGGCTTTGACTTTGGTGGAGATTTTTTTTTTCTCAGTATCCATGCCATGTCACTGATACATTCCCCTCAAAGTTCTGTCTTCCCCTTTGATCAGTTCTCCTGCTTTTGCAACATCTCTGAGGTTAGCTTTTGCAGGTTTTGGCCTTTTGCACTGCACCTTGTGTAATCCTGGTCCATTTTCTTGTAGTAACTAAATTTCCCAATTTTTTTTCCAATATCCATGCCATGGTTCTCATATCTTCCTCTCAAAGTTCTGTCTTTCTCCTTGATTTTTTCCCCTGCTTTTGCAGCATCTATGACATTATTTTGGTCCTTTGCACTGTATAATCCCAGTCCATTTGCTTGTAGTCACTAAATGTCCCAATTTTCTGGTTTGTTGTTTTTTTCTTCAATTGCATTTCATTTGATGGTAGGTCCCTTTCAGAGTGTTTGTAAGTCTTTCTTTTCTGTTTTGCAAGATTTCATGGAATTGGAATTTCCTTTTGGGAAGGGAAACGAAATCTTGAGAAACAAAAAAGAATGACCTACAAACACTCTGGAAAGGAGATATGGTGAAAATGAAATGCAATTGAAGAAAAAAAAAAGGAAATTGGGAAATTTAGTGACAACAAGCAAATGGTCTGTGAGGAAATGAGGTGCAGTGCAAACGACCAAAACATGCAGAAACAACCTCACAGATGGAGGCGTTCAAGGAAAGACTGGACGTGGCACTCGATGCCCTGGTGTCATTGGCACAGTGGTGTTTGGTCATGGGTTAGACCTATGACCTGGGCAGCCTGTTCCAAATTTTAATCAACCTTTCTGTGAAGAAATTCCACCTGATGTGGAACCTGAACCTCCCCTGGCATAGCTTGTGGACATTTCCTCTGACCGCTGGTTTCCTGGGAGATCAGCGACCCCCTTCTCGCTACAAGCTCCTCTCAGAAAAGGTCCTCCCGAGCCTCCTTTTCTCCAGGCTTAACAATCGCAGCTCTTTCAGCTGCTCCTCTCAGGACTTACCCTCTAGACCCTTCACCATCTTCATTGCTCTTCTCTGTACACACTCCAGCACCTTAATGTCCTCCCTGAATTAAGGGGCCCAAAACTGAACACAGTACATGAGGTGTGGCTTCACCAGTGCCGAGTAAAGGGGGACAATCACTGCCCTGGTCCTGCTGGCCACACTATTGCTGATAATCATTGATGCATTCCTGCTTTTCATAACAGATCGAGTGAAACTGGGACCAGGGCAAGATGTGTCCAGCTGCTATGCACAAGTGATTGGTTGGTCCTGAAAAGGCTGCTGGAGCTGTCAGCCTTCACTGTAGGCACTGCCTTGCAAACAAACAGTTTGTAAATCACTTATTTCAGAAAACTGGGCTCCTCCATCAGTATTTCTTTCAGAACCTCCACATGTACAAGCATGTTCTTTAGATCTCATAAATAGTTTCTTCCATATCATGTACAAGTTACCTACACCCAAAGAAATATCAACAACTTCCAGGGATGAAAATGTTAGCAGGCAGTAATACTTCTGCACTTAGTACTGGTTTTCACCAAGTGTATAAAATGGAAGAAAAATACACTAGAAGAAAACAGTAATTCACATAATTAGTAGGGTTGTTAAACAGACAAGGAGCTAACAGACTTTGGGAATTACCTGGTAGTAATTTGCTTATTGAAACACTCATACCACAGTCGATTCTCTTGCATTATTTATTAGTAGCAAGAGGGCCTGTTCTGATATATGCATTTTCTACTGCAGAAAGACATCAAGCATTTCAGAGCTTCCCATCTGGAAATGCACACAATGCACTAAACAATATCTTAAGACAGATTGCTCAGAACCCAGAGCAAAGAAGAAACACATCTTGGAAGTCTTTTTGGATTACAATCCCCTTCCTTTATTTTGATTCTAATGTGAATAACTGCTCTCAGCAATTCCAGGAATCTAAACCAGTCACATATGTGGAAGTATACCCAAGTTCTGTGTTCATTTTTGGGCCCCTCACAACACAAAGGACATTGGGGTGTTGAGTGTGTCCAGAGACAGGCAGTGAAGCTGGTGAAGGGTCTGGAGCACAAGTCTTAGGAGCTGGGGGAAGAGCTGGGGGAACTGGGATTGTTCAGTCTGGAGAAAAGGAGGCTCAGGAGTGATCTTATCAGTCTCTACGACCTGAAAGCAAGTTGTACCAAGGTGGGGATCTGCCTCTTCTCCCAAGTAACAGGCAATAGGACAAGAGGAAACAACCTCAAGTAGTACCAGGAGATGTTTAGCCTGGATATTAGGAAAGATTTCTTCACTGAAACAGCTGTCAAGCACTTGTATGGCTCCCCAGGGAAGTGGTTGAGTCACCATGCCAGAAGGTATCTAAAAGATATATAAATGTGGTAATTAAGGATATGGTTTAGTGGTGGACTTGGCAGTGCTGGCTTAATGGCCAGAATTAACGATCTCGAAGGTGCTTGCCAACCTAAATGGTCCTACAATTTCAAGTCCACAATCTAGGTGTAGCAGCAAACAACACAAAAGCAAGTAGAATATTGAGTATATTAAGTAAGTCTGGTCTTTTTTTTCCTAATATAAAAGTACTATCCTATTATTTTCAAGTTGCACATTGGAAGTATCAAGTATTTTTTCTGAGACTACATCCCAGACAGAATCATCACCTATCTTCTGGCAGAATTCTGGAATCTTTAATATTATCTTTAATATTAAAGAATATTAAAATATTCTTTCATATTAAAAATATCTGGGTGTCAGAAAGCCACCTACTAGCTTCACTTGCTTTTCACTATCAGAACACAAGCAGAATATTTATCTTCCATAGACAGAAATTGAGCCACTGGCATGGAGATATCTTATTCTTGCTGCTTAATTCTGAATTGGCCAAATCTCAAATTTAGAAATAAAAACTTTTTGCAGTCAGAAGGAGAAGATGATGATTTTGATATTGCCTATGGAGTACATAAATATAATTTTGGGGCCCTTCCTTTACCTTCTCCAGCAAACTCTAATTCCTGTTCTCCCTGGATTTGTCATTGGAAGATCAAGTCAACCTCATCTTTCAATTCAAGCACCAAAAGTGAGTGAATGCATCAGACAAAGATTACTTTTAACTAAGTGTAAAACATCGTTTCAATGTGGACAAGTAGCACAACCAGGTGACCAGAACTGCTTGTTCAATATAACTTGAACCTCACATATTCAATATAATTTTATGAAAACTTCATTTATATATTATTGCTACCCATGGAATGACACTGGCTTAACAAGACTTTATCACCCTTTTAAAATTATAGTTGTACCAATACAAAAAAACTGCTTCAAAAATATTGAGAAGGGACAATTTGCTTTTTAACTACTAAGGAAGTACATTGAGGGCAGTCAGAAAAGCAACATTCAAAACACTTGTTTAATATCATGTGTGGTGTCATCCTAGAAAAGGAAATTGAAATAATAGTATTGGAAGACATTTAGACTTTTAAATACAGTTCTTCAGCCACAACTTAGGAAAGATCTTGAAAGTTAGCTATAATTTTTTATTTGCAGGATCAGGATGACTACTAGCAAGTATCAGATCTTCTTATTACAAAGGGCACTGTTAACACAAAAGGATTAATTTTGGGTTTTTTTTCAATTCAGTAACTTTTATGTCTCAAACTATTTAGGCCCTTCATTCTTTGAAAACAAGTATCTGCCAGTTTATGTGCCTTCAGCTCAAAAATTTAAATCCAACTTCGACACACTCAAGGGAGAAGAACCAGTCTAGTACCACAAAAAGACCAGATTCCCCTTCTCAAGTTGAGTGAAAGGTGGCTTTCTTCACACTGCTGAAAATCAAGAGATGCGTTCTTTAAAGGCACAATTGCTTCCCCACCTTATGTAAATACTGACAGAATCCATTTTAACCATTAGCTGCTAGAATTGTGTTTGTTGATTCAAAGACAGCACCTCTTGTCAGTGGGATGCTCAGAATAAATCTTATGTCACAGTGCTTTCCCATGCCTAAGAAGAGAAGCTTCTTGCTCTCCACCTTTGGGGACAGGGTTGCTCAGAGTGGGACTTTAGTTTACCTGAGAGTACCTTTGAGAAGCTAGAACTGACTGCTCTATAAATACACAGGCATTCTCCCCATGTTCTTCTCTCCTCTGGGAGGGAGCTGTAGCAGGAATTCACAAGAATACCTGTCTGCTTTCCTGAGACTGCTCCTGGCTACTGATGGTCTCACAAAGGGAAGGGAAAGCCACGATCACTCCCTTTACACCATCACCAGCAGCAACAAAAAGCCTGGTATCTTTAGATTAAATACCATTAATATTTAAGACTTAACATCTTAACTACATACTTGATAGGAAATGAGTGTCTTTTGACACAGAGGTGGTGAGACTGCCACACAGCTCATGCATTTTATAGTTCTCTGGAGAGCTAACACCAACAATCAAACCAAGAATAAACAAACAATAGACAGGACTAAGCATCTCCTTTTTTTACTATATTTTATGTCATTAACTCTAAAGAAATCCTCACATTGTTTGCAGTATTTTTTAAAAGTGTCTCTTTTTATACATTCCAAAATGCATATGGAAACCTCCAGCTACCGGATACTTAAGCAAATGTAATAGATTTTTACATTCTTTCACATACATAGTACTGCATTATGGACAATGATACTGACATTATCTTCAAATTATTTCCTTTCATCAGCTTCCTTTACTGCCTCTAAATCCTCAAATTTAAAAAATGAGGATTTGTCATAGCCCATGAGATGGTTATAATCCTGAGGATTTGGGAAAAGTGTAGGATTAACAAGCATTGACTTTGTTTTAGCATAAAATGTTGTAAACATCTTGGAGATGTCTGGAATCTTTACATCTTTCTGATGGAAAACAGTTGCTTTTTCTGCCAAGATGGCATTGTAGGTAATGGCTGTATAGGTGTCCACTTCATCTTTATAATAGAGCCGGATCACATAACCTTTTGTAAGGAGATGCAAAGTAACCGGAGTTACAAATGTAAAAATCCCGATCAGCCCATAAAAGGCAGCTTGGACCAGCAAACTTTCCACTCCAATGCCACTTTTGAGCATGATGTAGGGCATCATGAGCAGGTTGAATATGCTCGTGGAGTAAGAGAAAAACTTCACACCTACATAAAAGAAATCAAAGAAAATAAAGGTTAACACTTAGGACCAAAATTTTCTCTACAATTACCTGTAGTTTTCTACCACATAACACTGCCATTACTTGAGCTGCTGAAGTTGCTGAAAACCCCTTTCCCTGTTTTTTTAAGCTTATGGAGAAGCCATTGAAAGCTCAATCTGCCTCACTGCCACTGTTCTGATTGGTTTGCACCTTCATGCTGGGTTTATCAAAGCTGGCTCTATTTCTGTGATGCAGTCAGCTATTAGCTGTCATGCACACATGAAATTTTTTTCTGCCTTCACAGGCAGAAGAACTGATTTGCCTGAGAGACTTGACTCCATTCATGGACACGTGTAATGGTGCTCATTGAAGAGATAGCAGACAGGGAATTTCTCTCATTAACAACTAATGTTGACATTCAGTGTGTATTACAAAGAAGCCAGCTTGGCTGCCATGCACAAACCCTGGGTTACTCCCCACCCATTTTCCATGTGGCTTGAAAGACAGGAGCCAGTGCTGTGGACTACCCACAGTCCTTAAACCACCCTGAAAACCAGGAGCCCAAGATGCTCTGACAAGTAAGTATGTCAGGACACATTTCAAAGATGTGTATCAGAAAACATCCGATGGCTTTGCCTTTCACTAGGTCTTTGTAATATTCACTGGCCAAAGAAAGAACAGCAAAGTCACCTTAGGGATGGAGCTCTTCATCACAATACCTGCCTGCCTGGGAAGCATTTCAGGAGCACTTCCAAGCACACGGAATGTAAACAGCAGCTATAGCTCATCTTTGTTGCTTACTGGGTTGGTAAGCCACCCCAAGGGCCTCAAGAGAGGCCAAAGAAGGCTGAGGGGTGACAGATGAACAGAGCTCCCTGCACACCCAAGCAGAGAAGCAGAAACCAAGCACCACCACTACCACTGTTTTTTGTACGTACAATCCAGATTGTGGCAAACTTGGAAAGGAGAACACTCACTTTTAATGTTTAATTTTAAAGTTACTGAATACTGTTAAAACTACAACAACAAAAAAAAAGGCAATATAAACCACTTTGAGTCACATACCCAACACTGTCTTTGCCAAATTTCCTTTATAAACTAATCTTCCATGTTCTGGGTGATCATGAGGGGAGGATGTGCTGAGGCTGCGGACAGCCACTCCTTGAAAAGATGCAACCTGAAAGATGAAACCAGCACAGGAACACCAGTATTACACTTACATGTACCTGTCCATGCATATACACACATATATGTACATGTATACACCCAAAGTTTCTCCTTGCCCTGAGCCTACCCCCAGCATTTCAAACTAAGGATTAAAGTTAGGTTACACTCCCAAGCATGCCAAAAGCTACAACTAATATGCTGCCTGACTGTTTTAATAACTTACCATGTAAATATCCCAAACTAGCATGAAATATTTGCAACTCCATTACTGATAACTGAGGTAGCAATCGATTTACACACAGCTTTGCAGAGAGACATTCATGGCATCTGTGCTCATCACATCTCTGTCTGATCATAAAATAACACAATGGCCTGGGTTGAACTGGGCCTTAAGAATCATCCAGTTCCAACAGCCCTGTTGTGGGCAGGGACACCTTCCACTACACCAGTTTGCACCGATGCTTGGCCTTAAGCACCTTGAGGGTTGGGGCATCCACAGCTTCTCTAGGCAACCTATTCCAGTGCCTCACCAATCTCACAGAAAATGATTTTTCTTTCCTAATATCTTAGATTAGCTAAATAGCTTCCTTTAGATTAGCTAAACATACTCTCAGTTTTAACCCATTCCCCATTGTACTGGCACTTCATGCCCTTTAAAAAGGCCCTTTTCCCTACAGGACTTTATTGGAAGCTCCCTTCAGGTACTTGGAAGGCCACAATTCGATCATCCCGACGCCACAGGGATGGGGCTGTCTCTTCTCCAGGCTGAACAAACTCAATTGCCCCATTCACCGCAGGAGAGGTGCTACACGCCTCCAGTCATTTCGGTGCCTCCTCTGGATCGCTCCAGCAGGTCGATGGGGCCCCGGAGTTGGACAAAGCACTCCGGGGGTGGGTCTCACCTGAGCGTATCAGAGGAGGCACGCCCCGAGGAGCACCTCGCTTTCCTCCTCAAAATCCCCTAAAGGCAAATCCGCCAACCCCAGGGCCGGGGGACAGGAACGCTCCCCCCGCTCCCACAGCCCCCGCACAGAACCTGTCGGGGCCTCGCAGCGGCAGCGGCGCGGAGGCGGCAGGCGGGCTGCGCGGCGCCCCGCAGCCATGCGGAGGCGGGGGCGCGGCAGGCGGTGGCGGCGGCGGCGGGCGCGGCGCGGAGCAGCAGCAGCGGGAGCATGGCGGCGCCGCGGCCGCACCGGGGACACGGCGGGCGGTGCCACAGCGACAGCCCCCGGCGCGCCGCCGCCACGCCGCGCTTTGGTTCCGCCCGCAGGAAGGCCCCGGCCGGCTCCGCGGCGCCCCCGGCGGCACCTCGCGTTCAGCCGCAGAATGGCACAATCACCTGGGCTGGAAAACTCCTCTGAGGGCAGCGGGTCCGACCTGTGGCCAGCACCACCGCGTCAATGTGACCATGGCATTAACCGCCACATCAAACCATCCCTTAAACTCCCCCAGAAATGGTGACTCCACCACCTCTCTGGGCAGTCCCTTCCAGTGTCGAACATTCTTTCTGTGAAGAAATTCCTCCTGATGCCCAACCTGAACCTCCCCTGACACAGCCTGAGGCCATTGCTTCGTGTCCTCTCGCCAGCTGCCTGGGAGAAGAGGCTGACCGCACCTATCAATCTCCTTCCAGACAGTTGTAGGGAGCCATAAGGTTTTCACTGAGCCTTCTCTTCTCCAGGCTAAATTACCCCGGCTCCCTCAGGTGCTCCTCATAAAGCTCGTGCGGCAGAGCCTTGACCCAGCCTCGTTACCCTCCTCTGGACAGCGTTGTTGTGCACTAATTGAGAGGCTCAGAACTGGGCACAGGACTCGAGGTGCGCTGAGCACATCACCGCCCTGTTCCTGCTGGCCACGCTATTCTCCACACAAGCCAAGATGCCACGGGCCTCCCTGGCCAGCCGGGCGCGCGTTCACTCACGCTCAGCCGCCGCCGGCCCACACCCCCGAGCCCTGACATGGCGGGCCCCCGGGAACTACGCGCCCCAGCATGCACCGCTCGGCGCGCGCAGCACGCCGGGAGCACGGGCGCCGCACGGGCGGAAGCGGCCCGTGACCCGGGCGGAAGCGCTCGGAGGCAGCTGGGCCGACAGCGCGGCCCTGCGAGCGGGGCGGAGGGAGCGGCGCCCACGGGTGAGGGGCGGCCGCGGGAGCGGGACCCCGCCGGGGCCGCGAGGGACTCCCCGGGGGCGGGGCGGCCCGTCGGGCGGGGAGCGGGTAGCCCCGGCAGGCGGCCCCGCGGCGGGCAGCGGGCCTCGCCCCGCGGCTGGCGGGGGGGGCGGGCGGGCGGAGGGGCCGGGGCCGCCGGGGTGCGCAGGGCGCGGGGCCGGGCCGTGGTGTGGTGCTCCCTCTGAGGGGATGGCGAAAGGCGCGTTCCTCCTCCGAAAGGCTCTCTTTGGAATCCCGGCGCCGCCGGAAAAGGGGATCCCTGGAGCAGTGCTGGCTTTGGGCATCGCTCCCAAACTCCTGCCCTGAGTGACGTTCGCCCTTTTCCTACGGCAGGCCGTAGAGAGAGGGGGAAAGTTCAGGCCGAAAGAATTTAGGATGCGCCCCCAGGGGTTGTTTTGCCAAGGTGAGAAGGGCTGGTTAGAGTGATTCGGCTGTAATGGTCGGCGAGTGTAAGCAAAGAGAAGGGTGATACCCCTACCTGCAGCGGCAGAAATGGGCTTTTGACTGCTGTGTGTTCCTCAGAGGGAGGTTCTGCTTTAATGCAAGGTAACCCGAGCATTGGTAAGTTATTGACGGCTTCACATTTGTGTGTGAAAAGGTGATGGTGCTGCTGGCAGTTTGCTTTGACGGCCAATTTGCTCTTCCACCAGTTAACTTTTACTAAACATTTCTAAATGTGTTTGGTAAGTTAAGCTTTGCGTCCTGGGGAGACCTAGATAGTCACAGGCCGTTTGTTTACTTGGCTTCAGTGGATTTTGGAAGCAAACCAGAAAAACGTAGATAAACAGGCACGTGAGAGATCTTTGGGGTAAGAACTACTTCGTGCACTTTTTTCTGAGTAATGCCCTACGTGCTTCCAGTTTTCTCCTTTTGCTATAGCAAGGACCAAAATAGTTGCTGGGGGAGAGATCGTGTTCAATTGACTGAAGAGTTACTTTGAACGGGAGTAAGTGTTTATTATGCCTGTAGTACATGGGCCACATCTTTGCACAGGTGGCACACACCTTATGCCTTGAGATCAGCCTTTTAATGAGCTTAAGTTATATCAGTAAAGTGTTTACGCCAGTGAAATTTTTGCTGACGTTTTCGCTGCGAGCTTTGAGATAATTTTTAGAAACTTTTACCACTACAGCATTTATTTTCTGCTTGTTGTGTCAGAGAAAACCCATTTGAGATTTTTTTTTCTGTACCAGAGTGGGTGATGAACAGATTTAGATAGTTTCACATAGTTTTAACGTGAAGAATTTTAGTATTGTTAATTGTTTAATATTGTTGTAGAGAGATAAATGAGTATCACACTCGGGGATACTCAGCTTCAGGTGTTTTACTGTGATTTTATAATTCTCATGTATGTTACAAGAAATCCCAAGCTATGTCATGAAAGTATGAGGTTTGTCAGATTATTTTAAGGAACTTCGATGTGTTTTGACAAGTCCTCAGCACCTAGAAAGGCTCAGGATTTAGTTAGCTTTCTTGTGGGGTAGTTTGCATAACAGCAGTTTTTGGTGAGTGCCTATAACAAGAGGGCAGAAATCCATGCCCTGTACAATTTTGCCTCTTTTCCTCCAATGGCAAGAGCTGTAAGAAATTTGGAAGTTTCTTTGGAAGAAAATAGTGACAGTCCCCTGCCCGTGTTGTTGGGGTTTTTTTTCCTTGAAGCTTTCTGGGGAATTACTGAAAAGGAATGTTTCTTTAGACAGGAAAAGAAATCTTAACTGAGATGTTTTGTACTCTGTACATGCTGTCCTACCCCATCTCCTGTTTATCTCAGCTGGCATTCAGGTGCAGTGTGCCTTCCTGTCACATTCCTGTGTGTCCCAGGAAACTGGAATTTTGGAACCTGAGAGTATTGGAGTAGTGAATCAGCTGATTTGGAAATCATGCTCTGCCAGTTTCTCCTCATGTTTTTTCTAAATAAGCTTCAATCTCTTAATTATTATTACCTTAATTGTTTTTTGATTGTGTGCTGAGCAGTGAATGCTAAACTGAAGAGTGGTGTTTTTAAACAAGTTATTATGCAGAATAGGGTAGAATTTAGGATTGAACAGTAGGAGGCTGCAGTTGTAACACACAGCTGCCTTTGGTGATTAATAAACTCCTACTGATATATAAGTGACACCAAAAAAATGTCACATTTGGCTTTTGAACAAACATGGGAATTAGTGAAGGCCAACTTGCCGTGTTTTCCAGATATGGATAGTGTAGGATACAAATGTCAGAGCTGAAGTGTACAAAAGTCGGGTGTATGTCATGCAGCTAATGAGTTGGAAGCTATTTGAATTTCCTTAAACCAGAAGCTGAGATTTTAAGGGATTTTCCTGTGGGATCAAAGAATCTGAATGCTTGAAATGTTTGCATAGATTCAGTGTTCTTGTGCAAATGAGAACAGAGCAGTGAGGTGCTGGCAGCTGAGCAGTGTGTTCAGCTACATCAGGGTATGTCCTTCATGTCTGCACCACTCACTGCCATACAAGGCATACAAAGAAATGATATTCTGGAAATTCTGGCAAGCTTGGGAGATCAGCATGCAGCTTTGGGAGTGGGATGGGATGGTTGTGAACATCCCAGTTTCAGTTTTGTTCTTGCATTTGATGCTCAAGAGAAGCAGAAAGATTGGACTAAACAGACTCAACTTCCTATTTCTTCTTAGAGGTGTGAGAAGATGTTGAAGTAGGGAAACAAGAACACTTGCCCTGTGTGGCTTAATTGCCATGGTTTAGAGGTTTGTGATATTTTTACCTTGTAGGTGAAAATATTCTGGCAGTGGCAATTTTCAGTTCTCTAACATCCAGACAATTCTATGTTTTCTACAGCAGGAAGTCCTTTTTAGACTGGTTGGAAAGTTTTTGTGCCAAATCCACTGGGTTTAATTGTGTTGTACTCTCCTTCTGATTAAAAAAGGGCATATCCCTTTTATGTAAACTTTCTGCAAAGCAGGAGAACAGTAGTATCTAAGATATGTGCTTTTTTGAGATTTAAGTCAGGGAGCTCAGCTACATTGTGGTAATGCCACATAAGCTTCTTGAAGGGCAAATTGAATTCTGAATGTACTTCAACATAAATTAGTGGTTCTTTATAGGAGTCTGAAATAGTCAAGTAAAAAATATACAAAAAGTATATCTTAACAAAACTTGTATTGTTCTTATCCTGACTGCTGCATTGGTGTCGTCTTGTTGAAGTCAAACAGGGCAACTATAAAATGTGGAAAAGTAATTAAAATATAGGTAGTTACCAGCCATGTTCAGAAATCTGTCTTTTTATTCATATTGTCTTGTCATTTATGCTGCTTTCATTATACAGAAGGAAAATATAGTGATATGTTTTGTAATAAACAGTACACTGGAAATACACTTAAAGAAAATAATTTATTGGAAGACAACATACAAGGTTGCTTGACTGTCCTTGACCTATTATTTAAAACTTCAGGCCATGCCATTATCAATTAAAAAAAGGTACAGAAAATTTCCCTCCATCTTCCTTTTGTACTCCCTGTATGCACAAGTGAGAATTGTGGGAGGTATTTCTATATTCTTTTGATTTTTTTTTTGTGTGCACTTTTTTCTGGCTTTAAAAGTGTTCTGATCTTCATACAACATCATGACAGACTGAGCACTTCTTGATCCAGAAGAGGAACCATTACTGGTTCTTTTAGGTTTTCCAGAGTACTTGAGCTTCTTGGTTTTCTTCTCATGTGTTGCATTGGCTCTCTGATTTTTCTGGGCTCTCTGCTGTTTGCTGTTTTGTCAGGAATAAATCTATTCTGCTAATAGTATTCGTGTTGTTTTTTTTTAATGACACATCATTGCATCAGAATGGAAACTGGGTGAAACTCAGTGTGTCCCTTGCTAACATGTCAGATCCATCATATATTGGAAAAATTACAGTTTTTTCTTAAAAGCAGGTTGGTTTTTCTGCATCTTTTACTTTTGGCAATTGAATGTTTGGAGTTTTCCATATCCAGAACCAAACTTGGATTCTGGAATAGCACTATAAATTTTACTCTTTTTTTTTTGCTTATTTTCATTAGTTGAAGTTAAACTGAGATATTATGTTGGCATCGTTTTCCTGACGATGTTTATCCTTTTAATAAATCTTTGTATTTATCTTCATCCCAGTTTTGCTAAGCTGAATAAGAAAGATCAATTTTTCTTTTTTAAACAGGCTTTTTAGTCATATCATTAGATTCCCTCTGTAGCTCTTGTAATTCAAACTTATTTTTCTTGAAAAAAGGAATTCAGAATTGTGTGTGATATTCCAGACAAGCTGTTGCTAATGTGCAACGTTGCTCATATCCCTGTCTTTATTGAAAAGAAATCCTCAATGTGCATTTGCCTCTTTGTCCCTCACCCTTTTTTTTTTTTAAATTTTGCCCCCACAGACCTGCATCAGTTTCTAGTTTACCACAGAAAGACTATAGTCTCAAATAACATGCCCTGACTACATGAAAGAAGACCGTACTGGTCCCCTCATGCGGCAGGCTTGATTTCGTATGACTTAATTTCATGTGGCTTCTAGTACAATGTTTTTCAGGACTGGTCACGTGTCTTGTGTTATGTTTTGTCCCACTTTTGTTGCAATGCTTTCCACTTCTGTCTCATCCAAATCTGCCTATTCTTTCCTGGCAGCATTGTTTCAAAAAAATCAGCATATTTGTTTGGAGGAACTGGTAGTTCTTTTCTATGTTTGCAACACCATACTGTAGTCTTGTAGAAAGATTCTTTCTCATTTTAAGATTGCCTCTCATCACATTTATTTAACCCCAGATGATATATGAAGCCCAGATTGCATCTTGTTTGAGTTTCCTTTTTCCCAAAGAAAATGACTAAATAATTTTTTAAAAACTAGATTAGTTCAATGTGCCCTAAAACTATGAAGGCTTACTGCATTTTTATGCTACTTTACTGTTTAGTACAATTGAATTCAGACCACTGAGCCCTGATAATTTTTTTTCTTCTTTAATTACTGTATTTTTTCCTCTCTAATCATATGATAGCACATTCGATTTATTAAAATCTCCTTGTGTATTTTTGCAACATCTTTTGTTTTTATGTGGACTTTTTCAGTTCTCCATTTTCAATCTTTCAATGTATTAGCTTCCTCAACTTATGCTTTTACCTTGCAAGGTGCTAATATATCTGCATTCCCATTAACTAGCCTTTATTCCTGTGTCTAGTGGCATTATTTGTATTGTAACCCAAGGCATATTTTATCATCACCAACACTTCCAAAGAGTATTATCACTTCTGTGTTGTTTTTCTTTTTTTTTCCCAAGTAGTATTATTTATAAATCATAGGTGGTTTCACTACTCTTTTGGAATGTAGCAAATGGTTTTGTGGCTAGAAAAAGAGGTAGTACAAGTGATCGCCTTCTGCAAAGTAGAAGTAGTAATGTGAGGTATTTCTTCAGTTCCTGAGCAACAGATACCCTCCAATAAGATGATTGATTTCTATTTGCAAAAACTGTTGAAATAGGGTGCAAGATCCCATCAGTTTTGGGCCCTAACTGTCCCAGCACCCAAATGTAATTTCCTGAGATGAGTTCCTAGAATTATGGGAAGTGATGAAGGCATTTAACACACCATGTTAGGGAATTTCTATTATAGCATACACAAATTAACTCTGAAAGAACATTCTTAAGTGTGCCTTATGTTCAGGAACTTTTCACCTGCAAGAGTACAGGTTAAAATGTTCCTTATATCAGTGGTAAAGAAAATATTTTTTAGAGATAGCTCTGTAAAGTCAGGATAACTTTCAAAGGAAGCAGCAATGTAAGTGGAGGATTATTTTTGCTCATTTCTCTTCAGACAACTAAAAACTGTTGGTTATGTGTGTGTGGTTTCATTAGGTGGACATAACAAAGTGCCTTCTTATGAAAGCCTGAGGAGACATTTGCACTACGGCATATTTGTAGCTGTGAAAAAAGACAGAAGGAATAAACCAGCATCAAAGTGTTGGGCAGAAGTGAAGTTATCAACAATAGCAAAGAGGTGTCTGTAGTACTTCTTCCAAATTGTGCAGCTTCCTCAGCTTGCTTACATTTTTTTGGTAAACATTTACCAGAAACATAGGAGGGAGCAAATGAGGGGTGTGGTCTCTATTCTCATCTCTTTGCTGCCCTCAACCCTGAATTTCAGCTGGGAGACCATCTAGAATCACTTGTGCTATTTTTCTGAATCTGTGGACACACAGCAGTATTATTGATCTGTACTGGGTTAATGTTTGCACAGTGACTGTTGATATGAAAGGAATTTTAGGACAGCAGGTGGGTGGGTAGAATTTCTTTTCCAAAGTTTTCTCTTAGAAAAGATGCAGCTTAGGGTAAAGAAATAGAAGTTGCATCTGAACATACCAGATTTGTTTTGCAAATAAATACTTCCATTTCTCTAACTATTTCATTTCCTTTCCATAGAGAAAAACACATGCAGCAAGGTGGATATCAGTATACCAGCTATGGAACTCCTGGTTAACTATACCTACATTATATGTCTGAAGTAGATTAGCTAGGTGATATTGGGAACTGTCAATCTTCTGTGAAGGACAGGTATTCAGTGCATACTGATTAGACTGATCCCTGAGCCTTCTCTTCTCTGGCCTAAACAACCCCAGTGCTCTCAGCTGTTCTTGTATGACAAGTGCTTCAATCCCTCAGTTGTCTTTGTGGCCTTTTGCAGGACTCAGTTCAGTCTGTCATACTGAGCCCAGCACTCCAGATGTGTCCCAGCAGTGCCAGGTGGAGGGGCAGGATCACCTGGCAGTGCTCTTAAATAAAGTCCAGGCTGCCTTTGCTGCAAGGGCACGCTGCTGGCTTGTGTTCAGCTTGTCCACCAGCACCCTCAGGTCTATTTGTGCAAAGCTGCTTTCCAGCAGGTCGGACTCCACATAGTGCTGGAGGTGCTAAGGTAGAGGGTTTGCATTTCCCATGGGTGAACTTCATAGCTTTCCTGTTTTCAAAACATACTGCTCATCAACACTGCATGTTGTCTGTCATCATGTTCTTTTTGGAAGAGTGTTTATGGTAACATAAAGACTAATAAGTAAAGGGGGATTTAAAAATTGTGCTGCTGACTCAAAATATTGCCACTTGTGTTTTTTCAGACGCTCCTATTGCAAAATCTCCAGTTGAAAAAAACCAATTTTTTTATAAGAGAATGGGTAAGTTCACAATCTTAGAGTTTTTCTTGTTTTTGTATTATTTGAAGCATTTTCTCTCTCACGTCAGTGGAGGTGGTGGATTCTAAGGCTTTAAATGTTGATCTTGTCACTTCTTGTAGCCTCAAACTTCCTGTAGCTGTTTTGTAGGAGAATTTTCTCAAGTGACTGTTCATTTATTGGAAGACTTGTTCAGAGTGTATCTATTATAACAAAAAAATTTCACTTGCTTAGCATGCATAGTCCTGAAAATGTACGTGCTAAAATAGGAATGCCTCTAGGCTTTTACAGCACTAAACTTTTATATAGTGGCCAAGAAAATTTCACTGTGTACTTTTTAAAATATTTCTTTCTTTGTTTGTTAACTAAAGTCAGCCTGTTGAATTCTGGCTCAGAGTTCATAATACAGACTGATTTCTGATAAATTTCATCGTATGTGATATGACTACATTTCTGAAACTGTTGTTTCTGTCTCAGCAAATGACTGGCTAATGAAACAGGAGTGGATGGATTCTGGTTTTGCCTATAGTTCCTCCGACTGTATTATAGAATGTTTGGCACTGGTAGAACTTTTTTTAAGTTGGTAATAGCTGCATAATACAATTTTAACTTCAAGTTCACAAATCAACTTGACTGGGGGAATGTTTTATTTGCCCCACAGGCAACACTAATTCAACTTTTTAAAGTAGCACTGTCAGGATACAGTAAAAGAAGGCACAAAAAGGGAAGGGGGATAAAGCCTTCAGAAGAAACAAAGTAGAGAGCAGGTGTTCAGCGGAGCAGAAGGGAGAAGGGAAACAAGAGTCCAGCTGCTGTGGGGAGAATTTTCAAGTCTTCCTGGGTTTAGTGCTTTGGCACTTTCCATGCTTTCTGCCAAAGGCCACAGCACAGGTATGCACTGATGCTGTGTGGTTCTGGGTCTGGTTGGGCAGTCAGGGAGTATGAGTCTTACTTCATGTCATTTCTTCAGTGCAGGAATATTGACTGCTTTTGTTCTTACCAGTGCTTCCGAAGGCATTTTTTCCCTGCCATCTGTATTTTTCAGTATCAGATATGGGTTTAGTTCACTTTTAGAAAGTATTACTATGGCAAACATGACTGTAGATTTAATGGAAGGAAGCAGTAGCATGTTCAATTGACTTGAGAATGTCTAAAGGAAAATTTCATACCTATGTAGATTTTAAAAATCATGTCAGAATTTGATGATGGAGGGATGTTAATAAAAAAATTCCAAGTTTTACAAAATTACTTTAAAACTGATTGCTGGTTACTTCAGAAAAATAATCTTCAAATATGCAAAATGCTTCTTTCTCATTTCTGGTTGTATTGGGCTCTTGAGCCTGCAAACGTAGTAGAAAAAACTGCAACTTGCATTTTTAGTAATGTGAATCAGTATATTGTGTCCTGAAACCATTGTCTTTTTTTCCATTACAAGATGGAGAAGAGAAGACATACGGCGGGTGTGAGGGCCCAGATGCTATGTATGTGAAGTTAATATCCTCTGATGGCCATGAGTTCATTGTAAAAAGAGAGCATGCATTAACATCAGGAACAATAAAAGCTATGTTGAGTGGACCAGGTAGGTAGAAGACCTTTACCTTCTTTGTTTTCACTTTTGGACGGTTTGAATTTTTATCATGCAGTAAGTGAAAGTTAGAAAAATTGTTAACTTTTCCACATCCTGCCTAGTTCCTGTTTCCAGCAGAACAGGCCATTTCTGTTGGGGTATTGTGGTACCAGACTTAAAATTGGACTCTGCTATTTGGGCAGTTAGGCATCTTATTGTCCTACATTGCTACTAGTTTCCCATGGTATTAGAACTTGAGGGTATTGTATGAAACGTGGAGCTGCCAAGTTCAAAACAAATGAGAGCTGGTAGTTCTTTATTTCCACATCCATGGCAGAACTTCTGGTATTCCATATGGAGTTAATTTTCTTCATAGTAGGTCATGTGGTTCTGTGCTTTATATTTGTGACTAAAACAGAGCCAATAACACACCTGTTTTAGGTGTTACTGAAAGATGCACACTGTTCAAGCCTCCTCTGTTTCTCACTCTTTCCACACTCCATAACCAGACAGGAGGGTGTGCAAGAGGCTGGGAGGGAACACAACGAACATGACCTGAACAAATACTGAAGGAGATATTACATTCCATATGTCTTACTCCAAAGTAAAAAAGGGAGAGATATAAAAAAGGGAAGTGAGCCATCTTTTGCTTGAGAACTGACTGGTCATCAGTCTGCCCATGGGAGGTGGTGTTTACCATTGCATCACTTGTTTTGTTTCCTTTCTCTTCTCTCAGCCTAAAAGTTTTCTCGCTTTTATGTTCCTTTCCTCTTCCCTAGTCCACCCACAGCAGGGGCAAATGAGCAAGCAGCTGTGTGGTGCTTTGCTGCCTACTGGGGTTAAAGCCACATGTTGACAGCATCCTATGGCAAGGAGTTCCTGAGCTTAATGATGAAAGTTAGCTTGAGGTGAGGGTAGTTAAACTTACAGGAGGGAAGGACCTCACATGTTACTGAATAAATGAGACTGTATCTGGTTTGAGAAGTATCAGAACTAATTTTTGAATACCAAAAGGGTAGGGGAGAGAACAAGGAGAAGTTAACACAAGTGCTTTCTCTCTTCTACACTTTCATCCTGTGTGTTTATCTTTGGCCACTTCAGTGGCTGCGCAGGAGGAGCTTGGAGCTGAATATGCTCTTCTTTGTGTTCTATTTTAGATTCTGGTGAGACTGGAGAGATTTATTGGTTTAATATATTTTTTTAATTACTTAGTAATACTTGGGCAAACTGAGCAATTAAAATTCTCAGTGTCATTTTAGTGGTTGCATTTGAAAATATGTAGTAAGTGTTTTGTGTCCATGTCAGCCTCCCAGACATCTAAGAGGAAGAATAGTTACAAGACTTGCTCTGAATTAATTCAGTGTGAAGGAAAAAAAGACAAAGTAGCCTGCGTAGAGGGCTAGAAACTCACTCTGTATAGGACTCAGCAGTCCAGAATATTTTATATAAGTACTAACAAGATAAATGGGTCACAAGGAAAAGCACTGTTGCTGTCTAGTTCAGTAGGTCATAATTTCACTGATGTGTAAGTCTTTTGTTTCAGTGCTGTAGCTTGGCTAATATGCTAACATTTCTTCTTTTGCTTCCAACTGTTCCTGTGCTAAAATTCAAGCCATATTGGCTTCAGTGCATGCAGATATTTCTACACAAATCTGTGCAGACATTAGTCAATAGCTCTGCTCTGTAGCTGGAAGGAAATGCCCACAGAAATAGTGGGAACTAAACATTGCTAGTCTCCCATAAACATGGAGTTAATGTTAGTATTTTTTATTGTCTTTCAATTTAATGACTTGAAAGTCCAAAGATGTGAGGGAAAGAGAGACAAAGATAATAGAAATCCTGTGAGATTAACCACAGGATCCTAACTTTGGTATCATCCAGGTTTCATGGTTATAGGCCCTATAGATAGCGAATTGCAAATGTACTTGTGTTTTGAGATTTGAATTCTGAATAAATCTCTTTAGTATCTAATAGGGATAAACTTGTACTGCATGTAAACTTCCCTCCAGTACAACTAGAATTTCCCTGTTCCTGCTGTCTATCTGTTTCCACAGCTTATCATGTTAATGTGTCTTTGAGGTTTCAACTCTCTTGTCAAATCTACCTGAAACTGAGGAATTCAAAGCTACTGGGTCACAGAAGGGACTACTGATAGACACATGTATGTGTGCAGATATGAAACATCTAGGAACCTATTTTTTTTCCTTGGATAAGACAGCCAGAAATTTGGATTGATGCCTCTTAGAGCTTAGCACACAGCTAAGTACTTACCAGCTATATTGGAGTAAACCTAAATTTCTGGTGTAGTTGTTCAAAATGATGTTGATAGGCTGCAGCCTAAATAAACATTTCATAATGCTGGGTGTCTCAATATTCTTGAGGGCTCTGAATGTGACACATCCTGCTTTACAGGGGAGACTCTGATACCCAGGAAGATGAGACTTAGGCAGGTCTGTTTAGAATACATTGTATTAATATGGTAAGTTGTTTCATTTTGCAGTGAATTGAGATTTTGACTTCTGGTTTGGTGTTCTTTTGTGTTGTTTTTTTCTTCCTACAGGTCAGTTTGCAGAAAATGAAACAAATGAGGTCAATTTTAGAGAGATCCCATCCCATGTCCTATCCAAAGTATGCATGTATTTCACCTACAAGGTCCGCTATACTAACAGCTCTACGGAGATTCCTGAATTCCCAATTGCACCTGAAATTGCACTGGAACTTCTGATGGCTGCAAACTTCTTAGATTGTTAAATAAAATAAATTATAATAAAAAATGTAAAACTTTTTTCAGTATTTAATACATGTAGTTCAGTTAGTAACTTTTTTCAGATAGCATGTTGCGTGTGTGCTGTTGAGAACTGTAAAGTTCACTGCAGAGGCAATTGCCTTCAGTTCGTTTGCATATAGCAATCATTCAGTTGGAGTTTGTTTTGCTGCTTACACAAATAAGGACCTTTTCACAAACTGAGACAAATAAACAAATATGCCAATTAGTAGATGGCTATGCCTTATCCTTTAGGTGTGGTAGAACTTTCTTTTAATACAATGGCTGTAGCACATACTGGAGTTTAGTCTAATACTCTCTAAAAGATAATTATAGTTACATTTGAGTAGCTGTTAAGGGTTTCTAGCTTTCTCTTATTTTTAAAGTTTCTAAACATCTGAACTTAATCTCCTTTGTAAGATAGCTGTCCTATAGCATAGTTACACTAACTAGATTAGAAGTGCCCTCTTTGTATACTGTCAGTGATATTCCATTTAGGTTCAAAGTGGAGTATGTAGGAGAATGCTTAAGGCTTTTAATTTAAGTCATAGTTTAGAAATGTGCAAAGGTGTACTTGATAACATTTGCTTCTATAACCTCAATTTACCCCATTAGTAATTTCAAATATTCCAGTCACTTGTCTGTACAGTAAGACTGTGATCCTACTGACAGTGACTTCTAAGGGGCAAAATAGCTGTTAAAAGCTGTGTATATTATCTTCTATATAACATATATGGTTTTTCTTAATATACTGTCACTTGACCTGATAAGGATTTTATATGGCTTCAGTTATGGTTTATTTCCATTGTTCTGATTGTTATGTAAAGTCTGTATTTAATCTCTAGAGTAGTAGTCATTTAAATTTTGTAACATAGCAACTGAAAAGATAGAAGTTGTCCTACCTTTTACCTCTTCCTCATTCTCTCCCTTGTACCCATAGCAAAAGACCCTGAAATGTGGAGGTCTTTTATATTTGAAGGAAAGGACATTAAGCAGATGTTTTAGGAGCTGTTTTATAAATTTCATAGGTATTTCCAGTGTTTTTACAAATGTTTTAGGGGAAAAGGATTGGCAAGCCGCTGACATAATACTAGAGTGGAATATGTTATCTCTTGGTAGATCCTGCTGGCAGTTGCCTGTAGTATCAGTTCTCTGTTCAAAACAAGTTTCCATAAAGAAAGCAAAAAAACTTAAGAAATTGCTTTTTGTTCAGCTGCAGCTCGAAGAACCCTTCTGCTAAAATCATCTGTAAATGAGAATAAAACTAATGCATCATGAGAAATGATGCAAGAACAATGTAATTGGCATTTCCATCAGCTGCCACTGCTTCAGCTTTGTTTTGATCAAGAAGTGATTGTGGTCTATCATGGAAAAATCCCACCAACTGATGGTGGAACCTCTTTCTTGATGTTTTAACTCACAGCTAATTTAGAGGGCGGAAACTCTCCTCTAAACCTGTTTGTCAACATAAATAACTTGGAAGAGATTTTCCTGGATGAAAACTAGTAATTTAGATAGATAGACTATGCAGTCTGCCCATGGAGGAGGTCAGTTCTGACAAATGAAATTTTATTCTGGGCTTAAACAATGCTGACGTTTGTCAGTGTGTTGGGAAATTAGCTGACATTTATTCACGTCACATACTTTGGCACAATTTAATGTGTTTAATGTGGGGATGTTTGTGACTAGATTGGCTTTGCACGGTAAAGCTGAAGTGCATTGTAGGGTGATTGTCTGAAATTCAATGTGTAAGCACTCTGGTCAGTGCTGTTAATAACTCATTTCCAAGAGCACTAGAATGAGAAACCAGAGATACCCTGTTATGCTGCTGTTGTTAGAGCCGCTAGGAATACCCTAAAAGGTCAAGGAATACCAACATGGATATTTTAGTCACAACTACATATCAGTCTGAGTGAGTCTTAAGTTCACTGGCCATTTTTAAGTCTTGAGGCTAATGACTTGAGGCTAAAAATTATTTAGTTTTAAACTAAGGCAAAAGGATGTCATTTTTTAAAACAGTGGGGTTTTTTCATTTTTTTCTCTTCCCCTTTTTAAGCATTCTAGAACAATTTCTTTAATTTTGTTAAAATACATTTGCATTTTAAGATTCTGTACTTTAGCAGTAAGGTAAAATAGCTGGTTTAGCTCTGAATAATAATTTTGTTTGTTTTCTTTCAGCTTAATGTATTATACAGTAGCTTTGAACACTCAGGAATTGCAGTAGTGTCCTAGAGTGCACTATTTGCAAAACCATCGGCTGTTAAAATGAACCAGATTTCTAAGGGGGAGGGGGGCAGGGGGAATTAGTGCAATTTCCATGGTAGTTAAATGGGTATGCTATTATCAGACAATTGGAAACTTACCACGCTTAACCACTGAGTTCTAAATAAATTTCAAAGTTGAAAATTTTTAAACCTGTGTTTCTGTTGATTTATGGCATGTTAAGAGGAAGCGTTCATACGCAGAATCATCGTTTTCATGGCTCTATTATACGGTGAGCAAAATGCTAATGTAATTAGTATTTGGATAATAGGTTGTGAAGCTGCATGTATAAAATAAAAGGTGATGGGTTTTTTTCATAGTTCTGAAGTCACAGAGTTGAAGTGTTAAGATATCTTTGTGCTGCTCTGAATTACAAGCAATTCTCAGCGCCACGTACTAAAAAGGCATGGTATTCCTGAACAGGCTTGAAGAGGATACTTTCAAGGATACTTCAAGGACATCCTGCTGGGGATATTTTGAAAACTTCAAGTGTCCTGTGCTACTTCTTTTACTTAGAAAGGTAGCCCTGTATTTGAGGTTCAAATTTTAAGCTGAACTGCTGATTTAGTCATAAAACCTTCCAGATTCTTTATTAACTGTAAACAATGAGTAGAGTCATGCTACATTATGGGTTGTCATCATTTGAGTGTGTATAAGCTGCTGAAGAAGTCTCTGATGGTCTCCAATGTGAAATGGTCTGTGCATTTAGAATTATCAGAACTCCCTTCCCCAAGCTAAGAAATTCCGTTTTGGTTTTGAGCTTGAAGAAAGGACAATTCACCATCAGGATTCTCTGCCATTGTATTCAAGAGATGTTGAACACAGTATCTGAAAGGCATTTCTCAATTAAAGGTAGGAAGTTTGGCAAATCAGTTGCTTCTGTCTGTGTTTTATTACTATCTATTTTATTTCACAGGCCTAAATTGCAGTAGTGACTGATTTTTTACCCCTTTCCTTTTTACTTTGCCCAGGTGCTCCCTGGGTGCTCCCAAAACTTGCCTAAATCTGTTGGTTTATGTGATGAAGCGGACAAAGAATGTTGTGGGGCAGGAAAATTAACTTCTCAGTCCATGTTTTGCATTCCTAGTTTAATTTTGCCAGGTCTCAAATATTGCAATGTAATTTAAGGGATTAACAGTTACTGCAGAGTAAACAAAAGCACAAGGCGAAGTAGCACTATTCCTACCTAAAAACTAAGGGTGGAAGCTGTGGTATAAGCTTAATTTCAACACCTGAGTAAGACAAAAAGAGCAGGAGTAAGAGAAATAGCAAGAACTCATTAAAGCTTGAGTGAATTTGGAAATTAAACTGTGATGCTTTAGGAAAAAAAGGCTAGGGATTTTTCCCATAGAAAAAGTTCAACTTTTGAAGGCTTTTGACAAATAATGAACTGCATTGGAGTTGAATTTCTTTTTAAATGTGGCTTACTAGATGGCAATTTATGGGAAGATAACCAACGCTGTGAACTGCAGGTGTGGCTCAATGTTTGGATGAGCTAGGGAAGAGGACAAAGTAGATTCTGTGTTTATTATTAGTCACCTGTGAAGCTTGAGTGTCATCACTAAGGCAGCACAGAGAAAAGAAGAGGGAGGTTTTTATCGAATTTTAACAAATGTTATATGTCATGAAATAAAGCTTTGCATATGCTGCATCTGAAATGTAGGTTGTGCAATTTCTCTTCTGTGGGAGAAAGGTCACTGAGATAAACAAAAAAACCTCAACAAAATTTTAAAAAAAAATCTGTGTCTCATTACCATGTTACTGTTTTATGTTTACAGAATACAGGATTTTCTTCTCACGCTAAATGGGAGGAGATCAGAGTTGCGAAATCATGATTGTTCTTTGACAAACGGAGTACTTCAACATTTTATCCTTTTGAACTTTCGTAATCGGACAGTTTTCAAGATGTGAGTCATGTAAAGTTTTGTTGTCTCACATGTTGAGGGTAGAATTGGAAAATTAAATTAAAATTGCCCCTGAAATAAGTACTGCCTTTTAGATCAGTGAAAGAGAGATTCTAGATAAATTAAAATATACAGTTCAGTGCTAAAGTTGCTAGTTTTCAGGATAGTTTTGTGGGATTAGTTTTTTGTGAATACATGAATGGATTAATACGATTCTGTATTTATTTGTAGTTAATTTCTGTCTTCAACCAGAAGTTACTTTGAAGTTAAAAAAACAAATACTGTTAATTCCATTAATTCACATTGAAAACTGCCTTTTCAGGTGAGAATTCATAGCTAAGGCTTTTCTTCCCATGAAAAATATTTTACTGGTATCCTATTTACACTAATAAAAAATGTATCTACCAAATCACCACTACACAAAACTATAAATAGTACCTAATCTGAATCTTATGTTGCTATGAATTCTTCTTTCTTTGTCTAGCAAAACAATGGGATGCCTGTTATGCAGATTAAAAAGTTGTCAATTTTGGTTGGTATCACCAAGCTTGAAAAATATCTAGAATTTGAATGCATTTGGTACAAAGGATTTATTTTCTCTTTCTATAAGGGAAAAGCTTCCCACATTACCATACTAAGCTGACATACAATGTTTTTCAGAAGTGACACTCCATTTGAGTCAGAATTATTTGTAGTTTGCTAGAAATGAAACATGAAAATGATATATCAATATTTAACATTTAAGGTGCTTTCACAGTTGTCATAGATATTTGACTTGTAATAAACATCTGTGATTTAAGGAGAGAACATCTGAAAATACTCAGCTGAGTCAACTGCTCACCCATTCTGTTTTTATATCATGGCTCTGGTTCATGGTAATTGTATCCCATATCAAGTCTTGTTTTTCCTGAGGGACATTAAATAAACCAACAGGCTGGACCAGTGTCATCTTGGTGTACAGGCCTGTGAAATTAAATTCTTCAAGCTCTGTAAGTAGTATGCAGGGTCCAGTAAGGGCAGTGTGCAGTCTGACGTGCACAGTTGGAGGAATTGCTTCTCAGCCCTTGGGAACTGTGGTGGTTTATCACACATCTGTATCTGTAGAGGTTACTCAAGATGCTTCTTCAGTAGTTTTTATCTTGCTTCTAGGATGGCAAAACCAAACAGCTACTTCATTTTGCAAATTCTTTATCTTCTTTATTGGTTATGAAGTCAGACTCACTTCTGTGCATTCCTAATAACACCATAAACTAGGTATTCGTTAACTCTTTGAGTCACCTGAGAAGCCTCCAGATCACAGATTTTAGAGATAAAATAAAATTACTAAATTATAATTAGGTTCACATCTTGGGGGTGTTATCACTGAGCATCTCCTGAATACTTGGATTTGACAGGCACAGTAATCAACCTGTTCACATGGGCTGTGGATGCTTTTGATGTGGAAGAACTTTTAATAATTACACAACATTACACTCTTGAATGCATTCATCTACTTAATTAAGTATAGGTCCTACCCAGTCCTCATTAAATTTTTACAGCTTTTGTCTTTATAAGTTTTTATCATTACAGCATTTAAAAGAGTTAGAGGACTCCTGCTGCCTAAAAACATGGCTTGACAATTACTACAAATTGGTAATTACAACACATGGTGCCAAGCAATAGGACAAGAGGCAATGGGCAGAAACTGATGCACAGAAAGTTCCACCTGAACATGAGGAAGAGCCTCTTTACTGTGCAGGTGACTGTGCATTGGAGCAGACTGCCTGGCGGGGTTGTGGAGCCTCCCTCACTGGAGATACTCAAGAACCTCCTGGATGTACCCCTGAGCATTGTGCTCTGGGATGCCCCTGCTCCAGCAGGGAGGTTGGACCAGGTGACCCACTGTGGTCCCTTCCAACCTGACCCATTCTGTGATTCTGCATATTACTGAAGCAGGCAATTCCACCCCTTTTCCTAGCCCCATGTCCTGCTTCTTGCACTGCAGTAATTACAACTGTAATTATAACTGCATCTCCGCATAATATGAAATATTCGAGATATAAGAATATTCTTCTCTGATCTGATGGAAATTACATTGGTAGTTTAGTCTTTCTGTGGATAAGATGAAAGCCACAGTGGCTTCAAAATTGTCAAATCCTAAACAAGAGAAGAAATGGAGGCATATGTCATCTGAGAATAAGATTACCCTCTCCTGCAGGAACTGCCCTTGTAGCAGATTAGGAATAAGGTGAGACTTTTCTTTTCCTTAGCATCTTTTTATTCCTTTGAAAGTCCTGGGATGGAAATGACATTTTGCCTGTTACTATTATGAACTAAGATGAAAATTAAATATCCTGTTGAGGAAAAACCTACATAATCACTAAGGAATAAATCAACAATAAAATCTCAACAGCTCAAAGTTATCTTGAAATTTTAATTGAGTTTTAATAGGCAATTTTAATTTTTAGCTATGTGTGCAATTTATTACTTTCATATTTTTGATATAATATTGTATTGGTTTGATTCTGCATCTTTAGTTGATGGTTTCTGCAGGTGCACCAAGCTTGTTTATAAGATGATCTTCATTCCACAGAGTTTTTAAACTCAGTGCCCTTCCTAAATTGGCAGGTAGGAGCAGAAGAAGCAGTTGGCACAATTCCTCTGAGGGGCAGGGAGTCCTCCCCGCTCAGGAGATGCAGCATCCTGGCTCTGCAGATTACAGCTGTGATGCCACTCAAGTAATGAGGGGAGTTAACATGAATGTGCGGTTGACTTCTGTGTAAGGAGGCAAAATGAAAAGCTAAAATGTACAGCGGACACAGGCAAAAGAAATTGAGCTCTCGTGTCACTTTAGCATCAGGAATCATAAAGGAGCAGGTAGGACAGTTCAGTGTGTAGAAAAATGATATAGAAAAAAAAAGGTGAGAACAGAGGAAAAAATGTTTGGTGATATTTGAAGACATTCTGGACAATATAGGAATAGAATGTAAAATTGTAGGGACCCTAATGAAGAATTATATTTTACCTCTGTGAAACTGTCTTGGTATATCAGAAAATTATCTAATAAATGCAGTTTGAACATTAGTTGCATTTTTCCTGTAAGTATAAGGTTTTGCAAACACTGAAGAAAGGTGGATTCAAGAATATTTACCCAAAAAATTTTGGTAAGAGGTACAATTTCATTATTTGCTCCATATGTTTTCAATATGGGACACATAATCATGCAGTTGATCAGATCAGTGTGAAAGATCATCTGAAATAATGGAGATAACAGATTATATTAAATCTTACCCCATAAACTTTTGAGTATTTGGGACCCAGTACTCTGATCCTTGAATTCTCTGGCAAAATTTAGGTTGACTGGTGACAGATCAGACTGCATTAGCTAAATACTAAAGCAATCATTTTAAGAAACCAGTTATTGTGTCATCCATCTCTATACCTGCAACAGATTAGGAAGGGTTAACTGCAGAAGTGTTTTATTCTGTTTTGCATGGGTGAAGGTCAAAACTGAAATGAAAACCAAGTTACAATGACTTGCTCCTAGTGAAATCTACCGTCTCTGGGAATTAGGGCCTTTCCTTAGTGGGATTACTGGATAACTTAAGAAGCTACAGATATTGATATATTTTTTCTGGGAGCCTGATAATAGTGTTTGTTTTCTTACTGTGCTTATAGGACTGATTCTCTAATCCCTATAGCATTATGCACAGTACAAAAACATCTCTGCAAGCCAGGTTACCAAGAAATGAGGAAAGGGAAAAAACCCAATAAAACACAGGGATTATTCTCCAGATCCCCCTATTCCCATGATGACAAGGAGCTAAAAAAAATGTTTCACATATATATTAGGTATTGCATGACACTTTAAAAAACCAAGATGTGACAACAGTGATAAAAGACATCTTTGGTAGTCCTGTAAGAATAAACTCAAAGTGTATTCAGGGATGGGGGATTCTGCCCACGAGTTTCAGCTGTAGTGTAATGCTTTAATTACTTACATACCCAATTAAGATTGAGTAGGTAGTAATTAACTCATGCTCTATTTTATATGCAGGGCAAACTGTCCCTTGCTTTTCATGCCTACTATCCTCAGGAATAGGATTTGCAGCATAGATGAAGTTATCTCAGTAAATAATACTTCAGTAAAAAACAGTAGGTAACTTGTTTTTCATATTGAAAAGCTCTGTGTAATAGATTAAAAAAAAAAACTTATTGAGCATAAGGGCAGTTAAAAGCTATGATTTTTTTTTTTTTCAAAAAATAAGTAGAAGTCATATTTGTACTGAATACAGTTTGCCTAAGACCACAAAGCTGATCTTTCCATGCAAAACAAGCTTGCAGTCTATGAAGTGTTCTGGCATTCACAAGCTTATGCTGCTGCTTTATATCTTCTGACCTTCAACAGGGTTTTTTGGAAGAGGCTTAAGAAACTGAGAATAATGATTTGAAATCAGTTGTATCTCGCTGTGATTACATCAACACAGATAGTCAATATGTCCATGTTTATAACTGAACACATGTCCATTGCTTAAACTTGATGTTCTTGCTGTCTTTGTGGCATATGGCATTAAGAGATGTATTTTAGGATAAACATATGTTTGGATCATGCAAAACAACGACAACTAGTAAAACAGAAATGTTCCACTTAGTGCTGTAACAGCCTAAATTCATTCTGAAGAACTGCAGGAAAGAGAAACCTTTACCAGCTCTATGCATCTGCTTAATGCAACAAATCCTCTGCAACCGAAATGGTCTTGCAAAAATAATATAATAATAAATACTGACTTCCAGGGAAAACATGGTTGAGCAATGTCAGGTTGCATGGCATCAGAAGCCCATAGTTTGTGAATGAGAATTGAATTTAGAAGACAAATGTATAGGATGCAACTTACATGATGATACTTTTCCCATCCTTACTTTTGGTAGGCTAATTTCCTTTCCTACTCAAAAATCAACAAATATTGATCCTGTCTTCAGCAAATTCCTGCAAAGCCAAGAGGCTTGTTCACCTCTGCAGCTACCTCACGGGGCACGGATACTCCTGCTCTCTTCTTCTGCTTAAGGGTTCTGCCTTTTAAGAAAACCCCAAAGTTTGTATGCTTGCTTTAATATCGACAACAGTGTTGATGCTGGATAAAAGTTGGAAATGGATGCTATGTTGTGCTGAGGTTTTGTTTTTCCTCCAGTTAACTTTTTTCAAAGTTAAGGATACTAAAAACATACCAGAAGGTGAAACTTGTACATAAAGGTAGTACTTGCATCACACCAAACAATATGGTTGGACCAGGTAGACAGGATTTCGGGTGCAGAACCCTTCTAGAGGTCTAAAATTAAAGAAGTTTTCAAAGGTAATACAAACTGCAAACAATTGTTCAATAATTTAATTTTTGCTTATAAGGCCATCTCTGAAGAAAAAATCAGGGCTACCACTGGAGCAGAGGTGACTCAAGGATTTTTTAACATCATCAGAAAGGAGAGGGATGAAGGGACAGAGGAAGGGGCTTCAGTGTTTTTGGAATGTGCAGCATAAGCAGTGGGAAGATGGGGATTATAATGACCTATAAAATCAGTTTCTCTGTTAAATCCTTAGTTTTACATAACCACTGGGATTATATATTTTATAGGTTGTCTTCGGATAAACATTTTTTCTAGATTTATCTTGAGGATCCTTTAAGTCTGAAATACTACAGCAGAAATAACAGCTTTATGAAGTGTGTTTCCTCAAGCTGTTTAATTTATTGACTGCACACAGTCACTCTACTGAGTGCCGCCTGTTTATTTTCACCTACACAGATATGGCAATATCTGGTGCAAAAGACAGCGATTATTCCAGTCCAGGAAAGGAAAATGTAGAATCCAGAAATGCTCTGACTCCACCAGAGACCAGTGCAGGAAAATCGGATGACCCTTGGCAGAGCAGCGCCCGGGGAAGGCACACAAGGAGAGCCAGGGAGCTAGTGACAGCACATGGAGTAATGGGACACTGAAAGACGAGGGATCTGGGTTAGATATCAGGAAGAAATTCTTCACTGGGAGGGCGGTGAGGCCTGGAGGAGGAGGTCTGCGGGTGCCCCATCCCGGGCACTGCTGGAAGGGGCTCTGGGCAGCCCGGTCCGGCGGGTCCCTGCCCATGGCGGGGGCGTCGGACCTGGACGAGCTTCAAATTCCCTTCCCACTCCTGAACATTCTGTGGCTCCATGATTGTAGGGCCCTCCCAGCAGGGCACACCAGGCGTGAGGGGAGCCCCGAGAAACCCAGGAAAGGGAGGGGCGCAGTCCGCATTAACTGAGTCACTCAAACACCCTGAACGTGCAGCTCTAAAAACCTTCACAAGCTGAAGCCGGCTGGGGACCAACCCCGTCCCGGGTGCCGGTGAAGGACACGCCGGGGGAGCGGCAGCGCACAAACAAACAGCGCCCGCCCGCGCCGCCCGCGTTCCTCGGGCCCGCCCGCACTGCCCTCGCCCCACCACAAGCCCCGCGCACGCGCAGCCGCCCAACGGGCGGGCAGGGCCACGTGACCGGGGAGCGCGCGGGGCGGGGCCGCCCCGGCGGCGGCGCAGAGGGGAGGGGGAGGAGGCGGATCCATCATGGCGTCGATGCAGGTGAGGCGGCTGCGGCGGAGCCCCGCGGCAGCGCTGGGGCCGGGCGGCGGCGGCGGGAGCCGGCAGCGGCCGTTCCGCCGGGCACGTGCGTGCGCGGCGCGGCGCGGAGCGGAGGGAGGAACCGGCCGGGCAGAGGTCGAGGGCGTCGAGGTCGCGGGTAGCGGGGCCGGGGCGGGCAGGTGGCGGCGGGGAAGGGCCGGGATGGAGGTGAGACGCGCACAGGTGTGAGGGGCGAGGCTGGCACCCGGGCGGGGCGGGCGCGGGGGCGGCACCGGGCCCGGGGCGCGGGGGAAGAGGCGCCCCAGGGAGGCGTCTGGCAGCGGTGCCGCCGCTTCCTGGGCAGGGAGGGAAGGGCGAAGGGATCCCGGGACTGGGGGGGCCGCAGCCTCGCTGGCGCCCTGGGAATGGGAATCCCACCGAGCTGGGGGGCGGTCAGCGGGACCCCCCCGTGGCATCGTGGGGACCGTGACCAGCAGCTCCGAGTTCCCGGGGTTCTGGCGCTGTAATTCCCCCGCACACCGGGGACCGGGACAGGCACGTCCTGCTCCAAGCCGCGCGTTGCCCGTGGGGTTCTCTCGCTCTCCGTGGGGTCAGCTCCGTGCACAGGTAACGTCTGGCGTTCCCGGCCGGATGGCATTGCTGTAGGTGCAGTAGGATGGAACATCCTGCCGCCTGACAGGTATTTCCAGCTGAATTATTCATTCATACCTACTGCGAAGGGGTTCCTAAATAGGGGCTGCAGAAATTGCTCTGGTGGAATGGATTACTTTCACTGTGTGCTGCTCTGAGTGGGTGGTGCTTTATTACGACTGGGGCAGGAGAAAAGCTCTCTAGGTTTTGTGGTTGTGGCCCTGTTTCTCCTTATCTAACAGCAACTTCTCTTTTTCCTTGGATGTTTATAGTTTTCCATTTTATTTTTATATTTGGATCATCCAGACCTCCTTTCCTCTCATTTTAGTCTAGGATAGCTTACAATTTTTGTCACTAGTAATAGCACAGAAAGAAAATGGGTGAAATTTGTTTAATTTTCCTAATAACCTGGATTTAGCATAGCTAGGAAGAGTTAAAATGTCAAATTATTGAACTGTATAGGATAAAAATTATTCTCCTGAAGTTTAGAAGCAAAACTTCCCCCCCATTCCATGGTGTGTCTTTCAGAGTTACTGAAATGAAACGAGATCAAGAAATTGAACGTGCTGTACAGAATGTTCTTTTAGCAGTAGCTTGGGCAGGTAGTCTGATGTGCCTCAGTTTTATTAGCTCTGTCTAGCAAATGCATTTTTGCAGTGCTCTTCTAATCTGCAGACTTTTACAAGCTCAACTGCAAAATAGAGGCTGTAGTTTATTAAGAAGTGTGTGAAAGGTAGGAAAATGCCCCTGGGAAAGTGGCACTCAGTAAAAGGACTTGGTGGAGCTGTGCTGTGTCTCCGTCTCTGGCCCAGTGAATGACCTTCTGCAGCATGCCTCACCCTAATTCCTGTTGCTCCCTCTGTAAAGGGGAAAAATGGTTACATATTAAATAAGGTTGTGGAGGATACATGAATGACAAGTGTTGCCTAAATGTCAGATGTGTGGAGGGTAATACTCTCTTCCTGAAATTACAGCCGTTTTAAGCCTGATGTTGTAACTGCTTTCATTTTAGCAATACCAGCTGTAAGATGACACTTTTTGTTTTCTTACGTGATGTTCTGTTGTCTTTGGATAAGAGATTCAAGGACATTTATGAAGATTTTTTTGGTCTATATATGGCTAATTGCATGATGCTCTAATTACTCTTTCTTATGTTTAGTAATTTAGTAATGTAGTTTAGCATGTTGGAAAGGAGTTGTAAACAGGAAGCATAAATGAAAATTCAGTAAGTGAACTAGTAAGTTTATTGTAGACATGCTCCCAGGTGAGCAAGATTTCAAGACTCTGAATTCTGTCAACATTTAAGTGTTCAGTATGAAAAAATGTTTCACAAAGGAAAATATATCTATAATTTTAAGTGGTTTTTTGGTTCAGAGTAATTTATTATAATTACTGCTATCTTCTAAGTTGCCTGACACAACAAAGAGATGTCCTTTTTCTGATTAAGTGTAGTGTTTTTAAGTACACAGTGCTTATCTGAAATGTTTGTGTAACTGGTTGCCATCTCTGACTGTACCAGGGGTCTGACACTGTACTATTATGACAATATTATGGATTTATTGATAAAAGTGATACATTGGTGCACAGAGTAAGTTCTAGTTACTTCTTAAACTGCTGTAATTTTATACAACAGTGTATGATGCCCCAGGTTAATGACATTTTATTTTTACAGATCCACTGAAAAGTCTTGGATTAAGTTACAGGAGTTATCTGATTAGCCTGTTCTTAGTCAGTCTACAGTGAAGTTTTGAAACTTGTAACGAATTGCCTTTTTTTGCTAATGGCTCTGGGCATCGACCTGAACAGTTACTGCAGTTCAGTGGGTGCACAGTAACTTGTGACTTGGAGCCTTTGTGTGTATCATTGAACTCATAGTGATTTTTGTCTGTGTGGACAGTCTGTAATGGGAGTTTTCTGTCACCTTTTTTTCTGCAATAACAGAAGCCAGTGCTTATGAGAGGTTGTGTTTTGTTTTCTAACCACAGTGTTGTTGCTAATTTGCCACTGCTGGACCAGTTTAAACCTGGTTTGCATAACTTTAGGCAAATAATATTTTTTCTTTAAAAAAAAGCTAACATACCCCAGACAGGCCTTTAAAGGAAGAGCACTTATTTTCAAGAATTTTCCCAGAAAAAGCCCAAGCTTGTGCAATGTTCTTCTGGATAAAATCACATAAATACTCTGAAAAGGTACAAGTAATGTAGAACAAGGGAAGAGAATGGATTTGCTTTCAGAAATTTTAATATAGCATCTTTACTAATCTGAAGCCTTTAAAGGCAAATGCTTAAGAAATAGTAAACAGTTGTTCTCAGAACAGCTGGAAACACAGGACTTCCATTATGAATGGAAGAGCAGGTAAAAATAGAGTAAGGAAGTTCATTTGAAAATGTACAGAAAATGTCAGTGCTGTACAAAGCGTTAAATAATTAAAGCTTTTCCCTCAGTGTCCAGATATGAACTATTTGCATCATAAATTTGAAATATTTATTTTATTGATAATACTGGCATCTTAATTACTATGATTTACCTTTCACTTCCTTTTAGTTTTAATACTACAAACTCTGGATTTATTTAAATTGTGAGAATATTTAGAGGGATGGTTTTAGGTTTTTTATCACCAGAATAGCTTCTCACATATTCTGTAAAGTTAGGCACATAAGACTTGTGCTTGTAGGTATTTACATCTGATTGAATGCAGAGCTAATGTAATTAATGGCACAAACAACTTCAGTAAAGAGTGTAGCATGTTAGCTTTCACTGTGCTTCTGTGTTATGCCTCAAAAACTGCTGTGGTGGATGCCATCAAAGTACACGTACACAACAAAATAAAGTGCTGCTTTAAAAATCTTGTTCCATCAATAGCATTTTTTAAAAGGTGTGTCTAAGCAGCCATTTAATAAAATGTGTGAGATGCACAATTCATGGCCAGTTTGAGATCCCAGTGAACTTGTATCACAGAATGCAAGCTAGTAACAATACGAAAACTTCCTGCAAGTTTCACCCCAATATTTTCAGTCAGTGGTAGGGGTTGGGGAAAATATTTACAGGCCACTGAAATTTCCAGAAAAAACACATACACTCCTGGTAACACTTCCTTCTATTCTGTACCTGTGCTTCTAGTGTTAGTGGAAATTCTGTGTTTCCAGCTGTTCTCAGAACAATTACTTATTGCACAATCTTTGCTCAACACTGGCAGTGTTTTTATTTAATGATTTGGCAATAATTTGTTCTTATTTAAAAGCTTTGTCCAAAAAAAGTAGTAAACTATTTTTATGGTGTGTTCCCAGAAAAGCCAAAGCCCCAATCTTAAGTGAGGAAAGCTTTCAGGGAATTGGAACTTGGATGGTTATGCACATTGGTTCTGTACTGTGAAATGTCACAGTACGGGGTGCTATTTGTGTTGTTTCAAAAAAGAAAAAAGAGAAAATGAGTGGGTGCTGTAGCTATATAACCAGTTCTGGGATATAAACAGAATAAAATTATTGGTAATCAATAAAGTATTGAGTGGTTCCATTGGTGAAATGCTGTTGAAGTTAAACATTTCAGTAATTATTTAAACTGAGAAATGTGAGTACCATAATTAAAACCAGAATGAGTAGACAGTAAAAATAATTTCCTCTGTCCACTAAGAGATTGTTAGTCCTGTACATAACCTTTGGTAATCAGTTTGTACTGATGTGTGCTGTATTAGCTTTGGCAGATAACCATGCTAGAGTGAAGTAAGATAAATACAAAATTTTTAGTAATTTTACCAAGATGAGTTAATTTAATCTTGGGAGTTTATTAATAAAGTTTTGTCTTGACTGTCAACTGAAGTTTAAAATTTATAGTCTTCATTCAGTAAAGATAAATAAAATAGAAATTATGGCTTTAGGCCCTAAGGAGTCTTGTTTTTGCATCTGCCTGTGTAAATAGAATTTTGGGAAATACTTTGTTGTGCAGCAGCTGCAGAATTTTTGAGCTAGGGTGGAAGAATTCACTTCAGAGAAAGAAAGCAGTAGTAGAAAAGCTAATTGAAACAAGTGTCCCCTGAGCACTATCAGCAGCTCTTCTTTACAAATAGACAAACTATACAGCTAAAATGTAAAAAACCATGGATGCTTTCAACCTGTCACATTGGACATTGAAATCCCATGAACGTGTGTGTGATTTCAATCAGGAAAATAAAATAGATCTTTATTGTAAAGAAGAGTAATTCTGGTTGATTGCAATTATTTTTTTCTCTGAGTTTTATAGTATCTTATACTTGTGTTTAGGCCTAGCTATTCAAGTCCTGAGAAGAGAAAAATATACCACAATTCATTTGCAGGAGCCAGAGAATGTTGTCTTGTTAAGCTGCTCTCTTGGAAGGCTCTGTGGGTCTGTCATTAATAAGCTAAAGCAGCTTAGCTCAAACAATGTGTGAAACTCGGTGATCAAGTACTTTCTCTAATTGTTTGCTCCAATTCTACCGAGAGAAGAGTTTTAGACAAAAGGATCTTCACTAATATTACAGGTGTAGGCCATACTGGTGACTACGCCCAGAGACTGAGATGAAATTACCCCTGTCCGTGTGGAGGGGAGGAGGCACAGCTCCCACTGAGTTTGCCCATAGCTGCGGCTGCGTGCAGTGAGCGTGAGTGCCTCAGCTCATCAGATCATGTCTCTCACACAGCCTTGGTTTACAACTGAGAGATGAGTGTGCAAGCAGAGTACAGGCTGAAATTTCCACTGGGGCAGAGGGGAAGAGGATGATGAAAGTCTTTTGCTCAGTACTTGGAGCCAGATATTTTGTGTGTCTTGCATGGCTGTGAAGTAGTGAAGGACTGTGACAGAACTGTCAGCTGCATATGTAGTTTTTGTCTTTTGAAGGGAGGAGGGGATAGACTATATCTATGCACTGAAACCTATTACAGCTTCATTTACTGAAAGAAAATGAAAGTGAATAGGTTAAATTCTTTAAATAAAAAGAGCCAGTAGGCAGCATTTTGTGATCAATGAAGGTCATGTCACGTGTCTTCTGTCTGCTTTTGATAGTTGAAGGCTTTCAAAAGGTATTCTGGAATCTGTTCCAGCCTTTGCAGTTGTTTGTGTTTGTTTTTTTTTTGTTTTTTTATTTTTTACTTTGCTTTGTTCAAATATATGTTCTGGAATATGTGCAAGCCTTTGTAGTTTGGTTTTTTGTTTGCTTGTTTTTCCTCAGGTGACGTTAATTACTGGCATGAAAAACAGGTATCAGTCAGGGATGGCGGGGAAAGAAGGGAGACAACCTCATAATTTACCTTTCTAAAAGCAATATTAATGTTTTAATAAAGGAAGGACAGAAGTTAGTGGTGGTAAGTCAGGAATTGTGAGGTGCCTCATTTTTGCTAATTAATGATCTCATTGAGGATACTAGCTATTCATCCTTTCATACACAGTACTAAAAAATAATTGTTTCTCCTTGGGTGATTACAAATGCAAAGTTGTTTGTAATCTTTTTTTATTCAACTTAATTAAAAACACTGCTTAATCAGCCTCAGGAAGAAAATCTGTATATGTGTCAGTAAATTGTGATAATAGTTTACTAGAGCATAGCAAATACTGTCCCTGAAATCTGCTGGAATAAAATGCTTCATAGAATTTGATGTTACTTGTTCATATTGGTTTATTTCTCTCTTTTTCATTAGGAATTGGTGGCCAGTAATAAGAAACCTAAATCCCTTCTGTTTCCTTTCCCCTTCTAAAGTTAGAAGCTCTCACCCTGTCATATTTAGGGATATGGATTGAATGAGTATTTAAATCTTGTTGCAGTTTGCTGCTTTAAGCATTTTACCTCTTTTTCTCTCTGAAATACATTTTGTCAGAATAGAACACTTTATCTTGGTTACCAACTATTGAAATGTTTTTATAAGGATGAGAAATCCCCTGTAAACGTATGGTTGACCTCATTGTGCCAGCCTTCACTATTTTCTTAAATTAATTTCTTTAACTGAAGCAATTCAAGCAGTGCCAGACTCTTTTCTTTAAAAGATAAAATTATCTGTGGTTGACTTTTTATTACTGTGTGAGGGTTGTGCTGGGCGTTGGTACATTTAAAGACTCCATTTACAAAGCAGGTGACTCACTGTCAGTTTCATCTTATCCTGTAATAGTGGATTCCACTTAATTTGCTTTCAAATGACAGGTTCATTGTAAAAAATTTGATTATCTGGCAATAAGCTTTTCAGACTGTGAAGTACAGAATGTTTCCTTTGTGTGTGTATAGCTATTGTGATTTATCTTTAGTTATACTGTAGTTATGATTTCAGGTTGATCTTGCCTCTTAGTGAGTTTAAGTGTATTATTCTCTTTTAACGAGGACTGTTGCTTTGACCTTTCAGTCAAATATTTAGAATATCTTGGAGCATATGAAGGTAATTTTCTGTTATCAAACTGAGAAATCAACAATCGGTCCTCCCGTCACCCTCAATCCATAACTGGATTTTTTGAAATTTTCAAATGCTCAGAAGAACAAAAGATGAGTGATAGGAACTTATTGTAAGTAGCTCAATAAAAAGATTCATGCATTGCCTTTTGGTTCCTTTAAAATGAGAGAAATGTGCAAAATGCTTGACATTCAGATCTTGAAGTCGGGATTGGTCTGAGGAAATAACATCAGAACTCAGTTGCCAGATGTTAACATGTTTTATTGGAAATGAGGAGGAGACTAATCTGCTTCTGCATTCTCAGTATGGATTGAAAACCTGCTATTCAGCCAAAAATAGATAAAACTGACAAACAATTCTTTGAGCTGAAATCCCAGTATTACTTTTTAATAAGGACAGAGTATTTTGTGGAGCTGTTTTGTTATGCATCTTTCTGAAGCTTTAATTGACCACATCCAGACAATTATTGATCTTTCCTCCTCTGTGCCTTGACTAAAGCTTACTAGAAGAACTTTGATAGGAAGAATTCAGGCAGGATTGTGATAATCAAGTATCTGGATGGTTTGTGTGTTTGAGAGTCTGGAGGAAATGATCTCACCTGAATTATGGGATATAATGTGCAAGGATTTTCTTGAATGACCTGGTTGACCAGGAAATAAAGGGGTTTTTATTTGTAGGAACTGTCATTCTCTAGATTTCTTAAGTAGTGAGATGGAGTGTAGCAAGTAACTTTTTGTTAAATGTCACCATTGTTAGTCTTTATGTTGTTTCTCTTCTGTTTAACTGCTTTTTGGTATTTTAAGTTAGGTTTCTAATTAGAGAGTAATGTGCAATGAGTTCCTGGAATACTTCAACTGTTTAAAATATGTTGAATTTTTTTTTCTGTAGATGAGTTTAGATTACAAAGCATAACTATCTACCTGGTGTTTAGAACATCGTATTCTGGATTTGAGGCATTTTCAGTAAGAAACATGGGAATGGAAGGAAGTAAAGTACTGAAAATAGAGTTCTAGTGGTCTTAGGCTCTCAGGCTAGTAGCTGGTACTAACAGGCATTGCTTATGAATCAACGTGGGGTGTTGTACAACACTGTCATTGCAGCCTGTTTTCAGCTCCTGATCTGCGACAAGCTTGCTGTTTGTCTCTCTACACTGACTGTCTCCTGCATGTAAAAACTTCTCCAAAACAGAAAGGATGTTTTTTTGTGAAGCATTTCATAACTTGAATGTGGGAGGAGGTGACAGGCTGTAGCTTATAAGCAAAATGTAAATTCTTTGCCAGGACGTTATAATATTACTGGCAGTGTTTTGGTGCTAACAGAGTTTGGGCCCATTTCAATTTTTGAATGTGGAAGAGAGTTTTTGTAGTTACGGAAGAAATGTTGTTAGGTCTCCCTAGGGTGCAGCAGCTTTACCAATGTATATACACCAAAATAGAAGAATGGAGCCCCTGTGGGATTAAAGTTTAACTTCTAACTATTTATGAGTTAGTTTTCTTCCTCTTTGATCTTCGAGCCAGATTAAGATTTGATTTACAGTGTCCAGGAAGGCTCAGCCTTGGAAGATTATTCCTTTCTTACACTCATAGTTTCTTGCAACAAGGAGAAGGAAATTTGAAAGAATTCTATTCTATTCACATAGAAATTGAAGGTTTGTAACGCAATTCAAGTGCAGATGTTTTGGTCCTGCATGCTTCCTAGTCCTGTGAAGTTGCTATTCCATCTTTGTTTCTTTATATCATCACGATACTGCCTTATTGGACATGGCTAGTTGAGTTCCTACCAGTCCAGGTGAAAAGGCCACCACATTTCAGTTAAATTGCCCATCACGTCGTGTTTTAATGGTGAAATAAGGTTGTGGCAGTGAAGCATTTCCTTCAGCAGAAGTGAAAGGATCCAGTTGCCACTTTTTGCTTTGCTTGTATGTTTCTGCTCTATTGATAGGTTTTTATTTTCCCTAGCTATTTTCTACTAAATTCTTACCACTTCCCTTAATATATCATGTCTTTCACTGAATCTGCTTTGGGTTTAATCAACTCAGCTTTTCTCTTTCTTACTTTGTGTCATTATAAAAAGGAAAATCAGTAAATAGGTTGTTTGTAGGTAAGGTATTTGACTAAGATAGCTTAAAATTTAGTTTACTTATTTAAGATATTGCTGATTTAAGACACTGCACATTTTGTGCTGCATTTCTTGAAACACCAAAAAGTGAAGTATTCAAGAATTGCAATTTTATTTTCTTTGTATTATTTATGTTTTCAAAGTTTGTCATTTCAACTCATAAGAAATAGTAATCCAGGAGTATGGGCATACATTCAAACTTGATTGGATTAATGTGTTAATATTTTGCTGCTAATCAGCAGCCAATATAACTGTAAGTATGCTTTTCCCACTCCAGTTATGAAGAATAAAATGTCACCTGAAGCACCACACACTGGCTGGCCTAGGTGCTGTCAGCTGTATGTACATGAGTTGTACTTGGAAGTGACCCCTCTAACTTCACTGTACCTGTGTTTTTGTTTGCCCTTAACTCTGTTAAAGTTTAACTCTCCGTGTTCCACTTTTCCAAGGGAGGGGCAAAGCTGTTGTAAGAGTTCTGCCAATGGGCTTAGAACTGGAAACAGACTCCTGATATTGTGATACACCTTTTTAAAGGCATTGAGAAAGGTAATTTTCACATGCCTACAAGAGCTAGGGAAGTTTTCATGGTAGGTAAAGAAGATACCTTTGCTTTACTTGATTGTGAGGAATTGCGGTTAAACTCTGATGATGCCATATATGCTTTAGGAATATTGACACTTGACATAGCTAACAGGGACACAGAGACCAGAGAAATAATTTTGTATAAGCATTTATGTGCTATAATGTCCAGCTCAGTCATACACAGTGAACAAACTACGTGCTTCTAGGGCTGGTTTTGAAATACTTGTATTGAAAACCTCTACATTTCTTCCTGTCCTATATCGCTACCCCCTCTCCCTTTTTATGTGCATCTTTTTTATGTGCAGGCCCTGCCTGCTTCTTTGTGTGATTCACTGAGAATCAACTCAAGTGAGAATTCAGCTGTGGCATTTGAGATGTTAGCTCCCCACTTCCAGAGGTGACCAAGTAAGATGTGTGTCAGTTTGGAGAAAGAGGAGTGTGTATTTTTGCTAGAAGCTGTTGGCTTCAGACATACCTTTAACTCAAACCATGACAGACAGCGAGTGCTGTCTGTCAGGATAGAAATGATAGAAGTGGTTGTGAGCTGTCTGGGGAGCTGTCAGGAATTTTACTGCATTGGTGCCAGCTAATTTTGTGTGTTCTTTTTTCCATATGCTGTAAGAAATCTTATGGGTTTGATACCATAGAAAATCTGTGGAGGATCACTGAAGGAGTTGCACAAATCCTGTTTGACAGAATTAGCAACAGGATGCAAACCATTGCTATGTCAGTCATGTCTCAAGTACTTGAATAAACTTCTTTTGGAAGTGATGCTTGGATCAGTGTTAAGCTGTGTTCTTTGATTTCATCCCTGATTCATCCTTTGCTGTAGAGATAGGTGAATAAGTAATCTTGGTTTCAGAGACTTCCACTTGAAAATACTTCAAGTATTTTGAAAATACTTCTATGAACTACTGCTTACATCACTCCTCTGCATTTTGCATGTGATTATTCCTTGGTTGAAGGACTGTGCCGTTAAGCAGTCTTGCGTTTCTGATATTCTTACTCAGCTGTTCTGTTTCCCTCTAGATTGTGAACGTTTTTATCAATTGTGTACATTTTGGTTCTGGTTTACCTTAAAGTTGTATTACAAGAATGTTTAAGCATGACATTCTCTCTCAAAAATAAGGAAAATGTCAAAGTTACATTGCCCGTGCATCCTTAATGTATTCCCCTATAAGTGTGCAGCCTGCTTTCTTCCAGCCCCTTTCAATAGAAAGTGGACAAGCAGGAAAATGAAATCTTATTATGGGTTAACAGAAACACTAAAGAGAGTGTCTTGTGATGTGAAAAGGACAGTAAAGCAAGCACAGGTCCAAAGAGTATATCAGTGTGTGGAAAGCATCTGTCTGAGGGTTGTTTTAGGCATGAGTAGCTGCACTAGCTTGTATTTTGACTTGAAGGAGCTGGTTGAGAGGCTGAAGGCAACTTCAGTGTGTGATTTAAAAAGTATTCCTCATTCATGGTAAGGAAAAAGCTGAAAGCACTTGTGGTATTGACTTTAGTTAGGCACATCTTAATATAGCTGGAGTATTGAAGGACTACAGGTTTTTAGACAAAAATACTAATGTCTGGTATCAAGTTGTCTCAATATGGAAAAAATAAGAATTATAGTAAAAGTCAATGTGGCACCATGAGGGCCTGTTCATTGACAGGAAGATTGAAGAGGCTTTGTTTAGAAGAGAAAAGTGAAATGAAGTAATTCCTTTTAAAAGGATAAGTATATAGCAGTGAAACTTCACGATTCCTTGTTTTGAATCAGTGTGTTTGAAAAGCATTAAAAAATGTTCTTATAAATCATTAGAAAGATGAAGAGAGGGATGAGCCTGTAAAGATGAAAGGAAAGCAAAGAATAGATGACAAATAATTGAATTGATAACAAAGCATGCCAAACAAAAAGGGCAAATTCAATATCTTTTAGACACTGGATATTATGTCAGTAATTAAAATTTAGCTGTGTGGGTTGGTTTGCTTTTAAAAGGTGTTTAAGTAACTGAATCTTTGATTTTCTGACAATGCTTTTGAATGAGTTTCCAGATGATAAATATTATTTTTGTTTTTCTACTGTTATGTGAGAATTTGACTTCTGGAAATCACTGGACCAAATAGTCTCTGATACCTATAGCAAACAATCAACAATTAGCCAAGACAATTAGCCAAATGTATTTAAGAAAAAAAATCACATTGAATTAACATGATTTTTTCCTTGTATTGGGCTGTAGCTGTTGTTAAAGAGGAGCAGTAGCTGTATTTTGACTGTGCAAAATTTTTCTGTGTGTGTTGATGTGACATTTGAATAAGCACACAAAACAATGTGGGATCAATCATGTGGACTCTATTGTTTATGAAACCATCAAGACCACTTCACAAGTTACCAAAGTCGTAATTGGTTGTTCAGACTGGGTGTCTGATTCACAGGGGCTGTTTGGTTCTGTCGAACAGAGTGAACCTGCCAAATGGTGTTTTGAGGGCAGTCTGCATTGGCTTGAAGGTGTTTACTTGAGTAGAGATTGGGAAAAGTGAGGTGTGAATTGAAGTAAATAAAAGAATACTTTTATTTATGTCCATGAAGCCTAAGAGAAATAATTTGACTGTAATTCATTCAACCCACCTAGATCTCTTACTGTAAAGAAAATTTTTCAGTTGTAAAGGCAAGAGATAAAGTGATCTGAAAAAATGTTAAAGGCTTTCAAGACAACTTCCTTTTATGTTAGGAAGATGGAGAGTTAGATTAAATTCTAACTTCGTAAGATTCTACGAATTAGAGTTAAAATTTGAGAGTTAAAACTGTCTCAAAAGTGTTAATCTGTTATATTTTGTCCTCCTATGTATATTGCTGCTAATTTTCTAGAATGTTTGTGAAAACAAAACTAATAATTCTGCACTCATGGCTGTCAAATATAAGAAAGGCTTTCCCACTGCTGAAATTTGTCTTTTCAAATGCCTAATTTGAGAATCTTGCAGTTGCAATGTGTCTTTTGTAGCTATTGTGTAAGGGCTTGATGTACCAGAGTCACGGTTTTTTAAAGTACATTTGAATCTTGAAGCTAAGAGTGGGTGTTTAGACTGTTGCTGTAAGAAAATTATTGTCCTTTGTAACCTTTTTGGACAGCAAGTACTATTCAACACTGAAAAGCAATTAATTTCAAGTTTTTAAATTCAAACTTTAGATGTTTTCGAAATTATGGTGGTAACGAGGAACTCTGTTTCCTAATTAAACTGTAGGAGTCTGGTCTTTAAGGGCTTCATTTAAGAGCTTTTTTTATAACTAGTTCAGTCTCCTGATAATCCAGTTTCTGTATTAATGAGACACAACAAAAGACAAATTATTTTAAGAAAGAGAGAAAAAAATAGTCCTTCATAATAGCTGTGGAAAGTATGTTCAAGTTTTCTGAATATCCCTCGCTGCACATCAGGCTGTCTGTGCAAGCACTGAGCCAGCAGCTCGAGGAAAGTGATTCTTCTCCTCTCTCTGGCACTTGAGACCACGTCTGGAGTGCTGTGTTCAGGAGCTGCAGTGTAGGACAGACACGGGGCTTCTGGGGTGAGTCCAGCAGATGACAGGCAGGATGCTGGGCAGAACTGTGTGACCTCCAAGGAGACTGGGTTTCTTCAGCTGTAAGAAGAGAAGACAAATGAGAGATCTTGCTGATGCCTGCAACAACATAACAGGAAGATATCAAGGGAAAACAGAGCCACTATGGGAAGACAAAGGGCAATAGATACAAATTGGAACGTGGGGGTATTTTGGTAAGATACAAAAGAAACATTTTATACCACGGGTAGTGAAACATTGGAATGCATTGACCAGAGAAGTTGATTTAAAGATTATTTTCTAAATATTACTTATTCTCTCTCAAAACTTTTTTTTTTTCACTGAATGAATTCTGGTTAGTAGGCCCTTTGTGCCCTCTGCAGTTTTGTTCCAGTTTCTGTGGAGTACTCTCATGTTCTGGAACGATCTATAGGCAGCTCTTTATTATTCTGTACAGAAATAATAGAGTTGATGTTTGATTAAAAAAAGCCCAGATTTTGAAGATACCCAGATATGTTCATCAGATTAGGAATTACTAATTTCTGTGGTGTGGTTAATGGAATAGTAGAGTGTTTTGAAATATAGAGTATATTTTATTATTCCAGCTGGGGAAAAAACTCCCCAACAAATAATGGGCTTAAATCACATCTTAAATGTGTGTATTTTGGTCCACTAGAAGTAATTATCTTCATATATAAATTGCCTTGCTTCTGTCTCTAGTGGCAAGATTAATACTTGGGAAATCTTTAAAAGCATTTTTTCCACTTGAACTGTTTAACACTTTCAGACTTCCTGTCATTGAGGGCTGGAGAAATCCAGTAATTCATTACAAGATACTTCTTTTGATCTTTAAAAACAAATTATCCAGATAGTCAGTACAGCTGGAGATAAGAAAAATGAAGTTCTCTGCCATTTATAATAGCAGTTGTTGCTCTTCTGTTCTGAATAATTCTAGGGTGAGAGCCTCTTTATTTGGGAGGGAACAGTGCTGAGATAAATAAAATCCATCAAGGTGTAATATAATGGTATACAGGTTCTTTAGACAGACATAGGGTTAGAGAGGTTCCTGTAGGGCAGAAGGAAATAATGCCTTTTGCTGAAACTTGGTTTTGTTTGGGATATTGCTCTGAATCAAGAACAAATCCACAAGAGGTGTGTGTTTCTTCACCTCTAAATTCCTTCCTTCCCTATCCAATGAGGAGCTGTGTCTAGGGAATTTACCATTAATCAGAATTGCACTGGAGTTTCCTATGCTTAATAGATAATCATAGTCAGGGTTTTTCATGGATTCTCTTATTTCAATGTGATAAATTTATTTGCTATAAATTGTTTTTGTTATAACACTGAGAGTGTCTGTCTTGCTTTTCTGGGTTATTGAGTTTCTGTAACTTAATAGCTAAGACATTAATTTTCTACTGATCATGCTCTTTTCAGCTTTTTATGGGAATGGCATAGATTATTTTTTTTATTGTATCGATATTTCCACTGAGAGCTGCAAATAGAGGTCAGATGGAACTGATTATAGAGTAGCTTGGATTTGAAGGGACTGTAAAGATCATTTAATTCCAACCCCCCGGGTGTGACTGTCCAACCAATTCCTTATCCACTGAACAGTCCACTCATCAAATCCATCTCTCCAGCCTAGCGAGAAGGATGTTGTAGGGGACCATGCCAAAGACTTACCAGAACTCCAGATAAATGGCATCTGTAACCCTTTCCTTGTCCACTGATGAGTCACTCCATTGTGGAAGGTCACTGGTTTGGTCAGGCAGGGCTTGGCCTCACTGAGGCCATGGTGGCTGTTCTGACTCCTTCTCTGTCCTGCATGTGTCTTAGTACAGCTTCTTGGAGGATGTGTCCCATGAACTTCCCAGGCACAGAGGTGAGGCTGACAGCTCTCAGTGTCCTCCTTTTTACCCTTTTTCCTGTCAGCTGGGACTTCACCTGACTGCCATGACTTCTCAAATATGGAAAGTGGCTTGGCAACTAAATCCATCAGTTCCTCTCAGAAGTCTGGAAGGCAGCTCATTGGGTCCCAGAGATTTGTTTATATTCGGGTTCCTCAAGTGTCATGAACCTGACCTTTACTTAAAGTGGGAGGAACTTTGTTCCCTCCTGCTGTCCATCCCCTTGAGTGGTGTGGGAAAAGAGGTTCCCATTGAAGACTGAAGCAAAAAAACCCCAGTCCTGTTGTTGAGTACCCTAGCCTTCTGCTCATCAGTTTTTTCCAGTTTTCCAGGATTTTTTCATGGGCTTTCCTTTTCTGGCTTACATTGGTACTTATTTGAATTGGCTAACTGGGAAATAATAATTTCGTTAAAAATATGATTTGTTTGGTGTGACACATTTCTCTACGTGATGAAGTGTACACAGGTTGATTGCCTTTGAGGTTTGTTTGGTGGTGGTCTGGGGAAGTACCAGAAAGAGAATTGACTTCAAAACATCTCTGCCATTCAAATTAAGATTTATAAAATGGTTTTGCAACTTTTCTCCTTTACATTTTAATTCATAATAGTGGTGTTGGAAACACTGTTAGTGTTTTCTTAATCTGAGCTGAAAGAAAAACATAAACACTAGGATTCTAACCTGTTTTTCAATGTGTGAGCCATGAAACAATACAGCTTATGAAAATGTTAGCATTTGTTAGCATGGGGTTTTCAGTTTGTTATATGTCAGTGCCAGGTAGGAACTTTCAATATGGAAGCCCAAGGAAGTTTTCAGGGTTGATTGATATAGACAGAAAGTTATTTCAATATTTTCAGAATGTAAATTGTGAATGTATAAGGGCCTTTTCTTTATGAGTTGTGTGGTTGAATTTATTGTAGTCTGATTTTGAATATATCTGATGGGATACTGAGTGATTTCTGTGTTGACAAATCAACCCTTTATTTTCCCCTGGGAATCCTTTTAAGTTCTACTAAGCACTGGAAAACAGCTACAAGTGTGTGATAAACCTGTGTTTTAAAAAAAAAATTGGATATTGAATGGAAATGAGGTACTAAATCCCCAAACCATATATTTTTATTCCTTTGGAGTATAAAATAATTTTGACTTGTAGCGAGGTTGAAGTGAACTTGTAGATGCTAACCTTAAAATTGTTGGCAGGAAAAAAGGACAGTAGACATGAGAAAGCCTTGAACTTTTTGTCATCTAGATGGCTTGGAAATGACAAAACATATTGTGTAACTTTATATGGAGAAAATTGACTCTGAGAGTACTGCCAATGACAGCACAGAGGCTGCATTCCCCTTGCTCAGTAGATTGTAAGAAAACTGTTCTGGTTTTCTTGCAGGACCTTCTTGCAGTGACCGATTTATCTCTGTCAAAATAGGCAAGAATTACCTGAGCTACTGCCATAACACTTTAATAAGTGCTATGACTCTGTAGGTTCTAAGATGCAGTTAGTGTAAAGTTTTTAGCTTCTGTTGTGCAATCCAAATAGTCTTGGTTTAGTTTTCTGTTCTGTCCTCTGGGATGACTTGGAAAAAAGCAAAGGCTTGCATGGATGCCAAATGGAAACATCTTGGGTTACTTAGAGGAGGAAGTTGTGCTGTTAAAGTCGTGTAGATTTAATTTTAAATCTGATGATGTTGTGTAAATATGAAATGTTTGCTGCTAGGCGTAGAGCTCTTACAGATGTTTTTGTTACACAGTAAATTTGTTTATACCTCCATGTAGTTTGTAGCAGATAAGCTCTTCCCTTTGTAGTGTTGCAAATGTAAGTGCCACTGTCTTTTACCCAAAAAGTAAGTTTAAAGCTTGTAACTTATTTTGCCTATGTCTTTTCAGTTGAATTTCTAGGAAAGAAGTCACCCTTCTTTCTCACTTTTAAATTTCACTTTGTTTTTAAATAGTCAAGTAAAACTCCTTTTACCTTTCCAACATTGATGAAATGTACTTAAGTGTGCATGTTTATTGTTGAACTTTATTTAGTATTTCAAATATTCCATACAATTTCTTTATAGAAACGATTACAAAAAGAACTATTGGCATTTCAAAATGATCCACCTCCAGGAATGACTCTAGATGAAAAGAGTGTACAAAATTCAATTACACAGTAAGTATGTATACTGTTTTATTTCTGCTATTGTGCTGAAAAGACTAAATAATGAGCAGTTCTCTTCACACTTCCACCACTTACTCCAAGTAACATTGTGAATTTTGCTTTTAGTCTAGGCAATGAAACATTGTTCTCCTTAGTAAGCATATTGCAGTAATGTGTTGGACACTTTCAGGAACAGGGTAGTGAATTTACTAAAATTTTATTAGGCATTTTACTGTCTAACAAACTGTCAAGTAAAAGCTTCTGCATATTTTAGAATAAAATAATTTAATTATCTTTCATAGCTACTAACCTCCTAAACTTTTCTAGATTTATTGAAATAATGGAGTGGCTGTTTTAGAGTTCCGTGACATTTGAATAGAAAATATGTCATAGCTGTTAATTTTCATTACCTTCTTTCTCTAAGGCAAGTGGAAAAAACTTCTTAAAAAGCAAAGTTGTCTGGGTACACTTGTTTGCACTTTTCCCCCTGTCTTGGCTTTCTTGGTGATTTGTGAAATGGGAAGAGAAACATGGTAAAATATTCTGTGTCCATTGAAATGGACAGGGGCTGTTTTTGATATTAATCTATTCTTTAATTGACAGAAATTCAAAAGATTCAGGCTGTGTTGACATTTTTTTCTCATAAGCTTAGTTTCATTTTAGAGAAATGCTAAAAATTGAGCACATGTAAACATTGATGAGAGTATGATTTCAGACTATAAGTTCTGGACTATGTTATCAATTGATGGAGAAGCTTAAACATAGAGCTGAATGTTGATGTTTTCACATCTGCATTTTGGGTGGTGGCATTCAGACCATGTTACATGAGGCTTTTCTGAGGCTCATATATACTGCTATATACATATAGCATGACTTAAACACTCACTGCTTTTTAAATTACATTGGCCTTTGTGATAATTCAGATGAATATGACTAAAACTGAAATTGCAGTTTTTAGTTTTCTGCAAAAATGAGTCAGTCTAATTTTGTAAGTGGTATCCACTTATTTCAACAAAAAAGTATTAAATCAAAGTTTAGAACTGATTGAAAAGGATATCTCTGTTTCCAGAGTAGTACCTCATTATAATTTCTGCCCTGTACAACTTTTATACCTTTCAATACCTTGCACCTAAAATCTTCCTATTTACTGTTATGCTAGATTTTGAAACTGTCACTGTTTTAGAAGCTTCTTGTCAAAAGTAAAATGATATTTTTTTCTCTTTGAGTGTTTTTGGTATTAGGTAGCATGTTTTGAGTTCATTAATCAAATTACAGTTCGAATTGCTTGTGTTAAAATTTTGTGTAGCAATAATCACTTGGGTTTTAAAGATGCTGAATAAAATAATCGGATCCCATGATGTAACTGGGTCATTTAAAACATTGAGCAATCTTTTATTTTAAATATACAAGGATTAGAAATTTGAGAAGGCTAAACTGTAAAGCACACAGGAAATATGGGTCCTACTGATTCCTTGACCATAAAAGGAGCAACGTCCAGGCAAACTTATCTTCTACTTAGTAAAGTAAACTATTTAAAGACTTGAAAGTGGAAGTTCTGCATCACAAGAACCAATAAATCTAAAGAGTGTTGCTGCACTGTGTGTATAAATGTAAAAGCAGAAGGCATAAGGAGAGATAAGTGATCTGGAGTGCACATAGATTAAATCAAAGACATCTTCACAAAGTTAAAATATGAAAGGTACTTCATCAGCCTTCACTGTGTAACCACTGTGCTACTGTTGAACATGCATTCCTCTTGAACAGTGTGAGGGCTAGCAGTTTTTCTCAAAAAATGCCAAAACCCAAAGCACAATAACAATAATAAAACAAGCAAAAAAACCTCCAAAGAGTGACAGAGGGGAAAATAAAAAATGTGCATGGCTTAAATACAGAGGTAGAGCATATCTACAGGAGGATCATCAAAGCTGCCAGCTGGAGATGTTGACTTTTCTGAGTACACTGCAGTTCTGCAAAATCTCAGCTGCCTTCCTTGAGTTCATGTAAACCATATCTGAGTATTTTTGTAGTCTCTGTACCTTACTGCGTTGCTTAGATCTGTAAAACTCAATCAAAGGTAAAAAACCAAAAATGGGCAAGTGATGTTGCAAAGGATTGTATTAAGTGGTCAACAGAACTGTAAAATCACGGAAATTGGGTAGCAGAATGTTGCTGTGTGTGTCAAACAATATGCAAAGCATCTGATTTTAGCTGTACTAGAAAAACCACAATGGAAGCCCAAAAATAAGAAAACCCTCACATGCAACACCACCACCCTCTTCCCCAGCAACTCCACCAGTCAGTTACTTTAATGGTATTACGGTGGAAGGAGCAGAAGGAGAGGAAAAAGAATACTGGTATGTTGAGTTATCATCTTCATTACAGATTCAAATTACTCTGTTTTTGGATTTTGTTTTAGTTTGCTGGGACCTTTTAATTTTTATACTATTAACTTTTCCATTTTTGGTTCCATTGCCTGTAAGATATCATTTAATTTCTGAGCTTTTCACAAAAGTAAGTACAAGATGAGCTTTACCCTTTCCCCTTGGTTACAGATTTTATTTTAATAAACTGTATTTAATTTTTCTTGACAGAAAAGTAAAATAACCCAAAAGAGAATGTGTACTAGTTTGTTTCCTTCCAAACCTTTTAAGTTTCCAAGCAGGGTTTTTTTTTTCAGCTTTGTTGTCTCATATTAGCAGCCATTTCTTGGGAACTGATAGGTCTGTGTATAGTTCAAGTCATAATTGCATTTGTAATTTGCTTCACTGTGTCAGTGCCTGTATGCAAAACACCAAACTTGTTTCTTTAAATATGATGTATTGCTCACCTTTGTGATTGTTGCAGTGTTAGCAGAGAAGTTAGACGGTCTGGCTGTGATTGATATTTGATTTGATTAGTCCAGTGCTCCAGGAGTACAAGTATTAATTTGTCAGTCCACAATGCTAACAGCTTTTTCCCCTGTTCCGTAGGTGGATTGTAGACATGGAAGGTGCTCCAGGAACACTCTATGAAGGGGAAAAATTTCAGCTTTTATTTAAGTTTAGTAGTCGGTATCCTTTTGATTCGCCTCAGGTAACTGCTGCCTTCTTTCTCTCTTCCTGCTACCTTCAGCTTACAGCTGTATGACATGTGCTGTGTATGGTATTATCCACATAGCCTAATGTCAGCTCTGCTTAATTTAATTTGTATTAAACACATTGTGCAGCTGCCTTTTCTTTACAAATGGTTCTGCAGTGAAGTATGGGACTGATGTCTGCTTGAACAGATGAAAGTAGTGTAACCTGGAGGCTTCTTTAATGTTGATATTCAAGTCATGAAATACAGGGTAAAGTAGGAAGATCCTCTTTATTTACTGCGATGGAGGAGCCAAGTAAACAACTGCTGCTTCATCCTTCTTACTTTCAACATATTTTTTCTGGTTGATTTTTAAGACTCATGCATCTTCTCTGCTGCCATTGTTAATAAAGCTGAAGAAATATTGTGCTTCTGATAGGGATTCTCGTAGATTCATGATGTGCTTGAGAGACCTGCAAATAGTGTTATAACTGAGGTATGTGATACTGGGTTGCTTTCAAGACAACCTAGAGAACTGAAGGAACAGCAGAACTTAGAGACTGCAGAATGTGCTGTGTACATCCATTCCTCCGTTACCTGAGGGAAATACATCAAATTATGGCTGATAAGAGTAGTGGTCAGCTCTCACCCCTGCTTTTCTGAAAAAGGAAGTAGAAAAGCAAGGGTGTCTTAGTTCTTGTCCTGTTTGTTTCAGCTCAGAGTTCTAGAAATTATCTCTGCAACTTCTCTCATTGGTGTTAAAACTGAAGCATGAAGCTGTGAGAGACACTGAAGCCATAAAACTTAATATATTTTTAGGTACCATGATAAACACTAGAATGCTGACTTTCAGTCTTTTATAGAACAAACTGGCTGCTTGTACTTCTGCACCTCATCAGATTTGCAAGGTACTAATTATAGGTGATCCACAAGAGAGTAGCCAGTTTAATTTGTTTCCAGGTTGTTTGTGTTCATTAGCCAACCTGTGTGTGGCTCTGTGCAATTTATCGTTAAGCAGCAAATTAGATCCATACATCTACACTGAATTTTATCACAGAAAACCATTAAAAATTTAAATACTGGATACTGGATTGTTTTAGATGGCTAGAATTTCAATTTTTCAAACATTGCTGTGCAGCACTATAATTTCTTGGTCATAATTACCTCTCCTTCAAATCTAGTTACTGTGAGTTGACAGTTTTCAATTGTGCTACTTTAATCACTTGGATATTTTCTGCCTTTAAATGTATGTTATCTGTCACAGGGTGCACTCTTTTACTTACCTAGTCCGCCTAGTTCAGGTTGTCATGTAAAACCAGGATATTAGTTACAAGTGAAATACATTACAGGATTATGAAGGTAAACCCTTCAATGCTTAAGAAATACCAGTTTAAAGACCTGTGAAAGATCATTCTGCATCCAGTTTCTCTTATGCCTTAAAAACCTGTCTGCCATTTTGCAGATAAATTAAGCTCTCTATTTTCAGTTTCCTATATGCTGGTGTTGCTTGTCATCAGTGAGGAGGTGGGTGTGTGTGTACATGTTTACTTATTTTTATGCATACCTATATAGCTTAAGAAATACTTAAGAAATTGCTGGGTATTATAGTTATGAGTGGTAGAGATTTATGTTTTTTATTGCATAAAAGGAGTTGGAGAAGGAGTTCAGGAGTATAATGCTGATATGAAGATTTCACTTTTACTCTCTGCTGGTCCTGAACCAATGATACGTTTGACAAAAACTTGATGTAAGAGCAGTAGTTGTCAAAATTACTTTTCTAGCCTTTTTTTTTACTGTGATAGTATCTTATAATAGAGAGGAGTTAAGGTTCTAAATGCTTTTCTTCCATATTCTCAATGTCAAATAAATTTCTTTCTATTTGAAGTAATGTTTTTTAAATATTTCTTATTTGGTAAACTGTGGTATACTTGGTTTCACAAGTCCTTTATTTATAGTTAATAAGATTGATGAATTTTAATTTTATTCTTCCTACTGGAACCTGGATGAGTTGTCCAGAATTTTATTTCTGTTATGTTCAGGTTTATAATAATACTCATTTGTGAATCTTGTTGTGCTTCTTGGTGTTTAACATTGTGGCTTATAAAATCATTAAAATCCAGTGTTTTGGCTAGACAGATGTATTCCTTAGGACGTGGAAGACTGAGGCTGCAAAATTCTGCACTTTACATTGTTACCTTTGCATTTTTCTATGCTGTATAAATATTAATAGAAAATCCCCTTTATTTAACTCCATCTTCACTAGCTATTGAGGCTTCCATTGATTTACATTTCATTTAATAGTTTCCAAAATTGAATTAACCCAACATGGTGAAGTGTGTTATTTAGTGTAAGTGAAAATGGCAGACCTGCTGCTTAAATAACATTCTTTTGTTTCCCCAAACCAATACAGTTTTATTTAAAATGGGGACTATAAATTAGTTATTTTTGTTCTTTTTTTTTAGGTCATGTTTACTGGAGACAATATCCCTGTTCATCCTCATGTTTATAGCAATGGTCATATCTGTTTATCCATTCTAACGGAAGACTGGTCTCCAGCCCTCTCAGTGCAATCTGTTTGTCTTAGCATTATTAGCATGCTTTCCAGCTGCAAAGAAAAGGTATGGGCTCTTTTAGCACTGTTGAAGTAGAATAAGTACAAGTTAGTAATTTTCTACTTTACAAAGTAAAATTTACTTTCTCAAATTCTGAAATAGGCAAAACTACTGTATCTACATTTCTACTACTGAGAAAATACTAAGCTAGAACTGCAAAATAAAAAGTGCAGTAAGTACTTTGCCACTGTTTTCATGGTAACCTGCTTATATATCATTACTGGAAAAGAGCAGTGGATGGAACCCTTCCAGATGTACTAACGGTGAAGTTCAGTCATGCTTTAGGACAATTCTGTGTAAAATTATCCTTCCTCTAAAGGCAGTGCGGAATGACTAGTGAAATGTCTTTAGTGCAGATGTTTCTAACTTTGCATCTGTACTATTTCAGTGAACCTGATAATTTTCATTTCAGGGAAGTAAATGGTGCTAAGCTGCTTTTTTGGCTCTAATACCTTAGAGACCTTTTTGTAAAGAGATTGCCCTTTCACTTTTGACCATTTCTTTCGCAGAGGGCTGTCTGTGGAAGTTAGATGTGGTCAGAGCTTGTCCATGTGTGCTATCCAAGCATGCCTATTTATTTTGCATCTCAATCAGTCCTAGCCAGATATGTAGTCAAAAAACCACCCCAAAACGGCTTTGTATTGTATTCTATCCTATGTGTTTTGTAAATTATGACACTTATGAAGAAGACCAAAGAATATGTAATAATGATCAGCTACACATACTTAAATTCATTTTTTCACCCACTCTAAGCTGAGCCTTAGGATGGGAATTGTATGTAATGCATCAGAATTAGATTCCAAGCTGCAAAGGAATTTAATTTTGGGGGGTTTTTTGAACAACAGCTGTTTCTTGTGAGTTAGTGTCTTTTGTTTGTTTGTTATTTTTTTTATTTTTTTATTTTTCTCCCCTGTTCATCACCAAACTGTATATTTTTTACTATTTTATTTTCTTGGAGTATCTCAAGTAAGAATTTGTTACCTGGATCTTTGAGTGATTTTTCTTGACCACAAGGTCTAGTCCTGCCTGTTACCTCATTTTCACTGCAGTCACATGGTAATCTTTCATAATCTTGTTAAATAGCTCATGTATTACAATATGAGGATTGTTTGATTATTTGTAGATCTTTTCTTCTGTTGCAGAGGCGACCTCCAGATAACTCATTTTATGTAAGAACATGTAACAAGAATCCAAAGAAAACAAAATGGTGGTATCATGGTAAGTATCTAACTAGGACCAGAAATTTTTAACTTCTTTTCAGGCTGAAGACAATTAAATTGTCAGAAAGTAGGATAAATATATTAAAAGCATTAAGCTATTTTTTTCAACTCAAAAAGTTATTTAAATCCTGAGATTTAATTTCTGAGATACTCTGCTGTGATTTTTTTTTTCTGTATCACATTTGAATAATTCCTGGTGGAAATTTGAACATGTTTTAAATTGTAGGATTGACTTTGAATGAAAGTTCTTGTAAAGTGTATCAATCCAGGACAAGTACAAAGTTTCAGATTGGGGAAAGTCCATGATGAAACTAGGTTTTGCTCTAAACAGGGTTTTTTTGTTATTGTTATTAACACTTTTAAAACTTTTATGTTATTGAAAATATATATTTGTAAACAGCTATATATTTTGATAGATTTCCACTCTCAATCAGAATTTCCAGTATGGGACAGTTGACTGACTTTAAAGGCTACTAAAAACTAGTACTCAATAATATACTAATAAGATTCTCCATGGACATGATAAAGAAGAAAAAAGCATATTAAATCTGCTAGTGTCTGCAGTGCTAGTGTTGTGTTGGGGTTTTTATTCTTTGTTTGGTTTTGGTTTGGGGTTTGCTTTGCTTTTGTGCTTTTTTCTTTTGTTTCCATGTGTTCTGTGTCTTGCTTTATACTTTGTGGTTTCTTTCTTCTGCCTCAGCATTTGTCATCCTCCACCCAGAGCTGCAGTTGGCTGTATGTGCTTGTCTTATCCACTCCGTTGGTGAGGAAAGAGAGAAGAAGGGGATAGAGATGGGCCATTCTTTGTTTCTCTCCTCTTGTTAGCAATGCTTTCCTTGCTTTCCCTAGGAAAATTCTGTAGAAACAGTAGTCATTGGAAGCACAAGTTCTTTGGGAAGGGATATGTCAGAGAAGGTAATACTACATGCTGGTGTAGTGCAGAACAGTTGATTCCACCACTGCAGAGGCAGGTGAAGGTTCCACCGTAAGACATCCTCTGTTTTTCATGGCCTCCTCACTCCAGCATAGGTTCTATCCCTGAAGTGAAAACTAGAGCAATTATTTTGAGACAGTGGGAGTTCATAACTGGAGAGGCAAATTCCAAAGTCTTCACCCTTAAAATTCTTAAGATTCTTAAAAGACCATGGATAGCCTAACAAGAAAAACTTGATAGTTTCATAATACTTGCTGAGACCCATGGGGTTTTGACATATGGTAATATAACAGAATGAAACTCTGTTTCTCATAATACAGTAATTGTAACCCCAAAACAAGGTGGTTACAAGTACAGTAAGAGAATTGCTGTATGCCATGAGATTAAGGTATATCTAAGAAACTTGGGACCATCATGTGATTGTTTTTAAAGTTGACTCCAAGAACAATAATCATATTGCACACAAGGATAGATTTTTCATCCTCACCAGATTATTCAGCAGTCACTTTCTTTTCTCTCTCTGTTTTCATGCTCTTGTAATGTGTTTGGTGCTTCTCTATTTCTAGTTTTTGTTTCTCTTAAATGGCAGTTTTGGGAAAGTTTTTCTTAACTTTCTGTTTTCACTTGCTAATTTTTAAAGACAAACAGGTATAGTTCCATTTATTTGCTTTATCTTGTGATTAAAATATGTTCTGTCTGCCTTTAATTTGTACCAGTCTCATTTTGATTTAGAATGCAAATCTGTAAAAGCAGAACAGTCTGCAGATATTGCTTTTATTTCTTAATAATGAAATTCAATTTGTGTTAAACAGGCAAAACAGAAACTTAATATGAAAAGAAATCTGAGTTACTGATTCTGAAGGTTGCTGTATTATTATGGCTCAAAACCACAGCTTACAGTTCATTGAATGGGTATTTTAGTTACTGTGAAGTAACGATGCAGTAATTTTTTTCTGGAAGTCAGAAAACCTTACCCTTCCTCAAATTCCGAGCAACCTAAAAACCTGAGGCAAGAGAAAGTCAGTTCATTTAAATAACTCGTACTGTCTTCATTAAAAATTCATTGGGCTCCCCACCACCATGAATTCTAACATTAAAAAATAAAATATTTCTGATGTCACAGGACAAAAATTTCATAAATGATTAGAGTGTTTTCCCTTCCATTTTTGTGTGTGTCATTTGCTTCTTTTCTCATTTAATTCTATTCCTCCTATGTGGACATGGAACAAGACTGCCAAAGCATGATCTTTAAATTGTCAGTGTTTTCTAAACAGATTTAAAGAAATGGTATGTTACAGTGAAATGGGAAGTGTGAAAAGATGCTTCTGTCATGTTTATTTTCTGCTCAAGCTTCAGCTGAAGAGTCAGATATATAATCTTGTGGTTGAACCACATTTGCCCGGATAAGTGAGGGAAGAAAAAAACAATCCCACCCAGGAAAGAAAACCAGCAGTCCATGGGTAACTGTTGTGAGAAATTAAATGCCAGTGCTAATACAACAAGCTGTGGAGGGAGATGCAGAGTGGTTCTGCCACTTCTGCTGTCCGCTGCCCATTGGACTGGTTTAGCTTTAATGTGACATTGTGGCTCTGTGTTTTGAAGAGATAGGAAGAAGTCTGTCATATGTATTAATATGTGTATTTGAAGGAATTTTTTTTCCACTGTGTGCCTGGAATTTTTTTACCTGAGAGCAAAATAGTCCCTGGTTGGGAGCTGATTAAAGAAAACCCAGATGAGCACAGAGTGATAAAGTGGCACTTTGAGACATAGTCTGATATGTAAATATGTGTCTGCATTTATCTTAATAACAGATCTGTTGTATCATCCCCACCCAATAACACAGCAGCTTACTCCTCAAGCAGAGTTATGGTGCTTTGTTTGCTACAAAATGTCCACACCAGCCCTGTTTTAAAGTTCCTGATCTTTGATAACTGAAAATATTTCTAGATTGTCTACCCTACCCAATGTCTGTTTCAACTGTTCATTGACTTCCCTGCTGAATTTCAGTCTGAGAGTTGCTCATGTTGTCTTAAAGACAGAGGAGGATCTTCCAGATATGGTTTACTTGGGCATCCAGACTGAAATTTGTTACATAAAGCTGTTGACTTCCTTTGTTGTTCTCAGATTTTTTTTGTGGGGGTGAGCGTGGGGTGTGGAGGAAGGGAAAGGCAATGCTGTTTGTTTTCAACCAGCACTTCCCTGCTGCTTTTGGGTTTTGAGATTGGTTTGGTTTTGGTTTTTTCTGAACTAGAAAGTATTTTCTCTGATATTTGGTCTAAAATTTTAGTATACCATTTAAATATCCCTTCTCTCTCTTTTGCATCCTTGTCCATTTTTTCACATGTGCAGTAGCCTACTGAAAAATTAAAGAGTTTTTTTTACAAGTAATAGCTTTGATATAATATTTTCCCGTGAGAATGTAGAATGTTTATGAGACTACATTTTTTAGGTGTGGGAGGTTACAAGTAAGCCCTTTAAAATAAGCAGACAGGAACTTTGCTTTCTGTTAACAACTTAATATTTACTGCTGGCAGGTGCAAATATACCACAGGTTGATGTGTGAAGGAGAATGTTTAAAAGGGAGCATTAGTATGGAGCATAATGCAGGAAAGATAGGTATAGAACATGCATTTTTATAGTATGTTTTATCTAATCACATATCTAAAATTTAGTGTATGCAATTTCAGCTTTAAGATTTTAGGATTATAGTAGTAACCTACCTATTCTTTTTTGCATAAATCTGTCAACTATTGTTTTGTGTCGAGTCTTGATAAATAAATTAATATACATATATATATATACACACACATGTAAAGGGTTGAGAATGCATCAGAAGCAGCCCACTCTGTCGGGTCTTATCCCTATATATTTGTTATAAAAGGATGTCTTAATTACATAACTGTTGTGGATCTGCTGTACGTCACAGGTGCAAAATGTTAAGCATATTTGATTTTTCATTTTCTTGGCAAGTGGTTTTCTAAATATCAAAGCATGGAAATGACTGTGGTTTTTATGGGGTATTTGCTAATACTAATGTCTTTGCAGGTGTTTGTGTATTTTGGAAGTTTAACTTTTGATACTCTCTTTTCTCCCCGAGTCGTTATTGAACAAAATCACAGAATTTTTCCAATGAAGGCATTTCCTCTGTATGTTACTGTCTGTGCTAGGGATTGTTTCTGCCTATAGCACCTTGCTAATTTGGAATTAGAATGTTTATATGTTTTCCATAAATGCTCTTCTTTTATTTTAAAGATGACACATGTTGATGCCACCATTTTGTGATCCTCGTAGCAGAAGATAGTCCTACTGAGAAAATGAGCACTTTGATCATTCAGTCTTTGAACTTTAACCTTTGACTGGAAGTGACCTATAGGCAATGAAGACTACTTCCTTTGACTGCATTTTTACTAGTGTGCATTCTGGGCGCATGTTGATCGCTGGTTCAGTCCATGCAACTGACATGCTTTTATTAGTCATACAGTATTAATGCAGGTGTCCAGAAATGTCAGAATAATTCCATTATTTTTATTTTAAGCTTTTGGAAGAATTCCAGGTCTTCATATATTGTGCAATAACACTGAGCTCCTTGGCGGTTTTGGTGCATCCATTGCCGGCAATGGACATTGTACCAGGGAAAGGTTTTGCTCCTGCCACAAAAATGATTGACACATGACTGAGCTTATGAAAGTTTTGGATATATTTGGAATATAAGCAAGGGATTGACAATTACCTGAAATCCAGCCCATTCTTTTATATTTGGATTCTATGCACTGTGACCACAAAACTAGCAGCATGAGTTAACATGCCTACCTGAAGGACTGTAATAAGATCATTACGTATTTATTAAATTGTTTATCTGCTGTCAAATTGTTTTGACATGGGCGGTTTTTCAAGTGACATTGGCAGAGAGGTACAATGTTATCCCTATGGTGAAATAAAACTACTTTTTGTATATAGTTATTCATATCTCTGAAGCAAAGGTATGAGTAATTTAGGGTATGAGTGATTTAAACAAGAATTTATTTTGGAGATAAAGGATGGCAGTGATATAACTGAACTTGCTGCAGTCCGTAATTGGGCTTGTAATTTGTACTTTAGAGCTTTTTCCAAATAGATTGCACACTGTTATTTCCTGCTAGCCATCAGCATGAGCCCTACTGCCTACACCAATATTTCATTTATTTATGTGTTCGAAAGCAATCCATATAACATTTTTTGTTTGCATTCACTGTTTCTTTTGTGTTGTATGTCATGTTTGAATGTTACAAAACAATATTTTGATTGAAAAGCTTTGTCAGAAGATATTTTCATGTAAATTATTTCTTTATCTTGTAAGCATCATCTTGTCTTTTAATCCTGTATTATAAAAAGAAAAAAAAATACATTTTTGACAGAGGCTTAAAGTTTTCACAAAAAAGTGTGGACCTTCTTATTTAAGTTTAGACTAAAGTATATTTTCTTAACTTGCTTGTCCCATGTAGCCATGCCAATTTTTCCAGGCTTTTCTTCACCAAAAAGAGGGGGGAAAGCCTAAAATCGGACATATTTCTGTTGAGCAACATTTACTGAAATGACAGTTGTTCTCAGCACTCTGTAATATTTTGATACTGCAATTAGGTTGTCTTTTTAGGAAGCACTTTTATAAACTAAATACCTTTACACATATGCAAAATTTCTATAATTTTTTTTACTGTTGCCTTATTGTTGCACTCAAAAAAAAATTCAAGCAATGAATGCATGAATGTCTAAATGAAGTAACAGCTTGATGTAAAAACAAACAAAAGCAAAAAAAAAATCCCTCAACCAAATCCACAATGACTAACTACAAGAAAAAACAGAAAATTGGCTGAAAAGACTGATTTTTTTTTTAAAATCTACTGTATAATAACTGATGTTTTATAGCCTTGTACATACTTCTCTGTTACCTATTATTTAAAACACTTAAAAAAAAAGTATAGATGCTTAACTCAGGGTGGATAGAGTTTAGATGGATTTGCTTCAGAGAAGTATTTTGTACAGCATCAGAACTGTAGATACTGGCAGTGAAGTGAGGCTACAATTTACTTCAGGAACTGCTTTTTTTTCCTATTGTACTGAAAATATCTCTTGGCCTTTAAAACTCAATGGTAAAATCTAGCTTTGGATATAAATTTGATGTGTGTATATATTTTCACAATGAGCCTTGGAAATATTGAATTAATTTTAAGAGCCAAAAAATAGTTTTAAACAAAAGAAGTACTTATGCTCTAAACTTTTTGTTTAGCAAAATTTTATTTTTGTGAGATCATCAAACTGGTTAGTTTCAGAAATGGTTCATGTGGACGAGCACTAATCTGATACTTAATCTGTATCATCTTGTTCACTGCTCTGTATGAAATGAAACAGTTGAGAAATTAATGTATGACTGGTTTGTATAGTGGATCCTATCAAAATAGGCCACAGGAAAGAGACCTTAATGTGACCAGGTAATGTCTGAAGAAATTTCTTAAGTATATCTCAAATTCAGTTATCTTTTCATATATAGTGGCTTGGGAAATGACAATACAAGGTTTTAGAGAAGCTTCATGACATACCATATGCATTTTGTTGAAGATGGGTGTTGTAGTGCAAAGCATTATGCATTTTATTGACCTGTGCTGTCACATGGACTATAGTGAAGTTCAATAATCGAATTTATGCTGCTCTTTAATAAACTCCCACCCCCTGTATCTTATTTAGATCAAGAAAATGCAAGGTAGATTAGAAGAGAGTGTACCTCAGGTCTTATAGTTTACAGTAGAAATGCCTCATTGGTTCTCTTTTAGATCTGTGGGTAAGTTCATCTATATAGAGAGGGCCAAGACAAAGCTTATATACCACTCAAGCCCTCAAGATAATGCAACTATTCTGACAATGCTATGATGTCCTGAAAAAGGGCTTGAATTAGATGGAGGTGGTGCCATCCTTTCCCGAGGCTGACCCTGTGTATGTAACTTTTTTTCACTTGGAATTTCTCACATGGAATAGTTACAGAATCGGCTTGAAACTATCTTGCTTTTATTTTGTGTCAATGTTAAACACTTTGTTTTGTGTTTAGTGTCTTTATACTATAACACAATAAATTCTTGTTTTAAAATAGATTACTACCCTTGAATGGAAATACGTGTGGACCTTTTCATGGTGCAGTGCAGAAGCATAGTTCCTAACATTCAGCCACTCTTAAGACAAAGCTGCCAGTAATTCTGAAATGTTGTGATGCATCTCAGAGGAGGAATTTGCATAACAGCAAGGTGTTTCCTCATCCTCCAGAGGGTACCTGTTGTAACAGCTGGAAGAAATAGTTAATTTAAAAGAAAAATCACTAAGATGCTTTCATTTGAAATGCTTTAATTTCTCACAGATGAGCAAATAGGTGGGGGTTTTTTTGTTGGGTTTTTTTTTTTGTTTTTTTTGGTTGTTTTTTTGGTTTTTTTTTGTTTGTTTGTTTTTTTTTTGCCATTTGACAAGCGCTTAAAATACTTGATGAGACGTTTCAGATGCGGGATTCTTATTTGCCTGCAGTGGTGGGAAGAGAGTTTCTATTATTTTGTCAGCATCTTTCAGAACTGTCTAATCAAATCTCTGCCTCATACTGATAACTGCTTTCAGTTTTGTACAATTTTTTTTTCAAGAGATGATGTCTTCTGCTTTGTAAAAGGCAAGGCACTGCATACCTAAAACATCTATTTTTATGAAAAAATAAGTTTTTAAAATCCATATATTTTCTATCGTGAACATTATTCTAAATGTTTGATTTTTTTTTATTTGCTACTTTTTTTTGAAAGTCTGACAAAAACCTAAGATGTGAACTGTATTTAATGGTATGCTTTAAAGAGAACATAAAGTTTCCAGGTCAGTAATTAATGATGTTTTAAAAGGAGACAGGGAAAAAAAAACCCTAATTCAACCCTAATTAAATTAAAAGATTTGCAAAAATGCAGCTACAGAGTTTGAAAGTTTGGAGGAAGTCAATAGAGTTTTTGCCTCCTCTGGTAGAGCAATTGACCATTATGTTGTGTTTCTATGCTCACAAATCCTGATCATTCTAAAGAACAGGTTTGAATGAATTTTCTTTTAAAACCAGGTACTTTTAATCCATATCATCCAGTCCAGTTTGGATTTACACAGTGGTACCTGTATAGTTGGGTGTTGAACTGAATAAGGGGAATTAAGCTGTCTTAGTGATATTCCATCTTCAGCTGCAGTCACACAGCAGCATGGGAAGAGAGTCTTTGGATTTGGCTTGTGTTCCAGGTACTTGGTGGCTGTTGTTTGTAAGACTAATAATAAATTTCCAAACCTCCTGGCTTTAAAGTACCTTTATAAACTTGGAAGAGTAGAAATATCATGAGCCACCTTTTACTGTAAAATGTAATTCAGAAATACAAGTTTGAACATACTTAGTCTCTGTTTTTATTTCATTTTACTGATATAGCAGTGCAGGAAAATCTGTTCACTCTTAATTTCTTTTTCTTGCATTTTTTATGTACTTTCAAAAATAGTGTTAAAGGAATTTTGATCAGCTGTTTCAATGTAGCAAAGTCTCTGCAGCTACTTAAAGTGAATTTTCTTAAATTTACAAAGTAAGAGTATTTCAGTAACACTGAAGTTCCAAAGTAATTTCTGTCCTGAAGTATGTAGGCAAAACCATATAGGTTTCATTCAGATAATTATTTTGTATTTAAAAACCAAAATTTAAATGTAGAATCAGTTGACTGTGCAGTGTATATAAATCTAGAGATTGGATTTGTAAGTCTGTGTCCATAGCCTCTAATGTAATAGTTCATGGGAGCTTTAATGTGTGAGTCAGTTGTAGTAGGTTAGATTGTATTTAATTCCCTCTATTTTGCATACATGCTATGTGCAGTGTAACTGTCTTTTGAAGTGACATTTTTCTCTTGACCTCTGCTGGTGAAGGAGCAGCTTACAAGAGACTCTTCTGAACAGGAATCCAGTGAAGAGTTGAAAACCATAACGTTGGCCTCAAAGAAGGATGTTACAACCTGAATTCCTGTAGCACTGACCACAGTTCTTCCCTCATGCTGGCCTGTTTTTTGTTATTTAAAGTTTCCATGGTAGGACCTTAAAACTTTTGCCCTGCCTTCAGCAATTGGGGAACCTGTTTTCTTCAAGCCCTTTGAAGTGCTTTGTGCCAAGTTCAGATGAATATTCTGGGCCCTTTCTCTTCCCAGGACTACAGTATTATCTGGATGCTGCTAATGCAGTTATCCAGGGCATTTAATCCTTAAAGATAAAATCAAGCATGGTTTCTGCTATGACCAGAGAAAGAAGAATTTGTACTCCTTCCTTTCCAGTCTAATGATCTACATTCCTACCTTGTATCTAACTTTATTCTTGAGTCTGCACTGAGATGATTTAACATAGTAAACATGTAGGAAACCGACTTGAAAAAGTGAAAATCTGTCTTCTCAATTAGCAAATTAGATCAGCTTGCTGCACAAGCAATAGTTTCAGAGCTAGTGCAAAAAATTGAAAGCTTTGTGTAGCTGGGGTTGGAAGGTGGAGGCTAAAACAGGATTTGTATCTTTAGAATTTCCTGCATAATAAAATATTATGTAAAATATTGGCAACCTTGTGTTATGCAGAAGCTGAGTAATGTGTTTTGAGAAGCCTGAGAGCTGGAGGTCTGAACTGCCTATAACAGCCTATGGGAGAGGACTCTCCTATATTTTTTAACTGTTTTCCAGTAAAAATATCTGAAGATGTTCCAAATGTTCAAGCCATCTGTTACCTCTCCGTTTAGATGCCTTGAGTTTTAGTGCTCAGGAACAGGTTGGCTTTTTGTGTTTTTTTGGTTGTTGTTTTGTTTGTTTGTTTTGTTTGTTTTTGGGTTTTTTAAATGCAGCAAGTCTGTAGTCATTGTTCTGTGAGGATAATTTTAGTTAACTTTTTGTCAGATCACTGTTTTCAAACCTAATCAAATGTAGTTACAGATGTGGTGAAACTGTTAAGAAAATGCCAGTTATTTTCCAGAAAGAAGGCAATAAGGTTACAAATAAAATATTCTTGAGATTAGATAAAAAGCCAGATGTGTTTACAGTCATCTAACACAGAAAACATTTGTGTCCCAAGTCTCAGAGGTCTCATTTGTCTATTGTATACGTCAAGAATGGGACTCTTGCACTCTGGTAGGAAGTTTAAGACAAAACCACACTGGTTGCCACTTCCTCCCTTTCTCTAAAGGTCTTGGTTCAAGGAATGGATGAAACCTGGTGGTTTTTATCTGTATTTATTTGTGCTGGGTCAGTGAAGAGTGTGACAGCTGCCACTCTGACTGGTGATGAAGTGTGAATAGCTCTTGAGTCTCTAATTCTCCAAACTGTCCATATGTCTGCAGAAAACATTGTTAGCTATGTTCCACTTGTACAGAATAAAGTACATTTTACTAACGTGGTGTAGACAATTTATTGAAGATCAGAACTTTGGAAGATGCAGTATAGAATGTATCTATAAGTAAACAAGTGACAAAGATAAGTCATCAAATCTCCAGATGACTTACAGTATATCAAGCCTAAAGTCTTGATTTCCATAGGGTTTTAAATTTATGGGGCTTGAGGTAAGGAGAAAATTTGGGGGCATCATCTTCCAATGGTATCTTCTGTATCACACTTTGGACTATAACTCTTTTAATCTCTTAGGTGTCTGTGTGTTGTCATCGGCCCCAGGCAGTAACTACAATCTTAAGCATTACACTGGAGTAAAAGGTGACTTTGTGTTCCTTAAATAATAATAATCCTGACAGTCCTGTATTGGGAATGATTTTTTCAATGCTCCTTCAAGCTGTATTGACCAGCAATGAGGATACCACATGGACATAGGCTATGCTCACTAAGTGGGCAGGAGGGAGAGCAATCAGTCCGTAAAGTTTTTAAGTTTGATAACATCCTGAAGATTCTTTAAAAATCAGTGGCTGGTGCCATGGTGTTTTGGATTTCTGTGTTTTGGGATTTGGGTTTGTTTTTTGGTGGTGTTGTTTTGTTTGGTGGTGTTTGTTTGTTTGTTTGCTTGCTTTTAAGAGGACATCAGTAACTGCACCAATCTATAATTCTTATGTTACAAAGTTCTCCAAAGCTGCAAAAGGGCAAATGCAATGCAACTATGGTCATAATGCAACTGAAGGATCAAGTATGGTCCTGTATGGCAATCAGTAGCAGTTTGGTGAGACATGCTATATTAAGGAAAAGAGAATTGGTAGCCCTCTACATGAACTGAGGTAATAGGTTTCTTTTTTTCCTTTGCAACAGTTTTACCAGAAACCTTAATAAACAGCAAAGTAGATTTCATACTGTGCCCGACAAGAGATTTTTAAGTTTTGCAGGTGGAAAATAGACTGGATACAGTAGTTTGTTATGTCTTTTGTAATTCTGAAAATTTCTTCTGTTAGCTTCCTTTCTTTAGTCTGTAAGAATAGAATAAATAATACCTAGTCACTACTTATGTCTTCCTGCTATCTTGGGTGCTATTGGGGAATGCTCTATGGAAAAGCCTAATTATTTTCCCCAAAAGCTTCTCTGGGTTGTTGTTACACTCAAATACATCATCTACTTCTTTGTTTCCTATCAGCTACCTTTTAATGTTGAGGGTTTTTAAACTAATTTCTTTGCAACACTTTTTGGAAGTCAACATTATAAAGGCTTACCATTTGGATATCAGTATAAATATCCAGAAGGCAAGTTTCCTTACATGAGTACTGTAGCATGCAATATAGTAAGGCTTAGGTCTTCTTGAATGATTTCTGAAACGTAAATCCATCTGAACTTTTTATTCAGTATTGGATGTACCCGGGTAAGTATAACAAGAATTGTCTTGTGCCAGCCAGCTCAGTCTGGAGCATCCCTGCACACCAAGTTTAATGTCTCAGGATTTTTTTGTAGTAAACCAAAGATCTAATTGGAAAATTTGTGGTGATCTCTGCATAAGGTGATTCCATACTGTTTTGTGGTGAGATTCTGTACTTCAAGGCAGCTATTAATGCACCGGTGCTTGATTTTGAGAATCCTGTCACTATTGAGAGTTTGTCATATGGTAAAGCATTTACTTGATTCTTTCTTTCTTACATGTGCAAAGTATTGTGGCAGAATTTGGCCTCTGGAAAGGAGTCTTCCTGCATGGTCTGCACCAGAATGCTGTTTCTCTGTGTTATAGAGTTTATTTCTTGTGTTTGGTCTCAACAGTAGTTATATGTGTAGGTACATTCAAAGGTGGGTACTAATCTTGCTTAGGTCTTGCATTATTTGAGTTTATTTTAGTGTATTTCAATCTTTATATGTTTTACCTTACTTTATATAGTATCAAACACCTTATTAATGGCAGCTTTTCATTTAAAAGACCAAGATTCCATCAACATCTACATTTTCATTCTTTATGGGTTGTTTAAAACAAAGTACTGCATTAACAGTAATGTGGATAAAATGAAGTGAGAACTTGCTAGCTTTTGTCTGGAAGTTAAAAATTTTTACAAAATGCTCTTTTCGAATTTCAATTTTTTAATCTAAGATGGTTTTTTGTTGACTTTGTTTTTATTTTTTCTAAACACATTCTTGTACTGACATTAAATTTACCTGATACAGAGATCAAAGGACACAACTAGTCCAAAGAATTCAACCAGTAGAAAGATGCTTCTCATTCTGCATAGTTTGTTTGCTTCCCATCCATCTCTATTAAGTTATGCTGCTAACTACCTTTTATTGCAGGACAGTGGAACAAATCTGCAACAAGTTGATAAGGACCTGTACTTCTACCATTTTGTAGAAGAAAAAAATTACTAGCGATTTTACAGTAAATTAAATCTGTATCAAACCAGTAATTTCTTAAATTATTATTCTCTTGGAACAAGAACTGCCTTAGACTTACATGAAGCCAAACTGCAAGAGCAGAAAAGAGAAATTGTCCTTAGCCAGCATTCATACAGAAAAAAGGGTTCCCCCTCTCCCAGCCACATAAAAAGAAAGGTTCAGAAATTACCAGGACTGCAAACATGAGTCAGTACACAACATAAAGGGCTTATTGTGGTCAATAGGAATGGTAATAAAGCATTGCCTACATGGGCTTCTAAGTATAGAATCTCATGAATGGAAACACTAAAAGCAAGGGCAACTGGCAGCATTGTCACTCAAATGATGTTTATTTTTAGAGGATTACCAATGCTCCATCCAATTCCAATCCACTATTAGTACTATCTCTTGCCAGCACACACAAGCTTCATTCTCAGTTTGCCCAATTTTTTAAGTGAGAGCTCTTAGAGCAACAAGATTCCTGCTACTTCTAGAGACTGTAACAAAACACAGCTCCAAAACAGGTGGAGTGTAATTGAGTAAACAGCAGGTATTACGTTAGCTGAAAATACAGAAATCCATGCATGTTACACTTATGTCAGACGTTATTGAAGTCCTCAGATTCACCTACAAAATACCCATTTCCAAGAGATTTACTGTGCAAAAAATTTGCTGTATATTATGCATGTTATAGCAGCAAGCACTGTTGACTTTCTCAGATGACAGCAATGAACAAATAGTGTAACAAAGTATTTGAGTGATACAAATCATATCAGTATTAGATGAAGTTGGTTAAAAGTTGTTTGGCTTCACATAGTTTTACAGTCCTGCCAGAATTAGGACTCCACTTCTTAGTAAAGTTTTTTTGAGTCTGGTGACAAAATTATAAATTTCTGGCTGTAATGAAGCACAAATATTGTCACGTACATAAACTGACAAAAATAGCTGGACTAAATTTTGTTGCTATATGAGGGTGCCATACAGTAGACAGTACGATTTGCAGCAGTTCTAACTTTGTAATTTTTTTTTAAAATTAGCAGTAAGTGCAACATTCTCCCATTAATGAGAAAATAAAACTCTCCTGCCTTATCCTGCATCGTCACCAAATCATCAGTTACCATTATGTCCTAGCTATGCCAGGATAATGGGAGTTTGGGAGCTATAGGAGCTCTAGGATATTTTGATAATCAACACAAATGCACTAACTGGATATTTTTGCTAAAATGTTGCTGTATAACACATCATTGAGCCAGGCCTTTCCCAGCCATCCAATAATTTACCAAAAGCACTAGTTTTGTGATAGTTGAATGTTGCTGAATTTGACAATTTAAGCAAGAGTAAACCCCCACATAATTTGAGAAGTTCAGTGTTCATTTAATGAGAGAATAGGACCAATCTATTACCTGGAACGATAAATAAAAAATGTTTAAAAAGGCAATGTCTGTGGCAGATCTGTACATCTCTGAATTTCTCTGAAAGTTTAAACACTAACAGTGTCCACATGCCTTCATAGAAGTTAGGGAAACATCCCCATGACTGACAATGTTTTGATTGTTCAAAGCCATATTAAGACAAAGTATAAACAATTACAGGGCACTGCATCTTTACAGACTGATCTTAAAATTTTGCAAATTTTATCTGTTCTTTGCTACACTATGTTAACTATGGAACCCATTGTATTACTGATTCATATAGACATTTGATAAAAGAAAAACAAAATACTTAATTTTTATGTCCAACACTGGCCTTAACTTCAAGATGTAAGAGGCCTAATGCCTGCTTTCTCTGGAATCTAATCTGCTACTTGTGAGGGTGGCAATAGGTATGATTAGGTACATTCTCTCATGAGCATGACTGCAAGCAAATGTGACTGGTATGGACACGGATGTACAAACTGGTCACATTACTGGTGTCACTTCAGTTATGTTTGAAGTGTTGCTGTAATTTTTGCTTGCACTGAGAGGCACTAATGAGAATCCAAAGCATTTCAAGATATGTGTAATCCTCTCATACAACACCATGAGGAAATAGCAATGTGTTTGGAGTTGTTTGAAGGACTTTTGTGTAGTCAGAATGTTGTCAGTATAGCAAAACTGCCAAAAACCCCAGGTTTGTAAACAGGAATTTTATTGTATAGAATCTATTGTTTCCTTGATCTGTAATTACACTTTGGCTTTCCCATACTTCTCTCCTGAGCAAACCTGGTGTAGTCTCATCAGGTAGCAATGCCTACTAATGCAGAAATGTGTCTGTGTGTTTTGTAATTGAAAACCAATACACCACAATCTTCAGCTTGCTAGTTCTGTTATTATTCTTGCTGATTTATCAAACTGTAGTTACTTTTGTCTTCATTACTGTAGTCATGAGATGTGAATCCCTGGTTGACCTGAATTTTCCTTGTTTTCTTCTCCAATTCTATGCTTTGTGCTTTAAAGAAGTAATCCAAATCTTGTTTGGTTTTTTTTTGTTGTTATTGTTGTTGCTTGGTTGGTTTTTTTTGTTTTTTTGTTGTTTTTTTTTTAATCTGGAAATCACATAGGATATTTGAGAAGCTTCCAATGTTCATAATGGGTGATAAAATTCTATGAAGTATCTGTGCCTATACATAAACAAAATTTATGTAGTAACTTACATATTAACTAGATATGCATAAATACACAACATCACATTTTCTGTAGTTTTAAGAAGGTGAGATGGCTGTATGGAAAGCTTTTACAGTACTTTGTGTCAAAAATAAATGGAAAATTATGGAAATACCTGTCACAAATTAAATGTACAAATTAAAACTAGGGACTTGGGGTTACCTTTTATGCAGTTTTGGATACATGAACTATGATAATTAATGAAGTTTTCTGAATGTGCAGTGAAACTTCTAATACTTAAAGTAATTTACCAGTATAATTTTAAAGTTTCACTAGCATTATTAGTAGGGTAAAGCATTTATTTAGACATGGCTTTCTATTCCCAGCACAGACATATGAAAGCAATGGCAGCAAGCAATTGCTGGGAAATACAATGCCACCTGCAAAGCAATCTAAATTTGGGGCAGTGGGTCAATTAATAAAGAAAAAGCACTGATACCTTAATGATAGGATACCTAGATGAAGGCTGGTAATTGCAAAATCAGCACATCTTTTTGGTTGGGTTCAATTTTTGTTCTAAAAAAATAATACTTGTTAAAGGGATGAGGACCTAGAGGTTTATCAATGTCCTTATGCCAACAGTAATGGAATTCAATAGATGCTGATAAGTGCAAGTTCTAGTTTGCTTAATTTAGATTCCTGAAGTGAATGTGTGATTCACCTGTTTTAGGTAACTCACATTTTAGACATGAATCATCAAAGACAGCGTGTTAGTGTGAGTTGTTAAAATTCATTGTTCGTGAGTCCTTGTTGGAGCATGAAGAGTAAATGGTTTTCATTACTTGAGAAAACTCTTCACAGTATTTACTTGTAGTTTGTTTTGTCTTGGTTTGTTCCTGCCTCTCATTCCATGTACTACCTAGTGATAAATTGGTTTAATAATTTGTCGTGCATTGTAGTTAAAGATCTACTTTTATAGTCACAGTTCTGCACCTGTAACTGGGGAGAGCAGTGGTCTGACTAGATGTAGGTTCATTAATAATACTGGGTTTTAATAAAATATAATCCCAAACTCCTGCATTTTTCTTTTAATGATTGATAAAATATTATTTAAAAAATTAAGTGTCTTATTCTTCTGGTACTATAAAAGCTATTAGAGGCTTTTATTCAGTTGAATGACTGCCTAATGCAAATAATGCATTATTCACTTCTTATTGGTATTTTATGAGCACTCTATTAGCTTCATTATGGTTTCAGCTTTAGTATCAAATATCATCCAAGTTCTTAAATAAATACTACAGCTAGAAAGAAACTTTCTAATACTCTGAAACAGAATTCTGGAAAATGCTGTAAAATACCCAGTCTTGGAAGTTTTCTAAGGGAAACTAAGCAATCTGCTAACTCGAATGTCAGATCCAGCTTTAAAGTTGGTCCTCCTTCAAGGAGGCAGGGAGGGTGGTGAAGCAGACCTTCAGAACTCCTTTTCAATCAGTTCTGCAAATCTACTTCTTAAATCTACTTCTTATATTCTTAAATATAATTGGGTATTTTCTTTGGGGATTTATGTTTGGTTTGGTTTGTTACACCAAAGTGTATTGAGGGGTGGAAACTAATTTCTTTATGGTTTCTGTTAAAACTACAATTCCAATAATATAATATATTAGTAAAAAATAGAATATTATGATTTTTTGCAAGTCAGTGTGAAAATGCTGATTTATTTTTTTCTGAATATGAGATGCAAAATGACAGGGCCAAGTATCTTCAAGTGTCCTGCACTCATGTGTACAGACCAAATAGAATAACTCTGTTGTTTACCCCACTTAGGTATTTATGTAGGCATTTAGGCATTAATGTGGCTTTTTCTTATTTTCAAACTGTGTACTGAATTAATCACTCCTATTAACAATTTGCATACTGAAACTAGATTGTTAGGCAACTTATGACACTCTTGTTATTTAATAATGGAGTAGGGTGAAAGAGTACATACAAAATATGCATCTTGTTTTCAAAACCTGAGAAGTTTTTAGATTGTATTAAGTTGCTTTTACTGGAGGTACTGACTAGCCTTTATCCTGTATCTCAGCAGGAAAAAGACCCTCAAACATAAGGGTGCAGTAAATCTTAAAGAATCCTAGTTATGCAATTTAGTTGTTCATATATGTAAAGCTCCAATCATATAGGAAGCATTAAAAAAGTAATATACACCCATGGACTTAAAATTATTATAAAAGATATTAACCTTTGTTTTATAAAATATGTATATATACATGGTAAGTTTTGGGATAAAATCTGCTCTTCTGTAGTCTTCAGTTTTCTTCCAGCTACATTCTGTTTGCACCACAAGACTTATATCAAGATACAAGACTTCTGAGTTGATACATGTATCTCAAGATACATTTCTAAACTAAAGTTCTAGCTGTTTAGAAATTGCAATTTTATAAAAATGTTAGTTATTGAAATAATAGCAGATATTGGAGATTTTAGAGGCTTGTTGGAATTACACCAACAAGCAGAACCTGTCTACTGCAGAAAGTTCCCAAAACCTCCCTCATAATCTGATGCTGGTTTTCATTAGATGCTTTTTCCCCTGGGTGCACCGATGCTAAGTATGTGCTGTACTGTAGGGTTGTTCTTCAAGCTACTCATAGTAAGTGAAGTAAAAATGACATGACATAAAATTATAGAGGAAAAAAAAAAACAAATTAAAAACCCCACACAAACTTCTGTGGACAGCACCATCACAATTCAGCATCTGAATGAACTTTACTCATGCAAAAATGTGTAGTAGCCTAGTGAAAAGTACTTGCATTATTATCAGTTGCTACATTATATCAGAAGACTACAAAAGACATTGTATTCAGTGTATTTCTGTCCTCAGTTCTTAAATTAAGGGGTAAGGAATCAGAAAAGAAAACAATGGAGGAATGAGAAGGGGAGGATTAACAACCTACCACTGCTGAATACAGGGTATGTATAAAACTCTCATAGCAAATGCTGGGTTCCCAACATGTGTTTCAACAAGTTGTAAATGTCATATTAGTGTTCTGTTAGTAGGAATAAAATCTTGCTATCACTTACATACTCACAATGCAGCTCTGCCACTAGGTGTCATGATGTGTATTTGGTGTCTAAATTATCTACAATATGCAAGCTTACTACCAAAATTCACCTGCGCTGTGTGCTTTTAGAGTGTTCCTCCACTATGCTTGGGAATTGTGTCAGGCTGCATCTTTTTTTTGCTCAGAACTGATCCACCTCTTGGTATCAAGTAATTTAAAAAAAATTATTCTCATATAATAGCAGATACTGCAGGCAATATGAACTCTAGACTAATTCTGATCCTGACTTATCTGTTTTTTTTTTAAATTACTTTTGCTATGATTAATGTTATAACTCTCATATAAAAAGATTCATTAAAACGTAGTTGTGTAGCAAAAAGGTATAGATCTTTGCCCCTTCAAAAATCTAGTTTTGTTTCTGATCCTGATTAATTTTGTTACTGCAGTCTTGAAAATCAGGTAGGAACATGATTGCTTCAAGTTCTGATGCTTCTACCTGGCTTTTTCCTAGATTTAAAAATTCTTGATTTGTTTTACTTGAGCCAATCAAGAAAACAGATTTTTGCAAAGTAAGTTAGATAGATTGTGGATTAAACTCAGAAATCTTTTACTAATGAACAATAAACTTCTGATTACTTTGTGATAAAGATTTGAATGTTATCTTTTTAATGCTATAGATGGTCAGAAATTGATTTCTTTGATTTCTCACCCTTTTATTAATCTATTAATTTCTAACTTAAAGGAAGAAATGCTTTAGACTTCAATCTCAATTTGCATAAGCTTTTTGTCTTTTTTTTTTTTTTTTACATTTTTCTGTCTAGTTTTGCCTTCTGTAAGGGATGTGCAAACCTGAAATCTGGCAACAAGATAAATATTTTTATGGTGGCAAAACCAAAGACAGTTGGTTTTGGTTGGAAAGGCACAGAAACAGCAGTTTACCCCAGGGCTTTATGTGGCTGAACCCTGGCCCTGTGTAAGGATGGGAGGGTTTGTGCCCAGCTGGGGCAGGAGGAGGTTTCAGTGATGCACCGTGGAACCTCCATGGCTGAACCTCCACAGCTGCACTCCCTGGCCCTCGTTCCTGCGGCCTCCCTCCAGGCAGCTCCCAGCAACCGCATCAGTTATCTGCTCTAATTCTAGACAGAAGAAAATACTAACATCAATCTCCTTTATGAGTTTTTACCTTTCTCTGAAAACAGCTCTCTCGGAGGGGAAAGATGAGAGGGGAAATACGTTGGAGAGTTAGTGGTCCAAGCCAGAGGGAGATGAGTAACAGCAGATGTGGGAAATAAAATTAAGCCTCTTCTATGGTGTGCTGCCGTGGCTGCCCCCTTCTCCCTGTATTTCTGCCAGCCTTTTTCCTTGCCTGAAGTCTCGCTGCCCGCAGCCCGCTCTCTCCAGGCGCCGAAGGAGCGGTGCAGACAGACAGCGGCTCTCGGGAGCAGCTGAGCGGGCAGAGCACACTCGCCAGGCCGATCTCAGCCCCACTCACGGACCGGCACAGCCCCCGCGCCGCTGCTCTCCGCGCTCCCCGGGTCGGGGCTTCCTCCTCCGCGGTGCCGCGGTCTCGCCGTGCGGCGCGGCCCGGCCCGGCCCGGCCCGGCGGGGGCAGGTGAGCGCGGGGGCCCGCGGGGGCCGGGCGGGGCGGAGGGCGCAGGGCCCCGCGCCGCCGCTGGGGGCGCTGCGCGCCGCCGGGCCGGGGCCGGGGCCGGGCCGCGGACGGGGCCATTCGCGCGGCGGGCGCGGGGGGAGCGTGGCGCCGGCAGCGCTCGGGGAGCGCCCCGGGGGCGGCGGGCGCGGCGGGGGCGGCGGCGAGGGGGGGCCGGGGGGAGCTGCGGGGGGCGACGCCCGGCGCGGGGGCGGCGGGGCGGGGCGGCGGCGCCGGCGGGAGGGCGGGGGGGGGGCGCAGTGGTTGGGGCCGGCGGCGGCCGCCGCGGCGGCGGGGTCAGTTCTCTTTAGTGTTTGCCGATGTTGGAGGCGTCTCCAAAGTGTCCCCGGGAAGCAGGTAACCGGGAGGGAGGGAAGGGGGCGGCTTCAGCCGCGATGTCCTAGTCTCCGTCCCGGCTTCCCGCTCCTCCCGCCGCCGCGGCGGCTCCCGGGCGCGGGCTCTCCCGGCGCCCCCCGCCTCCCCGGGGCCGTGCGGGCGCTGCTGCGCCACGGCGCCGCCGGCCCGCTCCGCTCCGGCGGGGGGCGGCGGCGCCGACCCCGCCATCCACCGCGGGGCCCCGTCCGCCGCCAGCCGCCCGCCCGGCGAGGGGCGCAGGAGGCGGGCGGGGGCGCAGGTGGGCAGCGCTGCCATCCCCGGGGGCCGGGGAAGCCCCCTCTGGATCCCCTCCACTGCTCCCCGCTGCTCCCCGCACACGGATCCGGCTGCCGGCGGCGGTCGCTGTGCCAAGGCCGGGCCGAGGCCGGGCCGTGCGGCGGGGCCGAGCTCGGCCGGGACCACGCCGGGCCTGCCCTGTCCCAATCCCTGGGAAGGAGTTCTGTGCGACCCGAACTTGCTCCTCGTCCCACGTCCCGCCCGGGCCTGTCGCGGTGCGCGGCCTCGGGGGCGCACAGTGGCCGCTCCGCCGCCGGCGGGCGAGGGGCGCCCGGCACGGCTCGGCCGGTCCGCGGCGCGGACCTCGCAGCTCAGCCGCCGTGCGTTTGTGCGGGTGTGCTGGTCAGCCCTCTCTGTGCATCTCTTGCGCTGCCCCCAAACTTCGGACAGGGCCCCAAACTTTGCCATCAGTGCTGGGCTCTCCCACTCCCAAAATGGATGTCGGCATCTCTTCCAGCGATGGGCAGAGCCGTTTACCGGCCCTCGCCCAGCACGAGGGTTTGGGGAACGTCGTTGAGGTGGGACCCAGAGATACACTGCTGTAAAGTTGCCTAGTCCTGGCTTCTCATGGGCTGGGTGACATTTCCCCGCTGTTCAGGTGTCTGGTAGGAAAAAGTACATCTTGATTGCATCCAGGCCTGGAAGTCACAGCCATGCCCTCATGGAGAAGTGTGGGCTGCTTGGGCTTATCTGTGAGGGTGAATCCTGCAGCAAAGCTGTTTGCCTTGTAGTGCTCAGGGTCCCACCTGACAAGTCAGTGATACCCAAGCAAAAAATTACCCTGCAGTGTATCTGGCTGGTGTTGCCTTACGGCCAGCAAGCTGTTTCTGCGAATACCAAGACGTAAGCTTCTCAAGCCACGTTTGGAATGCTCCCTGTGCAACTACCATGGTACTAAAAAAAAGTTTATGCTGTACAAAAGAGTAGATAGAGTGCTGCTGTTGTAGCCCCTCTCCTTGCATGCAATACTGCCTTGAACAGTACTGAGGGATGTGTATGAGTAACTGCAGTGTTGCAAGGCGCAAGGAAGGCTGTTTGCTCTGCCATAACACAGGATGGTTGAGCTGTGCTTCTGTCAGGGAGCACACATTGGTGTATCTCACTTGTGCTTACCAGTGGCATCGAGCTGCTCAGGAGTAAGGTCATGCTAGGTTGTGTGGCAATTCCAGGTTAGCAGTCTACACCAGTGAAGTAATACTAATGCATTTAAGCCATTTGCTAACTACGAGGAGGTTCTGTATGGGCTTTGTTGTGACATTGCTGCTTATATAAACAGTGCCAGGCTGCCAGATTTCTGAATGAAATCTCTTTTTTTTTTCTAGAAAGTCAGCAGCAGTGTAAGATTTCCAGTACTGATTTCCAGCTGCTGAACCTTAGCTTTGACCTAAAAAAACTCAGAGAGAGATTTCTGCTCCTGCAAGTCTTTGCGAAGATTCGTATTGCTGCTAGCAAGGAACAGGACTGAGGCTGCCTGCTTGTTTGTAGCTTTTGAGGTGAAAGGACAGTTCAGATTTTCTTTTCTTTGCAGACAACTTTTCAGCCATGTTACTCAGCTTGGGTTCTGCTCGGCCTGGAGGCCAAAGTCTTTACGTATGTTTTTGCCAGCTCAACCTACCTTGTTTCCCAAGAATTACATAAAAATAACAATAAATTTGACTCATCTTAAATTCTGATTTAAGATAGTAGATTATGTAGAAACTTTTTCATTTTACTTGCAGAAGAACCTGATCAGAGGTGTTTTAATGACTCGACCAAGTGTAAATAAACATTTAACACCATCAGCCTCTTCTTTGAGGGCAAAGGTTAGATTTTCCTCCACAGCTTTGTAAACTTCACTCTAACTCTGGTTTACACTGGTGTGAATGTAGGAAGTGAATCAAATACTATGTGTTTTATTTGTAAAGTGTCATGACAAATGACCTTGGGAAGGTTAGGCAACAAGCCATAGTGAAGCAGATCCTCCTATTCCAAGACTGGGTCTCTAGCCATTAGGAAAGATGCACCTGTCATGCTCTATCTAGACAGTTTGTTTTGACCTGCCCAAAATATGTGGCTATTGATTTGTTAGTCTTTGAAAACACTGAAATACTCCCATCAATTATGTCCAGTCCCTCACCTCAAAATACATCTTCTTATGGTATTATTCCATTGGAGAGCTAATCTTATAAAGGAATGTGTGGGTTTTAGTGCCATTTTTTGGGCACTTATTTGACAGATATGGGCACAGATTTTTTTCTGATTGGGGTGCAAAGTATCTATTTCCTCATGCAGGTATCACTGATGTACTGGGGAAGGACCTAAAACTGCATTTTTTCAGGATAAGTGAAACAACATAACTTCTGTTAATGAGCCACCAGAGCTTCACTTTTCCTTCCACTGCTTACATTTATTTCCTATGACCAACAGCAAAATCTATAGGAAAAGAGACCTGTCTTTTACCAGAACTTATTGTTTTGTATTTATAATCTTTGGATCACTCATAGCCTGTATTTTTCACAATAGTTCTTGAATTTTCTCTCCTCTGAAAAGAAGAGAAAGAAAGACAGGGGGTTCCTTTTGGTTGAGGGACGTAAAGAGCACAATGCAGGGTCCTGTGGAGGCAGCTCAGGGAATTGGGCTGGCAGTTTTGCTCAGGAAGGAAAGGATAGTAAATGAGGGGGAATGGAATTGGTGGGAGCGCATAACAAACTCTGTGAAGAGAGGAAATAGAATCTATGTGTAGTGTAGTTAACACACATATATAATTTATATGTATATAAAAAGTCAAGGGCTCTGCATTTAGGGGGTCTGCTCATTGTCAGCAGTGAGTCACAATTGCCATTATCCAAAGTGTGTTTGCAGTAAAGGATCAAGAGTTCCACAAGAATTTGAGGGATGTCTTCTCAGGCACTGCTCTGGAAAAATATTTAGAATAAAACATTGCTTGTCACAACTCCTAATGTAAAAATGAATTTTGAAAAGCCATCTGTGGTAGTGTAACACTAAAGTCACATCTATGTCTGTAACTGCTAAAGATTGTTCATACTTCATCTCAAGGGCAAGTGTTTTGTGGTTTTGGTTTTGTTTTGTGGGTCTTTTTTGTTAAACTGGTAGTTTTTGGAGTGTTTCCCATTAATGAAATATGTCATACTGTGCCATATTCCATCTTTGCATTTGCTTTAGTCAACTATACATCTATACAGTACATCACTAGAATGTTGCAAATTTATTTCTATTTAACCAAATAAAATCAAATTATGAAATTTAAATTTTTCCTGGTAAATAGCACTTTTTTCATATTTAATTACTAATATTGTGACTCCACTATGCTTCTGTATCCCCATAATCTTATGATTTAGTCACCATTAAAATGATGGGAGGGAGGACTTTTTAGACTGGTTAGAGCTCAGGCTTTGAGCTCAGATCCCTGTTGGTGTCCCAAACCTGGTTATAACCAGCAGCCAATTATTATATCAAGTGAGTTAACCTCCAGTCCTTAGATTCTGGGAGAAATTAGCTTACTAAGCTTTTTACCATAGTAGCACATGCTCACTTAAGGGTATGTTTACAGTCTCATCTTCTGAAAACTTCCAAAGGATCACGGTGGTTCCACTTCCAGTTTCACTGCAAGCCAGCTTTGAGGAGGCTGTTTTGCCTCCAGGCTAAAGGAAATGCTTTTTGAGTCTAGGAGATCAGATTTTCTTGAAAAGTTTCTTGCAATGAAAATGGTCACCTGTTGGATCAAGAAAAGAGATGAGTAACCTAATTTTTATTGCTACTGCTTTTTTTTTGCACCTGTTAGGTGTTTGTAGTTCCCAGTTTTTCCTACAATGACCCCAGTTTAAAAAAGCAGTGTTAATCAAATATAAGGAAATATCAGTGTACTAAATGTGCAGATTGATATCAGTAACTGGAATTGTCTGGATAAGTAACTGTCTGCAAGTGATAGAGAACTTTTTCCATGTCGCACAGATAACACATCCATGCAACTGATACATTTTGAAGGAATGTTGTTCCCAGGGTGGAAATGTAGGCCTGGTAGAGGGCAATGTTGGATCACTTAGAAGCATACCCAGTTGTTCTGATACAAACAAAATCATGAATTAACACTCTGTAGCAGCTTTGGCTTTGTTAGACAAAGTAAGAACAAGAAGCAATCTAAAATTTCAGTTAAGTATTAGTTCATATGTTTGTTTAACTTTTCCCTCTTCTGCTGGTCCTTCTTCAGTCCTGGATACAATGTTGCTTTTTTCTTTCCACACTGTGGAAAATATTTTCTCTGCTTTTTGTTGCAGGTTTGGGTATAATAGTATTAAAACCAGCCTGCTTTGAATAGTGTTCCATCTGTGAAGACAATGTCCATTCAAGGGGGTATTTTGCTCAAGAGTATATACCCAAGAAACATTCCTTTTGTACCTGTTTGGGGCCTGGGAATTGTAATGAATTATTCCAGAGGGATTTTTCTTGAAAACCTTTCTGACCCTCTGAGAATTCAGTCCAAGACACTTACTAGTCTTGTATTAAATGTGTGTCCAGCTCCTGGATGGCAGCTATGGCTGGCTCATCTTTGTGAAAAGGAATGAGAAGCTTGTCCTGGATCAGGAGTCAGTTAAAGCTCCCTGTTTTTTCAGAGACATCTCAGCATTCTCTCTTAGCTGAATCCACTGGGTTAGGGATGGGGTTTGACCTCTTCAGAAGGGAGAGTGGCCCACATCATTGTTTCTGCACCTCTTTTCATCTGGCCAGTTTTTGTTGCTTAGAGCCTTAAGCAACTGAAAACTGGCTGAGGATGCCAGGACTGGATCAGTTTTCCACGGACTTGGCAGAGTTGCCGTTCATGAGGATGTTCTGGATCTGGACTTCCAGGCAACCATTTGCTAAGTCCCATGAGAAGAATTTAATATTTGATTAAATTCTTCAGCTGTTACATTACAAGGTTCTTCTGAAGCTGGCCATTTCACAAATTACTGTCAGTGGCAGTTCACCAGAGGAGGTAGCTTTGGAGGCCTTTTCCCTTCCCAGGGTGCCATTAAGGTACCTGGAAAACTTTTATCTCCTTGGTTCTCCTCAAATCTCAGTGCAGTCTGAGCCTCGAGATACTTTGTAACACTCATAGGTTACAGTAGGCACGAGGGCAAGCTACTGTAGCTGGTGAAACTTAAGTTATTAAATGTTTTTGAAGTATTTTGAAAGAAATGTAAACATAAGGTTCCCCGTCCTGGATTTGAAATTGTTTCTTTTCTTGGACACAGTAGTAACCGGAATCTTTTCAAGGTTTTTAAGCCAATCCTATGCTCACTTGGAATTTTGACATTAACACCAAAAAGTGATTTTATTTGCTGTCATTGTGAATATTGGTACTGTTGACCTCTGCTCAGGTATCTCATAGCTGACAGGAGCATGGGAGACATAGGTACCATCACACAGATAAACCTGATACATCCCAAGACAGGACAGGACAGAGCACTGCAGGTGAACAGGGTTAGCTGAGGCAGTTCTATTTCCAGGGCCTGCTCTGTTTTTTGACTGTGGTGTCTTTGCTGTTGTGCTGGATTGTAGATCTGCTCCACACCTCTGGGGTCAGCACTTCTACCTCAGATTCTGCTGTGTGTCATTGCAACCTAGACAGACTTTGGTTGACCCTTGGGCTAGGAGCACAACCCTTTGTTAACAAGGAACATCCATTTTTGCAGGGGGTTAGACTGTATTAGGCATATGTTTGTAGCCTAACAGCACATGTTCTTTTGGAGATCCTAGAAAATTGGGTCCTGTTTCCCTTTTGAAGTACTCTTTTTTAATTTGATTTTGATTTGGAAGGGAAGGAGTACGAGTCTTAGTAGTGAACAGAAGTGTTAGCTCCGTGCAAGTTCAAAAGCAAGTTTGTTCTTTTATGCTAGTTTAGGGTGGTTCCAGTCATAAAAGCTAACTTTACCCTGCTGAGTCTAATGGCCCTGGAGTCCTGAAAGTACAATCAGTGGTAAGAAAGACATTCCTTTGAAGGGCAGCTCTGAGCATGATCCACCCATCCATCCATCCTCTAGGTGGTCGTGAGTCTGTGATGTTACAGCATTCCCATTCCTAATAAACACAATCTTCTTTTTTTTGCCTTTGCTTAATTCCAGGTACTCTTTCCTAGTATTTCGAATCATTTCATGTTACCAGTGCACTAGCTTGCACTTTGAGCCAGTGTTATTCTTTGTTTTATTTCTGACTTTATCTGCATAAAAATACTTGAGACAATTCCAAATTTTAATTCAGTTTGTTTACATTTTTTCCTTGTAGTGGTTACGTTTATAACTTCCTTTGGTCTGGGGAAACGAGTTATTCTGAATCATCAGCTGTATAGATGAAGGTCTCTTATTTGCTATTTTATGGTGTATCCTACTTAATGTTCCTAAACACTAGTACATAAGTTGGAGGAAAAAGCCTGGTTTTGTTATGCTGGTTCTGTGCCCTCACAGTGTGCTCAATTTGAAACAAATGTCTTTTTACCAGCATTCTTCCTTTCTGTTGTTTGTTGTTACTTTAGTATCATCCTTGCTGATTCAACTCCAGAAATAACATTTTGCTATCCTGCCAGTCGTGTGTAGCCTCTGTGCTGCAGCTGAATTTGTGGCAGGTTTTTCATGTTCAGCTAATGTTTAGCAGTGATTATGACCTTGCCCCCAAACACAGCATCTTTAAACTTAATTTTCTCCAGTTGAAAACTTAGATTTTGTGCTTATCTTCAGTCAGAGATTTGGTAAGCCCAATCCAATACTCAGGAATTATTTTACCTTAATTCATTGACTGAGGAAAGCTGCACTTGCAATAGGAGGGAAGCTCTGTCAAATCAGTGTGGGACCCCTGATCTCACAGGTACTCTGTGCCTGTGAGCAGAGTCCCGGTCCTGTCCCCAGTGAGCAGGGAGCTAGTCTCTGTATGAACTCTATGTCCACATTATCTTATATCCAAGCAATTAAAAAACTGTCTAGGGAAGAGTTGAGAGTAGGGGGAACTCCAGGAATGTTTCAGGAACAGAAGGTGGCAATTTGACCCCAGCTGTTTCGGGGAGCTCCAACTTCTTGGAAGCTGTATGAGACTTCAGTGTGGGCACTCATCACTTTAGCTGTCAAATACAGTGATTTTGTTTAAATACACTCATGGAGAACAAAAAAAGGCACACAAAGCAGAATTCTATCTGCTTCCAACAATAGAGTGCAACACCTGTTGCTTAGTCCACTGAAACCACCTTCTCTGAGGATCTTGTAGCTGTTAATTATAGCCAGCAGACCACAGTATGGCAGGAGCTGTAACTTCATTTCAAAGAAAAGGACATGTTTCTGCTACTTCACCAAATGTGCTACTTCACATTATATGGGAGTAGTTTGTCACAGGCAATGAAGGAAAACTGAGATGATTTTCTGAATTCTATTAATAAAATGCAATTTTAAGTCAATGCAATTGAAGTCAAGAAGTAATTTTTGCCTGCTTCAGAGCAAAGTAACAGTTGGAGGGATGTTTTACTTAAAGTAAGAGTATGTTGTAATTTAAAATCAGTCAAAGCTTACTGGAGATTTTAGGAATGTAACTACTACTTGTTACCACAAATAGGAAAAAAAGTGCAGCTTTTGGAAATATATAGGAGAGAAATTTCAAATTACTAATTAAATCAGAAACTAGATTCTTGGAAGCACCTCACATTAGACTCCAATATCAGAAATAAGGAACCAATTACAGCTTTGATGTAAACAAGTCTGTGACCTCTGAGTGTCAAGTTTGAGTCATGTTTTTTCATTTACTTAATCCCTTTCTCCACTTTTAAGCTGATTATTGATTGTTAAACTGCTGGCTTAGGCTTCCCTTCTATTCAGCTATATTTCTTCAGGAAAGCTGACTAACTCATTTTTGTTTAACATAAGGTGAATGTGAGTTACCTGTATCTGGAGTAAGATGGTAGGATGACCACTTCATCTTTTAAAAATTGTTACGGATATGACTATGTATCACAGAGTGTTTGGGGGAGATACAAGTTTCCAGTTTTCAAGAAATCATAAATAGTTTATTGTCATGGTAAGGGAGGGAGCTGAAGAGTTACAATACTGGATGGCCAGCTCTTGTGTTTGGGTTAGTGCTTGCTTTCAGGTGCAGGAAGCAAATGTAAAAAGGATATTACCTCTAGTACTGGGTAGGGTGTGTGTCCTGCCTCTGATCTGTAAGGCATTATAGCTACCTGTAAGCTAAGTGTTGGGATCTACCTCAAACCATTATGAGTTTTGGATGAGGAAGGCCTCCCACAAAGAATGCTCTGATGATCACCTTGCTATTTCATGAAGGAGTTTCACATTTTCTTCCCTGTAGTAATTCAGGGTATCTTGGCTGGGTCAAACTGATGGCTGTGTCTGAACCAATATTGTCTGGATGGTTCAAAGTCTTTTCTGAGCTTAAAATTTGTGGCACTGTGAGAACTGAGTTAGCTTGTACTGGCTGTTGGAAATTTCCATGGCTTTTATACCATCTTCTCTGTTTTCTGGACAGGAACAATAAATTGAGATAGACTTTCTGATGAGATTATCTCAATGCAACAAACATTTATATAAACCAGACTGATTTTCCCCCTTGGGCTTTGGGTATAAACAGGTTGAAATGTTTTGAGATGCCAAACAGTTTCTGTTGCAACAGGTTGGCTTTCTCTTTCTTTTAGTTTTCTTCTGGCATTAGAATCTTCAAGTTGATAATGTTATTGATGTCCCTTACCATTTTAATACAAAATAGCAATCCTTTTTTCCATCATTTTTTCAGATTAATATTAGTAAAGTTTCTCTACTTAGGATCTCTGTTAGGATGTCTGTCTATGAAGTCTCTCCTTGAGTCTTTGAGTGGCAAGACTAGTATGTGCAGGACCTGACTGATTTCTCTGTTAGAAAAGAAAATTAGCCACATGTACAGTCTGGGGTCATTAGTTTTGCTGTCCACAGTAAGATGCACTGTGGCCTGAGTTGCTCTTTTCTCAGCTTTTTCATGTCAGCCTCGCTGTTGCCAGGGGAGCAAGGGAAGAGTTGCATTCCTGCCTGTCAGTATGCTCCACTTTCTGTTAAGTTTCTTGTTACAAGTTTTTATACTCTTGCTCATGCAAATGTGCACAATTGCAGTCAGTGCCCTAACCCCTGCATTTTCCATCCTTCTTTACAAAAAGACATGTCTCTGCAAGGGAGCTTATTTACTTCTGTAATTGTGTCTGTTAGTTTTAGTAACATCCATGATCACTTACTTGTTGAAGACAAGTTTGGCAGTAGACTTTGGGTGGGATTCAGTTGCCTGTATTTTGGCATCTTGTGCAGTTTGAGACACTAAGTTACCCTGTCTGCTTCTCAGCTGCCACTCAGCTGTGTGGTTAGCTAATCCTAAATTAGAAGCCTACTTGTTGATCGCCTTGAATAACTCCCTGGCTCTCCTGGCTGTACTGATGACTGGTGTAATAGATTTCTTTAAACACACACATTATTGCCATTTCATTGCCTCTTCATGTCAGAGTTTCTCTGAACTGCCTGCCACATGCCGTGTCAGATGTGGCATGAATCTTCACACAGAATGTCTGCTTCCTGAAGCAGCTGCTGTGGAGTAGGCAGGTATCCAAATGTGGTGTCTCAGAACACCTCAGCTGGCATTGTGTATTGGGTCTTTAAAAGACTCTAGTGGGTTCACCCTGGCTGGATATCAGGCACCCATCAAAGCCACTCTCTCACTTTCCTCCACAGCTGGACTGGGGAGAGGAAATATAGTGAAAGGTTTATGAGTTAAGATAAGGACCAGGAGAGATCACTCACCAAATACCATAATGGGCAAAACAGACTCAAATTAGAGATATTAATTGAATTTATTACTAACAAGATCAGAGCAGGATAATGAGAAGTGAAATAAAACCTTAAAACTACCTTCTTCCTGCCCCTCCCTCTTTCCCAGCTCTACATTCTCCCCCAGCAGCACAGGGAGACAGGGAATGGGCATTACAGTCAGTTCATGTTTCCTACTTGATGTTTTCTTTCAAAAATACTTTCCTTCATTTCCTCAGGAAGGTTCTTATTGATTGTACACGAGAGTTGGCAAAGGATAGTCCTCCGTGGGTGATAATATCTGAAAGTGTGGTAGGATTCGATGCTGTGACCTGCTGTTCACTGCAGCTGCCTGGCCTTTCCTTGCCTTCCTGGGGGCTTTATCTACAACTCTTTTCTGCTCCAGTCCAAGAGCAGAAGAAACAAATTGTAAGAAACTGTGGTATTTTGTCTTCAGGGACCAGGTTTAACACTGAGCAATAAGGGAAACTTTTTTGTAAGCCTTGCAGCTCCTTAAATTTTGGGTATTAGAACCTCATAGTCTGTGTCACTTCCTTTGCTTGTAAAATATCTTACCAAAACAATGAAAATGAAACAGTTATTGATTTCTCCCCCACCCATCTTATACTTCTGCAAAGTAATATGCTTTTAAGGCATCACTTTACTTGCTGTTGTGTATTACTTAGCTGTTAATTAGGTGGTAGCTATGTTCATACATTCATTGAAACTAAGGTTCTCTAGTGTAAAGCACAGTAAAAGAAAAGAAACCAGGCCACAGGTTTCTGAAGATGTAATCATCAGGGATGAGATCACGGCCTTTGTGAGGAACAGTGTGAAGGAGATGAACTTCAGTGTACAGCTTGACAGCAAAGCTAAGCTGATTAGCAGGAGCTGAAAGGGCTAATTCCTTGCACCACTCCAGGTCAGGAGTTTGTGGCCCTCTTTGTGCAGGTCAGATGCTCCTCTGATCTTTCTCCTTACCTGCCTCGTAAACTGGTTCAGTGAGATGGACAGAAAGTGTTGGCTTTTTGCTGCAGGGAGGAGAGGACATGGGATTGTCCCTTGCTATGGCAGCAAGTCATTAGATCAGTTTGGCTGTTAGCAAACCACTCCTGATAAGGCAAAAAGCTATGAAATTGATGGAGGAGCAAATGGGAAGAACAAATGGGGGACCAGCAGTAATACAGAAAAATACATATATATTTTAACAAATAGAGAAACCCTGTACAATTTCACGCCTAGTGTTTCATTTTTTTGTTATTTAAAATGTATAAATAAGATTAATTTTGCAAATAAGTCTGGATAATCATCTGCTGATTGTTGCTTTAAATCATACTCTTGCTAAACTGCTACTGTGTGGCCATTTAGTTACTTGATATTAGAAGACAGAAGTTCTAATTAGGCTGCTCTGAAGGTAATCCAGAGCTGTGTGGTTTTTGTCAAACCCAAATAAGCTACTAGATATAACACAGTAAAAAGAAATTGCATAACACTTAGAACTTCTTTAGTACTTTTTATAATAATGTCCACAAATGTATAAATATTTGCCATAATTGTGAAAAATGGCACACCAGAAATATGTTTTACCTTCAGACAGTTTTGTATGCTTTTGTGTAACTGAACAGAAGAATTAATATCAGAATAATAGAAGAACAGAGCATTTAATGGAATTTTAAAGCTAAGACTAAAACCAAACCCTTCTTAGTTAGGAAGCTGTGAACTCCTAGGGTTCTGTGACTTGGGAGTTTCACAGAAGAATCACATTAACAAGCTTCTAACCAAAATGGGGTTGGTCTGGAAAAAACCCTTGAGATGCTTGCTGTGTGCTTAGACACTGCCTTCAGTCTATTGGATTGCTGTTCCTGTACCTTTTAATGTTTTCATTAATGATGTGGATGAAACAGTACACTTATTAAATTGGAGATACTGTAAAGCAGGCTTAGAGAAGACTTGCATACATTTTGGAATTAGAATTAAAATTTGATGTGATCTTGAAAAGAAATGATTGTCTTTTTTTTTCTGTTTTGTTGGGGTTTTAGTAACAAAATTCAAGGAAGACAAGAACAAAGTCTCATTAGCTAGGAAACAGCTTCACAAAGAGAGCACAGCCTAGAGCTTTCTGGGTAGCAGTTCTGTAGAAAAGGATCTGGGATCATTAATGTAATACTGTGGTGAAAAATGGACACTGATCAGAAAGTATAAGCAGAACTCTTGGTTATATAAAATACAAGATATGTCACGTAATTTTTCTTGCTCAGCAGTGGCTGGCCCTCAGTTGTTCCATTTGTAAAGTCCTTCACAAGTATGTAGTATGTGCCACCATTATGTACTCGTGCACAGATTAAATTTGGTACTCTGGGTTGTATGACTGAGCATTGTGAAAGTGTGGTGACTACTGCATATGTGCATTTTCACTTTCTGCACAGATGAAGTCCAGCCTTCTGTTTTGACTGTTCAGACTATTAGTTTCTCTATCTGTTTATTGTACATTTAACTTCTCTTTCTAATACTGCTTTTTCAATTTTCCCACATTGTACAAGTCTGTTTGGTTTGAAATCTCATTGTCTGTGCTTTCTGCCTTTTGTGGTATTTTATCTACTTTATCTGTCTTTATTTATTCAATTACTGTGACATAGTCCAAGAATCATTTCACCTGAGCATTCAGTTCATATTTTATGTCACAAGATCTAAGGTTATAAAGTGATTCCAGAAAAATACAAAAAGTAATAATAATCAGAAGAAGTGTTAACTAATTATTTATGCTGCATGGTGCTTTTAGCATGATACAAGTATAGTCACAATTTTTAGAAGTATTCTGCATCTGCAAATGTAACTAAATATTTTGCAGCAGATTTGCATGGCCAGGTTTTGGTGACGGAGGCTACAGGGGTGGCTTCCATGAGAAGTTGCCAGAAGATTCAATTGTGTCCAGCGGAGCCAGTGCCAGCTGGCTCTGAGATGAATCTGCTGCCAGCCAAGGCTGAGCCCGTCAGTGTTGTTGGTAGTGTCTCTGGGATAACAGATTTAGAAGCAGGAAAAGTTGCTGCACAACGGAGAGGAGAGGAGAGGAGAGGAGAGGAGAGGAGAGGAGAGGAGAGGAGAGGAGAGGAGAGGAGAGGAGAGGAGAGGAGAGGAGAGGAGAGGAGAGGAGAGGAGAGGAGAGGAGAGGAGAGGAGAGGAGAGGAGAGGAGAGGAGAGGAGAGGAGAGGAGAGGAGAGGAGAGGAGAGGAGAGGAGAGGAGAGGAGAGGAGAGGAGAGGAGAGGAGGAATATGTGAAAAAGCAGCTCTGCAAACAGCAAGTTCAGTGCAGAAGGAATGGGGAGGAGGTGCTCCAGGTGCCAGAGCAGAAACTTCTCTCCTCTGCAGCCCATGGTGCTGCCCATGGTGAAACACGGCAGCCCTATGCCCCTGCAGCCCATAAAGGTCCATGGTGGAGCAGAGATCCACCTGCAGGCCATGGAGGAGACCCACAGGATCTGTGGCCCCATAAAGAGAGACAGGAAAACATGCTGGAGCAGATTTACTGGCATGACTTGTGACCCTGTGGGAGGCCCTACTGGAGCATTCTGTTCCTGAAGGATGCCATCCTGTGGAAGGGCTCCAAGCTGGAACAGTTCACCAAGACCTGCAGCTTGTGTGAAGGACTCACATTGAAGAAATTTGTCGCCTGTGGGAGGGACCCCATGCTGGAGCAGGGGAAGAATATGAAGAGTCTTGCCCTTAGCAGGAATGAGTGGCAGAGATAACATGTGATGAACTGACTGTAACCCCCATTCTCCATCTCTCTGGAGAAGGTAACTGAGTGTAACCCCCATTCACCTTCCCTCTGGAGTCATGGGGAATTCAGGAGTGAAGTTAAAGCCTGAGAAGAAAGAATGGGTGGGAGGAAGGTGTTCTTAAGATTTAGCTTTTATTTCTTCTTTTCCTACTCTGATTTGATTAAATGAATTTATTGTCAATCTCCCCAAGTTGAGTTTGTTCTGCATGTGACAGTAATTGGTGAGTGATCTTTTCATGCACTTGTCTCGACCCACAAGTGTTTAATTATATTTTTCCTCTCCTGTTCAGCCGAGGTGGTAAGCCATAGAGCAGCTTTTGTGGTCACCTGGTGTACAGACATGGTCAACTCACAACAACATTGTGTTTCCTGATATATTAAAAAAATGAATGGACTATTTTACAGCAATATTTTCACTTTAAAATGTGAGAAGTTTTGTTTTGTTGTTTTGGCGTGAGTTTGTTTTGGTTTGGTCATTTTTAGTTTGTCAGGAAATTCACAGCTTGTAGGTAGTTTAATAAGAAAGTCAGTGCCAACTGTTTAATGAAACCTGTGTAGCTGCCTATGTAGTAAGTGCCCAAAAGGGGAAGTGAAGTAAAATTCAAAAAATGCAATTCTAGTATATTTGCATCCCTTTATGTTTGCAATTGCATTTCTATTGCATCTGTGTGAGTGACACTACAAGGAGAAACCATTGCAGCATCTCATAAGACACCATAAGCCCTGCAGTGTAGCCTTACAAAACCAGCAGCACTGTGACCTGCAGACTTTGACTGGATAGATGTGTGTGATTAAAATGTTGGGAAATATAATTTCTGTTGTGTTTTGGCATGGCAGCTGAGTAAAGGCACAAAGCTGGGAGGCTCAGCTGTGCAGTCCAGCTTTCTCTGAAAGCTGCAAGTGTCTGTAACCACTGCTGAACTTGAAGGGAAACCTCTTTGGAGACTCTTGGGTGTAGGAATTTCCTAGATATGAGCTGGGTAGCTACCTGAAATTGGGTGTGGGGATTTTTCTAATTGCAATCTTAGTATCCTAAATGAACCATCACTTTTGTATATGTCAGCTTTTTCAAAAATATCTGCATAGAATATATAAAAATATTTTGATTATATAACTGCATTTCATCTCTGACCAGCTTAGTGAAATCTCTCCCTCCCCCAAGTCAAACATTTTATGTAGCCATGTATTTTATTAGGTTTGTGCTTGTGGCTAGGAGGCCCCAAAATATTTTTGCTTCACTGTTTATGAAACAGTACAACACTGGTGTATATATGTAAAAAATGTAAAGAAAAGGTGGAACATTGAGTTTTTGACATCTTTTGTGATGATGTTGAAGATTGGCTGCCTGGTAGTGTGAGAATGACATGCCACTGCTGTATCAACTGTATTATTTCTGTTTTCTCTCTCTACTAGTGGATTTTTAGAACTGATTACAAATTTATTATCTCCATATCTCATCTGCTTAAGAGTTAATCTCTACGATTATATTACAGCCTTGGCATCTTTGCTTATACAGGTTAATTTGCAAAATAGTTACAGTTTCTTATAGGAGTTCTGCAGTGTTAAAAAAAAGCAACCCAGCACCTAATATGTTAAATTCTGATTTCAGAATTGAATTTTCTATGTACTTTAGTGTCTTTTTTTCCCTAAACGTTATCTTGTTCATCTTTGCAGTTCCTCAATACTATTCTTAAACTGAGTTTTCTTGTTTTGTCCTTACTAGGAAAGGATCCCTCCCACAATTTCTCCCTTTAGAACATCAGTACTGTAGAACATAATATTTTATTTGTTAGTAAGTTCTGCTTTCATGAGGAATAAACTTTTAAAATACTGGAAGCTGAAATGGTAATTCACAACTGGCAGGGCTCAAGACCAGGTGTTCTGTGGTATTTCATGCAGTACCATATGAGTGATGCCTTTCTCATACTCATGTTTGTAGGATAAAATGCTGTAGATACTGTGAGTTTCTTGAACTTCAATCATTTTATGGTATTTCATGTTATGTTGGTTTCATTTTAAATATGTTTAAGACATATAGCCTGATTCTGCTATGATTGACTTTAATGCTTACAATTAAGAATATTTTTCAATTAATTCTTGTTTATACTAATGTATTTAAAGTCAGAAGCAGACATTTCTGCACCAAAGACTTCTATAATTCTACACCTTCTCAGTCTTTAAGTTAGGCCTTTCTAACAGTACTGCTGTATTGTATGGCCTTTGTTGTGAAGTGATAGTAGGATTTTTACGGTATGAATCTAATACATGTTTTTTTGAACAGGAGGTATTTGAACATAGCTAAGTGTTTATGTATATTTTAAATCTGTCACAATTAGTATCTCACTGAAGATACTTATGAAAAGGGCAGGTGATTGCATCTCAATTTTTAATTTTTTTCTACTTTTGCCTTTCTAGAGACGTAAATGAGTTATGTGTCTTTTCTCAGTAATAAAAATGGCATTCCAGTATGAACCTCTTCTCCAAAGCACAGAGTCACAGTAATAGGAATTATTATTTTCATTACACTAGTGCAACTGTGTTAAAGTACTTGTACTCCAAGGTGTAATGAGTGATTTGGGATCTTAATCCAACAATACTGTTCCTCTGAGTAAAGATACTTGGATATTTTTAATGGATTGGGGAGAGGGGGAAAAAGTACTGATCAAAAATTTCATGTAGGTAATTCATTTCAATAAGCCTTCCATTAGAAGGTTTCTCAGATGTTGAATGGATTTGTTTGGGGTTTTTTTTGATTGGGAGAGAGAATTACCCCAGCAGAAGAAGCTAAGAGCTTAGTAGTAAGCCTGTGATGGATGAGAGCAGGAACCCCTGCTCTGCCTTAGCCAGCAGGACCAGAGCTGCTGCTGGGAGAAGTCCCAGTTGCCCAGGCCACTTGTTGGCTCTCACAGGTTTTATCTCTATCCACTCTGTATAGATCAGCTCATGTGTATGAACCCCAAATAATACAGTCTGTGTCCATGCTGCTGAGTGAAATATATCAGATGACTGACAATGACTGGTTTCTCTCTTAACTGAGTGGATTACCTGGGATGCCTGCAGGCACCTAAACTGCTCTTGCATAGTTTTTGCAGCAGCAGGAGTTCTCAGCCAGTAGCCCGAATTTTGCCAAGGAACACAGTCTCAGTGAGTAATATGGAGTAGTGCCCTGACCATGGTTTGTTTATGCATGTAGACCTAGCCTGAGAACAGGTATTGGCAATAAAGAAACTAATTTGGGCAGATTAAAAGAGGTAATTAGTACCTCTTTTAATTAGTACCTCATATTTCAGTTAAATGTTTTAGCCATTGGGTTCAAGGCTAGTTCAGGAAATCTGCTACCTCTGCCAGTAATTTATGTAAGGAGTGAAGTACTCCACCTGTTGACTGAATAAGCAGTGATTTTTTAAAGAACTTGCATCATTGGTGGTGTTTTGTTTTTTTTTTACTTGCTTGTTTGTATTCCATTCCCCACCCCCTCATATTTTCTAGTTTAGTACCCGGCCAGGAAAAAAAAAAAAAAGAAAAAAAAGAAAAAAAATATTTTCTCCTGTGGCCTTATTTGATACTTCTAAGGTGCACTTTACTGGAGAAACAATGGCAAAAGTTTGCAAGTTTGCTATGGCAGTTGGTTGCAAAGTCATCCTCTCTTGAAGATATTGGCAAGTTCTTATCTCATCTGCAGAATAATTGTTTAGAGTTTAATTCTAGAATAGTAGTTCTTCCTGATGTATTTCAGGCAGGATGACCCCAGCATTGAAAAGCAGAACCTGGAGCCAAGGTGTGCAGTTTCTTCTCCAGGGATGTTCTTTGGCTCTGAGCTCTGTTGCTCTGTGCATCCATTTGGAAGTAATGTTTGCAGGGGCATGACTTTTGTGGACAGTTTTGTGACCCGGATCCAGGAGCAAAAAAGGAGTGTTGCTAATAGCACTGTAATCATTGAACATTCAAAATGCAGAGTGCTCTGCTGATAATAATGTATTTATTACAGTGACAGGCAATGGCACAAGTTAAAATGCAGACTACAGCAAACTTGTCTGGACCCACCATGGCCCCTGTGGTGCTACCCCTGCCAGTTACAGCTACAAATACACTGACCCTGCCATCCTCAATTAATGGATCCATTTCAGAATCGGCTGCCAGCTGTAGCAGTCCTACTGCCAGCCTTGTGGATTCCGCATCTTTGATAAACTCACCAGGTAAGTTGGTCCAGATTTATTTTCTTTGGTGTTCAAATTAATCTTTTTGATGACTTTTTAACTTAAAAAAAATAATAATTTCGTCTTAAAGATTATTAAAATAAAGGAGAAAACCCACATAGAAAAATGTTTTGGCTAAATAAACTGTTTAGTTTCTTTATTGAGCTCAGATTTGGAGTGAAGTTTTGATCAATGATGTAAAAGTTCAGGAAAGAACATGTCTACTTTGTCAAATTCTCGGTGTATCTTTTATAGAGAAGTTTTAGTGGAGCAGGAAGGTCTCCAAGTTTATTTCTTTTCCCTAGAACAGAATGTCTTCTGAGTGCTTGGCAGTATTTGGTGTTTCTTTTGTGGCCTAAAAACGCTGTAGTTTCTATGCTGAACTGGGTGTAAAATGCAGAAGTGTTGTCCTAACAATTTAAGCAAGAAATGGCAACGTGTATGTGTTAGGGATAAATACAAATAAATTGCAAAAACTCCACAGAAAGTGAAGCAGTCTAAAGAAAGCAGAACTAAATCCTTAATGGGGGAGGTGTTCTATGGAAGTGTTTCTGAGGGTGACTTCGGTATTGTGATAAAGTCTAAAACTTTGGGAAGAAGCTGGCAGAAACAAGTGGGGACCTCAGAGTTTCATCTACTGTATTTGTCTCATAACTCTTATGCTACCCACTTCTGCTTCAAAGAGTGAAAAAACTGTTCTGAAAGAATAGTCAACTCCAGGAACCAGTGTACCTCTGACAGTAAACTTTGGTGATACAGAAAATATAGAATATGCATATGCTCTCCTGCACTATCATCTTTCATAAAGACATTTTGGAAAGAAATTGTATTGGGGCTTTTTTAATTGCATGTAATCAAAATTGTTATTGGGAACTACATAGTCTCATGTGATTAATATATAAATGGTATTTCAACTTTGTATTTAGCATATTATGCAAAAGTTGTGTTTTAGCCAAAGTATTTCCTTTTTTAAGCATGCTGCTTTTGCAAAGCTTTGTGAAGTTGTGAAGAGAACATTTCTCCACAAAAACTTTACAGACTCTTTATTTACAGCTCCTCTCCAAGATAACATGGCAAACCCCAAAGAGAAAACTCCAATGTGTCTGGTAAATGAGTTAGCCCGTTTCAATAGAATTCAACCCCAGTATAAGCTTCTGAATGAAAGAGGGCCTGCTCATGCCAAGGTAAGGTCACAGTTCCAGGTGATGAGCCATACCTTACATGCTGAACAGATAATATCATGGTTTGGACAAATGTGCTTGTCAAACCCAGCTACATTTCTAGTGTAAGGGCTTTCTTCCTGTTCTTTATTTTGCTGCTCTTTTATACCACACTTTCAGAAAGTATGCCTGTGTTTCAGTTACAGAAGCCCTGTAGATCATTTTGTACTTTACTTTGTCTCTTGTCTTTGAATTTACATTTGCTGGTCTTTATATAGACCTCATGAAGGTCTTTTCAGAGTATCACCACCCTTCCTTAATCTTTCTGGGGCGTTTGCTTTTTAGGCTGCATGAATCTTTCTCTGCAGTCAGCATGCCTCTGATAGCTACCTCTGCATTTGTTTCATGGTAATGCAGGTGATGACAAATTTATGACATTTTTTAAAGTGCTTATTGATGCAATTTTTGTCCATGAAGTTGATAGTCTATCCTTGAGTCTTGCATTCTAGGGCACAAACCTTATTACTGTGCAACTTTACATTGTAGGGTTATACTAAAACTCCTAATGTGATTATAGCATAGAGACTTCTAGTGATTTTACAGCTAATTCTGGCCACTTCATGGATGGATGTTCAACTTAATAAGTAAAAATTAGGATGCTTTCAGATGATGGGGAATACAGAGGAATATCCTCATGGTAATTTTTGGATATAATTTTGAATTTCCTCCCTACTTAGGAGAAAACTGGGGGAGCAAAAATCCTAGAAAAGTCTGAGTGACACACTGGCATAATTAGTAGCTGCTTTGTACATGGTATTTCTGGAGTGGCCAAATCACACCTGGCAGTGGGGCCAGGGTGTAGACTAGTAACAGTTTCAGCTCCTCATGGTCTGTCTGTGCCCTTGTCCCTTGTTCCTGTGTTGCACACTATGTTGTCAGCTCGTGCAGAACTGATGCAAATCACTGATCTTCAGCGCTGGCTGGCGATGCTGAACGTGTTACAGTGGTGGAAATGATGTCAGCAGGTGTAGGGCTGCTTTTAGCATCTTTCGTTACAAATGGAAATTGCAGAGCTCTTCCTCTTCCTGGAGGCGTTTGGCACCACAGGGTACACTGGCTGGTTGGTTTTAGGTTGCAGCATATTAAATTTGTTGGCCTTTCTGTAACTTCTCACTATTGTGTTTTTTGTGTTACCTTTTTTTCCATTTCTGTGAAAAAATAATTACTTTGATTGGGATGTGGTTTTGACTGTTTACATTTCTCAGCAGTAAGGAGATTTGAGTTATATGACATTAATATTATGCTTACAGTTTTAGTAGGATAGGAAATTGTTCACATATGGAAGAGGGACCCTTCTCCCAAGAAATTGGCAACAGGATAAGAGGACATGGCCTCAAACTGTGCCGGGGGTGGTTCAGTTTGGACATAATGAAAATTTTTTTTGACTGATAGAGTGATTAAGAATTGGAGGTGATGGAATAGCTAGGGAGGTGATGGAATAGCCATCCCTGGAAGTTTTCAAGAAATGACTGGACATGGCACTTAGTACTATGGTTTGTGTAGTATGGTGATGTTTGATCAAAGTTTGGACTTGCTAATCTTAGAGGTCTAATCAGCTGTATTGATTCTGTGATATGTTTGCTATTACTTTTAAAGGAATTGATATCATTGAAATTACTTAAGTCTGCGTTACCTGCACTTCTGAAATCCAAATTTTCAATGGATTTCATAATTTTTCAGTTTTTCAGTTTACCTTGTTCTTTTAGTTGTGCTCATAGTGGTAAAAACATGTAGTTATGTGCTCTATAGACTCAGAAAGATATTAAGTCTAATTTTGATCTGTGTAGTGAGATAAAAAAAGAGAAATTAATGAAGAACAAAGGTGATATTAATAAGATTATGCAGGTTTTGACCTATGAAAAGTGAAGAAAGAGGTAGAATTTATTATGACTCTCTAAGCATTTAATATCATGTCTTGCTAGTGATATGATATACTTGACAGAATATGTGAAACAGACCTAAATCTGTCCTGGGAAGCATGACCTGAAGGATGTAGTGCTGCTGTTGCTCTTTGCCATTCAAGGAGCTTCTCATATTGCTTTGCTCCTACACGTACTCTGTCCCTGACCACTGGTAATTTTCACAATTTTCAGACATGCTCTACAGGATAGCTGTCTGTGTCGTGATCACAAATGCTAGTAAAATTTTGTAGTCTTTTTTCTAGTTATCTCTGGAAAATAAGTTTAGACAATTGGGGTGAAATGGAAAACTAGAAATTGTGCAGCTGGGAGAGAAGTGGCTCTTCCTAACAGTGCAGTTAGGGTTTCTAGGAGTCTGCCCTCCAGGTGGATCCTTCATCATAAGAAAAATCAGAAAGTCTTTGTTAGCATAAATGATGTTCCGGAGTACGTAAGTCAGATTGATCATGTCTTCTGTCCTTCCATATCAGTGTCATTTCAGGACACAAATTTAAAAAGAACAGTGGCAAAAGAAAGTGGATGGTGGTGCAGAAAAGAGAGAAAGGGGTAAGGGATGTAGCACTTCAAAACCTGGGAAGGAGGAGAGAAGGTTTTACACAGAAGAAGTGAGGACTAAAGAGTAGTCAAAACTTAGAGACTGACTTTACAAGCACAGCAGAGTGGAAACAAGCACAAGTGTGGTGGCCTTTGCCTTCTGCTCTCTGGACATCAGGTAAATTATGTTGGGTGTAAGGAATAGAAATTTCCTCAGGTGAGAAATGTCTCTCAGTCAGTAGCAGAACTGTTAGCTCTGGTATTCCAGGACTTGAATGTTCCTTGTTTGCTCCAGAGTTTGGATTTAGGAAGGTTTATTCCTTTAATAAAGGAGTAAACCTACTTCCATGTTTGGGTTTTTGCAGGAGTTTTGTTGGCAGATGTGTTAAGTGACAAGGTGCTCTGACTGGCAGAAATTTACTGAGCAAGCTCTTTATCATCTGGAGTTCCTATTTATTGCTTCAAGCACTAAGAGTTATAGGTAGATAAGTAGCATTATTAATAATATTTTAATTCAAATTTGGGATTCTTCTCCTCCTATAAAAATATTGTACTGATACTTTCTTGCAAAATATAAAATATATAAACCTCAGATCCAGAGCTCAAATTTCAACTTTTTCAGTAATAAGGATGTATGTTTGTAGGTAATTTATATAATTATGGGTATTTAGTTCTAATACCCATCTTAGCTTTCAGATGGGGGTAAAGTTTGACAGAGTGTAAAATTAAGAGACTCTTTTTCTCTTTCTTCCATGAGGAAATTGTTGTGACTACTGTGGCAAAAACAACATGGCAGTAGGAGCTGTGATACAGGGACTTGCATTGTGCTTCTGAAAATTACAGTAGGCCAAAACTCAAGGCTGTAATTAAGACACCAGTATGTATTTATAGCATTCAGTTTGAATGCAGTGGGTGCATGTGCAGAGGGCTGAGTTGGGAGACGCATACATACTTGTGTTCAAATGCTTGTTTGCAAGTACATGCTAAAAAAATGTATATGTAAATGCAGATTTAAAGGCTGCCCACCATATTAATCTCTAAAAACCTGGTCCTGAATCTAGCAAGTTTAAATAAGTTTAAAGAGAGCTGTTAAAATTTTACTTTATATACTTATTATATTAATATGTAGATCTTTTTTTTTTCTTTGTCTCAAGTGAATTAGTCTGTTTTCTGAGGTAGGTGAATCTTAGTTTACTCTGTGTATCTGACTATTAAGTCCTGCCTTTTATCTAGGGATTATATGGCAAATATATCGAGTTTCTAGCTTTTCTCCCCTTGTTCTCAGATGCTCAAATTTAAACAGAACACGGATGTATCATACAGAAAATAGACTCTATCTAATATCTTAAACATGCATTGAGTTTTATCGGCACAGTTTGCACAGCATGGATACTTGAAATAGCCCTCTCTCACAGAATTTGAAATATATGGTTTTTATCAGTTAGTCCATTTCTAATTCTGGATGTTTACAGTTCCTGTCCTCACTAGATTTCACATTAAGAACTGCAGTTTCATTAAAAAAGATAAAAATTCTTTTGCTTCTTACTTTATCTTTTTGAACATGCTTGAGTTGTGACTCTGCCCTAACAAAAGGCATTTTTAGGAATCTGGGTATGTGCAAAATTAATTCACTCTGTAAAACTATCTGGGCCAAATTCTCTGCTGCCTTGAGAAGTGTGTAGTGATTTATATTCATTCATAATCATTACAAACTTGATTTTTTCTCAGTAGCATGTTTAGTATTTGTTTTCTACAAGGAAAGTGACTAAACATACTCAAATATATGAAGAAATGTGTTCACAGCTGACGTGTACATAGTGTTCCAAGAGCAGAGGATCAGTTTGAAGTTATTACTTGGTTTAAATATTATTCTGTTCTTTGATAATTGACATTACCATTACACTATTTTACTTTGTGATTTGAAAGGCCAAATGTTGCTCACTGATAAGGTCTCACTGATCTCTGGAAGAATCAGATGCTTTATCTGGGAGTTGAATACAATGAAAAGAGAGCCCGGTTTCTCTTCAGCCCTGCAAGCTTTTATACAGATTGTTCTAATCCACAGTGATAATCTTGCCAGTGTTTACCTGTTCTTTGTCTTTGAAGATGTTCACAGTGCAGCTGACTCTTGGAGAACAGACATGGGAAGCTGAAGGAAGCAGTATTAAAAAGGCCCAACATGCTGCTGCTAGCAAAGCATTGAATGAAACTACCCTTCCCAAACCAACGCCCAGACCACCCAAAAACAATGTAAACAATAATCCAGGTATGACATTTCCTCTGAGTGTTAGATCTTGTTGAAGTGTCAGCATATAATAGCACTAAATAAGTAATTTTAACAAGATATTTAAATTTGTAGTATGAAAATCAACATAGCTATAGCATGATTGGATAATGCAGAACTTCTAGTAAGCTTTCATGGAAGAATTTTTAATGCACATTTCTGAAATGGTTGAACTGTAAGGGAATATATTAATTAAGTAATGCTTAGATGTGTGCTAAGTGATGGTATGTGATCAACAGTAAGCAGACAGGAGAAAACCAGACTGAATTAACTAAAACACATTTCCCAAAGGATTCTTTTAGCTAACTTTCCAGTGAGGTTGGAAATTTTATCCAGTCCAATCCTGTGAAATTGCATCTCTGGCATAAACAAAAGGCTGGGATTTGGCATGAGAACTTTGACAGGTAATTTCCTGCATGCTGAGTTTTCCTTCAGAGCAACCTCTGCTTTCAAAAAGCTTTCAGGTGACTTTAGAAACTTGATTCGATAATAGAAAGAATGTGTACTGGTGTCCTGCAGCCTTCATTTTGAGCTGTTACCTGCAAGTTGCCTTCAGTGCATGCAAAACCTTCTGAGGTGCACATCTCATGCACATGCTCAGTGATTGGTTCTGTCTTGATCAATAAAGAAAAAAAATCATAACTTCATTTCAGACTAATGTAAAGGAAAGTGGTGAGAATCTTTTCTCATTTTTATTTTTAAACAATCCTTTCCCCCTCCTCTTTTCCCTTTTTCCCCTTCAATTTCCATCTGCCCTTCCCCCTCTTTTAAAAATGTATTCTTCAGCCACTTTCTTAAAGTGAAGTAATTTTGCACTTTATCTTCTCCATGTTGGAAAGAGAAAAGCAGGAATAAATTTCCTTTAGAACCTGTGAGTATTATCCTGAGCATTAGCCATGAAGGATTGTTTGAGAGTGGTGTGGTCGTGTTCTCTTGCTCCTTTGGAGATCAGTACATTGCCTCTCCAGACCCTGGACACTGGTTTTATCCTGTTGCCTTCACAGTCACTGTGACTTTGGCTGCTTAGAAAGCAGGAGGCTCAAACCTCTGTCAAAAGTGATCCTGAGTTTGGTTCTTGACATTGTAGAGTATTATTGAGCTTCTAGATTTTTTTGGCTTTGAGCATATTCTTAGAGGGAAAATCTGATAAGAGGAGTAGGCTTAAAGAGAATTAATTAAAAATTAATTAAAAATTTTATCACTTAACACTGTAATTTTTCTCCAAGAAAGGTGCATTGTATATGCATAGGTGTCTTCTCATCAAAATGACGTTCTGTATTTTAATAAAAAATTTGAATTCATAGTAATGTCTTGCTCTGGAAATTATAAGAATTGTTCTTGGTATAAGTTTTTGAGTAAGTGTTGCATAAACATTTTCATCATTTAGTATATAAAGCTTCAAGGTCAGACTGGAAAATTAATTGTAGCTTTTTAAAGGGTAAATTTATTTGAATCTCTCATGAAAATATTTTCAGAATATATTAACTCATTTTTATTGGAATGCACATTTAGCTGATTTAGGATTCTCTTGCAACAGTGTAAGTGGAGATTACTGTAGCTGAGTGCTTTATCTAAGAAAAAAGAAAGAAAGAAAGAAGTTGGATGTAGCTTATTTGGCATTTTTGAAACCATGCAAGTGGGCGAGTACTGGCTGCCTTCTATTTTTGCATTTTGTCACCAGTAGATGGCTGTAGTTGCACTGATTTTCAGGAGCTGTATGCTTAGTCTATTAGATCACTGCTATGAGACCATTAGTTCTTAGACATAGACTTAAGTTTTCAAGTTTTGTAAGTAAAACATTTTTTCTAACTTGTTGTAAGATTGAATGACTGAATGATTGCAGTAATGCCTGTTACTTCATGCTTGTTTCAATGACTCTTTGCTCTATTTGTGGTTTTATTTAATGGTTCAGCAGAAAGACACATTATTCTATTATCTTTATCATTCTTTCAGAAAGTATTATAATGTATTATAAGTACTTTGGAAAGTTGAATAACCAGCTTGTTTATTACTGTGACTTTCTTATTCATATGTGAAGGTTAATCACTGAAAATGCATAGAGAATGCAGTGAGAGAGATTTTTAAATGTTCTTTCTCATTGCTTGTGATTAAGCTGGCATCTATATTCCCATTTTTTAAAGAATCTGAAATGTCTTTTTAGTTGCATCTTTTTAATTTAAGCATAAAAAAAATATCGTGTATGTCTCCCTTTGCAGCTCAGTCCTGCTTGTGTGTTTTTCACTATTTCTGGTTTAAACACCTTACTTACACTGTTTTTTTTGCAGGCAGTATAACACCAACTGTGGAGCTGAATGGTCTGGCGATGAAAAGAGGAGAGCCTGCCATCTACAGGCCATTAGATCCAAAGCCAATTCCCAATTACAGAGCAAATTATAATTTCCGGGGCATGTACAATCAGAGGTTTGTACTTTTTCAGTTATTTTCTTTTTTTTTTTATCGTTATGTCCTAAATCTTCATTAAGTTTCTAGGTTATTTCAGAATAAAAGAAAACAAAAAATTTTGTTAAGGAGAGTCTGCAGCCTTATTTAGAAACATGCATAATTACCTCCTAAAAGAGAAAAGTGCCCTAAGCTCATCACAAAGGATAAAGATGTGTAAAACTGCTTTTATTTTTTTATGTGCATTAAAAAGCACATTACACAGCCATGGTAGTGAGGAGGCAGAGCATTAACTTCAGAGAGAGGTTTTGCTTTTCTTTGCTGCTGTGTCATGTGATTAGAATCTGTGGCATCAAAAATGAAGCAATCTTTTCTCAGAAATTGAATATAAAATTGGAAGGGCTGCATTTTGATAACTGACTTGAAACCATTCTCAGGTTTCTAGTTTTTTAACCATTCTTCTTGGTTAGCTATCTCAGTTCCTTAATCCTCAATGTTTAGGTAGAAAAAATCCTTTATTTCACAGTTTAGAAACATGTATTCAGAACTATGCCAATTTGTAATCTGAAAAACTTCTTTCTCTGAGATAGGTTTTTTCCCCATTTTTCCATATTTGTCCCCAGAGTAACTGTATTAGATCAGGTCTTTTGAAGCTCCAAAAGTGAGACAAAATATTATCTGTAATATGAGAAAAGACCAAAACAAGTCAGAAAGTTCTAATCACATGTTTTATTAGTGAAAAACATTACCTTTTTAATAAAGCTTGACTTGATGGATTTCATGTTCATTTTTATGCATCTCATAATTGTCAAATGGATTGAGTGTATGAACTCTGAAGGAGTGTTTTGGTTCAAAATTACTCTTTATTAGAAATTGAATTTATTGCAATGTTGAAAAATTAAGGAGTTTAAAAAAATGAAAACATCGTTTCAGAATTGTCTAAGGAAATATTTCAATCTACTCAATTCTATTTTATGTTTCCCCAGACTTTTAAACTAAATGATAATTTGGTAAGTGTAGGGTTTTAACACTTCATTCTGTGTTGGACTTTGTTGTGTTTTAAAATTTGCTTGGCTGGTGGTTGTGTTGTTTTATAACAACAATACCTAGAATTATAGAAGACAAAAATAAAACCCCAAATAACTTGGAAGAAACCCTTTAATTACTCTACGGAACAGTGCCTGGTTTTTGTATCACTTGTCTTGTATTTCTAGTCACTGTTGACCTGTGTCCCTGCTTACATCCATCATGGTTTAAAAAGCTAATTATGGTGCTTGAAATGAGTTTAGTTAATATTTAGAAATCCTTCATTTATTTGAATTGCCTTTATAGTGAGATTAGTTTGACTAGCAGGTATAACATTATACTGGAAAAAATGAAAGCTAGTTAAAGGCATAAAATCTGGAATTCTGGAATCTGAACTTAATTATGGAAAGGTATTGGTGGAAATAGAATGTCAAAACACTCAGCACTTGCTAAGTCTTAATATTTCTTTTCATAGAAAATGCTTAGTGTGTCTAGCTCAATTTATAAGTTTGCTTCTTTGGAAACTTTCTTTCATGAGAGACATGTTTCAGTGTCAGGGTAAAATGATACATGAAGGTTATTTTTCAGGGCACCTTAGGTAGCCAAGGCCACTTGATTTTTCTGATCATAAAACAAACAGGCTGGGTGAGACAGGAGGCCACAATCTGTGCTTGCTTTTTCATTGTGCTTATTTGAGTAAAGTTACCCATGCAGAATAGCCAATAATACTGTGGTTAGTAAATTGAATAATAACTAACAATAATTAGTAATATTTACCAAGTAGTAAATAACTGAACATACCTGCTGTGCACACGCCATGTATACACATGAATGCCAGAGTAAAGAGGAAGCAGAACAATTATCTGTGTAGTACTGCTGATGGACTGCTGTGTTAGAAATAATTGTTCATTGCCTTGTTTTGCATAGGGAGATGTTTGCATTTATGATCACAGTAAGAAAGGCACTTAGACTTTGTAAGGCATAATTTAAGTGCTGTTTATTAGACCTGCTGGTTTGAAAATTGAATAATAACTAACAATAATTAGTAATATTTACCAAGTAGTAAATAACTGAACATACCTGCTGTGCACACGCCATGTATACACATGAATGCCAGAGTAAAGAGGAAGCAGAACAATTATCTGTGTAGTACTGCTGATGGACTGCTGTGTTAGAAATAATTGTTCATTGCCTTGTTTTGCATAGGGAGATGTTTGCATTTATGATCACAGTAAGAAAGGCACTTAGACTTTGTCAGGCATAATTTAAGTGCTGTTTATGAGACCTGCTGGTTTGAAAACCAAATATTATAGATAATTTTCCCTACCCTCAGTTACCTTGGGGCCTGAGTGGTGTGGCATTGACCAGGACTGTTCCCCGTGGGTACCACAGCATGCAGACCTCAGCCTCAGCAGAGATTAACCCCTCTTGGTCATTCACAATCTTACTGGATTTGCTTACAAGGAGACAACCCTGTCAGGAATAGTCAGGACTGATGGTCATGTGAAAACTTTGTGCGGTGCTGTCAGATAAAGGCAGGGCCACGCGGGTGGTACCAAGGGGGAGCTGCCCAGAGGCCCATGGCTTGTCACAAGTCTGTCCTGTGGCCAGGGGATTTGAGCAGCACAGCCCCCTCCTGTGAGCCCTGCTGGGCACGGGCCCTGCAGCTCAGCACAGCCCACATGGCTCAGCCTGGCTGTGCTGTGGGGCACTGGCTGTGATGGGCACAGTCCTGCACCTCTTCCATTCCAGCATCGATTGGCTCCTAGAGACCCAGTCTGGATCATTTACAATAGCCAGTGAAGTCTGAAATATGAAGCATACCATGCAGCATTGTATTATGTTCCTGTGGTATAATATGTTACATTTATTGTCTTCTACTGCCACATTGCATTTAGCATTCATTTGCTGATTTTGGGAATTGGGTAGTGGAATAAAAGTACTGTTGAAGTACCCAAGTAAATGCAAACTATATAGACAGTTAAAAACAAGATTTGAGAATTAATGTAGATAATATGCTGCATGAAGTTTTTTTTCCATTTTCATTAGTTTCTGACTGTAGATTATTTTTTGTTATTGAAAAAGATACAAAATGTTAAATAAATTGGAAGCTTTGTCTTTTACACTGTCTCTGCATTCCCTTTACTGATCTCTGTTTAAAGAAATGTGCTTTTCAAATAGGTGAAGATACAGACAAAGATTAGGAGATTGCATTAGGGAAATTCTGATACTGGCAAGACTAATGTCTTGAGGAAAAAATAGATTGTTAAGTTCATTCCAGGGCATATCTCTGTAGCAGTAAAGTCTAGTGTTTCAAGTGGTACAAAAGATCCTTTTCAGTATCTCATGGAAACGTGATCCGAGAGTTGCAATTCGTAGGCAAAGTTGACGGCTAGATTCCCTGTCAGGCTAAGATGATTTATGTCAAAGTGGCAGTGATTCCTCCTCCTTCATTTGTCCCTAGCCTTCGTGTCCCTGAATATTTCCTGCCTCCAGCACTGGAAGTTGAGCTGCTTGGAAATTAATCAATTTCTGGGGGGAGAGGAAAGCAGTAGTTACTCCACGACTTACAACTATACTTAGACATCTTCTTTTCTAGTCACACAGGAGCTTGTGCCTTCAGCAGAGAGGGGCAGGGTGTATTTGGAATGTAAGGGCCACTAAGGTTGATTTAAGTGTGTGAAGGATTACTCTCTCACATGCCATGGGGCATATTTATATGGGCAGTATGTTGCACAGAAGGTGTTGAAGTAGGTTTGTAAGGGTTTAGCATCCATTTGCAAGGTCTGCAGCTGATGGCATAAATTTATAGTGATGGTGATAGCTGCTTTCATAGGGAAAAGGACAGCAAACAAGTGAGAGGAGAAAAGGAAAAGGGGAAAGTTTTCCTAACAGTCGGCATGGAAGGCAAGTGGTGAGATGTCCCAAATGAGCATCCTTCCACAGGTGTTCTCTTCAATACAACAAATGTTCTCAGTAGCAGTTTCCCATAGTAATTCTGTAGTTTTTATCAGGACATGCTCTAGTTACCTGTTGCTTACAGTGCTGATAGTGCTGCACCAGGGTAGGTGTTAGATACTGGCTGTCTATTGAGTTTTGTGCATGCAAAACTCAGCATGGCAGAGAGCAAGACGTTTAAGGCAGTGTTTAACACTCTGGTAAGGTCTTAGCCTTGTAAGTCTCTTCCTGTGCTAAGTTAGGAGGTGCAAGTCATGTCAGTGCCCCTCCTAGGGTAGCTAAGTAGATAAAACACAGTCCAGCTTGGAACTGGGTGAGGTATGAATGTTTTCATGCTGACTCTTCACTCAAGATAGTGAATGCAGTACTGGCTAACTTGTTAACAGCATTGGGTCATTGCTATTATACTGCATATTGTGACAGGCTGATGAAGTCTGTGTGAGGCTGAGCTGAATTGTGTGAAGTTGCCAGCTTAGGTCTCTGGTAGCTTGGGTATCTGTATACTACAGTTCATTTATTTCACAGTGTAGATAACAACTTGCAGTCTTCTCTGGATTTTCTTTATTGAAGTAAAATCCATGCAAGTTTGGTAAAAAATAGTTTGATGGCCTCTGATAAGACAGAGATTTAAAAAAAGTTATCAACCCTGAATCCAGCCATGTTGACAACTTTTTATTTAACAAAGGTTTCTGTATTCCTAACAGAGATTATAATAGAGAAAAATATCTCTTTTGGCACTCAAAATTTACCAATTATATACAACCAGTTTAAAAGCTCACAGGTTGGAATTTCAGGCAATTTTGCAACAAAAGCACACAGTTCGAGTTCAAGAGAGACCTTCCAGTTCAAACACTATGTTACAGAAAAGCTAAAAATGGTGAAGATTTCATTTTTTATGGCTTCTTTAATCTAAGAGTTTTCCAGGCTGACTCTGGGGAAGGAGGTGCTGATGCTTTCAGGGCTGGGTTGCTCACTGATGTTGCTTGCGTGTTTGTCAGCGCAGCGTTTGGCATGAGTCAGGAGAACTGGCACGCTACTCAGCACAGCCCAAGCCTTGAGACAGCGGGTCAGGTTTGAAAACTATTGGCAGAGCTGAGGACAAAACATGTGCTTACTTTCGTATCTGTAGCCAATGCTACAGCCCATACTCCCTCACATCTCTGGCTTAAATGCGATTGGCTTAAACCATGTAAAAAAAAAATTAAAACTATGGCTGTTTAAATTAGAACAGTTAAACAATAAAATAAGGTATCAATTCTGGTTGTCCAACTTGTTTTGTCCATTGAATGCTGCTTTGTTTTATTTTTTTCTTCAGTTAGAATTGAAGAGAGTCATGAAGTTTAATTATCCTGCAGTACTTTCAGTTATTGCATGTCAATTATTGAATGTCTGTAAGTGACAGAAGAAATTATATCTTACAGACTTACCTAAAGTAAGAGTTTTCAGCCAAGAAATAAAACCACTAGAAACTGAACAGCAGCTTTTGATGTTTTAGTTTGAAAAGTAGTGTCAAAGAGATCATAAAACCCAACCCTTGTGTTTTGAGAGAATTCAGAAGTTGTTTTCTTAATATATAAAATTCCTTAATATGTGTCTTACCGCAATCTAGAGAGCTTGAAAAATCTATATATAAAAAAGAGGTTTCAAAATTAAAAACACTTGTGAAATACAGGAACAAAGGGAATACAAAACAATGACAAGCTAAAGAACGGAAATGAAGTAATTAAAGCAGTTTCTTGCTTGGTTATAAGGAATTTGGATGGTGTGATAGCTCTGCAAGCATGTCACGCAAAGTGATGGTGTCCTTAGGATAAACTACAGCTTCTGTGCACTTGGACAGTTTCTGCTGCACTGAGCCTTCATCTTGGTCTTGTGTAGGATTGCTTCTTCCTGCATATATATTGTGTACTACAGACTAATGAGAAGACCATCTTCTTTCTCTTCAGAGCATGGGGGAGTGCACAAACCATTCACCTTTTTCTCTTTTTTCATAGCTCTGCCATTCTGAGTACATTTTTCTTTGATGTTAACTAATGCTTTTTTACAGTGTCATTTGCAAAATCAGCTCAGAAAAATAAGGCAACAGCATATCCTTGCCTCTTGTGGAGCCAGCTATGCTGCCTGGTCACAAAGCACAGGCTAGCACCCTACCTGGGCATGTAGTTCCTACCTGCCAGGTAGTCTGCTGCCCTGCTGGGTACTCGGTTTCTGCATGGAACTGCAGATTTCTCTGCTCCTGTAGTGATGTATATCAACCCCATGGACCAGTGCCTGAATACTGAACAAGCACTTTAAAAATGAGGGATAATAAAAGAAAGCTTGAGGGCTGGTCTTTGGCCAACTACATCTGCAGCTGCTAGCTTCATAGTGGACTAACATGTTATCCAATCTAATGATCAAAGAGGGAGTAGACTGTGTGATTATTGGATAAATTACTAAAATTGTCAAATCATATTAATAAAAGATTGTGTGGTGAAAGAATGGAATAAAATGAAGAGTTTGTTTCTTTTATGAATGCTGACCTAAAGATTTAATATGTGCATCAAAGGGAAAAGATTTGAAGGAAGTGTTACTTGACATGAGTGCTTAGTAATGCAGTCTAAATCCTCACCCAACTTCATTTGTTTCACAAAAGTTACGTAGTCCTACGAGGGGAAAAAAAGGAAAATCTAGCCAGAAGAACAGCTGTAGAAGCCAAATTTGAAGTGCGTGGGTTGCAGAAAAAATTCTATTGTAGATAGAAAAAATCTATTGATATTACCATCTCCAAAACTACACCTTACAGTTATACAACCCACTTATCTAATTTACAGAAAGAGAGTGAAGTCTGAAATTTTCATGACCTTTAGATGTTCTCCTGTGCTGCTTGAGCATCCAGTTTCCTTTTTAGCAAAAGACAGCTCTCTGCATGGAGAACCTCATCTGTCTGAGGCACAAATATTCCAGTGCATAATACAAAAGGCAGTTGGATCTGAAAGACTTAGATCTCTTATTGATTAGATCAGCCAGCAGCCTGGAAAATGTACAATTCAGATTAGTCCAGGCAGTCTTTTTGTTACTCTAGGCACATGATTAGCCTAATATCTGTTGCTGAATTCCCATTATTGAGATTTTATGTTGGGGCTTGCTGCAACAGAGGAGGATTTTATGCACAGCTGTGTGTGAAGCAGATTTTTTTCCCAAGCAAATATGCTATGGCAGATGTGGGACACCAAGTTGCCTAAACATAGGTCTCTAGTGCCGCTTGAGACATTGTAGGGTGTGTGAGACATCCACATGGTACCAATGGATTTAGCAGAAGACCTAGAGGAGACCTTTACTAGAGTGGCAGTGGAAGGTCAGGCAGAAGGTCAGGAAGGTCAGATACCCTAGAGCATTTCAGATGGCCCTGCATAGCTAAGTTTAGGCAATTGACAGAATCCCTAAAAGTGATGTTCAGTCATCCTAGTGTTTCATATAATCCACTAGGACTCCAGCTATTTGTGAGAAACTTGTCTGTTTCATGGGTCAGTCCTGTGTCACATCCACACATGTGGATGTTTTAGGTACATGACTGCATCTCAAGTTGTACTGTGTGCTTGTGTGCAGGCAGCTAGGTGCAGTTCTTTAGGTGGTGATAGGATTTGGATCCAAGCTCAGATGCCTTTCAAATAGTCCCTGCCTGTGCTTTAGAAAGTCTAAGTCTCCCCTTATAACCAGTGGAAGGATTAGTCAGAACAATTCCTAGTCCAGAATGCTGTTTGTCATGCCTTAAGCTAGGTTGTCTATGTTTTGTATGGATCTCTCCAGAGCTTCACTTTTATAGCAACTTAGTTTCTATACATTAACTAAATACCTAAATTTAGGCATCTGAATCTGGGGCTGAATCCTGCTCTGAGAAATAATCCTAAGAATGTTGATTTGCAATAATTTTATGAGTGCTATAGTGGGAGTAATTTGACTGTCGCAGTGGAAGGACTGAAAAAAAGACAAAAATCTCTCCCCAGAGAGAAGTGGGAGAGAAAAGTATTAAAAGAACAAACTCTTTAGGGACATATCTGGGTAACAGCAGTTTTGAGGAGAGGCAGGCATGCAAGTACTGAAATGCTTTTGATTGAATAAAGTACTGTTTTCCTGCAAGAAGCTGTTTGGCTGTGGAGACCAGTGCCCTTGCTCCCCACGTGAAGTGAACCCTCAGTTCTGGAGCTTGTTGTGTTGAACTGATCACAGCAACAAATCTCTTGCTTTGTGGGGGAGCAGTGTGGGGTTCCATGGGGATTTTTACTTTTTTTACAGTTGTCAGCTTCAGACCTTAGCCATAGGGTACAACATTCTTCCCCTCAAAAACCCAGAGTCAGAGGTACTTTGCCTGCATTTCCAGTCAATGTTGCAAAATTCTGTCCTTAAAATTTCTTTTTAAGGATTGAGAGGTGTGATGATAAAAATGTTTACTGACTGGCTTTGCAAAAACTCCTTTCTGCATTCCCCACACTCCTCCCAGTAGTTTGGGAAAAAAAAACCTTGGAAGAAATACTAAAAACTACTAGGAAATAGAAATTAAAAGTTTGTTTAAAATAGGTTATATCTCCTTAAATATGCTACTATTTAATTCTGAACAACAGATATAAATTTTAAAGAATTAAAACTGAGGGAAATAAAGAATAGTCCAAAGAATAATGCAAGTGATTGTTCAGATTTAATTATTCAGTTGGAAATAGCTGATTTAGACCATTAGATGGCAGCATGAATTTGTGCAAGAATTTCTCAGCAGAAGCATTCTCAAAAAAGTTGCCTGTTTCTATTCTGAAGCTTTTCATGACTTTAAAATGTCATAATTCCAGCACAAATCAATTAAAACCAGGTTTTCTGCAAGGCTTTGTCTCACCATTTTCTTCAGGTTTTCATCTTCTATAATAATTGAGGCTATAATGTAGTTGCTTCAATGGCAGTTTTCCTTTTTTATGTAAATCTAGTGTGAGTAAAGGATGCCAGTTTGCCAGCAGTGACAATTAAGTGTTTGGTTTATCTGCACAAAGCACGAATTCTGCATTTCATCACATTAATTCATTCCTCAGGCCTGACCTAAAGACATTTCCTTAAAGATAAGGCTACAACTTGGCCACTAAACCTGCAGTCTATTTGTATTAAAGGAGCTTTCTGATGGTTTGAGCATCTATTTGCTTGCAAGGGACTGAGATTGCCAGCTGATACTTAATTCAGTTGTGTACATTACCAACTGAGATAGGACTCAGATCATGTCTTAAAGTGAAGTCTTGTACATCACCCTTTTATTTCCCCTGCTAGTGTATTGGCATTATGGTGTAATAATCCAGTCACAGACTTTCAAATTAATTCTTTGTGTTCATCTTTTGCAGGCTGCATTTCACTTCCCCTGGCCAGTTTGTTCCCACTAGTTGCCTGCCTCCCACACAGACATATTGTTACAAGAAAAGTGTTGAGTACAGCTGTGCTAAGATTTTTCTTTGCTAGTATCTGTTTCTAGGAAAGGAAAAGGGAGAAAGTCAGTCCATTTCCTGTTGGTTTAAAACAGCAGAACATCTGTTTGTCTTAAGATAGTTTTCCCAAAAGAACAGTGGCAAGGGAGCTTGCAGGTGATGAGCTTTGCCATTGCCAGTAGCTATCAGTTTAGACAATAGTGATTATATGGTTGGCTTAAAACAAAATAAGATTCCTTAAGTGGCAGAGGATATTTATTCCTGCAGTAAAATTTTTGACAGCTAATGTTTAATTTCTACAGTGTTTTAAATCTTAAATATACATAGAGTATCTGGGATCAGAAAACCCAGATTCTGCTATGGAATCTACAGTTTCCACTAGATTCTGTCCAGGATTGATTTTTCTGCAGTCCCCTCACCCTGTTATTATGAATTTGCACAATGCACACAAAATGGTGTTGGGTGACGTGTCCTGGCACAGTGCACGTATAATCCTTCCAACAAATGCATCCTGTCACTACCATCCACTGCATTAATGGGTACATTTAACCTCCAAGGGATCAATAACATATATACTCTTAAGTGTATTTACAATATTACACTGACAGCTGTTAAAATAATGTTATGTAGGCTAAAAATCAAGTTGACAGAATAGAGAGCAAGGTTTGAGGTTAGTGTTCCAAGTACAGTGTCTCTTCATTCTCCAAGTCAATGCACTTACCTGGTATTGTTAAAATCTTTTTAGCCTTAATTGTAGAACATCTAGATGCTTCAATGCTCTTCGTGCCTAAGATGTGATGCATCAGGCATGGCATTTTACAGTATTGCAGAATTCTAAACAGTCTGCTCAAGATGAAATAGTTTTGTTCAGTGATCTCTTGGCCCTATTTGTAGAGGAGCTCCTAATCACTAATGCTCCAATCTTTTCTTAATTAGTATTTTTATTCATTTTCTTTCAGGATATAGTGACCTTCCCAGACCACTTGCTTTCTTGCTTTATCTGCTAAGAGGACTGCCCTTGCCTTCTGTGGTCCTTGGCTTGTGTTTTGACTAATTCTGAATATATATTCTGAATATAAAGAATACAATAAAGTATTCTTTACTTGGGGTCTTTAACTTCCTCAGATTTTTCTCTGCTCTGGAGGAAATGCATCTGGCTCCAGATGTGTCTCCAACTTTCAGATATGATTTTTCGTGTTCTTACAGAGGCTGAAAACATAAAGAGGTGTAATACAATCCTTATCTGTGGTTTCCTAATGTCTATCTTTCACCACTGCCCTTCCACTTGAGAGACTTCCTGTAAACCTCCTGATGCAAAGACCCTCAGAGCCAGCAGCCTGCCCCAGCACCTTGTGAATCGCTTCAGTCTGTTGGCTTTGCAGCTCACTGGGTGTTCTTTCTCTAGCCCTGCCTTTAACACAGCCAGCTTTGCTTTCAGGATATGGACAGAAGACTGGTCTTGTTGGTATGTATGAAAACAAGCACTGATTCAGAATGCTCCTCCAGGAGCAGGAGTATTTTGGGTGTGTTTGTTCTTTCCACACAGTTAGCTTTTTATTCACCCTTATCTTTTTCCTGTACTTCTGCTGAACTAAGGGTATTTCAGATGGGACACCTGTGAGATAGTGGGTTCAAGGGAAACAAACTTGTGTGGCCTCTTTTCTTCTTATGGCTTTTCTGCTGTGACAAGAACCTGAATAATGGTTACCAGTAAATATGTTCTCTTTCCTTTGCCTGCTTGTTTTGGTAATGACAGAGGTGAACTACTGTTAGAGCTCAAACTTTACTTTGAGAAGTTGCCATAATTTTCCTGAGGGAAGCAAGCAGAAAGGTTAGTGGCTAATTTTTTAACAGCTTATAACTCTGTAAGATCTGTCTGGAATTGTACTCTATCCCTACAAGGTCTTTGTCACTTTTGAAATGGAAGTTCTGCCACAGAATGAGGAAGTATTAAACATTCTGAAGAAAGTTTTTAAAGATTCTTTTGTAACAGAATATATGCAGTCTGAAGGCAGAACTTTTCACCAGCAATCACTTTGTTATAGTTTCTCTTCACACCTTGTCTATAATATTGATTTTGGTGGATGCTTGTGTTCTGTGAAAGAAAAGTACAGTTAACATATTTTCTGAAATGCCAATTCACAGGATCTTCCAAAGATCTCCTTGTCTTTATAGGATATTTTAAAGAAGAATGCCAGTTTAAGTTGGTTTTTACTGTCACAGAAAGGATAGGTGAACTAACAGGTGCTCATCAGATACTTTGGCACCATAATTTGTTTGGCTTGTATGTTTTACTAAAATGGGCTGAATCCCTCAGTGTTGTGATTAAAAGGGAAATAATCTCTGGACAAAAACCAGTGCAAAATTTAGCTTTGAGGTTCTGTTCCACGACAGAGGAGAATGTGGAGTCTAATCACCTAATTGATTTAGAATCAAGTCTGACACTAGTGTCAGGGAAACAGAAATAAGAATTCTTAAGGAGGTGGACATCAGCAGCAGAACCTTGGTTCCCTTCAGTAAAGGTAATCTCTATGTTGACCTTGTTTAACTAAGCCAAACGTTGTAAAAACCATTTCACATATTATGAAGAATTTCTTTACAAAAAGAGTTGTCAAGCAATGGAACAGGCTGTCCAGGGAAGTGCTTCAATCACCACTACAGGAGGGATTTAAGAGACACGTAAATGTGGCACTTAATGAAATGGTTTAGTGGTGTACTTGTTAGTGCTGGGTTAATGGTTGAAATCAATTTTCTTAGAGGTCTTTTCCAACCTGAATAATTCTATTATTCCATTTTAACAGTCCTTGGTATCTCTGTTTTTCAAGACTTCTTTTGAGTCCCTGTTCTCTACAATACAATTCCACCCCATTATATAAACATTTCTTATGATTCCTACCTTTCCTACCTTTTAGAAAGTCTGCAACCTTGTATTTTAGTGTACTAATCTAACGTGATCTACGTTTTTTGCTTTGTTAATATTCAATACTAAATTTTATTCACTGGACCAACTGAGATCAGTCATTGTGCTTTAGTGACAACTACTGTGGCAGTCTCATTGCATTATCTATGCATTTTTATTAGAGGTAACTTGCTAGTTACTTGTCAGTCACTGGTGTAAATCCATTAAAGATTGAAAAATAATACTAAATAATAAAAAACGAATATTAAAGGATATTGTATCTGCTTCCCTAGGAAATCTGCACTTTTTTTGCTGTTCAGTTGGAAGGGATCAAAGCACTGAAAGGCTTCACCAGTAATTTTTGCTTTCTGACCTTTGGGCCTTTATGTTAATAAAGGTTAGGTGTCTGTTAATCAACCAACTCTATGGTTCATTAACAGACACCTTCCTTTCCCCCTCCGGGTGTAATAAGGCCATCCACTTTTTTGTCAGCATTCTGATATGATGTGCAGGGCAACATAAAATTCTCTCGCTTTGCAATTGACCAAGCTCTCTCTCACATTTCTTTTCTTTACAAGTCTGATGGAACAGAGGAGAAGATTTCTGGATAGAAGCTTTAGCTGGCCATGCATGGCCATTTTTAGAGGTTGCAGAGCTGATAACTAGCAAGGTAGGGGAGTGTGCATCTTCAATTAACTGCACTCATCTGCTGAGGGGTGGCTTAGTAAATCAGAATTAAGTGTGCTTTTTCAGCTTGTTCTTACTTTCAATCCTTCAATTTCCAATATTAAAGGGATAGGTTAAATTTCTTACTCATGATAATGCAATTTAATTCCTGTATGTTTACATTCCTCAAAGTGGGAAAAGAATGTAGAACAGTACACACTAGTTATTTGAATTTCAGAAGATGGATGGTGAGAATCACTCTGTGAGCTTTCTTGGGTCTTCTTCCTCTGTGGACTTTCAGGTTAATTAATTCCTATGAACTCCTAGCCCTGAGATGTTTTTACTAGTAACACTTTTATTAGTATTACATTACTGGCATAAGTATATGATAAAATTAAATAAGTGAGCTACTTCATTCTCTCATTTACTTAGTGTCTAGGCTGGCAAGTGACTTGATTTTTTTTTTTTTTTTTTGATATGAGTTTCTTATGTAAAAAGAAAATGATTCTGTAGTCAGATATGCAGCATTGTTTATGTTCTTTTACTGTAATGACTATTTGGACAGCATTCTCAGTAACCACTCTGCGTGCTTGTAAAGATTAGTGAGTAATACAGTTCATGGGAAATTTTATGAGCTGAAGCAGATAAGAGTATGAGATGTTTGTCTTCTGGATGTCTGCTATAACCTCTAAAGTATACAGTGTACATCACATCTTCATTATGTTTTTCCCTTTTATTCTTATTGTACTTAGTTTTGTCACAGAAAAGAATATTTTCTTTTTTCTGGTATTTATCTTTTCCTTCCACCAGCCCCAAACTCTATTTCAGCACTGTCCACTTGACATTTTCCAAGGTCTTTATCTCTGGAGGCAGTATTCTTGTTATGTTCCTATATTATTTATGCTATTTTTACAGTCAAGAATAAGTCAATGTTTTGTAGACTATTCTCATTACTTAGTTATTCAGTTGATAGGTAAAAATACTTCTTCAGAGGATCATAAAATTTTGTTCCCTTTTCTCTTAATGATTCTGTTGGTTTTCACTTGCTTTTTCTACCTTAGTCTTCAGTGTACAATACTTTGGGAGGTTTTCCTCATGATCATTTTTCCCCTGGATTTTTCCCCATTATTTCTTCTTAGACTTTTTTTTTTTTTCCTTACATATCTCTTGTGCTAGTTTCTCTTTAAGACTGAGTACTTGGGCTGGTTTTGAGACCCTTCTGGAACTTTTGACAAGTGTTTCATCTTAACTTCAGGGGTTTCAATTGAAGGAGAGAGGGCAATAAAACTGGAAGCAGAGACTTGAGATTACTCTGAAAGTAGAGCTCCATAGCTAGTTCAGTATGTTTGCTCTATTACTTGTCAGCCTAATCCATGACAGTTCAAAGTCCTAAACTTAAAATGTCTGTAGCTTTCTGTTGGTTTCTTCTAATTACTTGTAATGGGGAACAGTTTTATTTTTTACTTCTTGTTGTACATATTTGCTATAAATGGTAAACAAAGGAGTGATAAATGCAGAGAGTAAATATTGAAATATTTATTTCAGTCAAATGTCTATTGAGCAACTTGGAATTCGGAGAAACGGTGATGTGGCAATATTATTGTCTTGTCATCACAAATTCTGCTGGGAAGATTCCAGATTAGTTAATGTTATGTTGAACTGAATCCTCCTCCCTCTTGTTTTTCACTCAGGAATGTTTCGATATTGTGATGGTGGAAATATGAGTAATTTTTTTTTTTTTTTACTGAGTTACTCATACTGCTTGAAGGAACTACATAGCCTCTATCTCAGGAAAAGAAAAAAAATAGAAAAGGGAATTATCATCAGGTTCATGAAGAATTCCCAGACTCATAACAAAGTTAAAAAGAAAGTATAAATAAAGACAGACAGAAAGGTATAAAACTCACATGAAATTATTGTGATTTAAAGGTAGATTGTGTATGACTAATGTGTTAACCTTACATGTTATGTGCCAATTAATTTTTTAGGTAAAGAGGGTAAAGTAAATCTTATATTTGTGGGATTCAGTTAAGCATTTTATAGCATTAGATAAGGATAATGTTTTCATTAAACTGAAGGAGAAGGGGATTTGTGTAAGAAATGCAGGGTGGGAAAGGAAAAGAAAAATAATCAGCAGTATTAACAGTCAAGCTAGGAGGAAGATTATTAAGTACAGTTCTTCCAGTTTTAGAATCAACCTTTTAAGTTATTTTTGTTAAAGATGTTTACACAAGAAGAAGGAAAATGTTCATGAGATGTAGAAGGCATCATTGATGCACAGAAAGGTCAAGATAGGCAGGAAGACTTGGGTGACAGAGAGAACTGATGTATTAGAAATGCAACAAGACTAGACTTTCCAGTCCAAAATGTAAGATTAATAACAGAGGCACTAACAGTACTAAGTGTTGTCACCTGAGGGTTATTCAGTGTAAAACCACAGAACAGAAGTGTGATATTATTATTTGCAAGATAATCTGAGGAGAACTAATGTGGTTGAATTAGTGGAGAGGCAAATGTGATTTTTAAGATGTGTTGAGCAAGATATTTCTGGCATAGATACATAAGTATTCCTATTATACAGAACACTGTTAGCCTTTTATTGGTATGTTGTCTATCATTCTTGGCTTTTGTATTTCACAGTGGGAGCAAGTATGGGGAAGAGCTGTGAAGGATGATCAAGACAGTGGGTAGCCTTTTATACAGAAAAGTTCTGGAATACTTTAACTTGTCCCCTTTCAAAGCAAAGGCTGATAGGGAGTAGGAAAGCTCATCTTGGAGGGTGAGCAACAACAACAACAACAACAACAACAACAACAAAAAAAAAAAAATAGAAGTTACAGGACAGTATTGACACAAAACAAAATATTGTATGTAAAAGTATAGCCAAGGTGAACAGTAGGAGATTCCTAAGTATCAACTCAGCTTCTAGATCATCCTCCCAGCAGAAGCAAGTAATCTCATTTGTTTTCTAATAGACCTTAACAGATAAGGAGGATTACATTATACAGTTGCCTGCAACCCATGGATCTTGACTGCTTAATGGGGGATTTTCTTGCATTCTTGCATTTGAAATAGAGAAGGCATTTCTGTGTTTAAAATGGGAAGCATCTTTGTTATGTTTTCTGACAATTTTTTTAAAAAATGGACAGATGCTTTTGAGTGTCTTTCTGTTAATGTGTTTCCATCACATGGTTTTCTTTACAATTCTTACGTAGTCACTTAAACATTCTTTTGCTTAGGGATTTTCTATAACTAGGTCAAAATTGGTTTCATAAATGACCATAGCAAATATTAAATAGAGAAAAAATACTGAATCATTCAGAATTAATTAAATGCATTTAAAGTTTTAAAATATTTGATTTATAATTTAACACCATCTTTCAAATTAAGAATAATCTGGGACAAGTATACATGTATTTTCTTCTTTTAATTCACATCTAGGTAGCTGGGAGGAGGTTAGCATCCAAATAAAGGATGTCTGTGGCTAAAACTGATAGATAGTGTGTGCCTTGCTCACTTTACATTAAAAACATTTTTGGGGGATGTGAAAGTAAGCTAGAACAGCCAGACTAATTCATCATAGAATCACAGAATGGTTTAGGTTGGAAGGGATCTCAAAGATCATCTTGTTCCAACTCCCTGCCGTTGGCAGGAGCACCTTCCACTAGATCAGGTTGCTCCATGCAGCCTGTTCCAGTGCCTCACCACCCTCACAGTAAAGAATTTCCCGCTCATGTCCAGCCTCTAATCCACCAGCACCCTCAAGTCCTTCTCAGCAGAGCTGCTCTCAATCTGTTCATCCAACAGCCTGTGCTGATAACAGGGGTCACCTCGACCCAGGTGCAGCACTTTGCACTTGCTGTTGTTAAATCTCATGAGAGTCCCATGGGCCCGTTTCTTGAACTTGTCCATGTCCCTCTGGATGGCATTCCATCCCTCAGGTGTGGCAACCTCCCCACTCATCTTGGTGTCATGTGCAAATTGGCTGAGGGTGCACTTGATCCCTTTGTCTATGTTATTAATGTAGATATTAAATAACACCAGTCCCAGTACAGATCCTTGGGGGACACCACTTGTCACTGATGTCCATCAGGACTGAGACACTAACTGCTACATTCATGCTGCACTGTCCAAATACTTTCTTATCCAATTTAGAGAGTGGGATGTTGTGGAGAGTGCCCTGGTGACTAAAGCCACTTATTCCTTTCTGGACCATCAGGTCCCAGAAACTTGCTTATATTTAGGTTCCTCAGATGGTCATGAATCTGACCTTTACTTACAATAGGGACTTTGGTGGTGTGAGAGAGGTTGCCATTGAAGACTGGCAAAAAAAGTTGTTGAGTGCCTCAGCCTTCTCTTCACTTGTTGTTACAAGTTTTCCAGCATTGTTTTTCAGCAGGGAGCAGTTTCTTTGACCTTCATTTTCTGGTTAACATACTGGTAGATGCCCCTGTTGTTATTCTATGTATCCCTTGCCAGGTTCAGTTCCAACTTCACTTTGGTCCCCCTCACCCCACCGCTACACGAGTGTGTTTCATCTCTATATGCTTTCCAGGTTACCTGTCCTTGTTTCCATCCCTCTGCATTTTCTTGTTTCCCTTTAGTTTGACTAGCAGTTCCCTACTCAGCCACACAGATCTCTTCTTTTTCTTGACCAATTTCTTGCTCCTGGGAATTGCTAGCTCTTGTGCTCCATGGAAATAAAGATCTGTCAGCTCTGTTCTGCTCTCTGGTCCTTGAGGGCAGTCTCACAGGGGGCCCTATTGACTATCTCCTTGAAGATATGGAAGTTTGCTTTCCTAAGATTCAGGAGCCTAAGTTTACTCTTTACCTGACCCATATCCCTCAGGACTGGAACTACACCAAGTTCACTGCCCACTGTAGCCCAGGCTGTCTCCAGTCTTGATGTCCCTGCTTGCACTGGTGACCAACAGATCCAGTATCATATCCCCTCTGGTGGGGCTGTCTATTACTTGGTTCAGGAATCATAAAGTGGAATCATCAAGGTTGGAAGAAGCCTTTAAGATTGTCGAGTACAGTATCAATGCAGCACTACAACTACCACTAAACCACAACATCCAGTGCTTCTAAAACACCTCCAGGGATGGTGACTCCACCACCTCTCTGGGCAACCTATTCCAGTACCTCAGCCCCCTGATCATGATATTTTTTTTTTTTTTTCTAATATCCAATCCTAATTGCTCCGTCTCAGCTTAAAGCTGTTTCTTCTTCTTGAGTCTAAACAAACCCAGCTCCCTTGGTTGTTCCTCATAAGACACATTTTCTAGACCTTTCATGAGCCTTGTTGTGCTTCACTGGACATGCTCCAGCTCCTCAAGCTGAGGGACCCTAAACTGAACACAGTACTTGGTATGGCCTCACCAATGCTGAGTACAGGGGAGTTCCCTAGTCCTGCTGGTTACACTATTGGTACAGATGCCATTGGCCTGCTTGGCCACCTGGACATTCTGCCGGCTCATATTCAGCCAGTTGTCAACCAGCACTGCCAAGTCCCTTTCTGCTGAACAGCTCCTCCTCCAGCCTGTAGTGCTGCATGGGGGAGCTGTGAGTGCAGGACTCAGCACTTTGCCTTAGTGAGCCCCATGTAGTCATCCTTAGCCCACTGATTGTCTGTGCAGGTCTCTCTGCAGAGCCTTCCTACCCTACAGCAGAGCCACACCCAACTTAGTGTCACTGGCAAATTTACTGCACTCAGTTGCTACATCCAGATCATCAGTAAAGAGATTAAACAGACATTAAACAGGATCAGCCCCAAAACTGTGCCTTGGAGAACACCACTAGTAACTGACTGCCAACTGGATTTAGTTCCATTCACTACAACTCTCTGGGTCCAGCCATCTGGCCAGGTTTTAAACATCAGAGAGTCCACCCATCCATGCTGCAAGCAGACAGTTTTTCTAGGAGGATGGTGGGGGAAATAGTGTCAAAGGCTTTACTGAAGTCTGGGTAGATGACATCCACAGCCTTTCTCTCATCTACTAGGGTGAGTCACTTTGTCACAGAAGGAGATCAGGCTGGCCAAGCAGGGCTTTCCTTTTCTAAATCCATTTTGTCTGGGCTTGATCCTCTTGTTGTCTTGCATGTGCTATGCAATGTCACCCTGGATGATCTCTTTTATAACCTTGCCTGCAACTGAGGTCAGGCTGACAAGCCTGTTGTTCCCCAGATCATCCTTCCAACCCTTCTTGTAGATCAATGTTACATTTGCTAATTTCCAGTCAGCTGGAACTTCATCTATTGACCAGAACTGCTTTTAGATTATTGGGAATGGTTTGGCAAGTTCTTTTACCAGTTCCTACATTACTCTGGAGTAGATCCCATCTACCCCATCATGGGCCCGTAGTCTTGTGAGAGTTCAATTAGCATATCAGGTCACTAATCATCTCCTCCTCATTTATGGGGGCTTCACTCAGCTCCTCATCACCAACTTCTAGCTGGGACCTGGGTATTCTGGGGACAGCTGGTCTTGATATTAAAGACTGAGGCAAAGAAAGCATTAGCTATCTCTGCCTTTTCCTCATTCCCTGTCACTACTCTCTGCATTAAACAAATGCTGAAAACCTTCCTTTTGCTGCCAATGTATTTTTAGAAACTTTTTTTGTTGTCTTAAACTATAGTGGCTAAATCATGTTCTAGTTGGGCTTTGGCCCTTCTAATTTTCTCCCTAGATGAGCTTGCGACATCCTTACAGTCCTCCCAAGTTATCAAATCCTCCTCCTAGGGGTGATATATTCTCTTTTTCACCCTAAGTTCTCTGTTTAATCAGGCTGGTTAAGAAGTTATCCTCCATGCATTCCAGGAGTCTCCTGGATTGCCTACAGCTTACCCTGCTACTTTCCCAGCAGATGTCAGGGTGGTTAAAGTCCCCCAGCAGGACAAGAGCCTGTGAACAAAATCCTTCCTGGAACTGGAGCAACAAGGCTTCATCTATAGGCTCTGCTTGATCAGGCAGCTTAGTCTGTAGTAGACACAGTTCAAGAATAATGGACTGTAGCTCTCAGAAGGAGTACTTGGAAAAGAGAGCTTCTTTGTTCCCAGGTGTTGTTGTGGATCTGCTGAAAGAACCAGAAGGTTCACTGTGTGGAGACAAAAGTGACTATACTGGATGTTTCCTTCTTCAAACCAGAGAACTCACATCTGTAAGAAATGCACGTGGCTAATGGACTGCTTAGGAAAATAGGATATATCCAGGGAACAGCTGCACGAAGCAACTTGCTCCCCTAGAGAAATTTCAAATGTTACAGAGAAAAAGTTGTTCAGAGCAAATGCTCTTTCCTATTCCTCTGTATGGTCTGTGGCTCTCTATCCCTCCACTCACAAAGCTCACAGCATTTTCCTGATTAAACAGTGCCAGCAGGGCTGCCAGCTTGATTGACTTCATATGAAAAAGGAGCCAGATAGAAAAAAGTGCAGAGAATGACCCTTTCAGCAGAGCTGGCATCTGAAGAATGAGTTTCCCATTCTGTGTTGTAGCTCATATTTTAGTGGCCTTTATCTTGGCCACTGAAATATGGTCCCAGTTCCTCTTCACTTTGCATTATGGAATGAGAATAGGGTAATACTCCCTATAACATTTGTGTATTGGAGAAGTAATTTGGTTTATTTATTCTTTTTTACTTAAAGAATATGTTGACTATTAGAATTTAGAGAAAACTTCACTAACGTTTTAGCATGAGGCTAAATCTAAATAAACTTCCTGGTTTCTGTGAGCTGCATCTTGCACTTGCTTTTTTTCCCTTTCTAAGAAGAAAGTAACAATATTTATCAAAAACATCTATGCCATTGAGGAATCCATGGAAATGCAGGAAATGCAGTATGAACACATAGTGTATGTACTAATACTTTATTTGTCTTTGTGTGTGTGGATTTGATGGCCAAAAAGGAAGAGGCCCCAAGGGCTCCTTAGTATGCAATTAATATTTTGGCTAGAAAAGCAGCAGATTGTTTCAGTATGCTTACATGTTATGACATCATATTCCAGTAAAATTATAATGAACAGAATTTTTGTTTGTCTCTGTGGCAAACCAAAATGAGTTTTCTAATTGTCAGCAGACCTTGGTGATTTATTTAATTATAGTGGCGCCCACTCACACCAACTTAGTTGAGGTCTGTCAGCATTTCTGTTATGAACCCCTATTTTTAGGGGTTTATAACTAGTTGTAAATATTTACTCATTGCTGAAACTTGACATCCAAGGTCACATTCATAGAGCAAATACCCTTTTTCAGGTTGACTGTTCTAGTGGCATTAGCTAAAAAGTAGATTTCTGATGCTGTGAACTTAAAGGGAATAAAAGGAACCTGCTTAACAGACCTCTTATTTGAAGGATCTTTTTAAGACTCTCAAATGTCCAGAAGAGCCAGATGAAAATGAGCTTGTTTTTATAGGTTATATGTGACTGATTGTGTATTATCCGTTATCACACTTTGTTTTCTTCCAGCTGAATGTATCATTTCGCATACAATTTTGTTGTCCTCTAGTCTTACAGTCTTCTGTCATTTGGCTGTGTTGGTCAGCTTATGTTCTGAGGAGTGTGCCAGTATCATCTGAAAATCTCTTACATAAGAATTTTCTCCAAGGAAAATCCTGGCATTTGTAGCTGCCATGTAGAATGCAGAAAGATGCATATTTTCTAAATGAAGATAATTTAAAAACTTTTAGAGACCTAATGAGTCCATATGTGAGGCGTTACTGTTTGAAATCCTGACTATATCAGTTCTGTGGCTGAACAGAGTGACAGAGGACTGAGGAGTAGAACAGAAGACAGAGGACTGAACTGACGAGTAGATGTTCTTATGATGAAAAATATTGTGCTGATGCATTATTGCAGAATAATCACCAAATTCTATATAAATATTCCAAAGATTGCTAATTTTTCAGCCCTTTCTGATAACTCATATGTAGTACACTAGGAAGGTTTGTTAATGATCAGTAGCAGATACAACATTTTGCCTTTGCATGGGCTTGTTCTTTACATGAGAGTACATCTTTGGATGCAGAATCATTCATTATTAAAACTCAGTTTAATTGTCACACTGTACTTTCAGACTGTAATACTGCGATTACTTTTGAGGCTTTTGTTAATACAGTCTCTGTCCTCACCACTGAAAAGAGGAGGATGTTGTTTCCTTTGACATGTTCCTTGTTGTAGAGAAGTCAGTAGCCTCACAGATTTCATTCATTTTCTGAGGATTTCAGGTGTTCCTTTGCACTTTCCTGGCAATGCTCATATTATCAGTGCTGTGTTACAACTCTGCTTGAGGCCAAGGAGAGCAAGAAAAATTTAATCAAAACCATGTAGAAGCCTAATCATTCCGGCGATGCCAAAGAGCTGCATGAGGCTCTAGAGCCACAGGCTGAATATCATTTTTCCTTATTATCACATAAATAGCTCCCTAAACACTCTTTAAAACAAAAGGTGCGGAGGTTAGAGGGGAAAAGAGAAGGCTTGTTGTGGGATTTGAGTTTATAAAGTGGATTAAGTTAATGTGCTTTCCTCCTTTGCAGGCAGTAGGGAGAAAGGTAGGTCTAGTAACTCACCAGGAAACAGGAACTTCTGATGGATATTATATTTTCCCTAAATCTAGGTAGTTGATAACAGCACTACCTCATTTTTTTCTGTTTAAAGAGGATTGTGAAGTAATGAGGTGGGACATGCTATCAAGGTGCATACTGCTTTTGCGTGACACAGCTTGTCTTGTGCTAACACATGCAGCCATTTCCAGTTCTGCATCTTCTGGGATTGTGGGAAGATTCCTGGAACTCTTCAAGGAACTTGAGAGTACCTGTTGCTGCAGGGAAAAGAGAACTACAGGAGGCTGTGGCTTCTGGCAAGCTCTAGCAGCTGCCAGTAAGCTTTGTCAGTTGCTCCTGGTCAAAAGCTGCATAGAACTTTCCTTCCAGTCATCTGATTAGAGAGGGTCAAGCACCCTCTCAGCAGGTACTGGGGAAGAGCACATGTAAGTGCAGGGCCCAGAGCTGCTCCCAGAGACAGCCAGCAGGCACAGCAGACTGCACAGCAGAAAATGCAGAAGGGAGATGGAAACTCTGCTGAGGATGGGGTTGTGCTCAGCAGTGCTGGTGATGCACTACCTGGCACAGTTCCTAGCACCATCTGGAGCAGCTCTCCTGTTACATCAGAGACCTTGAGTCAGAGCTAGCTCCAGAGCTCTAGCTAGGCTGTAGAGATAGTGGTCTTGTCTGCAGGAGGTGTCCCTGTCGGAGGATTTGTGTTACCAAGTAAAGAAGATGTCAACAGATTGCTGACATCACTAGATTAAATGAGTAAGAGATCACTTGGATCTTCTCTTAAGACCCTGTAGGTACAAGAGCATGAATTCCCAGCCATACCAAAGGAGAAGGAGGGAGAGTCAGTGCTAATTGGGCTGGGAAACTAGGAGTCCTGTGATGGCAAGAGCTGAAAGCTGGTAATTTTTGGCATTGGGAGGAAGATTTCTGCTTCATCTGCAAATCTGCAGCAATATCAGTGCCAAGTGTTTGAATTCCATTAGGCACATAGAAGCTTTGTAATAGTTTTCCAGAAAGTGTGGTCTGACACTAGAACAGGTCATCAAGAGATGTTGGGGAATGTTCATCCTTGGAGACCTCCACAAGACCTCGGACAAGACCTGAACAGGACAGTGTAACTTCAGGTGTTGACCATGTTCTGGATGGAACAGATACTGCTTTCGAACAGATAACCTCCAAAAGCCTTTCCATCAGGAGTTACTATATAATTTTATGAAAATACTACATAAGCAAAAGCATTTCCTGGCCTTAATAATTCTTGATAAGTGTGTTAAACTGTAAACAAGACAGCAAAGTAAATGCCCACTTTTTGCATGTCATAAAGGCAACTCAGCTCACTCCTCCAAGGCCCTATAGCCAGAGGCATATTGGAGCCAGTGTTATGCTTGGTTCTTCCCATATAAATGTAGTTTTAGAATTAGGCACAAAGTTTAGGGACATTGAGGCCAGAGTAGTTATTCACACTTGTCTGGTTCTGAAGTGTGCTGCTCTCTGGTGAACTTTTTATTTTGCTTTACAGTTGAAATGACCGGGTTACATTTATTAATGAAAATTCAGAAAGTTGTAATATTAAAAGGTTGCCATCCATGTCCACGGATGAAAGTGGAGAGAGCACACTTTAAAAAGGATCCTTTAAGAGGAATAAGGATAATATACTACTGTGTTTGCTTGAATCTAGGTTCATTGTGATGGACCTTGCTTTTGTCCATGCTTTTGGAATCCTGGAATCCTGGGCTTTCTTAAATTGCTGTGAAATTTGACAAAGTTATTTGTCAAGTGAGGGTCTATTTCTGCTAGGTGTATTCTCTGTCATTTGACTTTGTTGTCCCTTAGAGCTGAGCTATGATGACAGGTTTCATATGAACAACCTCACAATTCTTCCTCCTCCATGCCACTTGTTTGTGGGACAGGAGTTGTCTCCCAGGCAGGACTTTCACTGGAGTTTTTGATTCTCCTTAGGTTTCATCTTCTCAAGACTCAAACCAAGAGGAGAGCAGAGTGAGGCTGTTGGGCTGATAAATAGTAGAGCTCATTGCAGAGCTCCACAAATGGAGGTGAAGAGCTGGTTTGCACATAGGTGCTGCTGTCAGAGTTACCAACTGCCTTGCTGAGGAACAGTCCATGTATTCTGGGAGAAAAGATAATGTTTTATCCCCAAATACTACTCTATTTTATATAAAATGGATGGGTAAAATTCCTAACTTGTATTGTTGTTTTCTTTTCATGACTTCCTTCCAGGTATCACTGCCCAGTGCCTAAAATTTTCTATGTCCAGTTAACTGTTGGCAACAGTGAGTTTTTTGGTGAAGGAAAGACTCGTCAAGCTGCTAGACATAATGCTGCAATGAAGGCCCTTCAAGCTCTTCAGAATGAGCCTATTCCAGAAAAATTACCTCAGGTCTGTGCTTCAGGAAACTTTTTTTGTTAAATACCTTGCTTTTTCACTGCTGTGTCTTTAAGTAGCATATATTGCTGCTTAAAAATTAAAATGTTGTGTCATATTTTAAAAAATACTGAACAGAAGAATCTTTCTAAATTGAAAGCAAAAATATAATATTTGCCAGTCAAAGAAGCCATGTATTTGCTAGACCTCTGGGAGCAGCTGAAGACCACTTGGGATACTGTAGGGTTCCAACAGCAGGTGTGTGTTTGCAGAAGACTAAACTGAATCCTCAGTCAAATAAATCTCTGTGGCTTGGTTATGCTGAGGTTAAGGGGCACTGGTTGCAGGTTAGTCATGAACAGCACCTCTGTACAGCACTTCATGGGTTACAGCTGTAGGTGGCTGGAGAATGCTGGAGGTAACACTTTGCTGAGATCATGATGGAGGGAGTACAAAGTGTTGCACTGTGTAGAGCTGAGTGTAGCTCTCTAGGGAACTGGAGACTGGTTGAAATGGAGTTTTAGGGTTTCATGGTGCCAAGGTTCAGGCTCCTCCCACTGCTGCCCATGACAAGTGCACACAGGACACCATGCAGTGGTGGGGTGTGCTTTCACCATGGGACATGGTCCATCTTAATAAAACTCTACTTCCTTCAGCAAAACTGGCCAGCTTGGTTATCTATGGAAGGATGATTGGTTCATTCCTCGTCAAACATTGGGCATGGATCAGAGCCAGTACACATCATACTCTGGCTGGCCTCAATTCCACTATGAGATTGAGCCTCTTTCTTCCCCACTCTCTGACAGTGTGCTCCTGAGGGAGCAAGGATAGACTTGCTGGTACCTATCTAGTAATCCTATTAGTAACTCAGTGAACTTGACTGGAGTGGGATCCATGGAATATAGCACAGTAGTTACTTACGTAGGTCAATCTTTAGGCCTTCATGGCCATCCTTAATGCAGCCTTCTGTATATTCTTCTTCCATTTCAAGATAGCATTTTTTCCTTTTATTAGAAAAACTTAATAAAAGATAAAATCTTTTATACACATTAAACCACTGAAAAGGAGTATTGCCATCTTAATACCTAATTGGGCAAATGTGTAGAAGAGCATAAGGTGAGCAGATGCAACAAGCAATCAGCCAACAGGGAAGGGCTGCTGGTGAATGTGCTTTCACAAAGAGCTGTTGTGTGTCTGCCAAAGCACCTCTGCTATCTCATAGATGTGAGGCTAAGAAAGGCCTTACAATTAAAGTGTCAGTTGTGGGAATGAGGATCAAATTTAAATCCAAAGTGTCTGAGACACTTGTGAACATATTTTATCTTCCTAAGGCTTGAAACTTTATTGCGCAGTACTAATGTCTGAACCTTGATCCTCCCTTTTCTTCACTCACAGTTAAGTTCTCTGCTATGTTTGGTGGAAAAAAATATGCAGGGAGTTAAACTGTAGGGGCAGAAGGGACAATGAGGAATTTTCTGGACAGATGTGTTTGTATTGATCATGAAAATTTTAACTATGGTTTCTAGTTTAGACTATACATATCTGGTTAAACTAGAGTACAGCTAGAAAACCTAAACATTCTTGACTTGAAGGCTTGCTGACAGTCCAGTGGGCATTTTATCATTTAATGTAAATTATGCCTGTGTTTTATTATTCTACATTTCAAAGACAATTTGTGAGGGTTTTATTTTAGAATTCATTTAGCTTCATTTTATATTTAATTTGTGTTTTCTTATGTTTGCTAAATGTAACCAACAGTTATCAATATATATTTAGAGATTATTCTTAAGTAATTTTGAATTTTTTTGGTAGAACTGATTGTTTTCATAGTGTCTCAGTGCAAAGTTGATTTTTCTAATCAGTAGTTTGTTCTGTAGGCTTTTTTTTGCCAGCTTTTTAGATTATCAGTGTCCTTTATAAAGCACAAACTTAACTGAATACAGTATCAAGTAATATTCTCACTAAGGTTTTTCACAGAATAGTAGCATCCCATTCTTTATATCCCCCCTTTTTTTTTACTTTTAAATATTGTCCTTTTAACTCTGCTAATCTTTCTCAGTGAAACTAATCAATACTTTGCTTGTCCTGTAAGTAATGATCTATATTCTTGATTTCAGTGGTACTTTAATTTCATTATATGAAATGAGCAAGAGGTCCTATGTAATTTCATTGACTACCCTTGTTATTGTTTTGCACAGCACCTGTTTTCTTTTGGGTTTTTTTGGTGTTTTTTTTGTTTTGTTTTGTTTTGTTTTATTTTTTTCCTGGAGGTTCTATAAACTTTATAATATTTTGGTTTGTATTTAGTTCCAGATCAATATCAGGCATGTAAATGGCTTTTTTCAGAATAAAAATTTTGCAGCAATTTTATGAGACAAAAGATGTTCTTTGTCTGAGTGCTGCAGCTGAGTGCTGGATTTTTGGCCCTATGTTAACTTAAAGATTAATATATTAAGAGTTTAAAAAGGTAGATAAAAGATGGACCAATTTCATTGTAAAGTGGAGAACCTAGTGCATTTTAAATGTTGTTTTAGAACTGTGGTATCTGGATTTTGTAACTATGCTGGTGGCTGAAGATTTAGATCAGACTTTGTTATGTAAGATGGGAGCTCTGCAGGAATCCACCTAATTCAGCCCAAGTGTCTTTGATGTTTACCTCCACTAATAAAAAATTAGGAGCCTGGCCAAGGTTACGTGGTTGTTGAGAGATCCCAGTTTGAAGTATTTCAGAGCTTTGCAGTTTGAAAATAGCTGGAAGTGAAGTTTCTGAGAACTAAGGAAATGTGGCCTGGGGGACAAACACCAAAGGCAGTAGTTGCAAAAGGCAAAACTGTGACTGATCCCTGTGCTAATGTTTGGGTGAGAAAATTTAGATTTACCTGAAGAGTAAAGCAAAGCTGAATTTTAGGCAGAATAATGTTTCATGTGCCTTTTGGTTTTTTATGTCTTTGCCTCTCTGTTTGTTATGTTCCTATGGATAAATAAATAATGTTCTGTGTTGAGCAAGCTGTTCTCTGTCACTACCTTTTCACACTGGTCATAACTCCCAGAGGGAAGTTGATGGAGGGGCCATTAACCAGCTGGACCTGCTGAGGACACCTGTAACCTGGTGACCCAGTCAGAGTGTGGGGGTGATTGACTGAATTTCTTCTGAGACAAGTACAGTCTTCTGTACTTTCCAAAAAGCACAGATTTCCTCCCTGCTTAGAAGGGGTACCCACAGAGAGCCTGAGAAATGGGTCAAACAATCTGTTTGATCCTCATGTTTGACACAAGTGTGTACTGAGACAATTGTTATCCATGCCATTAATAAGACTAACATCCATAGACATTATTTTGCTGTTCATAATTAATTTCTAAATTAAGATGTGCGTGTTCCTTTGTTATGAAGCATAAGCACAATATACATGGCTTCAGTCAGGAGATGTCTGATAATGGGGTGCTGAGATGGATGTACAAATGCTGATTTACAGCCTGACAAGAGACTTTAAAAGTCTTTGAGAAATGGGGGGAAGAAGGATATTATATTTTGTTGATCTTCTAAGAATTGTAATATGATTATGTATGCATCATTTTCAGAATGGAGAATCAGGAAAAGATTCAGAAGAAGATAAAGATGCAAACAAATCTGAGATCAGCGTAGTGTTTGAAATTGCTTTGAAGCGCAATATACCTGTCACTTTTGAGGTATGTGTTACATTTTTATCTGTGTTACATATTTGTCTTGCTAAGAAAGTATTAAAAAAGGTACCACTAAAACATTGATAATATTCCTATATGAAAAATATTATTTTCATATTTATGGAAATTATACAAAAACATTGTCTGTGTATCAGAGTCTATGACAATGACTTTTTACTGGTAAAATAGATACTCTTTCAGAACTTTTGGAGATCTAATATTTGATTGCAAACACTTGGATGGCAGAAAGACAGTTAAACTATTTTGTGTACAGAGCTGTGGCATTAAAATCTGTAGTCACGCTCAGTCTGATTTGAAATAATCTTCAAAAGAGTGGCCAAAGTCTTTGCTTTAACTGTTGGCATTCATACACTAGAAAAGTTCCAATTGAAACATTTCACCTTCAGTGTGCTGTCTTCAAAAAGTCATGAGTACCTTCCACTCTGATTCTGTTTCACTTATCTATTTCTACTTAAGCTTTCACGAGTTTTTTTTTTTTGTTTGTTACGTATGATTTTATCTATGAGCCCACTTCTGACACCTTTGTTTACCAGAAGTAATAAAAAGCATTTGGAATAGCTCCAGTGCTATCAATGAAGCAACTATGGCAGAGTGAGTGATACCAACAGGATTTTTTTTTTCCGATGAGAAAGTTCTCACAAAACCTTGGTGTAAAAATCTAACATTGTTGTGGCAGGAAGCACCAGATTTTCAAGCTGTTTTTTGGGGTTTTTTTTTGTTTGTTTGTTGGTTTTTTTAATGTAGAAAATGCTAATGCAAGTGGCCTTTTATTATTTTATTTTTCTGCACGAAAGACATGGATAGTGCTTATACTAGTGATGGTTATATTCTCCAGTGCTTTTTCTGTTAAAGTATAGGCATGCATTTGTATGTGAAAATAATCAAAACCCCTAAGCTGTGGCATGCCTTGCAGTGTGCTGTATGCAGTTTACTGACATGTTTGGCCCATGTCCCTGTATTGGCCAACATCAAATAAGCTATTTGGATCTTAGAAATCTGAGAAATCTCTCAGAAGGTAGGTAAGAGAGACAAAGAATATTATTCATGACTAAGGAATTCCTCGGTATAGCAAAGGCATAGATGCTTCCTATATGTGGTCTATGTGATATGGAGTAATTAGAACATTAAGAGAATGTAAAATCTAGAGGATAAAACTGGGGTGTCTGGTGCTGTTGGTGTATCAGTTTGCTACTACATGTCAATCACCCAGCTCTTAGCTAAGAGCAGACATAATGGAAACACATGCCTGTGTTTCAAAAAGGAAGCTCATAATTAATGTCTCAGTTTTCAAACATTATTTTCTACCTTAAAAATATTTGGAATAGTTCCATACCAATCAATGCACTAAAGTGTAAGGAGATGTATGGTCACTGGTCAGAGGAGCTTGGAAGATGTAAAGAAAAGAGGGGTAGTGCTTTGAATGTCTTCTTCACTCCTGTTTGAGCTTATTCAAGGGAGAGCATTTGGTAAGGAGAGAGTGAAGGCAGAAATACTTTGTAAGGAAAAATCTAATATATCACTTGCCAAAGAATGTTAGCAACATTGAAAAAAGACAGTTTTTTTGCTCTCCTGACAGGTTTTGTGTTATTTCCTGCCTTTAAATCTAAATATAGGTGACATTCTCAAATAGAGTTTTGATTGAACTTGGTTCTGGCTTACTTTTCAGTAAAACTGCTAAGCAATTATGGATAATCCCCAGGATCTGATGTTTCTAATAGGATTTTATTCACTAATGGTCTTGTGTTATTCCAGGCAGGCATCAAAGCTTTTTCTAGCTTTTATTTTGTGTGTGGTAGCTATAAAATGATCTGCCTTTTCTTCATCTGACAAAGCTTTAGCCAATGTTCCAACAGTGCTGGGTTATGCAACAAAGTAATGATCATAAATATATATTAAGTTCTATGTAAACATGTCCTCAGAATTGCATGAGGGGTGAACAGTCCTGTTTTGTGTCATGTAGCTAGTTTTGATTGTCTAGGAACTTTAGGATGATTTTAACAAACTTTATATCTATTAATTTCTTAAATAAAAACATTCAGTTTTAACAAGGATCAAGCTTTACTCCATGCTTGTCTCTAGTGCATTCTTAGCTAACTTTGATTTATCAATTTTTAAGTCAAAATGCAACTGCTCTAAGGCATTAGTAGGGTTCCCAATTAACACTTTTTAAGGATGACTACAGAAGTAATTGTTGTAGTAATTGTTAGAGTTGCTGTAGAATGGTCAGTTCACTTCTTATTCCTGCCTTGACAGTAGGCTAAAATCTTGCCTTGTTTTCGTTTTTATTTTTTTGTTTGGTTTTTTGTTTGTTTGTTTCTTTGGGGTTTTTTTGCTTGTTTGTTTTTTTGGGGGTATTTTTGTGGGTTTTGTTGTTGTTTCAATAGATATGGTTTTTATTCCTTATTTTTCTGTAAGGAATAGATGATCCTAGAAAACATAACTGAGGTCAGCAGCTTCAGATATTAGAACACATTGGGGTGTTTCAGATTGCCATTTTATTTTCAATATTTTTCTTTGTATTGCAGTGTTATTTCTTTAGAATAGCAAATATAATAACGTTTCTTAATTCTCAGTATCAGCAGAAATCGTATCAGTGCCTAAACAGGCAAATTTTGTGCCCCTCCATCCCTGGTCAGTGTTCTGCTGGAAAGTGTTCTTATGTCCCAGTCTTATCACAGTAAGATTCTGCAGAGAATTGTCACAGATTCTGTGTTTTGAACCAGAGACAGGCCAAATTGTAGACTCTGGGGGAGTAGTTTCAGCAGGAAGTTTCATACTTCTCTGGCTTCTGCTGTCCTGGGACTTAAAGCTTTGGATGACTGACTACTGAGTAACTCTCATTTGGGTTTTGCAGAATGGTCACCCTTCTCACTGCAGCTTTACACTTCAACATTCAGAGTCTTCCTTTTTTCTTTTTGTTTTTTCCTTTGTAACTGGGAAAATCTGGTGTGTCTGCCTGCACAAGCTCCTGGAAATACATTGATATTTTAATATCTTATAAATAACCAGGTATTCATAGATGTAGGTAACATGGGTTTTTTTATCTGATTTCTGTCTCCTCTAGTTTTCAGGGAGTTTAATGTTCATTTCGTCTTGTCCTAATCTTTTGAATTTTCTACCTGGCATCTTATTAATAATTAAAGCAGATTACTCTTTCACTGTAATCATACTTCTGTTTTTCATTTGTCAGCATGATTCATTAAGTTGAGCCAAATTCATTCTTGATGTAACTTGACCTTAGATGTGTTTTGGCCCCATGTGTTTTCTCTTGCTGTAATTATTCTTTAAATCCATGGAACAGAAAAAGAAAAGTGTATTGAACTGTCACCCTTAATCAAATTCTCAGCTTTAAATTAGCCATGATTAGGTCCACAGGTCGTATCTTTCAACTGAGGAAATAGTTTAATGTCCTAATGTGTATAGTGTTCTTAGATAGAAAAGGTTGAATTTCTTTTTAGTGTTTTCTGTCCCAAGGCTCATAGCACAACTGTTTGAAATCATATGGAGTAAAAAGATCTGAAATCTGGGGTTAACCAAAAATGTTGTTAGGTAAATTTTTTTTTGCTTAATTACCATATTTGGATGTTTAGCTTGATCCAGATCCCATCTGAATCCTATGGGGTTCATTCCATTGACAACACAGACTTTTTTTCCATTTACACACTAACAAAGATACAGTTTTTAATGTTTTCCAGTCAATTATTTACCTTGTGTCACATAGTTAAAATTTAAAAGATGAAAACCACACCAGAATGCATTAGTTTTATATTAAGAAATATGTTTTTGTGTATATGAAAATATAATCTGCTTTTGTATTAATATTCTTTCTCTCATATATATATATATTTGCATGCATTTATATAAATATGAGAAAACTTATATAAACTAATATTTTAGGAACTCAGCTATTATATTTTTTAACCAAATTATTTTTTCCTTTTTCATCTGGTCGGTGTAGACATTCCTGTATATTTTATTAATACCTTATATTGCATGTAAAGACAAACACCTACGTAACAGTATTAGTAGAACCACAGAAAGATTAAGGACCTTAGTAAGGTTAATTTAGCTATGTTTTACAGCAAGCATGTTCTAATACTTGGATAACAAAGCACAGGGATGGTCTGAGGTGCTGTAAAATCGAGTGGGAATGCTGCAGTGCAATGAAGGTGCTCAGCACAGACACGATGCCCGACTGTGTCTGAGAGCAGGAGATGCTGGCACTGGGCTCATCCCAGCTCCTGTGCAGGCACTGCAGCGTCCTGGCTCAGCAGGGCTCAGTGCATTGAAAACACTGCTGCCTTCTCATGTGGTCAAGCATTAGTGGGCAATTTTCAAATGAGGCAGTGCAGAAAAGACTTCTGAAATTAATACCTGGACTCTTAGAGTGGCAACACTTCTGAACTACATCAGAAAAATTCCATTCTGGAATAGATGTCATTTTATTCTGGGAAAATGGGACAAAGTTGTCTGTTAATTTTAATTTTGTGTCTTTTTATTGATATATGCTGTGGTAATTGTATTTGCTGGGTGAAATTGCCACAAAAGAAACTTAAAAAAGAAATACAAGCCTGAGGAGACCTCATTACAGTGCAACAGCAAAACTAAATAATGCAAGGGACATGACCTTGATAAAAAGAACTTTAATACAAAACATGTTGTAATAATGTTAAGATTGAAGGTTTGAGCACATTAAAACTATAGTAATTTCACCAAGAAGGCCCTGGTGCCTTTACCTTATTTCCCTTTCCCCTCCCTCTTCAACCTAAAGAGACATTACTCTTCTTCAACAAATGGTTTGATGTAATTCCATCAAATGAAAAATAAATTTATATTTATATTGATTTTGAAGATATTATAAAGAGATGCCTGTCAGATACTCTAATGTCTCCTTATATATATTGCATATAACAAAGATTAAATTAGGTATCTGCTTCCGCCCATCAAACAAAATAACTGAACCTTTTCCCAAATGAGGTCTCTTAATTCCTGGTAGACATTGTCCAGACCAGTAAATGGTGTGTGCATACATGAAGAGATGGATGGCTATCCTAGCACTTGCAGTGCTCTGATTTGGGGTGAATGCATCCTAGCATCAGCCTTCTGAAAGGAGATGTGTGTGTATGTGTATGTATGTATGTAAAAATGAAGAGAGAAAAACAACTAAAGGAAGGTACAGCATTCAGAACTTAATTTCTTTCCATATTACTATAACTTGTTCCAGTGAAGTACTTCAAATGGGTTTTTACTGTTGTATGTACTAAATGTGTTTGGAAGGGAATGAATAAATGAATTTTTTTTTTCAGAAATGATTGGCTTTTGTGTGAGTTATGCTGGCTCTTCTGGTAATTGTTTGCAGTACTGTTGGGGTGGACAGCTGAGAATCAAGGAGGCAAGAATATGTGAGCCTTTCAAATGGGATATTGCTCTGAGCTGTGTGCTCTGGCAAGGCAAGAGTTGAGAGCAGGCATCCAGCCTGCACCTATTGAGACTGAAGTTTGGGACTACATCCCATAGTTTAATGGGATAAAACATCCATAAACATCCAATGGTTTAATGAGAATAGAAAATATTACAAACAGGTTGAGGTAATGCCAAATTAATACAGTTTTGAATATGTCTTGTATAAAGAAATAGTCAAAGCCTGGTAGACCTTCATGGATTTAATTCCTTTAATATGTGAAGCACCTTGCAAAGAAAAAAAATCTATCAGACTTTATTTAAATATGTATAATTGTTGTATATAGTGTTAGTCTATACATCTTTAAAAATGTAGGTCTACTCTTATTTTTTGTGAAACACTGAATATGGTGGTTAGATTTGCTTTGTCCAACTAGTAATTTTCTGTCCTCAAATCTTGTACTGTCATTAATACTTGTCCAAGTTCTATGAAAACCAACGTAATGCCTTCAGTTAGCAAGAAAACTGGACTAGTAATAAGTTCATTGCAGAGATAACAAACATTAGGTTATCTTCTTGTAGGGTGCTTTGACTCAATGTTACTCTCTCTTAAAAGGTGATTAAAGAAAGTGGACCTCCTCACATGAAGAGCTTTGTTACACGAGTTACAGTAGGAGAATTCACTGCAGAAGGAGAAGGCAACAGTAAGAAACTCTCAAAGAAACGTGCTGCAATGGCTGTACTACAAGAACTTAAGAAACTTCCTCCTCTTCCTGTGATTGAAAAGCCAAAACTTTACTTTAAAAAGCGTCCAAAAACAATATTGAAGGTATGTGTCCACCTTTGACACAATTAAGAATGTTTGCTCAGAAAGTAACAGTCAGATTTAAAATCAATAAAGGCTTATCTGTAATTTTCTGTCAATATTGTTACAGTTGCTTGTTACTGTCAATATTGTTACTTGTTTTCCTGTGCTAATATGCCTGGGCTTTTTTTAAATCCTGAGAATGCTGTGGGATTCTCAAACAAAATGGCTTGTAAACAGCTCACATCACTGAGACCTTCAAGGGTTTGGTTCAGGTCAGTGGAGGATCAAGCCCTCCAAACAGCTCTGTCCAGCCATGTGAAGTTTTAGAAACATGTCCCCAGAGAATCCTTTCTAGCGTATCTAGTGGTTCTCTCCCTGGGCTCTCTCCCCTCCCCAGTTTTAAAAGGGAGAGAGATACATGAAAAAGTAAATTAATGGGGTGCTACTTTAGTGCTTCAGTACTTTGCTAGAAGTTTGGCCAGAAATCTGTACACTCAGGATACAAAGTGCAGAGTTCTGAAAAAGCAGCCACCAGAAAACAACTTTAAAATAAGCAAATACTTAGGAGAGTGCAAAACTGGATTTGGAAAATGTAAAAAAGACTTAATTGTCACCTTCCTCTTTTCATTTTTCTTCAATATAGAAAAAGTGATTTTTCAGGAAAACCTAGATTAATTAGATACCTGTCTCCTATTAAAATCCTGGAGATCTAAGTCTCAGAAACTTATGTGAAAAAGTGGGCAGGAAAATGATTTAATGGAAAACCATCAGCATTAATGCAGCTTTAAAGCTGGCAGATTGGAAAAGTCTTTTGGCTTTGGCTTTCACCAAACATCTTGGAAAGTTTTTCTCAAGAAAGATGCTAAGGGTATAATAACAAAAAGATTTCTTATATTACCATATACCATTTGCCATTACGAACTTAAATTTAATTATATACAGTTGGCCTTGTTAGAAAGGGATATTATTTGTCAAAATAAGCTGAATATGTAGATGTTTGGTTTTGGTTTTTTTTGAATATCCAAACTTCTGAAATGCTTTCAATGTGCCCATTTCTTTCAATTTAACTTGCACATGTTTGTGCATCAAAAAAGTGGCAACAAAAACTTCTTTTTATTTGCATATATATTTATGAGGCTGTATCTTATGGCCTGCTCTTTATTTAGCTTGCTCTGCATTTTGTCTCTGCCTGGCTTCTTGCCCACACAGCTGCCCTTGTGTATGACATTGTCTTAGCTCTTTCACCTACATCTTCTCTAACTACTTCAGCATTTACACTATGTAGGATTTGCTGCACAGCTTTCTAAATATAATATCCCTCTCTGGTCTTTGCCTTCAGTTGCTGATCATTTCTTCAGTTTCCTGAACACTTGTTTGTTATTTGAGAAGCTCAAGCAAGCATGAGTGCTCATCTTCTCTTAGCCTGAAAATGGCTTCATAAAAGGGAAATAGCTTCATAACATAATAACAATTTTACATTTTTAAGTGCATTCTTTATGTTATCCTATATGAATCAGTTAAGTATGACTTCAGATAAATTTTTTTGGGTCTTAATTTCTTCTTAAAATCTACCAACAAATATTTTCGTAGCTATGTGCTTTGAAAGAGCATTTGCTGTGAGCAATAATTCATTAAAAGAATTTCAGAGCTAAAGCGTTTTCCAGGGCTGTAGTTTTTCACCTGTCTGTGTAATCTTGGACAGACCACTGTCAGTCCTTTTGTTTCCCTGGCATGAGATCAGTTCCCCCACCAACCATACTTTTAGACATGTTATTGTGAGGATTATTGCCTGTTAAGCATTTGAAATACTTTATGGGTAATTCACCATAAGCAACAATTCTACAGTAAATTCATACAACACATAGAGTAAACCCACTGCACCTTTAGTTGCAAGTTGCACTGTAGGATGGAAGGTCTGGAGTGCTGAGAAGGAAAGCAGGAAGGCTGAAAGAGGAACCACCCTTATGTATGGCAAATAGTTTTTGTCCCTGTGTAAATCCCATCTCTTCTCAGTGTAGTGCATGTTCCAGCATTGTGGCAAGCTGTTTTAAGGGCCTAGGGGGAGGGGTCCTAGAAACAGGGCAATAAGATATAACTGACTAATGTATCTGCTAATTTTCATCCATCCTTATGAGGACCACCATGGTTAGGAGAGGGTTTTTGTAGTTTGCAGATACAAGGTGTGCACACTACCTGCAGCAATGGCAGACAATTTCTTTCCACAGCTTTGAGCCTGAGGATTCTTATCTTTTGTCTCATGATCAGAAAATGGAAAGTAAGTGACTTCTTCTCTCAAAGGGAGTATTAGAAAAGAGAGAAGAATCCTAGTAAATGTTTATTGAAGCAGTGTAGTTGTTATAGGGATATATACTGAAATAATGGTTCTTTCCTTTAAACCTGGTTTAGACTGGACCAGAATATGGTCAAGGAATGAATCCCATCAGTCGTTTGGCTCAGATCCAACAGGCCAAAAAGGAGAAGGAGCCAGAGTATGTTCTTCTTTCAGAGAGAGGAATGCCTCGCCGTCGAGAATTTGTTATGCAGGTATCGTTTGTGTCATGTTAGAGATAATGGCCTTGCCAAGTGTTTTGTTCAAACTCAAGCAATATGGTGGCAAAATATGAAGTGGAACTCCTTCTGCTTGGCTTTTTGCCTTGTTGTCAGATATACAGGAAAAGTATGAAATACATACTATTTATATGTACTATACAGAAAGCTCGTCTAAACTTACTTCTTTCTCTTAGTGAAACAAATGGCAGTTGAATTATGTGACCTCTAGATGCTTTTCATGTGTTTTGCATTATTTTATACTCTTATTTTTATTTCACTTGATTGTTATTGTCTTTATTCCTGATGGTTCGTGATTTATTTACTTGTCTTTTTGGAAAAAAAATAAAATTGGGCTGATGTTGATCCAAGAAATCCAGTAATACCTAGTATTCTGAAATATGGGTATTAATATCTCCATATTACCAGGCATTTTTGTTTTTAAAAATAGTGTTGTGAATTTTTTCAGATTTCCAATTTCTTTGTGATTTTGTTATCTATAAAATACAACAAAAAGAGCCAACCACATGTTTTAGACTGTCCTCTGACTGGACCTAATACTGAAACAGTAGATCATTAAAATTCCTTTCAAATGCAAATTAAGAACATGCACAAAAATTTGGCATAACTGTGATATTTTGTTAGACAGCACAACAGCAGGTTGAGAAAGATTAGAATCAGGAAAGGATTCTGTATTCTTGTGTTTTCACTCAAGGGTAATTTTGTGCCGGAACAAGTCGCAATGGCATACCTCAGCATGTTTTGACTTGTTGTCTACCAACCACACCAAAATGTCACTTCTGATCACAAGCGAAATTTATGATGTCCCAGCACCTCCTTCTCCAGAAAATTAGTTATGTTTTCAATTCAATCTCTTAAGTTCCTCCTTCATGTCTATGAAGATAAGATAGTGATCTTAATTTTCTTGGGCCTAAGTGGTCTTTCTTCATGATTTATTATTTTTCTCTCCGAAGGAAAAGAAAGTATTGTGTTCTTTTGTTGCAGAATCTTTTTTTTTAATATAAACTTGAATTTCTAACATTTTATGAGACCTGAAAGTATTTGAAAAAGAGTGATCCTGTCACAGAAGATCTCATTTCCCATGCTTAGACCCCCATGGGACTGTCCACAGTTGGTAGTTGCTGTGTGAGGCTTCAGCAGAACAGTGTAACACAGCCCACTATTAGAAAGATGGGCTGGAATTTTAGTTTTCTGTTGGGGGAGTGTCAATAATGGCAAAGTCTTTGGTTTCTATAAAAAAGGAATCTTAAACACAGTGAATATGTAGAAGATTCCTGTATCTAAGAAGGTTTGTGAAAGAGTTAAAGAAACTCCACAGAGCCGTTGCTTTGTTACAAATACTTTTAAACTCAATTTTCACCCTTTTGTAATATCTTCACACTAAAATTATTCTGCTATTTATTCCACCTTCAGGAAGTCTCAGTGGATTCATTATGACATGCAGAAAACCTTATCAGAATAAAATACCTTTGTATAAACTACTTAAACCATGTTTTCATTTAATTTAATTGAATGTGGAAGTAAAATATCCAGAGATAATATGTTCATTTTTATCTGTCACACAAAGAGCAAGTTTAGATGTGATGAAATGGATCCAATTACTTGTCCTGGCTACTAGATAAACAGAAGAAAACCTCTGATGACATTAGTTGGTGTTCTGTTCCCAAAGTTAATTTCAGAAAGCTCTTTCTCTTTGTAGTCAGGCCTTTAATCCTTGATAGAGGTTATAATAATAGCTAAACCAGTTTTACAGGTCTGAGAAATAGCAACACACTGATTTATTGTGAGCTATGTTATAAATTATCTTTTTGTCTTGTCCCAATAAAGTCCCTCCATTTTATTGCATATAAACTTGTAGCAGATTGGCTATTTTCTAATTGTTGTTGTGAACTGCACAGAAGATAAGGTTTATATTTCAAGATTATTAATATTTTTGGCTTAGGTAAACAAATCTTTTTGCTTAATGATGTATACATATGTAATTTGAACGGGTATTAATGATTATTATTTATTTACATCCTCTTCTTAATATTTGGAATTAAGAGTATTTGAGTAAAGAAGAGTTTAAACATTTAGGAAAATACATGTATGATAAATTAAGGAAAGTGAAGAATTGCTGAATGACATAAACTACTAAATATAATTTATTCTTTATTTGTATGCCTTTTTTAACATTTTTTAAAGCTCCTTCCAAACTGTTTCTGGTCTTTCACCTCTGGAGTTTTAGTTTTTTGTTATTCAAATCACCTTGATGATTTTATTATTTTTATTTGATTTTTATTTCCTTTTTTTTGACATGGTTTTGAAACTGTGCAGTATTTTGAGACACAAATTTGGAAATAGAAGGGATTAATGGACTGAGCAGAATACACTCATCAAAGAGCTATGAATGAATAGCAGAGAGAGTGCTCATGTCACAAACCAGACACATACAGCTCCAAGAGTTTTAAGAATGGTACCAAAGCCAAGGATTAAGTTGGTGCCACACATTTTGTGGATATCCATTGCCTACAGTTTGCTTATTTTAATTTCTCCTAGTGTTATGAAAGGCATCTTGTTCATCAGAAACCCTTTGTACTGTACAGACCACAGTTGCACTGAGGAGCTTTCTTTCCAAGGACTGTTTGGATCAAAGCTTGTCAGGTGTAAGGAGTTCCAGCCCCTGTGTTCCTTGCAGTGCAACAAAGTGGGAGGAAGGCAAATATGGTTTTCATCCTCCTTTAGAAGCCACTCTCGTTAAATCTCAAGTCTGTTTGTCTCTCCATTGCTCTGCACACTATCCTGATGATGCTGGGGGCTGCTGCAGGCAACACTCCTTCCTACAAGAAAAAGGAAGTACTGACCCTGGGGCAATTCCAGTCTTAACAGGGTGGGGGAGAGGTTCATGAGGGACAATGCGGGGGACACAGAGGCTGATGGAAGAGAGAGGCAGCTGTGTGTGCACTGAGATGCACAAAAATGTAGCTCTTGGGTATGAGTTTGTTGATCTGAAAAATCTAAACAAGCCCTTCTAAGTGAATACTGTGGTCCCCTTTTCCAATGCTGTAGCTTTTTCAAGATTGCATCTTCATCAAAAGATGATAATAAGCTGTTGATAAATCTGCAAAAGTGTTATATGATGATATTAAGGAGTCTTGCATTTATCATGATTATGATCAATATTTTCTTTTTAAGGTAAAAGTAGGCAACGACATTACTACTGGAACAGGCCCAAACAAGAAAATAGCTAAAAGAAATGCAGCAGAAGCAATGTTGCTACAGCTGGGATACAAAGCCTCTACTCCTCTTCAAGACCAGACAGAAAAGGTGAGAACCAATTGTTGTGATGCCCACAATTTACCCTTGTCTAGGTTTTTAAGCTGTATCAGCTAATCAGTAAAACTGGAAGCTTAAGTTTGTGCACACCCTGTTTTAGGGAGGTGCTTGTCGCAGATTAGCCTTTGTTTAGCTACAGCTCTACAGTTTCCCTTAGTATTAAGTGCAGCCTCTGCTCCTGTGAGAGTAATTAGGAACAGAAACAGAGTTCCATAGAATAGTGTGTGTCCAAAAGTGTACATGTGATCCATGCACCTATTTCTGCTTATGAATCAGGATGAATGTACCTCTTGCTTTTATTCCATTTTGGGCATTCATGAGAGCCCAAAGGAACAGAAGGAACAGAAAGGAACAACATTAGTAACTTTCATATATGAAGTAGTAGTCAATGTTTATCTTCCCATTGCATGTGCACTAAAAGCATTACAGGAAAATAATGGCCTTTTCACATTTGATGACTGATAAAGAAAATGTGTGTCACTTTTTTTTTTTTAATGAAGAAGGAATTGCGTTTTAAATTCATATGTGTTGCAAGTATGTATTTCCATGTTAGCTGTCTGTAAATTAGCACTCCTCCATGTCTTGAATTTATTGATTAGGGGTTTTGTAACCAAAATTGGCTGTTAAAGTTTTGCCTTTTGTTTTCTCAAAAGATACCTGGTAAGGTATTTGACTAAGCTGTGGACTCTAAACAGCTTCTGTCATATATAGGCTCACTGCATGTATATATTTTGATAATTGCTTATATGTTTACTATGGCTGCACTAGATAGCCAACAGAGTGTTCTGTTGGGCTTTTCTAGGACTACATAATAAATCTGAATATAGTATATATGTACACATCTATGTATATGTAAATATGGAGACATTCTGTTCTATATGTTCTGTATTCCTAACCAGGAAAAAGAAATACTGTACTGGTTATTTGGCCCCACCTTCTTCTATTTCACTGTCGTTTGAGAGTAGCAGCAATATGTGTGCTGTTCACACTCACCTTTACTATGTTCTCCACTATATGTCGTAGTCACAGACAAGTGTGAAATACTCTAAACAGAGTCGTTGGAAGCTGGATGATGTTCCTAGTGAGAACACACTGTGCAGACATGGCCATTTAAAAAAACCTTCTGACTGAGTCAAATGATAATTCATTTTCACCAGAATGTTGAGACATTTCTGCTATAGAATATACTCTCTCTGTATAAAACTATCAACTTTTTCTTCACTGCCAATTTTGCCAAATGGCGTTAATAAAAAACAAGTCAAAACAGAAAAATCAATTTTTTTATTCTAATATGAAAACATAGGTTTTCATTCTTGGACTTTAAATTGGCTGAACTAATTTTATTCAGTATTTTTCAGAGATAGAGCCTGAAAAACATCAGCCTGCAACATAGTTTCTTTGGAGAGATCTACATAGTGGAAACTTGTAGTTACATTGAAATTCTTACCAAAAAATTGAGTGGCTAAAAAGGGATACTGTTGCTTTGTTTCCCTACATTTATTAAACTATTGCTTACAAGTGCATTGTCTTTAGAAAATCAGGCTTAATTGCATACTTGCAGATGTCAACATTTTAGGATTGGTGGACTAGTGTACAATGGCCTAATATTATTCTGAATACAATGAACAGACATTACTGGATCCAGAAAAAGTGAAGTACTCAACTGTTATGTACTGTCAGTATCATAACAAAATTGTTACAAATTTTTAAAGCTTTGTTGGGGTTTAAGGACATTAAATATCTAGAGCATCTGGTTTTATCTTCTGTATATATGTCTGGACATATTTGGAGATGCACAAGTTAGATTGTGTAGCTGGAGGAATTTTAACTCAAACTAAACTGTGGTGGAGAAGTGGGAAAATAGCCCTTAGATCTCTATCAATTTGAGCACTGCAAAATTCCTTGCAGATAAATTGCACAATAAAGATGTACCATTAGAAGATACTTGTTTCACTGTTTGAATTCAAAATGGGTCCCAGTGTAGATTAGCTGATGTAGCAGGTTGGCATCTAAATAGATCATTTTCACCTGTATATTTTTAAAGATTTTTAAAAAGGCACTTATTATTTCCCCTGTGCCCCTTTTGCTCAAGTCCTTCCATTCCATTCCTCCTCCCTTAAAAAAACTAATCAAAACCAAATTAATTGGGTTTTTTTCCTTAACCCTGGTACATAAAATGTGACTGTATTTATTGTTTTAATGGAGACCTAAGAACATTATAAGAGCAATGTATTGTGCTGATGGCAGCACAAGTAAACCAGGCAATGTAAAAAAGTAAAGGCTCTGCTCTTTTCTGGGTTAAACTGATTCCTGAAAGAAATCAGTAATGGTTGTGCAGAGCCTTGAGGAGAGCAGTCTGGAGGTGTGCTGGGAGACATTTTGCAGTTGTCAGAATTTCAGCTGTATGGATGAGAATGAAGAGTTGTAGTAATTTTTTCATGTTTCCACCTTTCTGTTTCTTCTTGCCACTCGTATTCTCTTTAGAGAGAAGAAAACCAAGGTAGATTGCATTCATGTGAGCCAGCAGTACTAAGGAACATTTACTTATACAGGAATTGTTGTTAAATTCCCTGTCATGATCAAGTTGATAAACAATAAAAAAAGAGAAGAATGAGGAAAGTTGGAAATCTTCTCTTATTGTAACAGTGTGCTTGTGCTGGCATCATGTTACACATGGTCAGATGGACTCCTGACAAAACCACGCTGTTGTTAACAGCAGTAAATACAAACATATTTATAGATTTCATATTGCTTATTCATATGAAGAACTGTTGTCACCCATATTTTCAAATATACATATTACCTACTTTATAATATGAATAAAACAAGTTATATAAAATTAAAGTGTATGGATGTAGGTGACCAGTTTGAAAGGTGACTGTAATGCCTGTCCTCCTTTTCCATCCAATATCTCCCTTTTTCACTACACATTGACAAGGCTCTTTGGGATGTACATGATGATGCAAAGCAGGGAAACAAATATTGAAATACCTGCTTTCCATAGTGTGCTCTCTTATCCTCTTTTCCAAGTAAAATGTATCATCTAGTGGTGTGTATTATGACATGGTAGTAATCTAAACAGCCTTAATGCAACCTCTGAGATGCAGAGGCAGATTTCAGCTGGTTGATTTTCCTTCTCACCTCTTTCACCTTCCAACCCCATCTTCAAGAGCAAATGATTACAACTGTGTTCTGGCGTATAGTCTGCTTTGCTGTGAGGGTTTTTTTGCATAGAAAATCCCAGTGAAATCTGAAAAGGATCATTCATGTCACATTCATAGAGCTGGTTGTTGATAGCTCCTAAGTAATGAGGAAGCTCTGACTTTTTTATCCAGTTTTATGCATAAAGCTAGAACATTGCCATCTTATGTACTGTGTAAACCTCAGTAGTGGCTTCATTTTGAACCTCTGCATTAATTTTTCCCCTTTTCCATGTCAGAGTATTAAACATAGTAAAATTAATTTGAAGAAAATTAGCTTCCTCAAAAATATATTAAAATAATTGAAAATTGCAATAATTTTTACTTCCACTTCAGTGACTAAATTGATTTCTAACAAGTAAATATTTTTAAATTACACCCGAAGTACTTCATAGTGTTTACACATTCCTTCATAGGCGGTAATTAGGATCTTCTTGTTTTAGAATGTAATTTCTCTGTTGACTGTTTATGTTTTCAGTTGAGGGCTGCTTAAAACATTTAATTTTATTTAAGTCTGATTTGGTAACATATTGAGTTGAACCTAATCCTTGGGGAAACATTTATATTTCAGTGTTAGGCAATAGTTGTTAATGTTTACTCATGAAGGGTACGTTACTCAAATAACCTATCTTAGGCAAAAATTAAGATGAGTTAGCAAAATTCTGTGAACAGATGTGGCAGTCTCAACTCATCCTTTTTATTATATTTCAACTAAATTTATAAACAGGAATGTTCTGTTTAGGGAGCAGTTTGCTCTTTACTTACTTATCTTTTTCTACCTGTTTCAGCTTGGAGAAAACAAAAGTTGGAATGGCCAAAATGTTGGGTTTCCTGAGCCAACAAGTAATAGTAAGTATTGCTTTCTAAATTTATATTGATACTTATTTCTCTTTGTCTCTGTATGATTTGGATTATCCAAGACAATTGAAATGCTTTTTGTAAATATTTTAGGGGGTTTGTTGCAATTAGATGAATTAACCCCTGAGTGTCCTTTGTGGGAGTGTAGGTATGAACAAGTGCAGAAACAAGGACATTTTTATCTACTCACTGAATCATTGAATCCTTCAGTTTGGAAGGGATTTTAGGAAGTCACCTAAACTGCTTGTTCAAAGCACAGTCAGTGCAGAGTTAAGTTTGCTTATGACTTTTTAACAGCTCTCCAGCGATGAAGGTTCCATAGCTTCTCTGGGCAGCCTGTTCCAATGCTTAACTGTCTTCACATTGGTTTTTTTTTTCCTTTTATATCCTTGTCAGAACATCTCCTGTTTGTTTATGACTGTCATCTCCTATTCTTCTGCTGTATACCTCAGTAATGTACCTGGCTTCATCTTTTATGACATCCTCTTCTTAGATATTGGAAGGCTACTATTGGGTCCAACAGATTTCCATTATCTAGGAATTTATCTACCTAGACTCTAAAATCACAGCTTAGAGACAAGGATGCTGTAGGAAACATGATGCCAAAATCCTTGCTAAAGCCAAGGGAAATGACATCCACTGCTCTCCATTAATAAAACCAGTCATTTTATCAGGAAGGACAATCACATTTTCTGCCCACATGGGCTTTAAGAGGACTGCATGATTTTCCCAGGATCTAGACTGAAGCTGACCAGCCTGCCTTTTTTGAGTATAATGCACTTCTCCAGGCACTGGAGATTTCTTCTGATCTCCAGGACTTTTTGAAGAGAACAGAGAGTGGTCTCATAATGATGCAAGCACACTGAGATAGGTCCCATTTGGTCCAATGGATGCACAGGAAGTTCCACCTGAAAATGAGGAAGAACTTTATTGTCCAGATGACTGAGCACTGGAACAGGTTGCCCAGAGAGGTTATGGAGTCTCCTTTACTGGAGATATTCAAGAACCATGTGGACACAATCCTGTGCTATGTCCTCTGTGATGACCCTGCTTGAACTGAGGGGTTGGACCAGATGACCCACTGAGGTCCCTCCCAACCTGACCCAATCTGAAATTCTGAGATTTTGTGATTTATATGGGCTGATTTCTAGCTTTTCTCACAACATCCCTGATTCTGATGAGGTTCTACTACTGGTACTTCCTTCCTTCAGCTTTGCCTATAAGACACAAAAGCCCAAGAGACCTTGTTGGTGAAGATTGAATTAGGTTTCACTGTAACAGTAAAGAATAGGACAGAACTTGATGAGTTTATAAGGAGATTTTTGCTGTTTAAAGTGGTAAAGATAATCTCAATAGTACTTTTTACTTTTACCTGTGGCCTGGATTTTTCTCTAGAATCGTGTGTAGTTTTTAACTTCTTAAGGGTCCCTCACCTAAGGGTTGTACAGACATGGATACACACATGAGCTACCTTCTGCCTATATACATCTGAAAGACATGGTCTTAAAAGCAAGTTTTAAGGAGTTTCAGTAATGTTCCATTATTTATATGGTCTTCCCAGTCACCAGAGAGGGACCCAGAGACCTGAGGAATAATTTGTGCTTCAACTTACACAACAGTTTGTTAGTATTTAAAGTAATCTTGGATTCAGCACATGCCATTGTGTGTCCCTGAAAGGAAGGATTCTACAGGATCTAAGTCTTCCCATTAATGGCTTCCTTACAGCCCTGTCATCAACCCCCATCAAAACTTCTGGATGATTTGTGCTTGTATTGTCAAAATCTCTAAGGACAAGATCTGTGAAATATCTTCAAATGTTAGTATCTTAGAGTTTGAGAAGCAGAATAAGACCTCTATATTTTCTCCTGTCCTTTCAGTATCTTGTAGCAGAGATACGTATAGATGAAACCACAATCTTCTGTCAAACCAATAAGAAAAAGCAATCTCTTAGGCTGCTCAAGACAACTTTGACAGTTATATCTTTAAATCCAAATTTAGAAGGAGAACACAAAGGCAAACTCATTCAACAGGAGACAAGATTAACAGAAATTGTATTTTAAACTTGTGCTGACCAAATAAACATTTTTCACAGACCTGCTCACAGACCTTTTTGCAGCCACCAGAGGCGCAGTATAGAAACAGGTTTTCATACTGGGACACTTTTGTAGTGCTTGATGCCTTCATTTCCATTCTTCTGATCTACAAGTAAATTGGAAGTTGAAAGAGATGGAGCATGCCAATAAACATAGAGCATTTGTTCAGAGGCCACTGTCCTTAATATCTTAACCCCCTTTTTTGAGGGTTCCAATCTAGAGGCAACATTAATAATAAGCAGGTGATTAAAGTGTATGATAGAATGATATAGGGTTGGAATGAATCTTAAAGATTATCTAGTCCCAACCACCCCTGCCATGGGCAGGGACACCATCCACTACACCAGATTGCTCAGGTACTTGCCCAGCCTGACTCTGAACACTGCCAGGGTGTTTTGACTAAAAGAAATCACATGTATGCATGATCTCTCATGCACCTGTGAAGTGCAGGGTTTTTTAAAGTAGTTCCAAACAAGTTTCACACTATGAGATAAAAAATGTCACATCCTTTCAGTGTGAGTATACTAGTTTGTTTTTAACAACATTTTTGGTAGGTGAATTTACTCTTGAAGTTTTTTAAGTCATTTTTAAAGTTAGGAAGCTTTAAAAGAGGGCAAATGGAGCAGCTTCCTCACTTTTGTATCCTTCTTAAAACAGAAATGTACAGTTTGCATTTCTTGTTACCATAAATGTAATTTTCAGTGTCTTGAAAATCTGAGGCTCTGAGATTGCTACATCTACCATTTGGCAGCTTTTATTCACATTTCCAGTGATTTTTTTTTCCAGGAAAACAATTGTGTCCTGCTAGGGCAAGCTATTGTGCATCAGTTTCCTTTTGCAGACAGATAGTCTTTCTTTGTGTGCATAATGCCCTGTGTTTCCATCTGAATCAAATAAAACTGGAATAGCAAAGGGAATTTGTATACTTCAGTAACACAGAAAACAAAAATCATAACAGTTCTATATTTTAGTACAGTTGAAAAAAAGATTTCATAGTACTCTTACAATGTCATTTGTTTTTGCTGAGAAATACTCTACAGTCTGTATCCTTCTAATTACTAGCTCAATATATATTTAGTATTCCCTATTAAATATTCTTGAATATTAACTTCTCCTGCTGCACTCTATCATGTTACTCTTGCATTATCCACATGGCAAACCTCACTTCTGTTCCTCCAACTCACTGGTAAAGCTTATTCCCACAGGTTTACTTCTTTACCTGTCTTCTTCATTTCACAATTCCAAAGAAAGATGAAACACAAAGCTATTGGTTTCTTGGTTTGGGATATCTTTGACATTCTTCACTTGTGAAATGGCAAGAACATTGAGTTTTTTTCCCTTATGCTTCTGGAAGAGACTTTGAGACTGTGAGCAGACCAGAAGTATTTGCAGCCCATATAGAAGATGTTTACTGTAAACAAAATCTCATTTATCTCTATTGATTTAAATAGTTATCAACAGAAACAAAACATGCAACAAATAAACAATCCTATTATAAAGTGCATTTGCATGGGAATATATTTTTCTTTTGTATTTTTGGATGGGGCAATCACAAACATCATATACAGGATGTGTTCTAGGAGAAACTGTAGATGAGAGATGAAGAACAGTATAAAAATAAAAGTTAAATGTTACTGTGTTTTTATATGTTATAATTCTAAGAAGAAAAAAATTACCATAACTGTTTTTACATGTTTCCCAATTTCAGTTTTCCATTGAATTGGTTTCCTTTACCTATTTCTAATAATTCTGGGAGTCACAAAGTACTGAAAACCTGATAATTTCTAAAAAAACACACTCAGAGCAATCTTACCTCTCTGTAAAGGACAGACTCTTTGTTTTTCTTGCCTAACATTTTATTACTAGGGATTCATGCATGACTTTACAGTCTTTGTTCTTTGGAATACATCTGCTCCTGCTGTTTGTTCACCACCTGAAATCATAACCATTTGTTTGTGACATCACAATTAGTTACTGGGAAGATGATTAGATTGTCACCAACAGATGAGTATGATTTCAGATGGTAAATGAGCAGCAGGAGCAGATGATCTCCTAAGGAACAAAGATACTTGATCTCATACAATTGTTCTCAGTGACAAAAAAAAGAAGAAGAAAAAAAAAGGAGACAAAAAAGCAAATAGATATTCTGAAGAGTTTCTTAAGTCTGTAATGAGAAAATTTGATATTTTTCTGTAAATAGTATTTATTTTACTATTTTTAAAACTCTACTTCAGTATTAGATTAAGAAATATAAATTAAGAAATATAAAAAATACAAAAATATTTGGTGTTATTATAAGCCCTAAATGTATAGCTACATTCAGATCCTTACTAAAAGTTTCTTCACCAGCTTTTTGGAGATGATAAATGCAACATAAATTATGTATTTATGAAATTTTGCAAACTAATACATCCTCACATTGAAGGAAACAAAATTTATTTGAACTTTGTAGTTCTGACCCTCAGTAGTTTCAGAAAGATACATTTTATATAGTCCTCTAATTGTTTGTTTTTCAGCTGAGGATTTTGGTGAAAACTTCCAGTAGAAAATTTAATACCCCTGTGTTTCAATAAGCAGGAACAGAAGTCTGCAGTTTTGGAATAAATTTTTTGTGTTGTAATTTGGGCATTTTTGCCCATAAATTGGAATGTTTGTGTGTTATATTTTGCTGAAACATGTAATCCTTTTGGGTATATTTCAAAGGTGATTTATAGTGGATTGTGTGCATTTTTACTTACTAAGTACTGCTCTTGCATTGGACTTGGCTTCTGAATTGCTTCCAAATTTACTCAGCTTTGTCAACTGTAATGCACTCTTGCTAGGAGTTACATTGATGCATCACTAAATGTTTGCTGAATTATTTGCCATTCTGACTAGAAACCACAGTAAAGGAATTGACAATACCACTCACTTGGTGAAAGGCCACAGAACAATAGTTTTCCATCTATTCATTCTGATAGTTTTGTTCAGTTTTGTGGGGATTTTCTTTAGCTAACAAATTGTCAGGTGAGCATTATACCATCAATGGAGCAGTTCCTTCAGCTGAGCCATTTGTCCTCATTTTAGATGTCTCACAGCCTTGTCTAGAGGCTCTTATCACAGCTGGTTATGTTTAAATAATACCTTGCCTCTGTAACGCTGAGTTGATTTGCTAATTTTCTAATTAAATTTTCTTTCTAACTGAAGATACTGGAAAATTAAATTTAGAAGCAGAGGAGATTTGTTCAATTTTATTTCTTTCCTAATTTACTGAAACTAGGAAATCTATGCTGCATTTGGCATTATTAATAACTGATATTATTTTTCAGTTTCATCTAACAATGAAAATAATTTTATCCAGTGTAATACCAATTAAATGTAGTTTGCTTTTTTTTTTTAATTAGTTGAAAAAGCTTCTAAAACATCTAATACTAAAAAACATATTGACAAAACAGGGAAGGGAGTGTTATTTTTTCTTTGCTGTTTTGAGAACTAGTGACAAGAGCCAAATTAGCATTTTTATGAGTGAGTGGGATTTGTGCTCAACTCTGGAGCATAAGACAACAACTGCAAGTGGTCCTTCTCTATTTCCCACATTTCCCCTTTTGAGATGGTCATTTAAGTGCTTAAAGTTCTGCAAGGTTTGCATCTTCAGAGATGATGATTCTTTGCTGAGTTTAGAGTACAATGTGTGTTTATAAAGAGCTTAGTGTTTTAAGAGCATTGGAGACTTAGTTTCCTTCTTCAGCAGTAGGAGTTTTCATGGAGCGCAGAGTAATCCGGATAATGGCAGCTGCCTTTTGGAGATGTGTATCTAATATTATTTGCAGCCAAAAAAGGAACAATCAATTGCTATTAAAATACAGGAAATTCACAGGGAAGGAGTGATCTGAAATAATCATGACTGTAGTTTGCCTGTTGATTGAAACTCTTGTGAATGAAAGTGCAGATGTGTTTTCAGGTGTTCTCTGGCTGGTTTACAGATATTCTGCCTATTTTAGATACAGGTTAAAAAGAAAGAATTGTGAGAAACCTGCTGCCTAGTTCTTGAGTAGTACAGATTGTGCATGTGTAAGAAATACAGACTTGGGCTATGTGGTCTGTGGTTTGGGTGCCCTCAAAGCAAGAAAGAACTGGAGTCACCTGTCTGGGAGACTGCTTAGCCATCAAGCTTTTGATGTATAAAATGCATAAAGAGGAAACAGCCATCATGGCAGGAGACAGCCAGCTCCACGGATAATTTCAGATAATGCATACTTTTGTTTTTACCATTCTCCTAAAAGGCCGATGTGAACTGCACTTATTCAAGGTTGCTAGTCTATTCCTTTGTAAAAATCTGCACATGAAGCAGAAATGCAGAGCTCCTTTTTAATGTTAACTCTCAAATTCAAATTTAATTATGTTATTATGCTAAATATCTGCATTTGGTATTCTGTCTTCAGGTGAGAAAATGGAGCAGTATCACATAATTCACCTCAGTACAGTGTTACTCTAAATGCTTTCACTTTTCTGGAGTCTTTTCTCCTTTTCCAGCTCCCTTTCCTCCAACCTGGAACCCACCAGGTGCCTCACCCCTAGTCTAGGATAATCATGTCCTTGAAAAATTGAATCTCCTGAACTGAAAGTTTGTTGCTTAAAACTTAATTCTCCACTCTTTTCTTCATTCCCTTTCAACACCAAACACTGCTTTCTCCTCCTCTGATTGTTGATGGCCCCCTTGGCCTTCTTAGCTTCAGCAACCTCTCTGTCCTTGACTAGTAGATCTGCTCATTATTTCCTCTCTTCTTTGTGTGGCTCAGGCCTTTGTTTTCCTTATCACCATTCTCATTCCCCTCCTAATCTGTTAATGAATGGTCTTGCCTGCACAGGTTGCCTCCAGTTGCACTTAGGCACTCTGCTAAATTGCTTTACCCCCACAAATATCACTTTCTAGCAGCTGTTGCAGGCACCTTGATCTGCCAGCTCACTAGGTTGATTTGCTCCTGCTCCAAATTTGCTGATCCTCTTTACTGCTCAGAATACTGACCTTCCTTCTGTATTTTGATTGGTTATTTTCTGAACCTGCTCAATCTTAATCTTTGGGTATGTGGTACGTGGATATATTGCTGGAAAATTATGATGCACGAATTATCATGTAAAACAGTGTAGATGTTTCATCTGTTTATTGGAATATTTCATAGAATATCCTGTAGAAATTCCCCACTGCAAACACTATTGTCTTATTTTTTACCAAAAGCTTATGTATTCAAGCAGGAGTAAAGCTGGGGGAGAATTCAAAGGACTTTCCTCATGTTAATAAAATGACAAATTTTACTGAAACACATACAATTTAAATCCTGCAATACTGAAATTTCTGTTTTGGCTACAGAAAATAGTCTAGTGAAGGGATATAAATACCTGATTTCATGAAGAACTAAATAGTATTTACTTCAGTACCATAGTTATTTTAAGGTTAAACAAAGTTTGTATTTTAATAAGCAGCTTTATATAACATCAGTTTGTTTAAGGTCATGTAGACAAGATCTTTTGATTGAAAGACATTGTGTAATGACAAAACATTTTTTCATGTCTGAATATTGCAGTAGCTGGTGACTTAGAAATACCACGGATAGCTGTGTTAAGTAAGTAATGATTGCAGCTTGGTATTTCAAGCCAAGATTGTGCGTAGACAATTGCTTAGAACGTAATGGCCATACTATTTGCCTATTCAATTGTCTGACTGACCTTTTCTGAGTTCCTACTGGGGTAATGAAATTTGAAAATATTCTAGTATATAAATAGCCTTTTACACTGAGTGGGGTATAAAACCATAATTTATTATTATTATAATATTTACATTTTTCAGTCCTCTTATTGAAGTAGTTATTTGGTCTTGTAAATTCTCTCTTTTTTCTTTTTTTATGTCACTAGATTTGTAATGGGCCATATTTTAGGGCCTATTGAGAACCTGCCAGTTCTAGGGAGTAAATATTGCATTTGAGTATCCCCCATGCCTCTTAAGTTCTTGTCCATTTTAAAGTATGAAATTGTGAAGTCAGGATTAGAGCCAGTTCTAACTTTTCCTTCTTACACCCTACTACAAGATTTTTCCCTGTATTCATGTACCATGTTATAAGAAGGCTTTATTCAGTGTGACTACAGATAGCATAATCTGAAAGCTTTTTGATGATTATCAAGTCTTTTATTCAGTTCCAAAAATACTGATTATTTCCTTATGAACAGTCTTTTCTTCATCTAGTGATGAGTTATTTCAAATACCAGAGTGCTAAACTTAATTCATGAGCATATCATATACAGAATTATACCATTGTTGACTCTGCATCATTGCACAAGACATGAAAACACTCCTTTGTGCCATGTGCCATGGCACTGGTTGTAGTGCAGGGAAGAGCATGTGCTCTTCAGCAGGGTCAGGGGAAGTCACACTGCAGCTGGCACTGCTTCTGACACATGAACAAGTATAGCTTTTTTGTAGGATAAGCAAGAATTTTGGGAGAAAACTATTATCCAAGGAAGAATAAAGGTGTGGTTTAGACCAAGTATAAATGTGAAAAGTCAGTGAGTGCCACTGAACCAGAGAAATCCTTGAGTGAAGGCAGAGGAAGAGGATCCCTACACTACTGATTAAGTATAAAAAAGTAGCACTGACATACATATATATATATGCAGATTGAAACACAAGCCTGATTCTGTAGGCCATCTTGTGGAGCTGAATGATAAAATTGAAATCTCAATTTCTAATGTTTTCTGATCTTCCTGAGAGAAACAGAAAATTGAAAATAGGACACCAGCAGTACCTGTGTAGGCTCTAATAGCTGTGAGTGTGCAAGCAATGCTGTCATCACTCTGAACTTTTCTTAATTTAGTAGCCCACTGCTGTGGGGTAACTTGTCACTGTACCTGTATAAGCAAATTCCATTTTTGCAGTCTTGTTCAATTGTCAGTTGTTGTTCTTCACCCCATTACCCATGCAGACAGTTTTCTAATGGTTAATTTTGTTTACCACAAACTCCAGAAAGTGAAGGACGCATTTGTAGAAATGTCCCCCTGTCTTCCCAGCCCAGGGGACACTGAAGAGAAAGGGTTAGGGATAAAAATAATATCACTCAAACAAAACTTCTAGAGATTGTCTCTATTACGGCTGCTGTGAAAAAAAAGGTGCAATCAAATCACTGAGATGACATTTTCAGGGCAAGGCTTGTGAGGGATCGTTTGGCCATCTTGTATCTTATTCATATTCATTTGCCTAGGAGTCCAAGCTATTTTGTGATTATTTAGTATGTGACAGCAAAAGTAGACAATGGAAGATGAAGAAATTTATTCTTAGGTAAGGAAGGTCTTTGGTGTGTGTTTTCATAGACTTCAGAAGATTGTGAGAGACTGCAAACAATTACTGCCAATGATGAGTAAGACATGTTTTTTAAATGTTAGTGATTACATTGCATAGCTAGCCTGCATATTTTTGTAGCACATTTGCCCACAGGTTTAAATAATATAAATGGAAATTATTTTAACATGTTTCATCAATGTGCCTCGAAGTTAATGTCCACCAGAAGGTGCAGTGTTGTTGGTCTATTATTAGGGACTCCTAATAATTATGATTCTTCCTGTGGAGTATAGTGAAGCTTGTATGGGATAAATATTTAGTGGACACAAAAGTCTGTTTTTTTCTTAGCTGTAAAGTAAAAATGAATGAAAATGTTTTCCTGGAGATGTTCTCCTGCAATACATAAAGGTATTAGAGGATAGTATTACTTTTTCCCCTGCTTTTTAGTCAACTGATTGTTAGAAGACAGATTCAGAAAATTTCTAAAGGATTCTTTTGTTCTTGCATTTAATCCTCTGTTGTTGTTGTATCCTTTGTCATTTGATAACTCTACTGCTGTAACTAAATATATTTATACACTTTGCTGTAATACAGCAGAGTTGATGTAAGCAGGCAACAGTGAGGAATGTTATATAAAATATCCTCAGTAATACATTAAAAATAGATAATGAATTACAATTAATATATGTTTTATAGAAGTTTTCAAAGAGACCAATTTTTTTTGGCCTTTTAAAACATATTTGTAAGAAGCTTCATGAAACATGGGCCCTGAATATAAAAAGTTAATATCTTGCAACTATATTAATGTAATGTCTAGAATATTACATTACTTTGTTTCCAGAGATAATCAATGATGGTAATATAATATCTGCCTCTCAGAGCCAATGTATGATTTAAATTAATTATTGCTTATAAAGCACTTTGAAGTCTTTAGCAGTAAGGTGTTGCAAAGTGTAAAAGTACTATTATTAATTTAACATCACCATTAAAGTCAGTACTTTAAGAGCATTTGCTATACTCTGCTCAATGTCTTTCTATTCATCATATGCTGCATATTAGTTATTTTAACATTTAGAAAGCTTAGTAATCTGGAAGTATTCCAAACCATTGTTCCAGACAGCAGTTAGATATTTGGGTGGATCATGTAAAAACAGTGAAATGGCTGAGAAAGCATGTAAAATGTTTGTTTTAAGTAATATTACATCAATGGAAGAGACATCTGCAGCACTGGACTTGATTTTAAACCTTCTTTAAACTTTTTTTAAAGTTAACATTGTACTATGTTTTTCTAAAATTTATTAGGGGGGCTAATATCATGTTATTTCTAAACAAGTAGACTGTTTTATCTTTTGTTCAGTTTACATTTCTGTTTCTGAAATATTCGTGGGAAATCAGATTTACAGTGGGCAGTTCTTAGGAGGTGGTGAACACCTGCCACTCAGTATTTTTACTGCTGTTTGGTTTTGTAACCTAACATCAGCTATCAAGATCTGTATTATCTTTTTCTTTTCCATTTTCATTAATCTTACATCTTGTGTAAGACTTTAAAATTACAGGCAGAGGTAGGTCTTGGAGGTTACAGCCTCAGGAAAAATGTCCAAAGTCTCTCTTCTCATGTAGTCATTATGTGCCATAAAATAATGCTGCGTATTTACACAGTTGTTTATCTATTAGATTGTGTTTGAAATTGTCCCAGATGGAGAAAAAGAAATTTTAGGGATCCTATCCTCCATCTTTCCCAGCAGCATTGTCTTGAATTTGTGCTTAGTTCTGGAGCTCAGCTCTGGCTTTGGAGCCAGTTCTAAACTAGGTAAAAGCGGCCTTAGAGTTCAGGATCCAAGCAGACTCCCCAGCCCTATGGAGGTAGGTGGGGAGAGCAATCAGGTGAAGAACAGATAAGTCTTTGTAAATGATATAAGCACATGTTCCAGATTTCTAAAAGCAATATGAATTTAAAAGCCAAATGTATGAGTAAATCAATTAAAAGATTCACCTGTAAGCAGTTTGCTGAGTCGGCAGTGAGGAAGTTCCATTTTCACCATGTAGCTGAAAATGAGGATATTAATTACAGGTAATATTTTTTGAGTCTTCTCCTTGTGGTAGACATTTTATTTAAAAGTACTACTTGCACTTCTAGGATTAAAGGAATCTTTCCTAGGTACTGGAAATTAATTTCCTCCTCTTCTTTGAATTTATTCTACTTTCTCAGATTAATTTAATATGTACTGCAAATGAATTAAACATTGAACCCTTTGATTTCTCTTGGGATTACTAAATCAGTTAACAAACAGGTTTATTATCCCTAGAATGAAATGCCATATGGCTCAGGTTCACTCATATTATATGCTAGAAGATTAAAGTATGTTCTTAATATGAAATTACACATTTCAAGCTCATTTTCTGTTGCATTAATAATAAGAAAAAGGTTTCCCTCTAGTATCAGCCAACTGGTTATTTGTGTTTCCAAAAAATGCTTAATTGTGTAAGAAAACTAGCAAACTTCAGACTTAATTCTGCACATTTCCATGTGCAGGACTATCAGCAAAACTGATCAAGTATGTATTTCTGTTTCCAAGCAGGTTTAGGGTTGAGATATTTTCTAAAAAGGTATTCAAAATGTTTAAATGCAGATAAATTATCCCTAATTTACATCTCAATGAAAATATTTAGAAGTTATTCACATAAGTAAATTTAGCTCTTTTAATGTTTACCTTAACTCCTGTTGATATTAAGTAGGACACATATATGCTTTCCTTTTTCAGTATAAATGTTCTTAAAGGCAAGTAACTATTTGAAAACTATAGGATGAAAACTAGAGGATATGCAGCTAAATAAATAAATAAATAAAATTACATTATTAAATTAAATAAACTAATAAATTCCTCTTCACTACAGGGCAGTCAGTTCCATCAGTCTTTAGCACAGTAACACTGGCTGCAGGGCAATTTAAGATTTTTTAACCCCAGGCTGCCCTTGTGATTCAGCAAACAATTTAAGCCATCACTCAAGGCAGTGCTGCTACTGCAAGGAACAACACTGCCCTTCCTTTGCCTCCAGCAGCTCATTCTCATGGACATCCCTACGTGGGCCCACAGGTGCTGGTGCTGGCAACAGAGCAGCTGGGGAGTACAAACACCAGCTGTAGGTGGGAGAAAAAAACTAAACTACTTCTCGTGGCAACAGTGCTGACATAGACTAGTTTCAAGTATTTTTGAAAAAACAGCCTAAATTATTGTATCAGATAGGAGGCAAAAGAATGTAGGGAAATAATGATTGTGCTACTATTTTGAAGTAATATGTGTTCCTCATGGTTTGTAGGTCTCCAAACATTTTTTGTTCATATTGTGTGTTCTATGCTAGCCTCAGTTTAGTTTTAAAGTTAAGGTTTGTGCCATTTTAAAAAGAGTTGGGGAAGAGGAAGAAGAGGTCCCCTTCAGATCTGCTTTGTTTCTAATTATAGTAGGTGACTTCATTTACAGTTACTGTAAAAAAAAATATCTGCTTCTAAATTCTTTGTTTTTCATTGTAAAATATGTTAATGAAAATTATCTACATGTCAAACCCATTCTAAAGTAATGAGAATGATCTTTGGTTTTGTTTTCAGCACCAAAGGGAATACTCCATCTCTCTCCTGACGTATATCAAGAGATGGAAGCAAGCCGCAACAAATCAGCCCCTGGTACCACTGTAAGCTATATGTCATCCAAAGAAATGAGCCAGACTTCTAGCTCTTTCTTCAGCATATCTCCTACCACAAATAGCACAGCCACCATTGCCAGGGAACTTCTCATGAATGGAACATCCCCAACTGCTGAAGCCATAGGTCTCAAAGGAATATCTCCTGCTTCTCCCTGTTCTACAGTGCAGCCTTCAAAACAGCTGGAATATTTGGCAAGGATTCAAGGCTTTCAGGTATGGGAGGGGGAAAATGAAGCTCTTCAGCCAGAATCGTAGCGTTGCCATCAAGGTTTCACTCTTGCCCTCTTGAATGTGGGCATGCATGTAACTTATGTTGTAAAATTAGCTGGTGTCTGAGGCAGTTTCTGGGTCCAGGAGATACAGACTTCCACCTTACATTTATCTTACTGCAGCCCATCTTTCTCTCCTATGTCTCTTCTCCTTAACTAATTGCAAGCTTAAATTATGCCTTCAACTTGTACTTCTTTGAGAGTCATCACCTCTTGGTTTCTCCCTTTGACTGATCCAGAAGCTACTGATGCACCATTTGTCTTCTAGGCCAGGTCATTCAAGTAGTTTTTTTGCTTCCCACCCTTCACCTCTTAAATGCAACCTGATGTTTTGGTTTAGGAATGGTACTATCCAATTTAGTGTCTCACTGACACTTTCCAAACCACTGCCACTCACTCACTCTCCCCTTCCCACTCCCACTACCCCTTGTGGTGGGCTGGAGAAGAGAACTGGAAACAAAAAAGGTAAATGTCATGGGTTGTGATAAGAACAATTTACTAGAAACAGCAATGGGATAAGAAAACAAACAGTAACAGCAACAATGCTAATGACAGTGGGTAGAAGAAATGAACAATTCCCATGGAAGCCCCCTGAGAACAGCCAATACCTGACCACACCCTCTGCCACGCTCACTCAACTGGAAGAGACTCCCTCCCCCAGACATGGCAATGACATGAGGTGGTATAGAATAATGTCCAGGTCCTGGCCATGGCCCCTCCTGGCAACTGCAAAAATTAACCCTGTCCTGGCCAGAACCAGGAACATTATTCACCCCTTGTTCTACACCATCCTGCATGCCCAGATCCTACATATTCCAACTCATATATATATATATATATATACAAGGTGAGGTATCATTTCCCTAGTCAATGGTTGTTCCTTCAAGATATCTGTTAAGTTCATTCAGTCAATGACTGTGGATTCTACCCATCATAGGTGTCTGCCAGGGCAGGAGGGCTGGTGTGCTGTCAGCTGGTTGCAGGCTGCATCACGAGTTCACTACTGGTGCATCTGGAGCAGTCCATACTCATTGTCCATCACAGTTATGGCCTACAGTATCATTCAGCAACCAATGTTACACAATTCAACAGCACAGACTGTTCTCACCCAAAAATCTAAACCCCTGGAGGCAGTTCATGGTGACTTCCAAGATCCCTGAGCTTTTGGGGTTTCCTATTCAAACTCACTGTATGATCAGTACAGTTCCCTCACTGTGTAGCATTAGTGGCATGACATGTGGAAGAAACTTTCTCTTGAAACATGCAACCCAGCACTGCCAGTCAAGGTGCCAGAAGAAGCTGTGCTTCAGTGCCAATCACTTCTGAAGCAGCTTGAACCCCTTAACGAGATGCCAGTATCCCTTTTTCAGTTGTTGTGTAGCAGGGCTTGGATCCTTTGTATCCCCAACTCCAGAATCCCAGGAGTCATCCTCCAGTGTCCCCTGGTACTTTTTGGCAGAGACTCCAGGAAGGACCATTCTCCCCAGCTGCAGTATAGAGAACAGTTTTCACATCTTGTCCTGTCCTGACTGACCCAAGAGCTACTGCGTGAACAATCTCTTCCTTAATTTGTTCAGAAGCTTGTTTTTCAGGACCCCGCTTAAAATAATTCATCTTCTGCATCATAAGATATAGAGGGTTTTCAATCTGATTGAGCTCTGCAATATGCATTCTCCAAAAGACCACAGCTCCTAGGAAATCCTGTATTTCCTTCTTGCTGGTTGCTGGGGACATAAGATACTTTTTTGTTGACCATGGCCATTAGAATCTGATGACATTCTTAAAGCCTGGATTTCCTGGCAGGTCCCTTGACCTTACTTTGCTTTAAGGCAAAACCAGCCTTCAGGAGGATTTGGATTATCTCCTCCCCTTTCTCAAAAACTTCCTCTGCTTGGTTGCCCCACATAATGATGTCATCAACATATTGCAAGTGTTATGAAGCCTCAGTCTCTTCCAGTGCAGTCTGGATCATTCCATGGCAAATGGTGGGAATGTGCTTCCACCCCTGGGCAGTTGGTTCCAGGTGTTTTGCATGTCAGTTTGTGGAAATACCCACTCCTGAGGTAGTCTGTGCCAAGGATGCACAAGGCCTCTGGCCCATCACAATGGGGTGGTTTTGCCATTCATTCCTGTAAGACCCCAGAATTCACTCAACAAGTCTTTTAAAAGGGCTTGCAGGTTTTTTATGTACCCCAAATTAGATGCAAGGGAGCAATACCAACAAGGTATTCCCAAGAGATGAAAACAACAAAAACTTTACTGGCAAATTTCAGAAAATACATGAACTTGTGCAAAAGTTTAGAGCAACATTCAATCAACATAAAACGTTTTGCTAAGCCTTAACCTAGCAAACTCTCAGCCTGATCAACTTAGCAAACTCCAACCAATCTAAGTTACTCAAACTTTGAGAAGAAGGCATTATAAGAAGGAGAGGAAAGAGAAAGAGAGAAAAGATGCAGAAAAGAATGAATATAGCTACCACTGCTGGCTTCCAGTGGTCTTCCAGCTGATATAAAATCCAAGGGAAGGTAGGGTCAAGACATGCTTGCCTGGTGTCCTGGCTTAAGTACCTTTTGGGTCTCCTGGGCCCTTCGTCCAGGAGAGACTTCTGGTTTGGCAGCCACTCAGGAGCTGGGTTAGGGCTTCAGAGATGGGATGAGGAGCACTGCCTCCAGTGTGCCTGTGATTAGCAGTCACTATGGGGCTGGGATACAGGCTTTAGAGGATGGGGCGTGTGGAACAGGACATTGCCTCACCAGGGCAAGGCCCAACCTGCCCCTTTGCCCACATACATCCCCAAAATGTTTTGAGCAAGCAATCTCCTCCAGTCTCTCACAATACCCAGTCAGGTTCAGTACATCTCCCAGTACAGGCAGCTCTTGGGATCCCCTGTCACCCCAGAAACAGAGATGGGTTCTGCCCCTACGTATCTTGGTAGCATGAGGGTACATGGTGCACTGATGTCAAGTAAAGCCTTAAACTCCTGTGGGTCTGGTGTGCCAAACCATCAGATCCACACAATCCAAGAGTTCTAATTATCCCTTTCCTCCACCTTGCTAGAGGCAGGACCCCTCCAATTGTGGTCATGGTATTTGTTGCTCACAAATTTGAACTGAAGGTACTTCAAGTGGATTCAAGCAACATCAACCCTCCTGTTCTGTCTGAGGATTTGTCCACTGGAAACTGGAGTGGCATTTAATCCTTGAAGGATTTTCTGCAATGGTTGTTCTTTCTCTCAACTCATGTAGCCATGCTGCTAGCGCACAGGTGGGTTTTCCATTCCTCTTCCTCATACCCTTCCCGTGGTCATGCAAGTAAAACCACAGGTTACTTTGTGGTGTGCACCCTCTCTCTCAAGCAGGGGGCCCTTGCTACCAATAGCAGGGACTCTGGTCTACACTGGCGGGCCATGGGACATGTCCTCTAGCTTGTTCAAGTCTTTCAGATCATTCTGCCATTTTGGACAGTCTTGCCACAGCTGAGGTGCAGGTTGATAGGGAGGCAAAAACATGATCTTCATATTGCCAGAGTCAGGTAGTCACCTGAAGCACTGTTTGTTCTCCTTTCATTGCCATTAATGTCAATGGCATATGATGGTGGCCCTGCTCTGCACAAACTTCCACCACGTGGACTGTGTACACAGGACCTCATCTGGAGCTACTGAGAACTGCTCTTTATTTGAATCTCTGTACAGTACCTCTGGCACAGCTAATGCTCTCAGGTACTGGATACATTTCTCCATGGCATTCCACCTGCTTGGACACACTATTAGATCATCCTTGAGAGAATGCCCTTCCCTCTGCTTGACAGGAGTCACTTCCAGAGGCTGAGAGTTTCTGTCCTCTTCCCAATCCCTTTGTCAATACCAGCATCCTGTGACAGGGATTCCAATTGCTTTATTACCACCTAGTTTTGTACTGCGGGACAAATGTTGGGACTATGATGTCCCAACATAGGAGCAGCCAGGTCACCAGGGGCTCTCCTGGCTGGTGGCTGATGTATTTTTGTCACCTGGTGTAGTGGTCAGATGCCAAGCACCCACCAAAGCCACTCTCCTTTACAGCTGGATGGGGGAGAGAAAATATAATGAAGGGCCCATGGGTTGAGGTAAGGATTGGAGAGAGCATTCATTTGATCACTAAGTGATCAAATGCCATCATGGGCATAACAGGTTCTCCCTGATGCATATCAACTTTGAGATATGCATTGAATTTATTACTAACAAAATCAGCGCAGGATAATGAGAAATACAATAAGAACCTTGAAAACACCTTCCCCTTGTTAGAAATGAACTAACTTTTAGATACAATTAAATGTGGACAAACTTTTGTCAAAGCAAAAGAAAACTGTTTATCAGTAATGATTTAACTGAGCCAGGTGTGCACCTCTCTCCTCTAGAGCTGAGCACACACACACCCTCCAACAGAATGGCTACAAAATACACCCTTTCCCATCCGGGGGGCAGTCCCAACTTCTTTCCCATTGATGGGGTACTTGGGGATTTACATTATCTCCTGACTGCCTACTTTTCTGTCCCCTGCCCTCTCATCCTACTTCCTTTTGGTCAGGTCTTCAACTCTGCCACTCTCCCAGCTCACAGCAACACCCAACAAACCGACCAGAACAAATCCAAACCACAAACAACACCACATAGAACCAACAACTTTCACTCTTTCACTTAACAACCTTTTGGCTTCAGCAAAATATTACCTCGTCTCTCATACCCTCACCCCTCCTTCCTTCCCACTGACAGCAAAGGGACAGAGGGAATGGGGGCTTCTCCCACTGCCCACAGCGAGGAGTTCTTCCCCTGCTGCACTGTGGGGTCCCTCCCACAGGAGATTCTTCTTCATGAACTTCTCCAATGTCAGTCCATCTCATGAGCTGCAGTCTTCCCCAAACTGCTGCCATGTGACTCCATCCCAGGGGCAACAGTCCATGCCCAACTGCTGCAGCATGGCTGACTCTTCCGTGCAGTGCAGTCCTTCAAGGCCAGGCTGCTCCAGTACAGGAGCAGGGCCCCTCTCTCCACAGGTCTCCCATGGGATAACAGCCCTCCCTCAGGCACCCACCTGCTCTGGTGTGGGGCTCCTTCACAGGCTGGAGGCAAATCCCTGCATCCCCATGGATCTCCATGGGCTGCAGGGGCAGAGCTGCTTCTCCATGGCCATCACCATGGGTTCCAGAGGAATTCCAGATCTGGTGCCTAGAGCACCTCCTGCTTCTCCTTCTACACTGACCTTGCTGTCTGCAGAGCTTTTCTTACATGTTCTCACTCCACCCTTTTCCAGCCACAATTCCAACTGCACAACATTTTTTTTATTTAGCCTTCTTCTTAAATATGTTTTCTTAGAAGTATTCCACCATTTCTAATTGGCCCAGTCTTGGCCAGCAGCACATCCATCTTTGGAACTGCCAGGGATTGTCTCTGCTGAACATGGAGAGAGCTTCTGGCAACTTCTCACAGAAACCACCCTTGTAGCCCCTCCCTCCCAGTGCCCCCAAAACCTCAGCCATGCAGACTCAATACACCTGGGAACAAGGATCAGGTGATTCTCTCTGGCCCTGCCTCTTCCTCCTGTTGTGAGGGCTCTACTTCCTCTTTATCCCTCACTAAGTGAGCTGATTTGGATTTCTTCTTCTGTATAGGGGCAGCTACTGCTGGCACAGGTGGTTGCTTGGGTTCAACTGCAAATCAGGCCACAGTGGCTGTAGGTCTGTTTTCTTCCACTTTCCCCTCAGGGTGCTGTCTAGTACTGAACTGTGTCCCGTAAAGAGTAGCCAGGCCCAGCACACTACAATAAGTTGCCCCTTTCTTGAATTGCCACAGCATGCTCCTTGCGAATATTCTGTCACTTTAGCAGGGTCCTATAGTTGTTCAGGGATGAACTTCCAAACCACTGGAGCAGAAAATGAAAAAAAAAAACTGCTTCATTTTTTTTTGGCCACATTTCATGCTACTTATGACTATCCACCCTTGGGGCAGATCTCTGAATGAACTTCCTAGAAATCTGTTTCTTGACTCTAAACGTGATGTGGACTGAGACCAGTGAGTCTTAGCAACAAGAACATGCTTTCCTTAACGTCCAAAGGAAATTCAAAATTCTCAAAAGCTGTTGTAACAGCTGAAGGAGGAGAAGGAGGTGAAAGACTAGGGAAAATCATCCTCCCCTGTTCCCCCTACAGGGTTAGGTACCACAACCACATGAACAGACCAAGCAGCATTGTGACCAGCGGCTCTGGAGTTAATACAACAAATGCTTAGATTAAATTTGTTTCCAGGTTGCTCTGGACAGATCTTTTGTTACCTCACCCCTTGATGCCACACACTGGGTGCCCAATAAGGCACCCAGTGATTTAGGAATGGTACTACCCAATTTAGTGCTTCCACTGAGACTCTCCAAACCACATGCCAGGCACTCGCTCCTCCCTCCCCCTCCTTCCACCCCTTAAAGGGGATGGAGAGGACAATTGGAGGCACAAAAGGCAAAGATCACAGGTTCAGATAAGAACAACTTATTGGAAACAGCCATGAAATAAGAATTTGACCAATATTAATTACAGAGAATAGAAGAATCACACAGAACCCCCCCCCACCAATAGACAATACCCAACCACTCCCTCTACCACACTGCTTGACCAGAAGGAACCCCTTTCTTCCCCGAGGAGACTCCCTTCCCGCAGCAGTGATGTGAGGTCTTATAGAATAACCTCCAGGTCCTAGTCATGTCTCCTCCTGGCAAAAGTTAACTCTTTCCTGGCTGGAACCAGGATACCTGAGAATGGTGTTTTGTTCAGAAGGTGCAGCCTAGAAGCCAAGCTGGTGTCAGAGCAATGCAGAATGTTTTTGCCATCATAGTCAATACTAGAGAATGTAAGATGAACCATGCTGGATCAGTGCATGAGTCCTTGAACACTGTATCCAGCAATGCCAAGTGTCCTATATTTCATAGGACAGTGGCAGCCTCTATAGTGCATCCAGTCATTTCTGTGGTGTGGAAGTTAGGAAAAGGAAACCTTTTCCCTATCCCATTACTTGCAGAATTATACGTGTATATGGATAGTGGCTCATTTTACAGTGTTGAACCATCAGAGATATATGTAGAAATATGCTTTTTCCTGTCATAGGTTTTTGGGTTGAGTTTTTGTTTTGTCTGGAGTTTTTTCCCTTTTCAGAATTGTGAATTTGCTTCATTTGAAGAGTTGGTTTCGTATGCTTTAGCATATGTAATTTGATCATGTAACTAAATTCTAAAAATGGGAGGTTCCTTTTGCATGCCTGATAATGAATATTTTTGTCAAAGACCATGTAATTTACAAAGTATGCAGTTGTTGAGTGACTTTAAAAAAGCTGCTAGAATTCAAGAAATAGTGTCAGATGTTCTGTTGGTATAAGCAGCGTAGTTAAATTACTTTTTCTTACATCAGATATCAGCAGTTGTGGATTTGACCTAACATTGCTTTTGTCTAAAATGTACATTCAGCTTTCTTTTGGTCTTAATTTTTGAAATGTCATTTTTGCTTCATTCATTTGAATGTCTCTTAACGAAAGAAACCAGTAATAGCCTCAGCTTCACTGTAGTAGAGTTAAGCTGCTAAAGGAATTCAGTTTTCCTGAGTTCCATTTATTACCTGCCTACAGTAGAAACAGATTAATTCTGATGAAAAGAAATTCAATCCATGAAGTTTTCACTGCTCACTTTCACATCTTGTCAGATTGCTTGTGTCTCCTAGTAATGGTTTATTTTCATAGAACCGATGCACAATTTATGTTACTGTTTTGGGCCATCAGTATGTGGTTACTGTAAAATGATTAGTTGTGTTTGTCCTGTTTTTGGTTTTTTTATGCTTTGATTCTAGATGCTTTTGTAGAAACTGTTTTTAAAGGGTCTTACCTTGAGCCAAAAAATATAATACTTTTCATGAACCAGACCATGAACCAGACTACTACTTTTTACTTGGCCCTAACACAAAGCAAGGAATTTGGTACAGAATCTTGATTATATTAACATCTATCTGCTGTGTATGTAACTGCTGGTTTACATCATCTTAGCATGCTTTTTAACACCTCACTTGAATAAGCCTGGTATTGATGTGAAACTCTGCCACTGCTGAGTGGCTGAGCTGAGGTGGAGCAGTGAACAGAATCTCTGTGGGAAATGGCTCAGTGGCCTGTCAGGTGCATATCACAGGTCTCTTCACTATTTCAGCCTAGAAAGCTCTTTGTGTTTTAGAGTTTAAAAGCCTATTTCTTTACAAGTTAACTTTCTCAGGCATATTTACTAAAGGAGAAGACTACTACATTTCCAAACAGCTAACTTGTTTCATGTTTCCTGAATGACCCAAAATGATTTTTCAATTGTTAGCATGTATTTGTATTCTGGTCCAGATGATAACCATAGTTTTGTCTTTCATTGAAGAGCGTATACATTCTGTTCTGTTACAATGTATTTTTTGAATTTTTTAAAAAAATCAATAAATACTCATATGATGTTTCATTTGTAAATGTAAACAATGTTATTTGCTTATTTGAATGGTTTTCTTGAACTGCTTTAGCTGCAGGGGACGTGTCTTTAAAACACATTTATTTAACTTAGGTTCTTCTAAACTGTTTGTATATGATCTCAGCTATGTTCTACTGTAAGCCCTTAATATCAAGTTATTGGGACCAATGTATAGTTATGTAGTAAAAAATTGAATTTTAATTCTTTATGATTTATTATTCCAAAGACATTTGTAATTGATAAGCAGAAGCTCAGTGTTACTGAAGAACAGGTGTTTAGCTTGGATACTTTCAAAGGTCAGGCTTCAAATTACCTGTGATAATTAAACACAAATTCTTCAAGCAAGCCTTTACAAACTCAGAATAAAGCATTTTAGTGCTTGCTTCGTATTTATGAATGCTATCTACCCAGTTAATTGTTTTGCAGACTTTGCCTGGAAATGGTTTAAAGGAAAATTCAGCTTGGGTAAAATTGTTATTTTAAAGTGACTGTGGTATTTTGGCCATTGTTCTGTAACCAGACTAGGAAAGTTACAGTTATTTCTGCTGACCATTTAAGTGCAGTAATTATTCAGAGAATTTGTTTAAATGGAAACATTTAGAAAAGCTGTTTATACATGTATAACTTGAACCTCCAGTTTTTAGTGAAGCAAAACGTAAGCTGCAGGTAGTCCAGTGGGAAATTCCACTGTGAATTTCCACGAAGCAAAAATAAAAAAAAAATGTAAAACACCAGGACTGAGTGCCCACAATCAGTCCCAATACGTGGCTGTAGGCATATTTGGCTTCCTGCACTGGCAGGGCTTGGAGGTCTTAACTTTTCCCCTGTAGTGGCTCCATAACCAAACCTCACACAGGATATAGTTTCTATGTGTTCTCCTTTGATTGCAATGGTTACACAATTTTCTTTTCCCCTCCACATTTGTTTACTCGTTAACTGTTCCATTTTATACATGGATACTTAAATGTTTTACTGTGTGGCATTTCTAAATGTTTCTCCTTTCCCCAGTGGCACACGTTTCTGAATGGTTGCACGCACAGGAGAGGTCCTGCCGGATGCTCTAGAGTCAGGTTTACTTGTGGCTCATACATTCCAGTGCATGGGTTTGAATTGTTGGCAGGACTAGACTGAAATTAAACTTCTACACTTGTATTAGGGTTGACACTGAGCTCAAACATTTTCCTACAGCGGCCTTAAACAAAACAAAACACTTTGTGGAGGTTGGATTTGGAATCAGTGTAGGAGGGCTTGGATCTCACTACTGAGGTATGCATGTGAGGACAATTTCAGCAAAATTGCCTGATGTTCCAATTCTACCAATCCAAATAGTGGATTTTCAAGGAAAGACCTGTAGTTTTGGTGTGATCTGTACATAATTGATAATTTCTCTGAGCAGGTCAGATTTTTAAGAAGTGCCTAAATACCACTTCCAAAATTGACACAGACCCTATGGATGCTAATAGGAAGTCATTTAAAGCTCTAAAATCATCTGGAAATGTAGAAGCTGTTTGGGATTTTCATAAACACTTGTGCAGATTAGGTACCTAACCTCCACTTCACTTGCTAGTCAGGGCACCCTACATGCTGTTTTGCAAACTTGGGCTGTTCATTGGTTTTATGGAGGGAAGGGTTCTATGCACTGAATCTATTATACTGAAAATAGTTGTAGTTATAATGTTAGGTGCCAGAGAAGGTGTATTTTCAAAGCTTCCTGCAAATGAATGAATCAAAAGGTATGTTTTAGCAAGTCTCCAGATAAAGCCAAAGAGAGAAAGTGCAGCAAGTGCTAAAAACAAGAATGTAAATCCAGGTGATACCATTCTGTCCTTGAATGTGTTAGCTGTGGCAGTTTATGGCCACTGTCAGCTTGGGACTGGAATCCCAGAAAATGGGCTAATGCTGAAGAATACAAAAGACTCATCACTTGTTCAAAGTAGAAAACCCAAATAATACTTAAAGGAAACTTTTGAAATTACAGCATCAGGCTTCTTGGCATCATTAATGTAAAACAGATTTGAAAGCTATGTTCACAAAATGTTTTCAGATAAATGGTTCTTTGAAGATCCTATCTCCAAAAAATCAGGAAAAATTAGGATATTAAAAAATGAAGATGTTTGCAGGATTGTGTTAGAGAAGAATACTTTTGAAACAAGACTGTTAAAGACAGTCTTTATTTTCCCACATTTGAAGTCAAGACCCCCTATACTTCTATGAATGTAACTGTACATCTACCCTCTTCCCTCCCCACACCCCTAGAACCACTGGGAACTTCTTTCCCAGCAGGATTGACCAGACTGCAAATATTAGTGAAATATTAGTGAAATTATTCTAAAATAGCAGTATACAGTCAGGCCCAGAGTGAACTGTTGTCAGCTGATTTGCCTTAGTGTTAACACTCAAAGGGTAGTGGGAATTACTGAATTTATATTAAAAATATAATGATCACTTTAACTCCTTTCAAGTAGCTTGAGAGTGACTGTGCTGCCCTATATTGTCAATACCTGTTCCTGTAAAACAAGCAGTGGAGTTGGGCTTTTGTTTCCTGTCCTGGTGCCTGAGATCTTAGTTAGATGTATTATCATTGTTCCTGCTCATTGGTCAGATCAGTTTTTGTAAAATGATGTGTGGAATGATGTTGTGCTCTGTCTTCACCAGAAGTATTAAAGCCTGGCTTTTGCAGCAGGGTATTATCTCCTGTGTGCTTGTACTGTGCCGTGCTCAATGGCCAGTACAATAATCTCAACAGCAATGTTTGTCTCTTACCCTCAGGGAGTATAAACACCTTTAGAAATGGTTGACAAAGCCCTCATTATCTCAGTTTCTGTGTCTTCTGAAAGCTGTGGGGATTTTTTCTAATGGGAAGTTTGCACTTTCACCAATTACCAAACTATTGCCTGATGTTCCAATTACTATAGGCTTTTGTTGTGGGTTAACTCTGGTGGGCAGCTTAAGCCCCACACAGCTGCTCACTCTCTCCCCCCCGGTGAGATAAGGGAAAGAATCAGAAGGGTATGAGTGATAAAACTGAGGAGTTGAGATGAAGACAAAAGCTGTGTGTGCAAGGAAAGCAAAACAAGGAATTCATTCACCACTTCCTGTGGGCAGGCAGATGTTCGGTCACCTCCTGAAAGGAGGGCTCCGTCACGTGTGGCGGTGACTTGGGAGCACAAGTGCCATCATGCTGGATGTCCCTCTCCTCCTCTCCCCAGTTTTTATCACTGAGCAGGATGTGGGATATCCCTTTGTTCAGTTGGGGTCAGATGTCCTGGCTGTATCCCCTCCCTGCTCCTTGTGCACCCCCGGACTCCTCACTGATGGGATGGGGTGAGGAGCAGAAAAAGCCTTGGTGCTGTGCAAACCCTCCTCAGCAGCAGCTAAAGTGCCAGTATGTTATCAACAGTGGTCACAAATCCAAAACTTAGCACTGTACATGCTTTTATGAAGCAAACTAGTTCCATCCCAGAAAAAACCAGTGTAATCCACCCTTTATTCCATACTGTTGACACTGTGCTCAGGTCCCACATTATCCAATAGATTCTCCCTCATTAACCACCTCGTTTTTCCCATCCTGGAATATACATATGGAAATCGTCGCCTTAGTCTGTGGATCACCCCTTTAAAAGTCCACAAAGTGTCCATTTAGTCAGTTTAGTCCATGTGTATTCAATCTATTCACTCAGGACAGGAGAGGTGGTGTGATGCATGGAGTCCCTGGGCACCAAAGACAGCTCAGGTTGGGTCACTGCTGCACTTCCACGTCTTGTGAGGCTTGTCCTGCATTGGTTCAGATGGTTCCTGCTGTGCTAATTTCCATAGCATGCTACTCACATGCTGGCTTACAACAGTTTAAAGGTATTCCCATAGCAGTCTCCACCTCTGGTTCCTTTGGGCCTGATTATTGGGTTTAACAGGAAAACATAATAGGGTTTGCAGCAAACTTCTCCCTTTGCTCCTAGCCTGGCTAGCAACAAGGGTTTTCTGCTATAGTAATTCCCATGACATGCAACGCAGATCCTGGGTTACAACAATTTAAAGGTGTCTCCATTACAGTCTTCAGGCCTGATCCCTTTGGACCAGACCATAGGATTCAGCATTGCAATGAACTCCTTCCCTTGTCCCTCCTCCAGTTTGAGATTGCACTCAGGCCCACAGTCCACATGGGCAGTGTGGACTTGTCTGCAGACCATCATCCTTTGGGGATCTAGCTGCTCCAGAATGACAATATCCATAGGCCACTCTCCCTTCAGGGGAGTACCTGCTCTAGTATAGACCTCTCCATGGCCATGGATGTTTTTGGTTGTACCATCATGATTTTAGCCACAATCACAGTCCTGTGAAGTTGAGTTCCAGCCTGTCCAGCTCAGGAATGGGAGCAGTGCCCTGGCTGTCTGCCAGCCCATTCCCATTATCAGTATGATCCCAGGGAGAACAGAATAGGATGATAAGGAGAAAAGGGAACAGCAGAAGCAAAAAGCAGTCACTAGTGAGCACTCTTTACTAATCTACATCCAGGCAAGCACGGGGGCCTGACAACTACTAGCTAAACAGATATAAATTTGTTATAGCATACTCTGATCAAATCAATTGTTATCTCTAACCCCTCATGCCCCACACTGGCCAGAAGGGATTGTTACAGGTATACCCTGGTGGGCAGATCCATGCAGCTGCTCTTACTCCCCTTCAGTGGGATGTGGCAGAACAACCAGAAGGTAAAGGTGCAAAAACTCAAGGGTTGAGATATAGAGTGTTTAATAAGGAAAGCAAAAGCCACACATGCAAGTAAAGCAAAACAAATCATTCATTCATCACTTCCCCTGGGCAGACAGGTGTTCAGTCATCCCCAGGAGGGCAGGGCTCCATCACATGTAACAGTGACTTGTGAAGAGAAACACCATCACTCCCAACACCCCCCACCCTCCTTGTTTCCCCAGCTTTGTATGCTGAGCGTGATGCCATATGGTGTGGGATATCCCTTTGCTCAGCTGGGGTCCTGGCTGTGTCCCTTCCTGGCTTCTTACACATCCCCAGCCTTCTTGCTGGTGGGGTGGTGTGAGGAGCAGAAAAGCCCTTGTGTGAGCACAGCTCAGCAATAAGCATCTGTGTGTTACCCACACTTTTGGTCACAAAGCCAAAGCATAGCACTAAGCAAACTACTATGAAGCAAAGTAGCTCCATCCCAGTCAAAACTGGGTACAGCTTTTTATGCTTCAGTAACATCTTCACTACTGTGTGCCACAGGAAGAAGTCAGGAAATAGGAAAGCTCCTTTTATCCATGTGAACTTACAGACATTGTGCTTGGAAGAGGACTTAAACCATTTTGTCAGGTTATTTCCTACAAAACTTACTAATTCATTCAAGACAACTACTTTTTTGTTGTATTTAAAGGGAAAAAAGTTTTCTTTCAAGAATGACAGTAAGTCAGACAGGATTTTATTGACAATTTTAGGGAACATTTCTGATTTGCACAACTCCAGGCTACCTGATAATTGAGGGTCTTTACTTGGCTCTCAGAAACTTGCAGGTGTCCTGCTACTGAAAATCAACTTGACATCAAATGGCTGTGTTATGTAGGAAAGGACTTCTAGGTCTCCAAACCTTGATTTATACATGACTAGCCAAAGACAGAAAATATGTTGAGAATGTGAAGTAGAGGGAGAGATAAACCAGAACAAGATGATAGCAAGAATTGATCTTCAGAGAGAGCCTCATGTAAAAATCAAAGCACCTGGACTTCATTGCATTCTGGTTTATAGGTTTTCTTAATCGCCTAACATCTGAGGGAAGGTAGGCAGTACCACAGTTGATGGCAGTGACCCAAGGTAGAACTACAAGAAGTGGTTTTATAGTTTCCATTTATTTCAGAAATAATTCTGTGGACTACAGACCATCTAGTTCGTATAATCCTATTTTTGACCTTAAAGGAAGTCAGAATACCATTCTAGAAAAAAAGAAACATAAAAATCATTCTCATATGAGTTGCCATAAGGAAAGGTATGCAATATGGAAATGTAACATATTTGTTCACAGAACTTACTGCAGGAGGTAGTATTTGCTGCAGCAAGAGTGTTTCCAAATTGACTCATGAGTATGCAGAATTACGAAAACAAATGCAAATCTAGCACAAGCTAGCTGGGCCAGAATTCTATCTAAACTAGATTTCTTCTATTCTGGCCATTGTTACCTTTCCCCCTATTTCAAGCTCTTTATTCAAGCACTGCTGAAGTTTTGCTTTTCTTGTCTCCAGAAACAGCCAGGTGCCTCTTTTTTTGTTTCATTTTCTGAAAGGAAAGAAGGTAAACAGAGAATAACTGGCTACTGGTAGTGTGTGGGTCCTCAGGTGTGGTGTGGATATCACCTTGGTAACATTTTAGCTTTTCTGCTTGGCATCTTGAAAATAAGAGTTTGAAATCCTCCCACATATCTCTGCATGTAACTTGGTCTGTGGAAAAAATGTGAGTTATATTTTGATAGCCAATTTTAGAATTTAGGGGATTTATGTATGAGAAAGTTTAAAAGCTATCAGGATCTCTCAAAATACTGCAGCCAGCACAGAACACACCGGACTGCATTCTCTGCCAAAATCTTTCTCAGTAAATCCTAATGTGACTTGATAACTTAGCTACAGACCTTGGCTTGGAATAGAGCCCAAACTTTGAAAGACTGGAAGTTTCAGTTGGCAAAAATGTGAAGGTGCAGTGGTGAATTCATAGCAGACTAGGGCTTAGTTTTAATTATAGTAAGGGAATTCAGCTCTCAAGAAAAAAACCCCTTAAAAATAGAGGCAACAAGACAAGGTGAAGAAGGAGAAAGGAGACAAGGTAGTGTTTATTCCCCTCTCTGTGACTGAAGCTGAGGCTTTCAGAGGTTTATTTGGATATCTTCTTCAGTCTCATTCAAAACTGAAAGCACAATGGAGCAGGGAAATTTTTGGAAGTGAAATGGTTGTTTCTTGTTTTAATTCAAGAAGGGTGGTTCTTTATGCACTTTATGCATATTGCCCTATTTCTAGGTTAGTGCACAACATCAGGGTCTGTACCAGCATCAGATTTCTTAGCCAATTCAGGCAGCTGATTTTCTATTCACAGTTTCACAGTGATCCCGTTCTCCCTTCATTAACGCAGTGTTTGGGGCTTTCACACGTGGTTTGTAAACAGAGAATCATTAATGTTTGCTTCACTCTTCACTTCAGTGACAACCTTAGTCCTTAAAAAGAGTGCTCCTGAGAACTTATTTCCATTCATGCTGTTGCTAGAAAGTTATTTCAAACTCAGTCAACTTTGTCTTTCCAAACTAACCAAGTTCCTCTCTCATGTCATCAGTTGCTCAGGTTGTACCCAAGACACAGGCTCCTCCACTAATGCTCCATACCATGCTCATCCTCAGGGTATGTTATTAGCAAAACACACCCTCTCACCTCCCTCCTGCTTTTTAGGCCATATGATGAAAATAGGAGATCTCAGGATTGTCAGTTTTTTCATGTTTCCTTTGATGTGAATTATAAAATTAATTAAAGCTCTTCCCTCTGGAAACACAGTGTTTACCTGTCATATGTATGGCAGACAAGTTGTTTCTGCAAAAACCATGTCAGCTATAGTTTACATTATTTTGTAGGGCTCTGCACTGTGTGAATTTCTGAATACTTAATTTATTAATTTTTATAATGTTTTTATTACTTATTTGGGGGGTGGGTTGTATTAAGTGTTTAAACTCAGTGTAGTTAAGCTACTCTCTCCTATGTCAACAAAAAATATTTATCTTATTTACAGAATAGAGGAAGAGAACAGGATAGCCAGGTAGTTTTCAATGTAAGTGTGATTTTTTTTTTTAATAGCAAGTCCCATCTCCTGATTTCAGCTTTCCTATCAGACAAACAGCTCTCTTTGCACCTCTCAGTGTCAGCCATTGTAAACATATAGCTGTTCACTTTGCATGTGCTGCAAAGGGACACTGTATAAATACATACCTGGGTTAAGATTTAACAGATGTAAGGTGAGCAATAAGCACCTTACTGCACTGATTATCCTCTATGCTATGATGGCAGCTGATTTTCTCTTTTGTGAAACCAAACATCACATCCAGAGGTCGGACAGAGCTGTGTCTCCCTTGCTTGACTGAGCATAATATATGGCTCGACCTTCCACTTCTCATGAATCACTGAAACAGGAGCTCTGAGTTCAGAGGATGTCTAAATAGCAGGGAAAAAAAACCCTGTACAAGCTTCTTCAGCTCAGAATTACTTTGCATTTAGCAGATATTTTATATATTGTCTTTGGAAACCATATAAAATATTTTTTTCTCCTCTTATTTGTACTTTGCTGGTTTTTGTAGATGTCAAGTATCTGCCTTACTGCAGCCAGGAGCGTGAAATACTGCCGCAGTAACCTGTGACAATGCCTTTAGTCTGCTTGTTGTTGCCTATTTATGGTGCAGTAATGGTTTATTTTGTAGTCTAAACCCTAGGACTGTATTTTAATGAAGATTTAAGGCTATGATACAGCTGCTATTCAAACTGTGTGAGAGAGGCATGTTGGAATAGCTCAAGATTTACTGCTGAACTGTCAGTCTTTAAGCTACCAAGTGTCTTTACCCTTTGGTGCAGTAGCTACGGAGGAAACTGTACCCACTGCTGTGAGGCAGACACGGCGATTAATGAACCTAAGGCGCGCTAATCAAACATATGTTTTCTTGGCACAGTGATTGTGTTATATATCACATCCCAATGTACAGGCCTTTATCTTTCCTTAATGATCTAGCAAGGGGGCTTTTTAAAATGTGGGTGTTTTTCATGCTCTCCTTAGATTTGTTCCGCAGGGGGTGGCCGTTAAAAACATCTGACGGGCATGCAGTTAGCCAGCGCCCTGCTGAGATTAGTAAAATACTATATTTAGTAATCCCACTACATCAAGGAACTCCAGCATTGCAGGAAACAGTTTGATTCAATGCTTTTTTTCTGATTTTTTTAAAAATTTTTTTTAGTGTATGTCTTATTATTTCATCTGGGATAATTTTTTTTCCAACTTGGACTTGGTTTTTGTGTCTATTATTCAGCTTTTTAAAAAAGATTTGTTTAGATGATGGAATTTTTCCCTTTTTGTTTTTGGTTTTGTTTTTACTAAAAAAAAAAAATTAAAAAAAAGAGGAATTGTTATACAGGTAGTAAGAATGAAAAGTGATATTTGGAATCTCTCTCATACTGCTCTGTGTCTGAAGGAACTAATCTAATATTTGTTAAGAAACCTCTATGGATAATATATAATACAAGGATTCATGGTTTTAAGTACTACAATACTATGCAGTGAAAGCTCCTAAAATTGGCTTTGATGAAATGGTTGAAATGAGCAAGTATATTAAATTTATTTCTGTGCCTGAAGTATTTCTTCACCAATAAATAACCATGAAAGAGACTTGGAGCTCAAACAGGTTTGTTTCATTTTTTCTTTGATAGTTGACATGACTAACTGTAGGTGAACAATATAAAGTGGAAGATAAAAGACCCATATGAAAAAGAAAGCTTTTCACCAGGATGTCAAAGGAAGTAAACTGTTTCATGAGGCTGTCCAAATCAAAATTACTATTTTAACATCTGATTTCTGAGCCTATTCTGGTTTTCTTGTTGCTGTACATCCAAACCTATGTCAAATCTTGGAAACTATTCTGTAAACTCAGGACTAAATTGGGTGCTCTCCCGTTAAGGGGTAGATTTACAGGAATACCATCCTTTGTTCAAACAAAATAGTCCAGGCTTGTCAATCCAGAAGATTTGTGCATTGCTGAACATAATGGCACTTTATTACCTAGTTTATTTCTGTCTAGCATTCTAAGACTCCTGCTGATGCTTTGACTCAGAGTAGGTTTCAGTTTGGAAACTTGAACTCCAGTGTCACAGATGACTTCTTTCTTTTGGTAATTTGTAATTGTTTTAACTATTAAATGTTCCAGAAAGAAAATGTTTGTCCTGACAGAAGTTGTGTTTCAAACTGTGAACATCTAAGCAGCAGTGTGTGAAAAGAGTAGCCTTTATTTTTGCTCCCCTCAGACTCTTGTTAGTTAACTCATTTCTAAGAGTAGTTTGGGATATTATAGTCCAGCTTAATGATTAAGTAGTAGTACAACAGGTCTCTCACCCTCCTCAGCTGTGATTCAGCAAACCACAGCCCTTGTCCATGCAAAAGGATGGATGTTCAAATTCAGACATGCATGCTGAAGGCCAGCAGACTGTGCTGTTCTTGAAGTTAGGAGCATTGTATTTGCAGAATAATTTCTGCAGTTTAACTATGGCCATTATCTGAAATTGCATATTGATCCAGTTTTTAAAGCAGCTTATTGTGAGATAAATCCTGAAATATTTTTTACAGTTTCCATGAGAACCCTTGCAAGTAGGGAGGGGTATTATAGTAGATTGAAGAGACATCTTTATATAAATATGAGAGAAATGGGAAATTTCCTGCTTGTGAAACAGCATTATGATAAAGTACTCTAAAATGTAATTTCCTATACAGTTTTATGCAGTGCAGTTTACTTTCTCCTGTATAAAATAACATATAAAATTAAGAATTCTGGCTATGCTGTTCCCATTCATTTGTAACTTTGTAAACATTCATCTTATATCTTCCTTTATGTGTAGCTATAAATGCCCATCAGAATGTTTGCATCTCTTCAGTAATTCGAAATACTGAAAACAAGGGCCAAATTTCAGCATAAATTGTCATGTGGTTTCACAGCTTCACATAAATTTCCATATACACTTTCCAGTGAATGGTACCCATCCATACATACTCATACCATGCTGCTTGTTCCTGATTGAAGCAATCTGAGCAATCTGTGAAATGAATATACATTTGCGTGTCATGTAAATATGGAACAAGAAAACATGTAAATCCCTGGCACTGTGAAAAAATATACTTCTAGAATTTATTTCTGGATTTTGGTGTCCGGGATGCCCTTTGTGTGTTATGCACTGAGGTTTTGTGCCCTGCTGTGGAGTTTGGAGTTTGCTGTGTTTGGGATTCTTGAGCTGGCTATACATGATTTATCTCAGGTGTATGTAGTTACCCAGGAGAAAAACTGGCAGTGCTGTGTGCTTTTCCCAATAAATGAGCAGTCTCATTTAGAATTATTGCCAGGATCTTGTTGTGCTGACACCGCTTTGTGCTGTGTGGACAAATCTTAGAGGAGAATTACATGTAAATCACTCATAATAGTCTGAGGCTGGAGTCTTGTATTTTAGTCAGAAACTTGCACAACTCTTGCTAGAGATACCTATATTCTGGCCATTGTTTTCTAACCAGGTTCTAATTATTTCCCATTACATCTCTGCTTATATGCTATCTAAATAAAACATTCTGAATTTTAATGAGTGAAATTTCATTGCTGTTTAATCCTTAAATGCACTGAGCTAATCTGTGAATGTCTCTTCATTATAAAAAGTGAAGCCGGGAAATTAGGTCCTGGACATAAAGAGTAATTATTTTCATAACTCTTTTGTTTTTACCTCCATAATGTATGGAAAGACAAAATGACCAATTGTGGTTAGGCCAGAGGCCTTTATGATGGCTTAGAGTCCCAGCACTGCCAGTCAGTCCGGTCCAGCTTGGATGAGTCATTTAAAGTCTGTCCACGAAGTGTCCTTACCTGCCTAGCAGAGGTATGGTGAGATGGGCTGTAGTTAGGCACTCCTGACTCTTCAAGGCACAGAGGAACTTAGAAACTTATTATTTTTGTTGTCTTGAATCTCAATAATGGCTTCATAATCACCATCAGAGCATTTGGCCAGCCTTCAGTCAACACTCCTTGATCACAGATACTGGCTCAGGTATTTGCTGTGCTCTGCCTTAAAGGATATGATATCCTTTAAAGAGGATGTTCATATTCTTCCCACACTTAGTAATAATAGCATGGACATAGAAACTGAAATATTTGCAACATTCTGCTGGCCAAAACCCAAGTGTCTGCTGCTATTTGGGCTATTTGATAATTATTTGGCTACTATTATTTCTTTCTGGGTGCCTTATTTGAACATTCTGCTCTAATAGGTAAATAAAAAAGCCCCAAATTTTGGCTCGTAGATCAAACTTGAAGGGGAAAGGAATAATGTAGTTTGAGAATGTAGCAACTGGACTGATAAATAACAAAACAGGATTACTGGAAAATTGCACATACTCATGCCAAATGTAGAAGTCTGAATGTTTCTTCTGACTGCACAAATCTGTAGACTAGAGAGATTTGATGAAAGGACAAAATCTTATTTGTTCCCATTTATAGTCCAGTCTTTTGTGTTTTATATCACTATTCATATCATTAATATAGAAAATGTTTATTTTGGTTCAGCTGGAGAGCTTCAACAGAGCAAAAGATAATTAAAAAACTGTTGTCTGAGAAATTACAAAATAATGGCTTCAATACATTGAGATGAGGCCAAAAGTGCATTATGAAATCCTTTGGGAAAGTTAAGCCTATAGAGATACCAAAATTCTGAATTTATTGCCATTTCAGTGTGGGATTCTAAAGGGGATGTGAGTCAAACCTGCTATTGCAGATAGCAGTGTCATGAAACACTAATAGATTTTTCCTCTGGCTATCTCCTGTTCTTTCAGTTTGTTAGTCATTCTTTATTCCAGTGGACAATAGTGAACTGTATACTCGTATTATTCCGACAAAAACTTAACTGACAAACATGCTGTACAGTTCAGAAAGTGCCATTTTCCCATTTCTACATATGTGCTTTCCTTGGTCACCAGATTTTTCCCCTTTTGTGATGTCCTGTTGGCAGCACAGAACCATCCTCTTGATCTTCGCTGCCCCTTTCTCAAATTGCATTCCCACAACACACACTCAGCAGAAAATCTACTGTGCAACTAGTTGTGGAAGCTTGATAAGCCTTTGTCATAACAGTAGTCCCTGACATTTAAAGGACTTCAGTTTATATTTGTCAGCCAAATTTCATACCTTCATACCTCTTTCAATTAATCAAAGTTAAACCATTGTATATGTGAAGGGGCCTCTTGTGGTTTCTAAGTAAGTAGTATGGCTTTTCTGGCAGAGAGCCACAAGCAATTTAGTAGGCACATACTGTGGGGGTTGAGAGGAAGAGAGACAGGAATAATCCAGAAAGCTTTAAGAAGGGCTGAATGAAATCAGTATTTCTATACATGGTACAAGACTTTCTCATTCTATATCTTACTTTTGGCCACAGCAAAACTGTTTTGGTGTGTTGTCAGTAAAGTAATTCTGAAACATAGCACCAACTTGGCTTTCCTTTCACTCAACCAGTTTTGCACTGCTTTTACTTCAGTTGAAGTATTCCCAGTTTGCACCTGTGGCAGAGAAGAGTTAGGCACAAGGGGTTTAATACACGGTTTACAATAGTCATATTGTCACTAAACTGTTTCCACAGGAATGAACCTCATGTAGTTCCTAGTTGTGTTCAGAAACAACAAGATTTATTTTGTAGCCTAAAAGTCAGGATGAGGCTTTACCGTGTACCTTTTGCCTGAGAGCTATACAGCTGTAAATAGATACTAACATAAAAGGTCTGTCTCCAGCAGAGCTGATCTCTCTTTCCAGTTCTGACAGGGGTCACATAGTCAATGTAAATTACCACCATAAACTAAATTCCACCTCTCCTGTAGAACAAAGTGCTTGATCTGCCTGTCTAGAAGTCAGGAGCTATGCAGAGAACTGTAATATTTCAACAGTTCAGCATGAGTGGCAACCTGTTCTTAATAATGAAACACTAGCAACATTTAATTTCATTTTGTTTCACCATGTTAAAATCCATCCTTTCTTTAGGGGATTTAAAACCATCTGAAGGGAACCTGAAGACAAAGAGAATAATTCAAGTAGAAGCACTATCATTCTTTCTATTTCATGCAAGTTCAGGTTCAGCATGCACATCTTGATGCCCACCGGGAATGAGTTACATTTAGAAAAGGATAGTCTAGACACCTCAAGAAGAATGTGACATCTCCATTTTATCTGTAATTTTGATTTAATTTATATATGTATCAGAACAGTAATGTTAAAAGTGTTAGTGGATTTCGTTAGAAATTAAATTAAAATAGAAAAATTTAAACTATTATTGGCAAGTTTTTTGAGGTTGTAATGATTTACTTGGGTGTTTTATGACTAAGCTACAGTATGCTGTTAAGAATGACGTGTAGGTTGGAAACTTTAACTTGAAGCTAGATTCTTATATAGATACAACATCTTGAATTCAGTCTGAAAGATGTCAGAATCTGAAGAACTCAGCACTTCAAAAATTATGCAAGAGGCATATAATGGAAAATTGGGCCCCAGTTCAACATGTGACTATCTAGACTATTTTACACACTCCTTTTTTGATACTAAAGATGAATTCAATGTAAATGTCTGGAATTCTTCTTACAAGCTTGTTGAAAAGGGACAGTATTTTAGCATGACTCCCTTGTGCAAACCTGGTGTTTAGCAGATTACGTATGTTATTCTGTTATAGGTACACTACAGTGATAGACAAAATGGCAAAGAGTGTTTGACCTGTTTGACACTGTCTCCTGTGCAGATGACTTTCCAAGGTATCGGAAGCTCCATTGAAGCCAGCCATGACCAGGTATAATACCTTCACCCCACACTCTTGTAATTTTATTAATATCTGGTAAGGCCAGAATGTCAGCGTTAGTAAATTTAAAATTTCGACACATCTTGTGCTTTTCTTATGGCATGTTCTTGTCATAGGGATTTGCCTTTCTTGCCCTACTAAAATCCTGATTAGATCCAAAGAGTGAAATGAAAAGGAGACAAAACTATATTGCGTTTTACATATTTTTAAGATATATTAGGAAAGCCTGAAGAGCTTGCTTTGGTTTTAAAGTTAGATGTAAGGTTTCTGCAAAGGTTTTATTTGCTTTTATGTGTGTATCGGGTCTTGTCTATCCTATTTTTGTTAGAAGATTATGACTAGTTGGAAAAGCAGAGAGATGAAGCCATCATCTCTACCCATCATCTATCACAAGAAACTGGCATTTGAGAAGGGAAAGGCATTTTTAATCAGACTGTGTAAAACTTCCATTTTGTTTGGCTGTTACTAAAACATTTAATTCAAGCTTCTGGCAAAAAGCCTGAAGGGAAAAAAAGGCTCAATGTTAATAATTTATCACCCTGTTGCTTCAGATGGGAACTGAGGGGGACTTCCATTCTTGTTGACTTGTCCTCCAACACTTGTACATATAAAAGCAAGACAAGACTTTGATACTCTGCAAGTATTAAAAGCAAAAAGGAAACAAGCAGAGGAAAACATTAAACCAAACCTTGCACCTTTCATACCTTCAGTAGATTAGAAAAATTGCCATGTTTACTTGCCTTTGCAGATTATCTTTAAATCATACTGTGTTCCCAGTATTTGCTGTACATTTTTCAGACTCTATGCAAGATTCTCGAAGAAAAAAAAAGAAAAGCTGCCTTAAGAATTAGCAGAATTAGTTACTTTTGGGGAAAGGTTTTGGACACCCTTAGCCATGTTTTTGTTTGGTGGGTTTTTTATTGAAAGTTCCTAAGTTAGCTGTTAACATAAACTAAGCCCATTAGTTATTTACATGGTAACATGAGGATACTTCCTGCCCTTAAGTGTTTGGTGTTTTACAGTAATGGAGAGCTGTGGTAAGTCAGACCATACTTTGACATTCAATTCTCATTTCATCCAGCAACTTGTTTATGCTGCTCTAAAGCTGCTCCATCTTTCTTTCCATAAGGATAGGTTTTTAAAATATCGTTATAACACAAGTATGATATTTAGACATTTCAATGAATTTAAGGTGGTCCCTGTCAATTTGGTAACAACTACATTCTGGGCTACCAGCCAGCTTGGCCTTTGTCTTAGCATTTATTTAGGCTAGAGTATGATATGTAAACAGAAAAAAGACTCTGTAAGCAAAAAGCACATTTAAGGCATCTGAATAATTATATATTTAAGACCTCTAAATGAAAATGTTGTATGGAGCCTGCAAAGTCAAGCACCCAGAAATTAGGAAATTCCAGGTAATGTGCAGCATTAGTTTCATCCCAAATGTACCCATTCCGTGCTCCAAATTGGATATTCTTCTGAGAAATTTGTGTAAAATCACATAGATAAAGATTGTATCATAGCACATTCACAACTAGGTAGAATTAAATTTACTTGGGCCATTATGTAGCTGGAATTTCCTCATCTTGTTTCAATTTGAAGTTTAAAAACTGTTCATAATTGGTTTTAGTTACGTAATTTTCCACAGGGTTCTTAAAATGGAAAGATAAATGTTTTGTTATTGCACGATGGGGTGGTTGTTGTGTTACTGAACCCACATCACTTGTGCAAAGATTTCATCTGAGCCAAGAGCAAAAGAAAATAATAATCTGAGAGCCAAATGCCAACCAGTGTCTCACAAAATAGATTCACTCACTGGACAGTATGCACAAATTTCTGCTCATGCCTTTCTTAAGTGTCAAAGGAATTTCATTTTCTGGGGAAGAGGGGTACTGTTGAGGGGTTGTGTTTGATAAAGGGGTAGCAGGACTAAATTAAAGGATCATTTTCCATCACCTGAATAAAAAGAGAAAAATTATTCATTAGCAATTCAAGGCACTGGAATTAATAAATTAATGACAAAATTAGGGCAATTAATGGACTAACTAAAAGAAAATTTCCCTTTTCTCTGTTGTTCCTATTTGCTTGGTATGTTTTTCCTTGTTTCCTACAATTTTAGTCACAGTAGGTTGATTTGATGGCTATTATTCTTTAAAAATAGGAGACAGAAATGCTGCACCTTTGTCAAACCGAACTTCATTTTAAAGTGTCAAATTAAATAAGTGCAAGATAACAGTGTGCTATAAACCTTGACTTTTAGAAATTCTTCTTTAACTTTTGTAATCTGCTACTTTTAAATCATGTCTGTAGTATTTTATGGCTATTTGGGTGGGCTGATCACTTGGAAGCCTGTGATTTCAGTAGAGGGATGATGGTTTCTGCCTCAGTAGTGAGACCTGGCATAGTTTGACATCAGGAACTGTCGGTTCTGTGCTTATGAAGATAATTTTTTCTCACATTCGTTCTAAAATATTGATTCTATAATTTCTAGAGGTTTTTAATGGAACACTTTAGGAATGAGATTCTGGAATATTTTGGTGGAAAAGGGGTGAAAAGTGTTGTGTGAGAGTATCCAATAAAAAAGCTTTATACAGGTTAGTCACTATATTGTGGCGGAAGAACCATGATACTCTGACAGCTGATAAAAAAAAAAGAAATGAAAAAAAAAAGAAAACTATGTTGCCAATGGCATCTCCAGCACTATAGAATACCTTTTAGATTGGACTTGTCTTTTGTAATGTGTCTCGCTACTCATATCCAGTGGGAGATTTGTTACCCAGCAGATACCAAAGTGGTTACAATCCTACGTAAGTACATTATCTGGCTGTTTCAAATATGTCAAGACTTGACACTGCAGTTTTTCAAGTCTCTTGCTCTTTTCCTGTACTCTGTAGGGAGTTTTCATTCTTTAGATTGGTTTAGCTTGTGATTTTAATGAGTTCAAATATTTTCCCCACATACTTCATCTGAGCAATTTCAGATTAATATAAACATATCATACTGGTAGACTAATTAGTGTGTACTTCAAATGTCTGATTGACAAGGCATATCTCATTTGGTCATGAAGCAGTATTGTGGAAGCAATTGCTGATCTTTCATTTTTATTTTGACAAAAATAAAAGATGGAAAACATTCCTAAAGCACCACTACAGTCTATCCTGCCACATGTTTTGCTAGGTTTTGTATTCAGGTATGCCAACCTCTTTTATAAAAATTTAATTGGGTTCATATTTTTTGTTTCCTGAATGATTTCTTTATATTTTTTCTGTTTCCCGTTACCCGACTATAACTTTAAAATTCTCTTTCCTTAACTGTAACTATTCTTTAGAGGTATTTTTTCAGTAAAATTTAGTTACAAGTAGCTATTACTTAAAATGGTCACCACTTTCTATTGATTTTCTCAATAAAAGTGGAGTTTTTCCTTAATGGTAGTAAAACCTGGCATTTTTTTACACTGCTGTGGGACTGGTGACAACCTATTTTCAGGGCTTATGATGAACTTCAGGCATATATTGTAAAGCTGGGGAATTAATTGAAAGTCAAAGTAACAGAAAGGAAGTCCAGAGAGTTTTTTATTTGTGTCACTGAGAAAATTCAAGATATGAAAAGTAGGAGACAGAAAAGGGGAAAAAACCCATAGATAGGAGGCTATATAAGGAAAAATAGTTGGAATGAAGCAGAAAACTAAGAAAGTGCAGGGAAATAGAGCAGTGAATGTCTGAAGGCCACAGAAGAGTGATAAAGAGAGAAAGTTAAAGCTAAGCAGAAGGGGTGATCAAAAACCCCACCAAAAAAAGACATCTGCACTGCTACATCTCAAAGTACTGAAACCTGAATTTCTTGTTACTGCTACAAATAAATATCTTCCAGTTTTAGTGAACTGTGACACATGAAGTGTTCTTTGAATTCTTGAGTGCAGGCACACTAAGAACTGTAAGTTAGAAGTTTAATGCTAGCAATTGTAGGAAATTGGGATTTATGTTTTCCCCGGAGGACTCTAGTCAATACCTGAAAGTTGTTATAGGTGCACTCAACAAATATTACTGGATTCACGGTAGTGGTAGCTAGGTTAAATTTGATGCCCTATGTCAAACAAGACAGCCTGTGACATATTCTCAATCCTAGAAGTGTCATACTTCTGTTATGCCTTGAACAAGCCAATGTCAAACTAAGCTTCCATGTTTACATGTATACTTTAGAAACTTGCAATGTTTCCATCTTCAGTGGCTTAATAATAATTGTTTTTCTGGATGTTACTGCTCTGAGTGACTGAGTGCTTTGGGATATCACACTGCTGTGGTTGTCATAGCTGTGAAAGAATAAACATCTTGGCTGCATTATTAAGGCTTACTGAACAGCAGGCAAATTGAAAGTATGAACATTCATTTAAAAATGAAATTATTTAGAAGTCAGTGCTAGTGATGAGAAAGAGCAGCTTGGGCCCATTTTGAGATTTAGCATGCTTGCCATGGAGTACTCTGCCTGAACAAGCAAATTTTTAACTCCAAGTAACTTAATGTTCATTGAGAAGTGACCACTTCTCTACTTGAATTTCAGGATGCAGATCAAAGAGCAGTCCATTGGCTTAAAGTCTCATTGCTTTAATGCTTTTTGATGATTTTGGAGGTTTTAACCATATGCATGTTTTTTGGAGCTGGCAATACTGTTGATCTGTTTATTACTGAATTCAGCTGCTTAGTTCACCTAATTGTACTGTTAAACTGATATCAATGAACATCTTATGCCTATATTTTTATTCCTTGCTTTCTTAATGTTATCCATTATATTTATGTTGTATATTAGACTGCAGTTTTAGAATTCTTCTGCACTTTGCAATGCACAGAATATAATTTTGCAGGAAGATACCAAATGTTTAATGTTATAGTTAATCTACCACTAATTACACTTTTATTTTCAAGTATAAAAATAGCTGTAAAGAGAATGAGCAGGGGCAGAAATTGCAGAAGTGGAAGAGCTGCTGATAGATTTTATCAGAAAGCCCAACATGGAGAGGATGTACTGAAAGGAAGATGCCACACTCAGCAGTTTCACAAATCACTGATGGAAAGCTCGGCAGACAGTGCTGAGCAAACTGAAATGTGCTCTGCATCAAACCATCAGCACTGGCCTGAAAGCAGGCACTTCTGGTCAGGGTTAACAGAGACTGGGGATGCCCTGGTATGAGCAGCTCCTGATGGCATTTGAATACAGGATGGGCAGGAATAGTTCTCAAGGTAAAATAGAGAGGGATGACAGGCTCAAGGGAAGGTGCTTGGAGCATTAAGTTTTGAAACAACTTTACACTATAGCAGCAAATGCATCAGACATTTGAAGCTCCACATCTCTGTTTTGGTACGAGAATTGCTTGTAGAGCACGCTCAGGAAGCAGCATCTAGTAGGGAATTTACAAAAGCCAAAATAACTAAATAACTGAGTATGCAGAGGATAAGAATTAGTCCAGTGATGTAACTAGAAAAGATAAATGGCGTTGTTTTTTTTTAAGATCCCTTTCCAGGTCAGAAAACCAGATGATTTACTGGACACTACATTAATTACCAATTTAATTTTTTTGTGTTTGTTTGTTTTGGTTTGTTGTTTTGATTTTTTTTTTTGGTAACAAGAATTTAGTATTTTCTAGATGTTGAGATTTACTTCACAGTAGGTTTTTATGTCCTGGACATGGTCAAAAAATGAAAAAAAATGTCAAGGTTTTCTTTAAAAAATACATGTATCCTTTTTTTTTTTTTTTTTTTTTTTTTTTTTTTTTTTTTTTTTTTTTGTATTTTTTCCCCTTAGGTAAAAGTTATATGCTTCATTTGCCAGCTTATTTCTACTTTACTTATTGTAAATGCAGTTATCATTGCTTCAGGGTGGCTTCTTCAATAAAATGATAAAACTTCAGTTTTAATAAAAAAAAATTCTATCAGTTTTCCCAAAGTTTGGCAATTCCATTACAGCCCCTTCAGCATCAGGACTTCTACCTGATCTTAGGAAAACATTTCACACAACCAGGTCTCCTTCTCGTTCAAGGGGAGGGTGTCAGCATGACCACAGCTGGGTGCCCAATGCTCCCAAAGAGCCAGTTCATGTAGGACAGAAATTTAAACTACTTTTGATATATAGCAGCACATTTTGCTTTTCTCCACTTCTTTTAGGTTGATGCTGCAGCAAGGAGTCATCCCATCAGGTTTTAGTTAGGCTCACTGGATTGTTGTCTGCTATTTGATATTTTTCCTCATCTGTTGTGCTCCCCACGACTGTGTGTGGAAGTACTGGTACATTCTCTCCGTATTCTTCATCTTCTGTTTCGCATTATGTCAGTCTGGATGTACGTGACAGAACATTTGCTTTTCCCTGGCAGCTGCTAAAGTTTTCCTTGATGAGCCCAAGATCAAATGCTTGTATTTGTTCAGGAAGTGTAATCTTTAATTTTCAAAAAGTGGGTTACTAATTAACTGCTGAATGGGAAAAAAATGCAAACCAAGGCAAGCCTATCTCCTTGCCAGACTCTTTCAGTCCTCTCATTCAGGGCTTCCTGAGCAGATTCCCAATATGACTGCTTCTTGCTGAAGATGCATAATAGGATTTTTCAGTGCTCTGTGTATGCGTGTTTGTTTACACAGCAATGTCAGCAGGGTATGAAATGCTTCTGTTGCAGTCTCTGCCTATCTTACATGCTTGGCATGTAACTCATAACTAATGACAAACAAAGACCATGTATATTTTTGGGACTGTCTTCATCTGTTGGAAAAAGAGAAAAAAAAAGATGAAATATCCTCCTGACTGCTATTGGTGAGGTTTCACAAGAGTGGAAAGGTTCACAGGATCGCACAATAGTTGAGGTGGGAAGGGACCTCTGGAAATCACCTGGTCCAAGGACCCTGCACAAGCAAGGCCACCTAGAACACCTCCCCAGGCTGTGTTGAGGCAGCTTTTGAGTATCTTCAAGGTGACACACTCTGCCTTGGTTGTTTTTTCCCATTTACTTCATCTCCAGTCCTGGCTGCTTCCTAAACTACTGACCTAGGTGTAAACAAGCTCATTGAGTTGAACTGATCCACTGGGTCTTAGATGAATGCCCGTGCTGAAATAAGGGAGACATCAGGACTGCCCACCGGAGAGGAGAGGAGAGGAGAGGAGAGGAGAGGAGAGGAGAGGAGAGGAGAGGAGAGGAGAGGAGAGGAGAGGAGAGGAGAGGAGAGGAGAGGAGAGGAGAGGAGAGGAGAGCCATCCCTTTCCACAGCAGCAAGCTGTTGGCTCAGCTTACTCACCTTGTAAAATTATGTTTAAAGGGGATGAAGCAAAAATTAACTGTATGGAGAAGTTCATTTCTTGTAGAAATGTTTGCCTTCTTTAGTACCCTTAAAGCTGTTCACTGTGCAGTAGCATAGCCTGGCACAAATAGGAAATCAGGAATGGCATGTGGAGGGAGGAAGAGCAGGGCTGTAGCAGCCCTGACCTGCAGAACTTTTGCTGTTTTGAAACTGCACCCTTAGTAGTTACTTGCATTAAAATACCTTAGCAAGCTTTCAGTGCAGTGTAACATGTGGAAGTGGCAAGAAAGGCATTAACAACATACAATGAGCCAACCTTCCATGGACCACAAGCCAGCTGTTTGCTATCCTAACTCTGCAATCTGTTTCTGGTTTGGTTGTTTTGCTGTTACTTTAGGCTCAGTTGGACAATGGTGGAATGTAAAAATCTTGAATTTTCTTGCTGCTGTGTCTGTTAGGAAAGGGAAGAAGCTTAAAAGGGAAAGGTATTGAAGAAGTTCGGAAAAGCTAAAAATGTCAGTTTACTGCCTTGTCACGCTTCAGCAGGAGATTCAGCCCACTTGTATTATAAAGAAATTGAACAGATTTTTCCCTGTCAGGGAAAAACACGGGGAACACAACAGAGGTAGGTTCTTCTCCTACTCAACAGCTAAAAATGGATAGGCATACACCTACTGGACGAAAGATAGTAACAGAGATAGAGGCAAAAATCAAATGGAAGGAGACCCACCCCCAAGTAGCTTGTCTTGCAGCTGGGATTGACAAAAATCTAGGTTTTTTTCATTTAAACTCCTGACAGGCAGCCTTTTAATTTTAATAATTTTGTCCATTTTAATTTCTAGGACCAGTAAAACCTTTCAAAGTTATGAATTAAAACTAACACTCAGTCAAAGCCCAGCTTTTGCAGGCACCTCTATTTTAGACAAAGAAAGACATTAGCAATATATATGCTGAACTTTGTTGCCCACCCAGTGCTAGCTAGAGTTGTTCTGTGGCATTTTCCATACACTGCTCAAAGTAATTCTATGTCTGTTTGGTGATTTGTGTTTAATCACTTGTCATTCACTGAAGTTGCTTAACACCCTAATTATATAATTGGCATTTCAAGTTACATTTCCTTAACCATTCTACAAGACAAAATAATGATTTGCATATGTGGCATCTGAAAAACTGTGCTTTGGCCAAAATTCTGTTTGCCACCTAATTTTCTACTTTTCTTGAAATAATGTCCCACGGCTGGCATTATGCATGCATCTAGCACAAATGAAATTTCATAGTTTTTGGTTTGCACAATCGTCATACAACCCCTTGATCTACACAGTGCAAGCAGAAACTAAATTTGATGTCCTACACCCCTTAGTTTCAAGGATTCATTTCAAGAAGCCAGAATCTCGTAATAAATGCTCTGACAATAGACTTAAGGGGAAATAAATGAGGTCAGGACTCATAGGTAATTAGTAATTAGTAACAGGTAATTTTGTAAGTATGAGCATGAGAAAGTTGTGGAGCAAGGCTGAGGAGCACTATGATTAAACTCTATTCCTAGACATCCCTGCTTTCTTCCTTGAGGTTTTTTTTAAATACCTCATCAAGAAAGAGCTGAAGACTGGCTTGATGACTAATGGTTTACCTGAGAAAATGACCTCACTTCTCTTTTTTATGTGCTTGTCATTGATGCCCTGATGGAAAATGTCAGACATCTCAAAGGAAAAAGGTGTTTATACTCTTTCCTATAGCCCGTTTAACATAAATCCATGTCCCTCTGTCTGCTTCCAAACTCATTACCTGTGCAGGTTTTTTTATGTAGTCACTCTGGTTTTCTAAGATCATTGAGTCAAAACATCCCACTGTTTGAGACAGGAAGGAGTCACCAACCAACCTTCTCTTCAAAGCATCAAATGTGCAATGTCCTTACTTGATACAGGAGTTTCTGTATCCCCAGAAGCTCTGTATGTACTTGTGCCCTCCATTTCCTAGCCCTTACAGACTGCCTTTGTTTCAATGCTAATGCCTCATTCCAGCAAGATCCTTCACATATGCTGAATGTAAGAGTGCTTCCAAGTAATTCGCTCTCTCAAGGATCCAGGACTTGAGATAATAAACACTAGAATGGAGGTATCAAGCAAAACCAAAGCAGTGAACTCTTAAGTTAAACTTTAAATTTTATCAATATTTCTTCATATTCATTCTTTCTCTTTCCCATCATAAGAGAGACTGTGAGACCTAGTTTTCCACAGATCCTTACGGCTGTACAAATAATTGATTTTACAGTCCAAAATCTCTTCTCTCATCCTTTATCCCTTCAAAAAAACCCCACCAGTTCAAATTGGTCCAAAATAAAGAAAAAAATGCTTCTAGCCAAAAAAAATAATTAATTTTGTGCTTGGGCATTTGTAGTGAAACTAAGAAAATGGCTGAGATTTACAAAACTGGTGGGAAAGATGATGAACTATTTTACCAATAAGCTCAAGGGTTCACACTCTCACGCAAGATGCAGAAGATGTAAGTTTTGTTCTGTGCTTGTCCCCACAGGACCATGAACCCTCTTTAGGAACCCTTCTTATGCAACAGAGTCACAGCTGGGCAGCCCCAGGAGCACAAAGTGGTAACCACAGAGCAATCCTGTTTTTGGCTCAATGAACAGTTTGCTCAATAGAGCTGCATGAGCAGAAAAGTTTGGTGGAATTCTTATTTGATATTAAACCCTTTGGTCTGAATAATGAAAAGAAGAATTCTTATCCTCCTGGGAGTTAAAGAGACTTAAGTTATGATTTTTCACAGTCCAGTATTGACCATCAAGTTAATACTGGACTTGATGGTCAATACTTCTTCCTCTTCAGTTTTCACCACAAGTGCACAAAGCTAAAGAAACTATAGCAGACAACTTCTAATTTCTAACGGTATTTACAGTTTAAAATGCAGAATATCCATCCTGAGTCTGGGAGCAGATTTGGCCAAAGGAAGACTGCTCCTTCCATGTATTTCCAATGTTTCCTGGAGGAATATGCTTGCTCTGCTCCACAGCCAGCCCCATGCCTGCCTCGGGTAGGTATCCAGCTGGTGGCGGCATTGTTCAAACCTCCAACCATGTGCTCCTCTTGGTGGAAGTTGCCACATGGACCCGGAGCTGAGACTGCCAGGTCAGGCTACAAAGGCAGTTTAAGGCAGTAGGACATGTTCAGATGAAGGTGCTGTGTCCCCCAGGAGTACCTGGAAAGTCTTTGTCTTCTTCTCTTGAGTATTTCTTCTAAGCGTAACCTGCAGACAAAACAAGACCTTTCTTTCCTCAGCATTCAGCTCTTCAGCTGAATGTAAAAGAGTTTTACATTTGTTTCACGATATTTAAACTTGGTTGCATGGCATGGATTCATAAAGGACATTTTGGCAGCTGCTGTTACTGAACCTCTTGTATTGGCTGTAGATAAAGTAAGGCAAGTGCCAAAGCCTCAAGTCTCTTATGCTGATAGCAGTGGAGCTCTGAGCAGTGCCTGTACCCACCATGTCTCAGCCACTTAGATAAAAATAACACCTTTTGCTGATACTGGTTACAAGGCTTATCCCAGTAATGGAAATTTTTAGATGGTTTGTGAGGTCACAGAACGCCTGTTTAGACATTTCTTCGAAACATTGGGCTGTTCAGCAAGTCAGTCTTATTTCATACTCCCTCCTAAATGTTTCCTGCTTCAACATTGTTTTGAATACTTGGGGTAGTATTTTCTAGCACAGCATGCTGAAATTATGAATTGAGGATATTTTTATGTTGTCATGTTTGATTCAATACTCCATTGTCATTTATGTGAAGTGGTATAATAATACACTATCAGTCGTTTAGTGGGGAGCTGGGCATACATGAACCTTTGTGCCTCTGACTGGGGCTTCCCAGGGTGCCTCAGTTCATCAGTGCAGACAATGCTGAAGAACCTGGGGCTTGACTTTGGAATGCCACAAAACAGGATCATTCTTCCAAATTAAATAAAAAGTAAAGGTTCCGTGTATAGAACTTTTTTTTTTCAGTCATCATGTGTCTGTCCATACTTGTGAGAAAAATAATAGGAAAAAAAAAAGGGCAAAGGAATGTTTGCCATAATTTTATAAGCTGCAAAATAATTAAGCAAGAAGATGTGAGTTTGAGAGGGAGTTAAGGAAATTAAAAGGAAGTATCAAACACTGGCTTGATCCAGAAGTGCTTAAGATCCCATTTGCCCTTACAGAATGAAAATACTAGTGAGGAAGTCTGACATGCTGGCAAAGACACAATTTAGACATGTCAAACTACTTTAAGATAATTTGAAAGTTTCTTGGCCCTCATTTAAATAAACTGGATCTTGAGTTTTTTGGAACTCTCCAGATAAGTAACACTTAAAACCCTTTTGATCAAATACCCTTTCTCAGGCAATAACATGTTCTTAATTTAGAGGCCAGTTCAAAAGACTGCTTGTTACCTTCATTTAACAAAGGTTCAAGTGCTGCAGTTTTCTGATCCTTTTAAAAAAAGGTAAACAAGGGGAGTTTGCACAATAAAAGTTCTTTTTTTATTCTCAAATTAATTATTTTGAAATATCTCACAGATTACATCAGTTTCTTCCTTGCATTCATGTTGCAAGATGGCGAGTATTGTATATTGTTAGTGATGCATTAAATTAGTTGTTTACATTATAAAATCTAAACATATTAGAATCTTTTGTGTTTGTCTTCAAAGATTCCTATTCTAATAAAGCTTTCTGAAACAAGTAAGGTTGTCTTTTTTGTTTAGTTTATGCATCAGTGGAGAACCTAAAGATTTGTAGCCTCTAGCCATCCCTGTCTGTGTTTAGTAGAGTGTAAGGAAATTGTGTTTTGGACAATATATATTATCTTTTCGTATAAAAGGGAAAGTTATACTTTTAAATAAATAATTTTGCATTTAGAAAAGGTAACACCTGAGACAAATGTGAATGGAAAGAGTCAAAGTTGGTAGTCTTCTCTCAAAGAATTTGTTTTGCTGCAACTTTTAATTGGAATAAAAGAAGTATGTATATAGTCCTGAAAAATAAAGATCTTGGCTGAATCTTCCCTATTTTTGATGGCTTTTTTCACTCTTCGGGTCAAAATGTTTCTGGGTGTTAAGTGATACAAGACCAACATTCAGCAAAGAACAATATTTGGGATTTTAAAGAAACTTTGCTGTTTGGACTCTCAGTTTTGCTCTATGACAAATGTTTTAACAGAGTTGTAATGAAATATGAAAAAGAAAATCAAAAGCTGATAGCTTTTAATGGCTGGAGCTGCTCGGTGAAAGCAACTTCCACTTTTGAGGGAAGTTCATGATTGAAATTTTAGAAGCAAAGCAGCTTCTCAGAGAGTCAGCAGAGCAGCATGGCAGTGGATGTCCACACTTAGCCCCTGACACAATCCTTTCCAGTGCAATATGTCTTAGTTCTTCGTCTAGAGAAATGACTGCTCTAAGATATATACACACTTATATATATACACTTTGACTTTTTAGGTCATATTGGTCATACTGCATCTGCCTCATGAATCTGTGTTTTAATATGTTTAGACATACATCTTCCTATCCTAACAGTGTTGGCAAGTCATGAGTAAACAGCCGGATTTTATTTACCTGTCAAAGCCCCAAATAACTTGCATTAAACCAATGACCAAATAAAATGTCACAGTTATACTTTATAGCATCTGGAAGGAAAAGTAGCAAGCTAAGTGTTAACTTCAGAATCAGATTATTTTCTGTGTACAAGATATGCCTTTTAGAATAACATGCCAAGAGTGCTTCATATCTCAATAGCCTCCAGAACATACAGCAATATAACAAGCACGGGGTTATAGTAAAACTTGGGAAATGTGACAAAATAAGCAGTGGAGTGAAGAGAACTGTACTGAAACCAGTTGAAAAAACAGGAAGGATAGAACTTGATAAAATTATGGAAAATCTTAAGGAACATCTAGTTTCTGATCATGACAGTGAGAAAAGCAATAAGTGGTAAACTGTTCTTTTTCAATAAGCTTTCAACTTTAGACAAATACCAAAGTGATTGAAAGGTACCAGAGACTTCTGATTAAATAAAAAGTAGCTTTTTAAAGTGATGTGTAAAATTATAAAAAAGAGAATATATTATTTGCCTGAAAGTTTGTGTTTTTTTTTTTTTTAATGGAAAGAAGCATGAGAAAGTATGAAACAGTCTGATATAACAGCCTGCCAGAAATTGTTTAAAAGGTTATCATCACTTGCTTAGTTATTTAGGCAAGATGTGTTTCCTCAGCTGCCTAAGGACAGTGCTGTGCGTAACAATGTAGTAGCACTCATTTGAACAGTTTTAATAAAGTTAGAGGTTAATCATGAGTCTTTCAAAATAATATAGACTGTGAAACAAAGTCTAAAGTACAAATCAAGGCCTTGTGAGAAAAATGAAAGTCTGAATTTCAAATATACCCTCTACTTCTGGACTTCTGATTCAAGATACTTTATGCCGCAGTATTTATATAAAAGAGCACACACAGCTTTTTAAACACTAGTTCTTTAAGAAATTCTGGCTTAATGTCCTGATCCTGTAAACATTTCTGTAGTTATGTAGGTCTACATATGAGGGTTCCATTAGGTTACCACGTGATTGGTCTGTGCAAGATACAGAGTCAAAAATGCAAGCTCAACTGAGTAAGTTGAATTTGGTCTGAAGTGAAATACTAAATGCAGCTGCATCATCTGGGGTTAGGATCCCATCTTTGTTTTGGCTGCGCTCTTTTCTAAGCGCTTGAGATTAAACCACCACATCTCTGAGCACAGTCATGTTAAGAACTGATGTTCCTATAGTTATTTTTTTAAAGCCCAGGGTGCGTGAAAGCTGCAGTTTCCATCTGTCTCATGATTTTTATAGTAGAATGAGTAATTCGTATTTTGAACTCCCTTTTGCTCTTTCTATTTTGTTTTACAAAACATTGTAGCTGGCACTTGCATGCCCATTGCCTCCAGCTGCACAAAAGTGACTAAAATGGAAAATTTTGTTCACAGTTGTAGAAAAAGAAGTGATGAGAAGCACAGAGAAGTAAAAGCTCATTGTTGAAATCACAGGAATTCATGCCCCTTGTCCTGAGAAGAGATATGTGACTGGGTTATATCTTGAAGATCAGTATCTCATTTTGAGTAATGCCTCTTACTTCCCTCTTAGACCTCCCTCCTAAAACCTTGTTCCAGATCACAAATCGTTCACAATTGAAAGAGCAGCAGCCCAGAGTATCAAAGACTGGTATTTGACTGATGGTTTGATCATGAGTGCAGTTTTTAGTCTTTATCAGATGGAAGAAGATTCTAGGTTGTATGTTATGAACTTCTGCATTTGCAGTCATGTTCTCCATTTCAAGTAGCAATTAGGAGGCAAACAAGCCAAGTTGCTAGCTAAAAGTAGTATAACCAGGTGCCATGCTTTGTTTTCTGTTATATTAAGAATTCAGAATGTCTTTTCAGGTTTTGAATTGGACAGTGTGAGTAGCTGGTGTAGTGCATTGGCTCTGGAATCTTGCTAAGGACAGTGTTTCAGAGTGTGCATCTGAAGTTTCCATTCCACTCCTTTTCTGGCAGAAGAAATTAAAATCTCAGTATTGCTGTTACTCCTCTCTACTTTGGGGAGAAGATGTACACCTTTCTTTAAATCTCATCTTCCTCTACCTTATACAAGATCTTGGTTTTGTCTTTGATACTCTTAAGACATCTCCCAGCAGATCTCTCTTGTTGCAGGTATTGCAGGTCCACTGTCAGGTTACCCCCACCTTGTCTCATAAGCAGAATAACTTAAGCTTCTTTAGTCTTCAAATACAGGGAAGATTGTACATCCTTGCCTTATTTCTTTTTCCAGAAAACATCTGATCTTTCAATATACCATTTACATTTTAGAACTTTGAGCTAAATGTGATCAAGTTCTAGTATATCAATGTTATTTCTACTGGTAATAGCACTTTTCTGTTTCTTGATATCATTCTGAGCACATGCCTAAGCATTTGCTGCTGTAGCCTTTGCCTTACTTTTGATATAAATTTTTAAATGTTGTCTTTTCCTGGAATAAATGATCTGCATCTGAATGAGATGGAACTGGCATCATTGTGGATTACCCATTTAAAGTTCCATTTTACAATGCTTATATGTCAATGTTAGGGATTTACTCCCTTTTTATCAATTCTTACTCTTTGCTTGGGAGAAAGCAGAGAATACAGCAAGAATGCCTTATCTGTGTTGAAAGTAGGTCTTTATAAAGGAAAAATAAGTGTCAATTTTCCCTAAATTTGATTATTTCATGAATTCCATTCCTTAAATACTGAAAGTAAAGTTCAAAATGTTAACATGGTGGTATGATTAGGATGCTTTTGATGAATGTGGTTTGCATGAGGCTGGGCTCCCATTCAGAATCAATCAATCAGTGCCAGTAAGTTTTCTAAGTAAATGTAGTTAAAAGTTGCATTTACTGAGAATGTGTTTGTGCTCTCTAAATAATCATCTGGCGTACTCTTTGCATAATATCCTTATGTAGTGTCAAAAAATACAAAGAAAAGACATCTTAAAAAATGCAGATTTTCCTACAAATGTGCAGGAAGCAGCATCCATCTGAGCAGAGATGTTGAAACCAACTTACTAATGCAATCCTATGTCAAAATACTTATACAGTGTTGAAAATAATAAAATTATGACTATGATTAGGAACAGAGTTCTTCCAAATTGCCCCAGAGCAAAAAAAAATAAAATTACTGACATGCTGTCTGTCTATATAGGAAGTAGTTTATATATTTTATATTCATTCTGACAGAAATTGCAAAAATTTCTATGTCATTACAAAGCACTTGTGTGCGTAGTTAAAATTAATTCACAGGAGTAACTTTATATAAAATCACTCACTTACATAGCATTTTCAAGACCTGGCCCAGACTATAAGTTTTTATCAACATACTGAAAATACCTTGTCACTGTGGTGTTTCCAGTATGAAGTATACATCGGATACAGAATCAAATTATATTTCATGTTTGAAATGCATTTTAAATATTTTCCTTTGCTATAAATTTTGCCAGTACAATGTTTTTTCTGCTGAAATCTGAGAAGACCTCTTTAATTGTGTAGTGTTGTGTTTCAGTAATTCAAGTCATGGTGCAGGTGGTACATGCAGTTTACTGATGTTAGAGATAGTATTTAAACAACTCCATGCTCAGAGGTAGTATATCAAAAGTTTTTAAATTGAGGGTGACAGAAGCTGGTGCTGCACTTTCATGTTATCCAACAATGTGGAAGAATTTTGACATATGGCTGGAATGATCAAACTACACCAGTTTTACTGTCTAACTTCATTTGACGTGCATTTCAAAGATATTTCAAAATTATTAAGTTGTATACAGTCTTACGGTTGGAGAGTTTACCTTCCTTATGGAACATTTTAATAAAGTCTGATACAAGGGAGCTTATGATCTCAAAACATTACATAAAGCTGATATATTTTTTTGTAAATCTTCTTTTATGTTTAATTTTCAAGTCATGTAGAAGCTGTAGTTTCTACAGGAGCTGTTACTATAAAAGTGAAGCATGCTGCTACTAACCAGCCCACATTATTTTGCAAGCACACTTCTTCCATTGATACAGGAAGAGACTGGCCTAGAAATACAGAAAATTGCTTTAGTTCATCAGCATTTTGTAGACATATAATAGGTAAAATTGGAAAACAAAGGTAGTGTTAGGAAGGATATTAGGATATTTTAGAAATTATATGATCTGTGCAAGCTTGAGTTGTAGAATATTTACTGGTTTGTTGCTTTTTGATAGAAAAGCCAACCACAGTTTCTTTAAATCTCTTTGTTGTTTCGCTTAATACTGATGTGACACAAAGAGCATAGGGGTAAGCATAGATATAAACACTTTTTAATAAGGTAAAAACTGTATATAATTTAAAATTTTCTGTGAACATTTGCATTTGTTCTGAATTCTGACATATGGGACCCAAAGGACTTGATTTACTTCTGTAGTTGCCTGAATGTATGTGTCCTATAAAAGAAATGAGGATTTCAAAACTCAGTGAAATTAATTTAATTACAAAAATTACTGTAAAAAGTAATGGTTGAAAGTTAGTTACATTAAAAATACCTACTTGAAAGTGGCTTCCTGGGTTTTTAATTTAAACTTCTTGTTGTTGTTGTTTAATTATTTTGAAGCATTTCCCTACAATTTTAGCCAGCATAAGATATTTTATGTCAGCAATGCCTTTTTCTGTCTGAGTACCAAGTGCATTATTGCACAGGGATTCACAAAGGGTACCTCACCATAACACACTTCATAATTATCTGACAGAACAGCGAGTGATGGTTGGGTGTTTGCTGTGCTTATCTGCAGCAATAACAAAGGATTAAAAGCTTCCTCGCTCCTGTGTTGCAGTCCCCGTTCTTTCCCTGCTGGCTCACACGGGCGAGAGAGACATGTTTATACCAAGCACAAAGCTCAGCAGAGGCTGGAGGAGGGAGCTGCTAAGTAAGAAGTCAATATATGTCTCATATAAGGAAAAGCAGCGTCCCGTGCCAGAGCCATTTCTGTTAAACAGAAGCCTATGGGGGAAGGATTATGACGTGTGATTGAGACACCTGTTGAGAAAATAGGCAACTATTGACAAGTCTGATTCATGACTGAGTGACTGCTCTGCTAGTCTTCACATGATCCCCACCGAGAGCGAGCCTCGACCGCCTGCTAAACAAGGGCTGTTTGAAGTTTCTTTTTAACATTTCCAAGACGTTAATTCAGCAGGACATCTCCACTGGGGTTCTCGATGTCACCAAATCAGCAGCTGTTGAAATCCATTCACTTCAGCATGAAATGTTTGCATAAGTTTTTTTCTTTTTTTCTTTTATTTGTGACAACAGCAAAGTAAATAAAACCCCAAAAATCCTGCACTGCTCAACTTGTAGATGTGTGAGAACAGCTTCTGGTCGCAATTGTAGCTGCTAAGGCAAAATATTTATTTGTAGAGAACAATGACAATGAGAGTTTATTATGATACAGAAAGAGTAGTGATTTTAGTAGACATTTCTTGTCACATTTTTCTATGTAAACATTGAGTTAATTTTTGTGCCAGCTGTCGAACTTGTGTGAAAAGTGTTTTGAAATGGAATTGTCTTTGTTTTTCAATTCAAAAAAATCTTAAAAGTCTAAAAGCAAATGTTTCCTATTCTTTCCAGTCAGTAAATGAAACACTGTTTTTCGTGTAGGAAAACATTTCTATCTGACTCACATTTCCCTGAGAAAACAGCTTGTATCATAGAATTAGTTTAGTTTGAAGGGGAAACAGAACAAGGCAAGACATGTAAACATATTACAAAGCTTACTTTGATATTTAAATGCTTTTTTTTTTTTCCATTTCCTGGCCATCTGAAAAAAGGTGTGGTGAATGTAGTCAATTGTAAATAGAAACTCTGTATTTTCAGTCAGCTTCATTGTTAAACCCAAGAACTGCTGACCACATATGAAGACTCCCGGTTTGAGCCATCCTTCCTCTGTTTATTAAATCTGTTAAGACTTAAGTGTATTTTTACAAGTTCATTAATGTATTCCATTCTCTCTGATGTATTTTTTCCCACTATTATCAGATTTCATTATATGGGAGGAATTATCAGATCAACCCATTATACAGCCGAGCAGCGTTAAGTCTGATTGGAATTTGGGCTTCCCTCCGTTTACAGGGGGAATATTGTGTAAATCAGACTCTCGGGTTTCAGTGGGAGGCACAGGGCTGCACAGCATCCATTTGTCAAGTTGATTGCACCTCAGCAAGGCTGCATTAGCTTGTCTTTGAACAGAAGTGAAATCCTATGCGAAGCTCCCCTTTCTGTCATTTACACTAACATCCATCCTCTTAAACCAAGGCCTCAGAGAAAAAACAAAGTGATGGCACAATATAATCAGTCACTCAGGTTGTCTGTCATCTGTTTTCTTAAGGAAATGACTTTTAAGTTAGTGGAGCAGAAAATTGAAGAAAATTAGCAGAAGGTTGTTGTAGAAGCAGGAGGAATTTTTAAAAATTACAGATGTACAGGGAGAAGCTCAGTTGCGTAAAGCCAAGAGAAATGCAATTGATTCTGGTTTTTGGTTTAGTGTTATTATAATGCCAGCGTACCCAATAGGCAATAATTCAACTTTTAATGAGACTTTATTCATAAACTTGAATTGGGTTGTAAACGCACAATAAAAAGCTGGTATGCACATTTTCAGCTTTTATATCAGTGACTGTGTTTTATGATGCTGAATACTCCAGTAATTCGCACTCTTTTCCATGTGTCAGGAAACCTGCCTACATATCTCAGAAATGTTAAGCTGGAAAGGCTGTTGTAAATAGCTCTGGGAAGAGACTTGTAAGTTTATTGAAAGTCAGAGGACTGGCTTTTTACCTGATGAAAATGGCAGTAGTAAATAACAATAATTACTCCAACCAATGCACAGTGAAACTTGTACAGTACAACTGTGACTGTTGCTACAGGGCCAGAGGTGTAAATGAAGAGAAGACAAAGACACACATTTTTCAAAAGGTAAAAAGCACCACATTTTAATACATGTCTTTTCCTCCCATCTTCCTAAACTCTTCTGTCCACTTTGGAGGTAAGTTTTTAATTAGGAATACTTTGGTTCACTTCAATCACTAGGAGAGTCGGTTTTGTCATGTGTATCTTAAGGGAACATTTTTCAGTGCAGTATTTTTTAAAGGAGGATTGTGTGTGGCTATTTTAAGTTAGAGCAAAATAACACATTCCTAGTCAAAAATAAAAACAGTGAGTTCTTGCAACAAACTGGTGTGAATTTTGAATTTATTTAGTTATTTTGAAATAGCTACGCCTTCTAACAGCTTATCATGTAGTAAGTGACTAGCATCTGTCAAATGTGCTTCTTTCTTTTCTCCCTTTTTCATTCTGCCCAAGGGAAAATTGCATGTGGTCTTTATTTGTTTATATCATGAAAATATAGTAGTTTAAATCTTACAGTGCAGTAATAGATATATTAGTGATCTTGGGTGAGAAACCTTTTTTCTAATATTTCTTTTTCTTTAATTTTTTTCTGCTAGAGATAGGGGCACAAAACCTCACAAAACAAGTCAGGTTATTAAGTTGCTCCATCTTAACATTCCTTGGAAATGTAGAAAAAAGTTACTATTTTCAATACTATGCTTACCATGTTCCTATAACTTTCATGAATAACAGTAGATTGAAGCTGGTTAATTTTTCAGTCACTAAGTATTCAGATTTATCATGTGTCCCTTGAACAAAACTTAAATTGGCTTGACAATCTTGAATATACTTAAATTTGAATAATTTTACTCAAAGACAGTCAGATATATAAGCATCTGCAGGATCAAAGCATAAATTAATCCATTTTTCTCTTAAATAAATCTTAAACCATTTCAGAAGGAAAGTATTTTTAAACTGAGCATGTGAAATTATATAAAAAGTTACAAAAATATCAAATGCACTGCTCATGCAACTCACATTTCATGCAGATACATATTACTTGAGGATGTGGTACAAAGATGATGCATTTTCCACTACTTTTCCCTTTTATAACTTAATGTTAACATTTAGGAATTCAGGAACTTGAGAGCACTAGAGATCAATCTTGATTTGTTTATTTTTCTTTGTTAAGATTTTGATAGCCTGGTAATGCTTTTGTTTAAAAGAGTATTCTTTACTTCCTCTTGTGGGGCATGAAATATTACATCCAGCTCTTCCTCTGAAATAGTGGAAAACAATTTAGGTAACTGAATCTTTGATGAGGAGACCTGAGATTGAAAGTTCTGGCATTTAATTGCCCTTTTACACATAATTCTTCTATGTTTAACCTCAAAGGTGATTAAAAAACTTACATCTTAATTGCATAGCCTCATTCAATCATTAGTACTTTGCCTTGAGGCAATTTATTACAACTTTATTTCCCTGAACCATCAATGAAGATGATGCTGAATTTTATATTAGCCAAATGTCCTTTTGAGATTAATGTGGCAATATAGATTTTATGCAAGCTTTTTCCACTTTAATATTTGTGTTATTAGATTGGGGTTATAGGTATAGCACAACTGTTTGGGCAGTTTAGAGAATGCTGTGTGCATTGCCTCGAGAACTGATGCTGGAATTTTATTTGAAAATGTGCATCTGCAAGAGGTAATAATAGCAGGGCATTCTCTGATGTGCTTCTCTATAGCTATTTTTAGAGCTTACTCCCACAAAGTTTTCCCCCAAAATAATAATTGTACTCCCACTGTGAGAAAGTCCTGGGATCAGATGGGTGAGGAGGTGAGGATGTGGGTGCTGTGCCACAAATGCCATTGTTAATGTTGGGCAAGTCACTGTAAATTGCACTTATCTTTCACAGCAGTCTTATGGAGGTTCCTACATTCTTAAAATTTTGAAGGCTTTCAGCTGTTAGGGCTATGAAATACCAAAACCCCCTTGTGTTAGTTGGAACTCATCATGAGCATGTTTTCTGTTATGTTCTTTAATTCATTTTGGATAGGTATTGAAATATGACAGGTAGAAAGCATTGAGACACTTATGCTACTCTACATAACTGCCATAATTTAAAAATTCACTGCTTTTCCACACCATTCTCAGATTAGAACTGGCAGCTACTGGCATCCACTTTACAAGCATTTCTGCTTGCTCAGAGCTCAGGGAGATTTCAATGGATGAGGCTGGTTTGATGAATGCTTCGAGCAAGGTGTGCTGACACCAGTGCCAAAAGCACCGTCCTGCCTTTCCCCCACTCCTGACTTCTCATTCCTGACCCTCTACCATGCTATCCTGTGAGCTATCACAGCTGTTTATCCTACAAGCAGTGAGGGAGAGGAGGCTGGGGGAGGACAGGACTGCTGCCATCACTCACTGGTCTGGTACAACCAGCAGAAGAGTTGGTTTGGCTGCAGACTCTGGAGCCAGATGAGTGGGCTGTGTATGCAAACCAGAAGGGTCTCCCAGCATTCCAGAAATGTGAATGTGTAAAGTACCATGGAATTTGGTGAATTTTACATCCTTCCTCTAAGGAACAGGTAAGTTCATGCTAGCAGCAACTCAAACAGTAGCAGCCTCCACCCTAAACTCTAGCACAATTCACCTCTGGAAACAAAAAGCATAAGTGAGGGTGCTCAGACACATGCATTAAGTGGAAGAAGATTATGACTGGATATTAAATTAATCTCAGTGGAAACTGGATATGTTTGGAAGAATAGGGCAAAAGCAACAGATAGAAAAAAGCAGGAGAAAAAGCATACCAGAAGACTCAAAGGAGGAAGAGAATGTGAAAATAAGAAAGAATTAGATAATCACTGTGGCAGTCCTACAAAGGTCTCAGTGCTGGTTGGAAAGGCTTCAAGAAGGGAAGACAAGGATTTTTTGTTGTTGTTGTATGTCTCCTGCATTGAAGGAAACAGGAGTAAAATTGGGGGTGGGTGATTTTGGAGTTTTTAACTAGATATGCCTAAAAGATGCTTGACTTCATAATTTTCTCCTCCTAATAGAAACAGCCCTCAGGGCCTCAAACTTTGGCTAATCATTTAGGTCAAAAGGGTAATAATAATGTAGAAGACCATGAATTAGAAGTGTACCCTGGGGAAAGCTTGACCCAATGCAGAAGTAGAAAATAACCATACAAAACTCTGTAATGGGATCCTCTGAAGCTGAATGGGAAAATGAGGGCTCATACAAATATGCTCACCATCTAATATGAAACATAACTCCAGAAGTATGTATTTTTATTCCCTGTTATGAGTGAAACCACAGTGGAGTTACTGTAACACTGAGGCTGAACTAATCCCATCACAGGATCAGATCTTGGTAATAAATAGTTCCAGGTGTGATCCAAGGATTAGGAATGTTTAGATTTTATTTAACTGAAAGGTGTAGAGTTTTTTTCAGTCTTTCTACTGAGAAGGGAGGATTGTGTGAGGTGTGAAACTCCTGTCTCTCAAAAGACAGACCTGACTCTTGCATATCCTTTTTTACTGGTATATGCATCTCAAATACTTTACAAGAAAGCTGATATTATTCTGCATATGTTATGAATGGGGAAATGAGGGATGAGGATGTTCAGTTTCTTGCTGGAATGGTGCTGGCAAACCTGGAAGTAAAAACACTGTCCCAGTGCTCTGTTTCATGGGTTCTGCTGCCTTCCAGGTCATCCTTACAACCTGCCATTTTATTTATTGTGAAACTTTGGGTTTGTGATGACACATGTTTGGAAAAGAGTGACTCTTGAATATGCCCATCTTGTGCATGGCATTAGACAGGGATGGAATGAACATGTGTGTAAAGACTGTGCCATACTGCACACACATGAAGGACCACACTAAGGCTGCATAGGCAATCTCATAGCCAGTTCCTTCATGCTTCTCAGTCTTCATGGGCTGTGTCTAAGTGCTTGGAGGTCTATGAAATAGGCTAAAACTTGTGTGTGAGGTTTTAGTCTCAGTTCCTTTCCACAGGCTGTGGCTGTACTGGCAGCAGATAGACAGCATAGCAGCAGATAGTGCTGATTATCTCAGACACATAATTTGGATAAGTTTGTAGCAGAAAAAGGAGCTGCCAAGAGTTGTCTCTGTGGTCACACTAAGCATTTATATTTCTTTCTGTACCATCATCCCTCCCCAGAATTTATTCAATGGTATATAATCACTCAGACAACCCCATGTAGCACTACAGGCTTGGGGAGGAGTGAGTTGAGAGCTGCTCAGCAGGAAGGGACCTGGGAATGTAGGTTGACAGCTGAATGTGAGCCAGCAGTGTGCCCAGCTGGCCAAGAAAACCAATGGCATCCTGGCCTGTACCAGCAATAGTGTGGCCAGCAGGACCAGGGCAGTGATTGTCCCCTGTACCCAGCACTGGTGAGGCCAGACCTTGAATCCTGTATTTAGTTTGGGGCTCCTCATTTCAAAAAGGACATTGAGGTGCTGGAGCAAGTCCAGAGAAAGGCAGTGAAGCTGGTGAAGGGTCTGGAGCTCAAATCTTGTAAGGAACAGCTGAGAGAGCTGGGGGTTCTTTAGCATGAAGGAGGTTGGAAAGAGGTTGTAGTGAGGCTGGAGTTGGTCTCTTCTGCCATGTCTCAAATAAAAGGATGAGAGGAAAGGACCTTGAGTTGCATCAAGGGAGGTTTCAATTTGATGTTAGGAAAAAGTTTTTACTGAAACATTGGTTAGGCATTGGAATAGTCTTCCCAGAGAGGTGGTGGAGTCATCATCTCTGGAAATGTTCAAGTGGCATCTGGATGTGGCAGCTGGGGATGTGGTTTAGGAGTGATTATGGTAGTGGTAGAACGACGGCTGGGTTAGGTAAACCCTGGCAATCCTGTGAGTCTGTATCCGACCATCAGGTAAGTGGTCACTTCCACTCATTATTTTCCATGTGTGCATTCCACTTAGGCAGGATTAAAACAGTTTGGGACCTGAAGCCCAAATTCATAGCCCCTAATCCAGAGAGATCAGAAATAAAAGAAAGCATGATGAAATAGAAAGAGTGCAGAGATGACTGTGTGTCTGCATCCACACTGGCACCTATCAGAAGAAAGCAAGAAGGTGCTGGAGATCTGTACAAAGAAAAGAATCAACAGTAAACATCAATTATAGGGCCTCAGACTGCTTTCCTTCAATGTGTGCTGCTGAGCAGAGGCCCCGAGCCAGGGACAAAGTGTTCTGGGACATGTCCTCTGTAGTACTTTTAGATTTCTTGAATAATTCACAAAGCTTTTGGACACCTTTTCCCCAAACACACACAAAGCCAATTGTGCTATAGAAGAGAGTTTGACAAACTCTGTAAGGAAAGTAGCTTACTTCTTCAGCCTTTATATAGGCATTTTAGAGCAGATTGCATTATTCCCTATTTTGAGAGAATGACAGCTGAACACGTAATGTTTGCAGAGTTAATATGCTTTAGTCATTTATTTTGTATTTCTTTATGAGAGTTACTGCCTTATTTACAGTGTAATAGTAATAGTCATGTTCTGCATATAGGTATATTGCCTTTGATTGGGAACAATACCAATTCCTGTACCAAATGAAGAAAACTGAGTACTTCATGATTTAATTACTTGTGTTCTTTGCAAGAATAATTAAAGGGTCATGCCAAAATCTTATCAGAGCATGACTATTTAGCATGCCAAGACTGAAGCTATTTAGGTGGCATACTAATGACTTATTTGCTGACAAGATTCACTTTTAGAAACTCCCTCTTCACTCTTTCACTATTGATAGTTAGAAGTGTAAAAAGTGTAGTTATCAAAATGCATTAGTGGGAAGAAAGAATAAATTTTCAAGTGACTTGTGATTAGAGATGCTTCAGTTTAGAAAAAAAATGTCAAAGAAATGGATTTTTAAGAGGCAAGCAAATATTTTCTGAAAAATCAAGGTATGGATAGGTGTTTAAAAGTCAACCAGCACTGGCACAGCTACTTAAGTTAATCCTTCTGTAAATCTTCATCAGAAAATTTTTGCACTCCAATTACTTATCTAGAACACCACTTTAATCTGTAAGTATTAGCTTGTTTCAGAAGTGTTGCAGCTGAATAGGAAAAACTGGTGGTGATATTTTTCTGAATAGTTGAACAATCCAATATACTATAAAATTACTGTAATACATATATGCTTTAAAAAACAGATCGTCTATTTACCATTAGATCTTCTTAAGCCACAAATATCTACCTGGTTATTTTTTCATAAGTGTATTCTCTATAAAAGTAATTAATCCATCCCCAAGCAATATATTTAACCATTCCCAGTAAAACACAGTTTTGAATGTTGCGTATACCTTGACCTACAGAGTTAATCCACAGCTTTCCTTGAAGTATATACACACAAACATCAGTCCTTTGCAGAAGAGACTTTAAAGGATTTATCTGTAGATGCTTGAAGGAAAAACCATTTGTTAAAGTAGTATTAAGACTTACAGATTATGTTTAACATTTGAAATACATCAGTAGCACTGAGTCAGTTTGAGTGTCTCAGCAACTAACTAGTCCCAGAAAGAATTGGTGGTATCCCACAAAGTGCTGATCTTCAGCATTTTTAGTGCTTTGCAGAATTGATTTCTCAGTCCCAAGGCAATTGTCCATATCATGCAAGTGCTGCATACTATTATAGTCAGAAGCCTCCGTTTGAGAGTAATCCAAGAAAAAATGCCAGTGTATTGTTTCCAAGTTATTTTTGTAAAGTATTTGGCTCCAATGCATAGCTAATTTTCAAAAGGCTCTTTGAAAGTCTCTCATTAGAAAAATAGATTTTTTTTTATGTGCATAGTTCATTTTTAAACTAAATCTAGCTAAAAATTGCCACATAAGCTGTTTTTCAATAGAGGACCAATAGCCATATTTTTGTGTCTCCACAGAAGGAATACATTTATATTTTTAAAATATAAGTATTTGAGTAGCCATATAAAATAAGCAACATGAAGGTGCCATATTGAATTCATTAAGATTTCTCTCTCATATGTAACCCCAAGTATCTAGATCCTTATAATTTTATTGGCAGAAGGAGCAAGTACATGGCTTGCCAGATCAGCTGGGCTATGAATAGCTAAACATTAACACACTTCCAAGCTCATGTTTTGGTTTGGGTTTCTGCCTTCAGTGTAGGTTAAGAAGTCCCCACTGATGATACCATCTCCAGACCGTATTTAGCAGACATATTTGGCCTGTCCTGTTATCACCCCAGCAAAGCCAGGAGATGGAGTATCCTTTGATTCCTGGTCCCTTTGGCTGTTCACTGCTCAGCTTTCTTGCTGCTCTTTGTTCACTAGGGCATAACTTCAAGCTCAGTACCACAACACACTTGCTAGACTGTGGAACAGCCAGGCCCTAGGAAGTTGTGATTCCTATGGCTGTTGCTGTCCCAAGGATCAGTGGGCTCAAAGAAAACCAAGAGCAAAGAATAGGTCACTGATTCGCTCTTCTTCTCCTTTGATATAAGTAATTACTAGGAAACAAAACTTAACTTTCACTTCATAACCAGAAATTAGTACCATTTTTGTTTGACATTGTGACATCTTAAGTTGTTAAAGGGAGCCCTTGGTGGCTCTCAGGGATTAGCAGGGGGAAATATTTCACTTGCAGGTCAGCTGCACAGATCTGTCCTGGGGCACAGGTGATTGACAGCTGTTGCAATGTGATGTCTGCAGGAGGCCCTGGAAGGAGCTGCAGGTTGGGGCTGGGTAGGCAGGTGTGAGTGCTGCAGTCCCACGCTGCCAGAATCAGTAATCCCTGCCGGCAGTGCCACGACGGCTGCAGGGACTGCGTGGAAACCCAGCTCAGGGTGAGACCCTGCTGCCGGGGCTGAGCCTGCATGGGAAGCTGTGTGAAACCTGCACCTCGTACCAGCTCTCTGGGATAAGGCTGCTCAAGTGAAGCAGGAACCTGTCCTGAGTTGCTTTGTGCAGGCAGTTCTCTTTAAGCCTGAGCATTACAGTGTGAGGCAGCTCTGGAGAAATTGAATGCCAGAGGGAAGGCTTTAATGCCCTTCCCTATTTCTGTCCCAGATTCCTTTCCACAAACCTGCATTTCACCAGGCTTTTTCCCTTACTACTTCACCTACTTGCCACACTTTCCCATGCAAGCTTTTTTTCCTTGTAAATGATGTGAAGCAAATACCTAATGTTATCTTTAGTGCTGACACAAGAAAATTAGAGGAGGTATATTACAGTGCTGTTCAGTATTCTTTCCAGAGAAAACTGCTGGTTAGGTCAATTTACTTGGCACTGTACACTGCTTTAATCTTAACTCGAGGCCTGCTATAGATGTACAGCAGCTGGGTCTAATGTCTTCATGCATGGTTGCAAGCAAGTCAGTTAATTTCTGTTTGTTGAGAGGTAGGAATCAAGCAAATTTTTCTCTGTTGAATGGAAACATTGTGGGGCTGGTAACAGGTGAATAAGCAATACCGGATAACAAAACAACCTGGAATTTCTGTCTGAACTTTGAAGAGCTGGATTCCATAACAGAGAAGTCACAGTTTCATCTACTTTAAAATGGCAGTGGTTTATCCTCAAACCTTCAGTTGCAAGAATTAAAAGGAAAACTGGCTTGACAGACTTTGTTTGTGAGAAAATGTGTCACCAGTGAAGAAGCACTTGGCTTCAAGTCCACTTGCAGTGCTGTAAGCTGCTAACTGGGGTGGTCAGTTTATTGCTAAACCTTTGTTCAGGGTACAAAAGCTAAACAAATTGCTCACCTGTCATGCTGAGGTCTGCTCAGGCTCTCAATGACCTCTTGGGTTATATTTATCAAGATTGGTGGTGTATGTCCATAGAGGTAGCCCTGACTGTGCAGACTGTCACCCATAGCCCAAGTTGCTGCCACATTCTGTGAAGCTGTCAAAGATTGGAGCTAAATTCATTGGATCTTTTGGCTTGGAACAGGTATTTAGTGTTATAACCAGTCAAAGAGTTACTGCTTAAAAATAGAAACTAATAAAAACATCCAGTGTTCTGACTAAATGTAAGACGTATCAGCTATGGGTCCATGGCTCGTTGTATAATCAATAAGTTTTTATCATTCTAACTAATAGTAGCTTAATTACAAATACACCCTAGAATTACTTGTAACTGTTTATATTTTTATGAAATAAAACTTTAGATAAAAAAAGACAACTAATCTAAAAAGTAGAAAATAAAATCTAGGTTTTTCTTCTCAGAGATGATATTTTGCTGTGGGCAAGGGGAGAGAGGGAGAAATAATCTTCTCAATTTACTATAATTCTTTTTTGTTGATGTTGTCCCTGTGTCTGTATTCATAGAACCATAAAATGTGGGGTGTTAAAAGGAACCTTAAAGATTGTGTAGTTCTACTCCCCCTGCCATGGGCAGGGACACCTTCCACTAGATCCAGGTATTCAGAGTAGAAGAACATACTTCCAAGCACCATAATTTTTTTCTAACAAGACCTTCTTCATCTGTATAGCCTAGCTTCTCTTATTTAGTGCACAGGCATAGAGAAGAAGTGGGAAATCTCAGTCCAAGTGGGATGCCAAATTAACCCTTCTCATTCCATAGTTTGCATTACTGCTGATGTCTCCATATCATCAAATCACCAGCTGAGGGAAGCTGCATTTCAGAAACCTTGTACCAAAGAATCAGTAAAAGGCTATTAAAAATTACAACCTGCATGGGATGGAGAATAAACATAATTATCTTGTAATTTCCATAGAGTGTATCTCTGCTGTTAGTTGAAAGGACAGCTAAGATGCAAATATTAGTCTGATATTTCCTCTCAAGCTTGGCTGCTTAAAGCACTTTCTTGTAAAGTTCTATGTTTACCTAAGCCCTTAGGGGAAAAGCCACCTTCCCCTCCCCTACCCCTAGTGGAGCTAATGAGCCATGCCTGTTATCCTCCCAAAACTCTTGTTTCAGCAGAAATTAATCCACTTTCTTTGCCCTGTTCTAACACATGCCACCGCGTTAAGCCAGGAAAATGAACCTTCTTGCCCTTTTGTGCTCACTGGAGACTGACAGATAGGTAGTACTTCTTTGTGTTTTCTTCAGTCATTATGTAGTTTGACTCTACATCTAAACCAGCTTAATTGCTCACTGCTGCCCAAAGAGCCAGTCTCGTCCATCTCATTCCCAAGTGCATGACTGCCCTGTCTCCTTTGCATGGCACTTGTCCCCGTGGTGACTCGGTTTAGGGTTCTAGAATTAGAAAAAAATGAACCCTATAAAAATACATTAATAGAATTACAGCTCCCGTTGGGGGTCAATCAGGTGTCTGTGGTGGTGAAAGTCTGGAGCAGGAGCACCTTCATGGCCTGAGAGGGGAGACACTGGACAGCCAATTTTAGCAGTGACACAGTGTTAGGTGAGTTTAGCTGTCTTGCCAAACTAGCCTTGGTATTCTGTAGAGGGTAGCATAATTGCACTATTCCACAATAAACCTGTGGTGAGTCAGCTGTATAACTGAATTAACTTTCCCAGTGAATCATGTTTCTAATGTCGTTCATTGGGCATGGCTGCACAGACCATCTGTTAGTGGTGAAACTGATGTGTATGCCTGACACACCACCCCTTCTCTTGGTGCCACTCTTCAGGCCTGTAGGAAGAATGAGGTGGGAAAACTGACCAGCATTAGACATGATTTCATTTTCCTGCCAAATTATTTGTATACTGGTCATTGGCATGTCCTGAAAGACAGTTGTAGCAGCGTAATTAATGGGGCAACACAAGGGCTGGAATGGTGATGGAGGGGTGGAGAGAGAAGGAGCGAGGAACCTCTTAAGCAAATATTGGCACCAAAAAATACCACTATAACCACGGCTGTGGTAAAGATTTAGCAAACGTTTTCCTTTATCTAAAGTGTAAGGGACATTTACATTTGGAATACTGAATTGTTGTGACAGTCTCAAAGATTAGCAGGGTAAGGCAACTCGCTTCTTGTCAGTGAAAGGGGGTGCGACTCTGAGCCCTGAATACAGGGGAAGATAAAGCAGCTGTCTGGCCAAAACTGGCAGTAAGTTAGTTTTAGAAGGACCTTCTAGGATTAGATAGCATATTCAGCATTTGTAGGTTACACAAGATGAATGGGGGAGCAAGGGACTCAGAGCAAGAGCAGCATTTTGCAGATATCACCTATCTGGGAACATGCACCCCTCTGAAACTTCTCAGCTGGAGCAAACATCCTGGGTAGATGACAAGACAAATGTGAACCTGCAAAAGTTTGGATTTCTATACATAAACCTGCCGTAGCATCTAAAGAAGTTATGCTGGCATCTGTCTGACTGCAGCTCTGTGTTTGCTGGTATCTTTCAATAAATACTAGTGCATAAAAACCTGCCAAGCCAATGCACTCACAAATTCTCAGTAGGGGCTTACTGAAGCAAAAGAAGAATAACAGAAGAATCAATCCCACAGTATGACTGATCTTTTACAAACAGCTTTGAAGCATTTGAATGTGTAATATTTTGTGATTGCATGTAAAGTTCTCTGATGTCTTTCAGAGAAATTTAAAATCTTGCCATATGCTTCAACCTTTTTTTTTGTGTCCGTGGGTTATGTGCAAATCTTTAGGGTGACTGCTAGAACAGTTGTGAGCATATTGGATGCCTGCATGATTCAGGGAGCGACTTGAAATGTGCTCAGCATCCCACGCTGACTACGGCCCATTGAACCAGAGAGCTCTCAACACCTTGCCACAGCAGGCTCTTAACAAGTGGACTGCATTATGTTAACTTCCTTGGAAGGAAATCAACTACTGCTCCCTCAAAATCGTCTGTGCCTTTCTGCCCAAATTTATAGGGGCTGACAGACTTTCTCTCAAGTAATTCTTTAGTGCTACTTTGCTCCACAGTGTGTGAAGGAGAAAATTTGTCATGGAGAGTGTCCTGAGAGCCAGACCCATAGGGCATGTCACTGGCACCTCAGGTTCTTAGAAGGCTAAGCCAGTTTGTGTCAATGCTCCCCATTAGCTGCCCTAATTTTCAGATAGAAACATGACTGTCACTTTGACTTAATTACATCGTTTCCTAACATACAATATGGTTCAGGTTTTGTTTTTTTGTCTGTGCCATGTGTAAAGTCTTTATAACAAGACCTAAAATAATGACTTTTTAGTAAAGGAAAACTGGTATTACATATTAATCCTATTTCTTATGGCTTTTCAAAACAGAGGCACAGCTACCTATATATAATTTTTTATACTCTCTTAATAAAAAACCCCATTCATTTAATGCTAATTTGGAACAACTTTTTAGTCAGAATGGGATCAGCTGAACTATTTTTCATGTATGTCTACAGAGTGCAGCCACATGCTACATAGCATGTTACAAACTTTGAATATTTCATGTGTGTAAATATGTTTTATTACTAAAAGTTTGCTTTATGTACTGTGAGCTCTGATCTTTATTTTAGGACTTTTTTTTTTACTTCTAGCTGTCTCAGTTACTAAATTTGAGGCATACAGCTCCAATTCGCAGCTCAGTCACCTTCTATTTAAAAATTATTCACTTGTTTCCCCTGAAAAATTCTGAATTTCTAATTATCAAAGGGAGCTGTTTATCGTTGTCTGAGGTGTTTGTTTGACAAGCAGTCATGCAGAAATAGTGCAATGTGTAGGCTCCCAGTATAAATAGAAGCAATCATGATCCAAACGGCAGATAAGTAATTGGAATAATAAGTAGAAATAAAGACGCTTTGTCAGTTTGCATTCCTTTTTCTGAAGCAGCTAAGGGCAAGTGTAGAAACTGATCCTTATCTTTAGTTTTTCTCCCAAAATAAGGATAAGATTGGATTTAAGAATAAGAGCTTACCATATGAATTTAGGTTTATGAGGATGTATTCTAGACTGTCAAAAATAGTATGCCTAAGGCAAATTTGCTTCTAAAGAAAAGAAAAGAATGCAATAAAGCTTGGGTTATACTGAAACTGAACTACAATATATTATGAAATAGCTTCGTTCAGTAATTCCTGGATTGTTGCATTCAGATTTTCAGCCCACTATGATTCTTTGCTGATTAAAAAAATCCTCTGATAAATGCCAAGGACTAGTGAAATTAAAGGTGTAGCTTTTTCTCCTATCTGAACTTTCAGACCAAGAAGTAGGTAATAATTTACACTTACCAAAAACAGCATGGTGACTTGAAACTATTTAATATATTTTAAAAAGTTGATTGAGAGTAATGATGATGAAAATAGCCTCAGTGAAAAGTGATCATCATGCCTATGTAAGAGACAATGTCTGACTAAGAAAGCTCTTAAAAATTGGTCCCTTTTTAGATACTTTTCACTCTCTCGTGTAGAATCTAGAGGTTGAGGTCAAAGGACTTAGGTATGGTCTGTGCAGTGTCTAGCATGACTTAGCCCCAATGTTACTCAAAATTGTAGCAGAACAAACTAGTCTTCTGATTCTTCATTGTATCATCTACTGAACAAGAAAGGCTTTTTGGATTATTCTTTTCTACAGGTTTGTAAATATTCTAGAACTAAAGAATAAGCAGATGCAACCCATTTTTTCCTGTACTGACAGTTCTTGTTTGTAGACTTGTTGTAGAAATAACTCCAGGACATCTGACATCTTATTCATATGAAATGTGTTGGCAAAATTTGTCATGAATTGATTCCATTTCTTCTAGTTCCTTTTTGGTTCTCTCTCTCTTTTTTTTTTTTCCTTTTCTGTGGGAGTATTTCTATTTTTTCAATCATTTTGGAATTTGGAAGTTTATTCATATCTCCTTAAGCGTATAATAGTTCAAGGAACACATAATCCCTTTCAGGCAGCAGTTTTTATAGCATGTGGTGGGTGCCTCTGAATCAGCATCAAATGTTGGCATCTCCACTTCCTCCTTCATCAGAAGTAGTGAAGTTTCATCAGAACTAGAGAGAAAAAAATATATCAAGAAAAGATAAAAAAGTGTGTTTCTTTCCTCATGGGAAAAAAAAAGAAAACCAGATTTAATATTAAATGGAAGAAAACAAATCCACTTTCCAAAATCATCCTGTGTACTTCCTCCAAGCATTACACAGTAGAAATTAGAATTTTTTCACTGAGGATGGATGCTGTTGATAACTAATAATGATAATTTAATATGGTTTTTCATAAACCAGAGCTCCTTTTCCTCTATATTTGTAATGTGATTTGATGTTTCTTCCATGTGTGGAAACCTTAGATTCACAATATCCTGTTTCTGGCAGGTCTAAAAAAGAACAACCTTCAGAATAATGGAGTTCTTAATCTGTACATTCAGATTAATAAAATGTCTTCCTACCTACTTTCTCCAATTTTCTCATCCATTTGATGTAACTACTGGAAAAAATATTTGGGTTCACTATTTAGAAAATCACTTTTGAGTTCCTGAGGCTGGTACTCTGTCTGTCTCTTAGCCTCATACAGGGACAAGAAGCAGGTGCCCAGCAGCCTTCCCTCTTGCCTTCTCTGCACCCTGACTTTCCTGGGATATCATCCCTTTAGGTAGGCCAGGGAGGACTCACCAAGGTGAGTGAAATATGCTGGGTCTGCTCCTGAAGAGGGCTGAAAGTCTGTGGTTGTTCTCCTGGCCTGTGTTCACATCTCAGATAATTCCATTGTGTCCAAATCTTCCTCCTCCAAACTTCAAACCCCATTGCTCAACAATCTGAACTCTGCAAGAAATAATTTAAGAAAATGCTTCAGGCAGTGGAAGGTAAAAAAGTTTCTGCTTGTAATGGGATCCCAGTATCACTTAAATTCAGGGATAATCTGATTCTTTTTTCTTCTTTAATTGGATATGTACAAGATAGAAAATTCACAGTGTTTCAGCTTTCAGGAGCTTAGTGGGAAGAGCCTATTATACTATAGGTAGGTATTACCCTCATCTCTCTTGCCAACCTCCCTGGTTGAAATAACAGCCTGAGAACAGGTCACTTTATATAAAATAATAACTGTGAGGGATTCATGGCTTTGCTCTTCTCAGATTATGAGCCCAGACACAAAAGTCTGACCAAAGCAATGGAGCCTTTACAAAATCTTTCCAGAGGAAGGGCTAGATGTCTAAGCTGTTTTCCCATCCCAACTCAGAGAAAGATTTTTGTGAGATCATATATCAACAAATAAACTTTTAGCTAAGCTATGGGAACAAACCCAAGTTATTTTGGCAAGTAATAACATCAGAGTTGAGTGAGGATGATGCAGAAACCTGAATTTTCAGTTCTTAATTTTGTCTGATATTTCTAATACTCTTTGAAATTAACAGATAACATTCTATCCTGTTTTTACTTTATTTCAAATTTAAATTTTTCATCAAAGACACATCATTTCTCAGTGTTGAAATCAATATTCTGTGATAACTTAATTCCATTTCTGGATGCAGCAGACCTAGATTCCTTGCTACACTAAATGGAAACAGAGTGCAGGGTATTTAATATCCTGTCATTGAGACAGTGCAGACTGCTACTACACACTGAGTAGTATATAAGTATATGAGTTTTGAAAATTAAAATGAGCTGGTAAGCTAACAAAAGAGTAATATATAAGCGTAGTAATTGTTTTTGCATCTAAGTGAGGCCACTTTAAATAATTGCAAGCAATTTGAATGTTTTGAACAATCTCTTTTAGTGTAAACTGTGCAACCAACTCTTCATAACATTAATACTTTGAAATAATTGATTTTCAAATACTGAAGCAGGCAGAGAATGAAGCTTAAGACTGCAAGGTGATAAAGACAAATGAGATTTGTGTAAATATCTATATTTAGAAAAGGCAGTACAAATTCAGTGAAGCAGAGCTCACCTTAAAAACAGCCTTTGTCCTGTGTGGAAAGTGTTCTATCATTTATATAATATGTATAGCTTTTATTTTCATGAAAGAAATACAGTATTGTTTAAAGGAGGTGGGCATTCATAGCTTTGTTAGTTATAAGAATCTACAGTCTCAGGCTTTTGAATTTAAGATATAAAGTTGTTTTCAACTTTATATACTGTATACCCAAATAAAGTAAGCATCTACCTGGGCTAGAGCAGAGCTGTAAACAACCTGACCACTTGCTTTTGTAATCTGAATTCAGCGCCTGTAATTGTCCTTTGTTGTCCAGCAGTATACTGGGTCTGGCTGGGATGGAGTTAACTTTCTTCCTAGCATCCTGTGTGAGGCTACAGCTATAATTTGTGACAAAACCAGTGGTGGTAACATGCCACTGTTTAGCCACAGCTCAATGGTGCTTGCATAGAGTCAAGGCCTTTTCTATCACAATCTACCTCAGTGCAAGCAGTTTGGATTGGGCAGGAGTTTGGGAGAGCACACAGCTGGGACAGCTGACCCTGCCTGGCCAAGGAGATATTCCATGCTGTATAACATTATGTTCAGCAATAAAGTAGGGGGAGAGTCCTTCCAAGATAACCATCACTTGGAAAGTGGCAGAGCATCAGTCTGCTGGTGTGAGGTGGTGAGTGATTGCCTTTACATCACGTGGTTCTACCTCCTTTTCCTTCACTTATTAAATGGTCTTTATCAACTCATGAGGGTTTTTTCACTTTTGCTGCTCCAATTCTCTCCCCCATCCTACTGTGAGGAGAGGGAGTGAGAAGCTGGATGAGGCTTAGATACCAGTCATATTAAATGCACTGCTAATATTGGATGCATGCAAATATGTCAGTTCAGCAGAACATGGTATTCTGGACTAACAAGGTGTATAGCCCTGAAAGCTCCCAGCTTTAACTTTGATATTGCTGTCAATAATCAACTTCATTCTCACAAAATAACAAAAGTGTGGGCTAAGTATTCGTTCCTTTTTCATTTCTCATTTTTTAACTCTGTTGACATGGACACATATTTCAAGACTTTGATCTCACATGTATTTCTTAAACTTAATCTGACAAGGAATTATGAGAAGGCCATGGATTTTGGGCATGGCATGTACTGATGCCTTGAGAGGCTGACCTGGAACAGGGCTATACAGAGCTAAGAGAATAAAGTAGGTATTTATTAAAAGGCCTTAAAGGATACACCTGGGGCAATACAAGAGCCTGGCCTGGGCTACACCCAAGATGGACCCAAAATGGTCACAAAATGGACAAACGGTCACAAGGTTTCACATTTTTATAAGTTTGGGTCCCTTTGCATATTGGGGTTAATTGTCCAATTACAGCTTCAGGTTATGAAGTCCCATCCTTCTTGTTTTTTCTCTTCAGTCCACTGTAGTTTATACTTTTTTGGGCCTGAAATTTAAATAGGTTGTCCTTGGTCTCAAGCTGGAAAAGGACTGTTTTGTCTACCTACTCTGTGAAGAGAACTTACTGACACTTAATATGAAGCTCAGAGCTACACAGCAAGGCAGCACAGAATCTAAAAACTATGAAAACTAAAACTTAAGGCATCATACCAGGATCAAAATGGAGTCCATGTACCAAATCTACACAGAAGCTGGATAGCTTGGCCTGCACTGTCTACATATAAATATCTTCATTTCAATGCTACCATTAAATTACTCAAAAACTAGAGACTAGGCAGAAAAAATGGCCCATCATTTTATTATATATACAGCATTTCCTGAGTTACCTTGAGAAATCTCTTCTAGTACACAAGACTTTGTTGCTCTTTCTCCACAGAGAACACTGTACAGAAATCAACATTTCAACATTATAGGCAGTATGTTCATCAGTGGTCTGGAAGTAAGCATGAAATCATCTCTTGGTAATGTTTGCTGATTGCATGAAGGCCAGCAGAGTGTTAAATGGTAATAAGTTCTAGAATACAATGCAATAAGCCTTGCTGACTCCACAAAGTGCATTCTGACTCAGCTAACTGCACACTTATTCATCAAGGAACAGGGGATCAAAGCCATACTGTCAGCACAGAGAAGTCTGGCTTTTAATTAGCTGATCAGGGGTCATATAGGATGGGCAATTGAGTAAGAAATCCCATTGAGCACTTGAACATGAATGTAAAAAGCAATAATAATTATGAGTTGCAAGATATATCCTTGTATATGGCATTGGTCAAGCTGATGCTGAAGGAATTACTCTAGTCCTGATGTCAGCATTTTTGAAGGGATATGGAAACACTGAAGCAAGTTTAGAAAACAGCCACAAAAAAGGATTTTCTTGAGGAAGTGGGGAAAATGCTTTCTGGTGAGAGACTTAGAAGCTCATTTGGTGTAATGTCTAAAGGAAAAAACTGGGAGCTGGCTTGATTCTTTAAGGAAAAATACTTAGGAAAAAATTTGGTTTTTCCTAAGGGACTCTTTAATCTACCTTAGAAGGACATAATTAAAACCGCTAGAAAAAATCAGAATGTATGCAAATTCAGATGACAATCAGAACATTTTTCTGTTCTGAACAGAAAAATGCTTACCCATGAAAACTTCTAAATGTCCCTAACAGGACCTATCCTGTTGCTGTGGCACACACTCAAGGTTGGCAGTATCATAAGAGGACAGACTAGACCAACCCAGGTTCCCTCCTGGCTTTATGAATTAATGAATCTATACGCTTTATAACCACAGAAGAGCACAGAAATCTCACAAACCTGTAACTTTCACCAGTAGATCAAGTTGCACAGGCCAGGAAAATCAGTGCACCTTGTGAGAGAGAGCATGGAGCTAAACTGAAGGAAGCATACTGGGGTGTGGTGCCAACTTGCTTTTAGAGTGAGGTCTCAGGTGAAATCTGAGGATTTCACCTGAGTGAAAAGTGCTTCTTTTTGGAATTGATGATTCAGTGTCTTTTCCACTTCTGTTTCGGGTTTTGAGTGGTGAATTCACTGTGCTTACATGGTGTTTTGGGCCTGTCTCTCTATCTCCTGCAGTTTCTAGCTATGATGAATTTCTCAAAACAGAGAGGAAGCCTGGCATCTGGCTCTGCTTAATGCAAACACAACTCAGAAATGCAGTTTTGCAAATGGTTTAAATCAACAAAACCAGGCTAATTATTTAGCTCATTTACTGTTTTCTGGGGGAAAAGCAGGACAAGTTGGTTTTTAAATTCTTATATGTAACTTAGGTCCTATTCTTACCTCTCTTGTTCAATGCTAAATCCCACAATTCTTGCAGGATTGAAGAACGGACTTCCAAAAGACAAATACTGTCATTCACTCTGGCGTTCTTTATCTGTCTAACAAGTTACTTTTACATTGCTACTACTTATTGAGCATTGGGTGATTTTTCCTTCTTTTAGTAAAAAAAATGATTAATACCTTCCTGGGGATACTTACCACAGCATATATTTCCTTACACGATATTTTTCTGTTGGTAGAGTGAGCCTATTTTTTCCCATGTTTTATGACTCGATGAAAGCTTGAAAACTACAGAGAAAAAGTTACAGGAGGGCTCTCAAAAAACTTTGGTGATTGAACTTGGGCTCCAAAGCTGTGGGTTCAAAGCCCATCCTGAAGCTTGAACTGGCAATAACACAGCTTAAATACTTCCTGTTGGATACATCATTCAAGTAAAAACACAGACAACAGTCTGGCTTTTTATCTGATGGAAGAGTTCTCTCTTTCTAAAAGTCTCCTTGCTCTCTACTAAAAGATAAACTATTTTCTACTGCAATCCCAAAATAAGGATTTGAGGTAGGGAGTTTGCTTGTATCGTAGGGGAGTTTGTCCTTAAGCCACAGAATAGTGTAGCCTGTAGTGAAGTCTGCCCCAGACTTTTCTTCCTCCCGTAATAATCAGAATCCATTAGCAAGGCTTAGTGTATCCAGATTGATCTTGCTAGAGCTGTTATCTCTGTCCAGTTCCATTAGCACAAAACAGGGCTCTGCTGCGTACAAGGTCTCCCAACTCTCCCCTGCCCCAATTCTGGTTCTTTGTTTCACATACATCAAAGAACCTCACAAGCTGATTTTAAGACATCTCTGGCCACTCTGCAGAAATGAGCAGAATTTTTTTCACCACATGGATAGGTAATTTAATTCCATATTTTATAACTGCTGTGATTTACAACTACTATGATTTATAACTACTGTGCTGGAGTTATAATACTCAAAGCTTCCTCATAAACTATCATCACTAAAGCATCTTGCATACCTTTCAGATGCCTACAATGCTTCTAGGTTGGGTTAATTTTACGAGTTTTTCTGTAGTGGAAGTACAGAGAGAAACATTTCCAAAGGCTCATTCCTCCCATCTGTTTATTTAGGAGAAGATAATTCGTACTCTAGGGATACCTAGACTCTTTCTGTCTCTTCCTGCACAGAACAATGAACTTTGAATATGTGTTTGGTGAATTCAGGGTTAATCCATCAATTACTAGCTTGCCATTTCTTATGCAACCAACAGTTTATTGGGGTTTTTATGAAAATAAAAGATACTGCTGCTTATGAAACTTTAGCTTTATAAATAGGTATGGTTCAAAGTTTTGCAAAAGCACCAGCAGTAGTGACTCATTCTGGCATTTGCAGACATTTTGCAAAAAGTGTTTATAGGAGACAGCACCTCTGTAGATCAGATACCTGCAGACCTGGGTAAATGGTACATTGTACAAGAATCTTGCAGGATCGATTTTAGGAGTAGAGTTCTTCTGAACAATCCAGTTCCCTGCAGTTATTCCTCTCCAATGAAAGTTAAGAGTTTTGTTAGCTTGAGCCTGGGCACAGAAATCTAGCCATATTTAGCTCTAAGAGAATATGTGTTTCACTGGTAAAGGAGACAGTCGTGAGGATAGCCTGGAACTAAAGGGAAAAAATGTTTTGAAGTGGAGGGACAATTTAAATTCTTAAAGCTCCACTTGTATTAGCTACTTCTTGGCTTCTAGTGTATGAAAGCTTCTTGGCATGTGCCCTGCCTGGGGTCAAGTGGGACATGGGAGAGATTGTGCTTGGATGTCTGGAGTACTACCACTTGGGGGGGAAAATGTGTAGCATTCCAACAGATATAATTAATGACAAGTGTTGTTGTCTTTCTCCTGTGCCATCCACCCAATGGCTGCCTGGTGCTGACCCCTTGCTGTCCCGCTGACCTCTCCAAAGTTTATTTTAAAAAGGCATCCTTGCTTTCCCAAACTTTTCAGCTAGGCTTCCCTTGGGCTTCTTGTTCAGTGCATGCCCACAGACTATGCCTGTGTCCACTGCTCAGTGATCAGACACAAGTGTTTCCATTAGAGGGATGATTAATGGAAACTTCCTTGGGAATGGGAAAGGGAGAAGTGGGTAATACAAGTCAAGAAACGTGTTAAAGCTGAACAAAGAAACTTTGTTTCTTTGTTTCAAAAATAACTTATTTTTCAAGTGTGCTGCAAATTTTCCTTACTCGCTTGGGTCCTGCCCACATCAGTAAAAAGCTGCAGTTGTTTCCACAAGGGTGGGCTTGAGAGAGGTTTGTGCTTTCAACCCACTTTGTAGTGAGTGACCACATCAAATAAATCCATTGGCTGAACTGGCTTCTCTGTTGGCAGATTTAGTAGAAATGGGGTTTAATGCTGCATAGTGCAGGTGCATGGAATTTTCTACATCTAAATGTAAAGTAATAAAACAATGACTGAAGAGTATAGAGGAATCCAAACTGGCTATTATGAGAGCGCAGCTGTCAAGTTACTCTTTACTGGTAGCATTCTCCAAACAGAAAACTGCATGTCTAAGTCCTTCATTTGCATGATGAGGATCACAGATTCTGTCTGATCTCAAGCTTCTCCTCACGCTCTGCTTACCCTTTTCCAATTGTAGGATGTTAGAGGCAGAAACCTGCTTCTTCCATTCCTCTTAGACACTATGTTTAGCTCTTTGAATGCCCAGGGACAGGATCCACCCTGTCAGCCAAAGCAACCTGCAGGTTGAAGCAGCACAGCAGTGAAATGGGCCCAATGACTGATGTTTTGCTGCTGAGGGAACTGATAAAAAACATGAATTAGGGACAGAGAGACTACAAAGCTTGGGAGGACACTGGAAGCTCTGTGCTGCTCCTTCCCAGGGAAAGCAGCGGGCTAGAGTTTCTAGCAGTACCAAGTAAAACCTTCCACAATGCTTTACAAGGAAGAAGCTTTGCTGTTTTCCAGGAGAAATCAGAGGTTTTGTTGCCTGCCCTTTTAGTCTAACGGTGTATTAAGAACTTTGAAGAGACCACAATAGAATATGTTACCTTTGCACAAAGCAAACAGCATGGGTAGCAACTTTGCCTGCCAAACATTGCTGTTCATCAGAATCAAGCAGCTCTGACTACTCAGTAAGTTGTTACTTAGCACATGCACATCATATTCTCTACTGAGTCAATTTTTCAAGGCTAAATCTTGATTCTGTTGCCAAACCAGAAAAACTGGGCAGTTGCACTGTAACAGAGCAGGGAAACTGATTCATGGGGCTGGAACTGCTGTTTTCCAGGTCTGAAGCTCCTTTGCCATGTGTACAGAAGCAAACAAATTCATTCCATGTTTACCCCATCAGGCATGGATGTGCCTGTGCTGGCTGGGACCTCCACGTGCCTGTGCAAAGGGATGGCCTGCCCCTCCCCTGCATAGCAAAGACATTCTGCTTTTGTGACATCTGGGCCACTGCAGCTGTTATAAGGAGGGGTTTGCTCTTTTTAGAAATTATTAGCCAAGTAAGCATGTTGTTTATTAAAATATTCAGTGTATGTTGTAAACTTGTAACTCTGATCTAGAAAATATCAGCAAATGATTCTGAAATTTATAGAAGACTTCTTCCTGTCCCTACTCCAGTGAAGGGTGAGAGTTATATTTGATTGAACATGTAACTCAAAAAATAAACTTTTTGACTTTTGTATTTTGTCTTTAGAATTCATAATAATTTATATTTAGTTATAAACATTGTAAGTTAAAATTGCATATGGAGAATCATGTAAAATATTGGAGGAAATTATTTTATTTTAATTCTTCATATATTATGAACTTTGATGGAATCATTGCAGTAGTTAAAACACAAGAGAGCTAGTGATCATGAAGAACAGATAGAATCTTTTTTCTTATGTTTCATCAAAAACACTCTTCATGTACAAGTGTGTTGATAGCTCAGTGAGAAGCTGCTGGTAACACTGATGCCAGTAGAGCAGCTTTTAGTCAGGCATGATATTGTAAATAAGATTGAAGTTTAGCAATATATAAGAATATATATATGACTATATGAAAGAACAAACTTTGTGTAAATTCTGCAAAATATATTTTCTTAGGAATGAGCATTTATTAATCCTAGTACAAAATATTTTGCCATCTTATTAATGAAGTGTTCTTTCACAGTCTGTTAAGTATAATAATTATTATATTTTTTTCTCTCCAAGATTATTTTTGTCAGCTACCGTTTCTCATTTCTTCTCTTTATACAGACATTTTTTGCAGCATTTGAATGATTGATATTCACTGTATTGCTAATTGTTGCACCCTCACTAGAGAAGACTAACAAATGTTGTCAGTTCATTACTGCTTCTTTTGTTTTCTTTTGTATGATTAATGCCCATTGTTGATACCAAGTTACAGTTCAGTCAATTGTGGCTTAGAAACAAGAATGAAATTAATGTTAGGGAAATATAAACTATCAACCAACTTGCAGGGGTGGCTGATTCTAATGAAGTGAGTTTCTTTACTAAATACATTTGAATATTAAATTCCTCTGTGGCATAGCTGGAAAGAAAGAATGCCAGAATATTTGAAAATGAGCTTGCACTGTATCATTACCTCCTTATTTCAGTAAAACATTTTTTTAGCCCTGTAGAATCTAAATTGAGTAGAAACAGGGCAAAAAATGGATATGTCACAGACCTTCAGGGCAGCTGGGTTAGTCCACTACATTAGGATCCTTAGCATTGTGTGTCCAGGATCTTGGGATCCTAAGGGTGCACAAAAGTTTACACTTCTAGGCCATGTCTACAGAAAGAGAGCTGGACCCTTTCACATCTCTTCCAGACAGGCACATGTTGTTCTCAGTTCTAGAACAGTTTGCTTCCAGATGACAGGCAAGAAGCAAAACTACAGTTCTGAGGTAGGAATGCAATCTACAGAAACACTGTATTTTACTGATAGAATGGAAAGGTTTTCAGCACTGGATTGTCTCTCTTGATGAGTAGTCTGCAGGGGGAAAAAATATCCTGTTTTGCATATGTATTTCTAAAAATGAAGGTGAATGTATCCACAAGCAAATGAGGAGGACAAAAAGATTTTCATAAAGGAGCAGGTTGAAATACAAAAATCTGTGGGATCCATTAAGAAGTATTTTCCTTTATGGTTGGTCCCAGGCTCACTTTTGTTCAGCTGAATGTGTTTTGCAGTATAGTAAAAACACACAAGAGTCTAGGTCTTCTATCCTTAGTGTAGGGATTAAGTTCTTTCTCTAAGCTTCAAAAAAGTTTTCCTAATTTACAGGGAAAATGGATGGCAAGTATGAAAGTATTTTTTACTGATGGCTCTTCCAGGGACTTGCTTTATTTTTTGTTAGAACCACTGTAGTACTATCCTTTGCAGACTGACATTGGTTTACATCACAGTTTGGATGATCTTCTCCAGTTGTATAATCACAGACCAGCATGGGGAGTCTGTGGGTGGTTTTAAGAGATTTTCTAGGTTCCTTTGTTTCAGGAGTTTGGTGTCCAAACATTATATGATTTGTTTATACTGATTTCATTGGGAAGGAAAGAATAAGTCTGATCTGCTCTTTACTGTAACTTGATAGCATGACAGTTATCCCAAGCATGGCTTCAGTTAGGTCTTATTTGTGCTTGAGGAATATTACTGTCTAATATGCATAACATTATGCATGTTTTTTCTCTGCTTCTGGTAGCCTTAGAACTCTAGCGTTTCCTTCATGCTCTGATTTTATTGTTTACATGACAGCTAAAATTATTAAATTCTTAGAACTAACTGAGACTGGACATAAAGTTTTACTCTCTACTATCATTTAACTTACATTAGTATTTTTGCTTTTATTCTGAGTGTGTTGATTTTAGCTAACTTGACTGTACTCTGTGATGGCACAATAAAATTGCTTGTATCCTGATCCTGGAAACCCTCTCAAAGGGTTTGCATACATGTGCAGGCTTATTGGGTCATTTGCATGAAGAGAGCTTGAATAGTGAAGGATTATTATTATTTATCTTAATAAAATCTTTTATTAAAATAGAGCTGTATATTCATTAAAATGCCTTATACAGAAGAATGTTAAATGAAACAGCTTCCTGAGGGCTTTTCTTCTCAGCTGTGGTTGGATAGTTGCTAGAGGTTTCCATGATTTGCACAGTAACATAGACTTACTCAGGAAACATGAACTCTTCCCACAGCCTTCAGGTATTAATAATTACATGTCACAGGAGACTGTCTAAATGCATGTGCAGGTATTTATCTACCTTCCCAGATAACCAGAGCCTTCACATAAAAAACCCCTTAAAATACTCAGGATTGCACAGAGAAAGGATGAGAAGGAATATTATTGCATCCTACCTTTTAAAGAAGCCCCCAAAAGCAGAAGTACTGGATTGCAACTCCTGCTTTTATCACTCTGAACTTACTGCTAAAGTACCAATTAGATAAAGAGCAGAAATTATCTAGGGAGCATGGGGTGATCCTCAGGACAGCTTAGTAACTGCTGTGATCAGCCTGTGGAGTCAGACTCCTCCCTTCCTTTGATCCATGTGTGTTGACTTTTGGGTTTTTGCAACAGCTGAATCTTCCCTATCACTGATCCTGAAGGTGAGATTGTCACCTAGGAGGAAGGATATGTAGTTTGTTGACCTAAAGCTAAGAAATCTGAAATCTGTATGTCTCATGCTCTGGACAGCAATGCTCACATCTGTGCCATTGACAAAAGGACAAAAAGGAGAGTGTCACCTCCACCCACTGCCCTGCTGGTCACCTTCTCAATGGCAGCAGCAATCTCAGCTCAGGCCTGTGGGAGAGCTGAAGGGCCAGCTGTCCTCAGGAGAGGACTGGACATTTGTAGCCACCAGCTGACCAAGCTGCCTGGCCTGCCTGTGCTCCTGGCTTTGCAGATGAGCTCCAGAGATTTCTTAGGAGTTCACCCCTAGGCTTGGAGCACCTCATTGCCTGCAGGTAGCTCCAGACTCACCATGTAGCTTTCTCAGCTCATTCTTCAGAGAAACCTGTCTCTGATCTTCATGCTGAGTAAAAAAAAACCTGAGTACTTAACTTTAGACCTTTGATTTTATTCCAGGGATGTGCTGTTTAAAACTTCACTCTGACAGCGCCTAATTTGTAAGCACCTGAATTTTTTATTGAATCTAATTCTGACAGGTTATTTTGTAACTAGTAAGATTTTGAGTTAGCTCTTTTTGACAGCTGTGGTTAATGAATTTTAATAATAGATGCTAGAATGAAATGATAAAATAGCCGTTAGCAGATCTTCCAGACTAAACCCCAGCTGTTCAGTAAAGTTTTTGGACATATATCTATATTTTTGACTGCAACTGTAAACGGAGTAAAAGCAGGTCCATAGATGCAGAGCTCAGTTAAACAGAGACAAGGATTGTCTAACCTTCATTAGTGACCTACCGGTTGGAGAGGTTCCTGAATTTAAGTTCTTGAGGAAATCTGGCTCCAGCTGTCTCTCTTGAAGCACTTTTGGAAGAACACAGTACCCAACATGTACCATTCTTACCAGAAAAACACACAGGACAGCAATCACGGAGATGACTAAAGGTGCCTTTTACTATTCTTTTTATCTTTCTACCTGTACAGTAGCAAACTGAAGTAAGACTTAATGATTAAAGCAAATCAAAGTGAACAAGGCCAGTTCCTACTTAAATTAACACACAAACAGCAACAGAAGCTGAATCTGAGGGTAGATTTGGCCTTTCCTTTAAAAAGGAGACCTGTAAGCAGTAGAAAATAGAAAAGAATCAAATAAAAACTACATCTACCACTTAAAAATGCACAGGAAGGTAGCTGCTACTGATTTTAAGTGAGGACTAATCCTTCACCTCAAGACACATTTGCTAAGGAATGCTTGAATTTGTGTGTAAAAAAGCAGCACTGGACTAGGCAGGGGGAAAAAGTGTATTATGATACTTTTCTGCAATGGTGTCATTTAACTTGATCAGCAGAATGATGAGCCACTGAAGGCAGATTAGTTTATTTCACCTTAAGGAAATATCCAATTACCCTCACAGGATTTTGACTTAAAAGGAGAAGCAATGAAGTCATATTAGAGCTCCTGTATTGCAAAAAGGCAAGTAAAAATACTCTACTTTTTTTAAAAAAAGAAGAATATCAGCTTGAAAAGGCACAGGAGGGACAGAAACAGTATAGGTTTGGGTTTTTGTGCTAGAAACTCAGGGTTTTTTTCTTTCCTGCTTGTTGTATATTAAAGGCAAACTTTGGGGCACTTGAACAGTATTCTCACACCTGAGACAGAGACCTGATTCAGAGCATAAGGCTCAACTTCTCCTTTTCTTTACTAAGGAGCTAAACAATGTACAGCTGTCATTTGTCCACCAGATTCAGCAGCATCTTCCCATTTTTTCAGATACTGCCAGAATTCTCAGACCTAAATAGTAGGTTGGAATTTTTATACATCTAATCTACATTTTTAAGGATCTGTAGAAGACCTCTTTTTAAAAAATAGCCTTTTCACTTGCCTCCTGTCAGAATATTTCATGTTTTCTATACACTAGCTCTCAAAAAAAACTGGTTTTATTTTGCAGTTCACCTCTGATTCCAAGCACTGAGATCTGGGAATGCTGGACACTATGGCACTATGGGCTAGTAAGGAATGTATAGGAGCTTAACAGCAGGAGCAACAGACCCAGGTTAAAAATTCAGTGACCAGGAACAAATGTGCCTTTTATTTCATCTCCCAGCTAAAATCCTAGATAGAGTTTATTGGCTTTAAACTTTTCTCATTTAGTAGAATAATCTAAGCCTAGTGTTTCTTCTTAATCACATCCACTTAAAATGGGACATATATGGCTCTATAAATTAAGCTAGCACAGAAGTATTCTTTGTTTGAAAGACTTGGAAATTGCTTGAAAGTTAACTATTAAATGGTATCTAAAATACCTGGAATTTTCACTGAAGGAGGTTATGCCTCTACTGAAAATGACAAAATCAAGTTTAAACCACAAGTGACAGAAATATATCACTTGATTATCTCAAAGTCAGGAGCTAAGTGTATGTCTGAAAAATATTGAGCTAAAGTGTTTCTTCAAGGTGATACAGCAGCTTAATGGCAGGGTCACCTTCTTTTGAATAAAACAGATTTTTTTATCCCACAAAACACATCAAGAGTACAAGTATTTCCGTTCACTTTTAAATAAACTAGAGATCTGTTGAATTTTTCTCATAGAGACAAATCAACAAGTATATGAATGTGGCAACCAAACAGTCATTAGTGCAGTGGTTATATTTTGCACTTGTCTGCAATGTTTTGACTGAAGAGTCTATCTTGGACCTAAAAAACCTTTTCTCAGAAATCATACCTTCCCATACAAACTTTTTTTCAAAGGTTAGTATTTTTCTGAGGAAGATTTTTGACCAGCTGTCCACTAGACTCCTAGTTGAATGTCAGATCCAGCTGCTTACGTGTCCCCCTGAAAAATAAGTACAAGTCTCCTCTTTAGGGAGCAGCATCCTTGTAATACTGATGTACTTCTTCTCAAATTTGGGGTCCTGACATAAAAAAGGCTGGAATGAAGGATATGGTGTTGCACATACCCAAATGAAGGCAGGGAGCCAACAAAATGCTGTTGTAATTACGAGTGAACATTCTTGTATCATAAAACTGTAAAGAAAAAGCTATAAATCAGAGCTGGCCTGGTGGTCCCTGGCAGCAAAGTGCAAAAGATTTGAGCTCATTCCCTGAGCTAGCCAAGAGTGGGATCTTCATGGCAGCAGCAGCTCATTCCAAGGGAAGGGCATTCTTCATGATTCCTGGGTGATGGTCATGAAGCAATGATTTTGGTGGGAGTCAGATCCAGCCTTCAGCCCTGAAGGAGTGATAGTCTGAAAAGTGCTGGCCATTGTGAAAACTAAAGCAAGCTGTGAACCAGAGGAATTTTGTCTTCAAGAGAGTTTGTGTGTGTGTGTGTCTTTAGGAACCTGCTGCTTTCAGCATTAGTTTTGCACTGCTGTTCAGATGCCAATATTGGATCACTTCTTGTACTTGAGGACACAAGATTGTCCTTTAATTCAGCTAGTTAGTTTCATATTTCTGTACATTCACTCATGACACCAAATCATGTTAAAACCTTTGTATGGACATTAGAAAAATGCAAAGAAATTAAGTAATGTTATCCAAAATGTCACTACTGAAGTTCCCATCACTAATGAACATGGATCCAAATTTAAGCTTCAGTTAGAAATGGGGTTTTCTTCTATCCTGGAGCATTCTTCCTCTTTTCAGATGTCTCACAAGGATGTTGCTCTTTAAAAATCATTGATCTGTCTGGATAACTTACTACTTTCAAAAGTAACGAAGTAGCAGAAAGGTAGGAAAGTATGAAAGCAGTTAGCGTTGGACAGATTTCTAGACATTCTTTAATACAAACTGCTTGTGTTAACATTTCCTGTCGCTCTGAAAGATGTGGCTTGATCTGAGCTTACATTTACAGTTTGTGTTTGGAAAATAAGATGATGTACTGTTGTTAAAATAAAATAAAATAAAAAAATCCTAAGGGTGTGCAAGTGATTACAGCAAAACAAACCCCAAATTGACAGCTGCACAAACAACACTTGCACAGCAGTGGTAGTCAGCTACTAAGAATGCCCAGTTTCCCATCATACTGGTCAGAATTTATAATTAATATCATATTTGGGGAGTCTTCTGTAATAAAACCACAATTTAATATGGTAACTTGATTATGGAAGAGATAAAGGAGAGTGGACCAAAATTCAGGATTGTTTTGCAGAGTGTGTTACCCCCCTGTTGATAGCAGTAAGAGAGCAAGACAGACGGTGTTTTCCAGTATCAGCCCCTACAGTGTTTTAAGAGGTGCAATCCTGAAAGGTGTGGGGCTCTTTCCCAAACAGATGTGACCCCCTGCAACACTGATAAACTTCCTGAAAAGATGAGGGAAATTTGTATCACACAGGATGTGCTCAGCACATTGAGGGATTGAGTTAGTAATGTCCCTGATAATTGTGGATACCTCATTGTAGGAGTCAGTTTTTATTTAAATTTTTTTAATAGGAGTATACACATCTGTCTTTATACCCAGCAGCTTTTCTGGCCCACAAGAAGTCCTCTGTGAATTTCCCCAACTGAGCTCAGTGGGATCTCTGTCAGCTGCAAGATTTATGTCATCTTTTTCAGTCCTGAGAACTGTTCCTTAAGCTTTTCACATCTGGATTTAATTGGAAAGACATTAAAAGACATTAAGTGTGCTGGAAAAGCATATTTTAGAGAAGATCTTTATAGATACTTCCATTAAGGGAGCTGATGGTTGTAGGTTAAAATGGGATGAGGATGAGCCATCAACAGTTAGCAAAGACAAAATTATATTGCAAACTACTTCAGATGAGAAGTTGTCCTGTTGCTCTTGGGTCTGACTCTGCTCACACTTAAATCAACTTCAATTAGGAGAAAAAAATACCAGCTAATGCAGTGAAAGAACACTCTAAGATCAGAATCAAAAACTTTTTCCCTTTGGAAACTCAAATTTCTAATTACATGCCATATATGCTAAATATAATGCTTTTAGCTGTCAATCTAGATTTGGTACTTTGTTGGACATACATGCACACTTGTAAAATGAGACTTGGAGAATGAAGAAGGGGATTGGTCATTAGGGCTCTGAGGGTGGAAGTATCCTTCTGTGAATGCCAGTGTGCTGGCCACAGGAATAGAGTTTCACAGAAGCAGAGATAGGATGCAATTTAGTATGTGGGCTTCATTACAGATGTTGTAATGCAAGAATCTACAGCCCTAAACTCCCCCATTGTTCCAGCTACAATTTGCTCCTTGAAGAAACCAATGGCCAATGCTTTGCATTAAGTGTAATCTATTGCTTTTGTCTTCAAACCAAAGTTTCTAGTCATGTTTAGATTGACAAGAGCTTAAAATTTAAGGTAATGGACTCAGTATGAGAGAACAAACATTCTTTCATTCTAAAATTGCTAAAACCAAGGAATCTGATATTTAGGAAATTGCTCCCATGTCTAAAGCAGTGTATGGTCTTTAGACATAAAAATATGTCAAGTTTAACGAAAAAAAATAGGGTTTGTTAAGCATTGTGGGGGGAAAAGTACTCTTTAGACTATTTCAGCAAAGAAAAATTTTTGTGAGAGGCTCTCACCAGTCATCTTCTCCTAAAAGGGAGACTTTTTCTCCTCTATAGAAAATGTTTGGCATTGTTGAGAAGATGATAGCTTGATGAGTGATACTGAAAGGAATGAGGCATTTGAATTAAATGGCTGCAGTGCAGACTTCAAAATTTTCTATCATTAAATAGCTTTATTCAGAATCTCCCTCTTTCCATCTTGGCCTATGACAAAATGCATGTAAACTAGTAAAACTGACTCTTACTTTTATTGCCTGACCTCGAGCCAGCCCTTTCTGTGCTCATGTTCTCTCGCTTTGATTTCCTTCTCTTTTAAAACAGCATTAATTAAACTACCTCTGTTCTTTAGTGACACTTTGTTCTGATGAAGAAGAGGATATCGGCAAGGAGAACCAAAAAGTATCTGAACACTAGTGAGGGTGTTTTACAAGTTCAGTTTACTAAGTGAAAGAGTAACCATGTGGATGCAAGTATTGAGTAATACTTGATAGCTTGAATCTTGTTGTATACTGATTTTGGTGTGGATATTTTGGAATTCATAAAAATATTTTAATCTCTTGGTTTTTTGACCACTCTGAAACTAAGAAAACCATTTAAATAACAGAATAAATGCTTATAGCTCATTAATTTTGTTAAAAGAGTTCTAGATAAATCTACATTGCTGTGTGGGTCAGGGCCCATTCCCTCATGGGGAGTAACACGGTCATTTATGTATTGACACCCATACAGTGAAGGCAGTGGCAGTGATGTCAAAACCAGGATGGAGCTGTGGAGGTCAGATGAAGGAAGAGGATTGTTTAACACAGCATATTTTAGAAGTCACTGTAAACTCTTACACAATTAGGAATCTCAGTCAACTTATTTAAAATCAAGAGGTCAAAATCTTCTGCAGTGTATATAGGGTCAGTGGCAGCAGACTTGCAACTCTATTGCAGTGATGTGGAGAAATGCCTATAAATAAATAAATAAATAAATAAACCAGATCATTCTGAGAACACAGCTGACAAGGATATTTTCCAGCCATCAGTGATGAGAGAGTGATTCATGGCCTTTTTTCAGTGCTGGTGCAGGATTTTGCCTGAGGATATGCATTCTGCTGTTTTCAGCTTTACATTTGAAGCTGTCTTTCTTAGAATCTCCCATAATTTTTGTCTGCAGCTCCTCAATCATGCTTGAGTGTTGTCTTAGTTGCATAATTTAAACCACTACCTACGAATAAAATAATTGACCATCTAAGTACTCTCATTTGGAAATCTCTAATTACTGAAAGCCCCTATATTACTTAAATGTCTACCTCCTTCTGAAAGTTAGTGTTTAAGTAGCTTTTGTCTAAGGATATAAAATTAGAAACAAGATTAATTTAAGATTAATTGCTGACTAGTGAAATTCTGTTGTATATAAGTAGTGCAAACACTTGGAAATTTAATTTTAAAATATTTTCTTTCATGTTCATAAGTAAGTTGTGATGATTCATTATTCTTTCTGTATTTGTTCTTGGAATTGCAGCCACTGAAGCAAAAATTTGGAGTCTTGAATTTAGAAACAAATTTACTTTAAAAGAACTTCCAGAATTCTAGACAAAATCTATAGCAGATACACTGAAAAGACACTGAAAATATCTGATAGAAGATTTACTTAACTCTTAATTCTGTTTTAACCATTTAAGATTTATTTTAAGTGCTGATACTGGGCCCCAACTTTCACACCTCACTTTGCCATTAGAGGATGTAGACGCACCTCAGTAGATATTAGCACTGAACCTGAAAGCTCTTTTGAGTTGTTCATGAACAAGCATCAACTTACTGGTTTCCTGCATAAATTGTCATGAAGGAAAATGTCTTGGCAGCACTTGAGTATATTGCCCCTTTCAAGTGGAAATACGTGTGTGGGAGGAGTCTGAGAAGACACTGATTAAAGAACAGTCCTGTAAAGTCTGAGTCCCATACAGATCCTTTAGCAGCCCCTTCTTCTCTTATTCCTACCTGCAAGTAAGAACACAACCTAAACTTGGCAACTAGACTAACCTCTCCATGCTGGATTAGTCTCTTATATTCTGTTAATTTAGATGTGTTTGACTTTAAGTATCCTTTATTAAATCCTCTTCGTACAAAAGCACACCTTTTACTAATTTTTAAATAGGGGCTTTTGAACTTTTCTCTCATTGTGATTGGAAAGTTTTCTATCGCCATTAAAACAATAGAACTGCCTCACCCCAGATGATTATGCAGCTCTTTCTTGGGCTTTAAGAGAATGCTTCACCATTCCTTATTCCTGGAATTATTGCATGGATGAAAGAATGGCAGTCAAATTTCAGGTGTGGTGGTTCACATGGAAAATAGGCCATGCCCAATTGACTCTCTCTACTGTTAAGCAGTCTCTTCAATAGACTAAGTAGATGAATTTAGGTTGAAGATCAAAACCTATCAAAATAAAGTTTCATGTTGAATAGTGTCTTTGACTCCATGCACTTCTCAGCATCTTAAGAGGCATGGAGGAATGAGTACACGTGTCCAATAAAACTAGATGGAAGAAGGTGGCATGCATGCTCTTGATATAAGCTCTGTTTAATATGTTGGAAAAATTGTTCAAGAACAGTTAATCCTCACTTTAGGATTACCCCCAGAAAGCTGGCAAGGTCAGGATGTACATGGATTGTGTGTCACTTAAATTCTGGCTGCATGAGTTGCCTGGGGGCAGCATTAACTACAACGTGGGACTTGTTCTAAGCTACATCTGTGAATCATCATTCTTTGTTTGAAAATAGTGGACTCCTCCTATCCTCCAAGCTCCTTCTCTTGACAGGTGCAATCAGTAGCCTTAAGTGTAGTGCCTATCACGTGACTATGCCTTTGTGCAGAGATTAATCAGTTTTGGGAAATGCTATTTCCATGTAAACTACACAAGTTAATCAGATTATAACCCTGTGTTTTTCATGCATATCATAAACCATATGAGGAAAGAGCTTAAAGTCATTTAATTAAGGTTTACACTGTGTGCTGCGAAAAGCCTTTCCAAACTTAATATTCAAACAGATTTTAACATTGGTTCACATGAAATCTAATCAACTGAAGAGAACAGCACATTGAAAGGAAAGCAATGAAAACTCCTAGCAGGAGTTATTGCTTGCAGTATAGTAAATTCATTCAACAGAAGCTGTGGGGAAAAGGTATTTGTTTGCAATACTTAGTTTTTGTTTAGCTTGAATGTAGTCAAACCTGACAAATTCGAGAGAATTAATTAGGTATGTTAAGGAGTCAAATTTTAGCTACTTTGTGTGCATGCATCTAAGTTTACACAAAGAAATATATCTTCTCTTTGTGCATTTCTCTGTGCATGAAGTATTGAGTGTGGGCAAGTTAAAGCCAGGTGGAAGCTTAGTAAAAAATTTCTTCATCTAGAAAAATGAAAAGCAATGACCAAGAACAATAATTTCAATACATACAAATTGAAATAGTTGCTCCGTTTTGGGGCACTGAGCCTTCAAACTCACCTCTATAGCTGTAATATTGTTGGGGTTTTTTCACTAGCTTTTAAATGTGAAATTAAAATCCATATATTAAAAATTCATGAAGTGCATCTCATTACTGATGCAGACAGCTTTGCTGCAATGTTATTGCACAGCTGACGTTGCCTTTTGAGGCCTCAGTAGTCAGGGAAAGGGAAAGCAACTCACTGATTAGGGGACACTTTTGGTTTAGAAAACAAATAACATTTATTTGTTTGTAAATGCTACCAGTTTTGTTCATGCTCTGCTGTTGTCTAGGCATTTGTCTAGAAACCAAAATCCAGGACTAGAGTCTATGATGGTAACCTGGTATGCAAACATGTTCTCAAGCCTAAACTTGAGCAACAGAGACTTGCTGATGCATATGGCATGTGACTACAAGAAACATGACCACAATGAATCATTTGACTCGGCAAACTCAGCCCAGAACTAAGACCCAGCTACTAAATACAATAAAATCATGTCCTTCATGAACTTCTCTAGACCCTGATAAGTCAGCCTTGCAGTTTCTGCCCGTAATTTTTTGTCATCAGAAAACATTGATTAAGGCCAAGCTGAATATGCTTTTTCATGTACTTAGAAAATTGATGTTAGGAGGCACATTGACAGTGAACAGTATGAAGCAGTGTGTTTATTAGGATTGTCTCTGACCTCCTTGGTAAAGTCAACTGGAAGAGCCACGGAGAACAAACTTTTACAATTTTCAGTTTCATGGAAAAAGCTGAAATGTAATATAGATTTAAGAGGAAAAAGACAAACCACATACTGTGTTAAAACAAAGGTGAAAATTTTATTGTGAGGATGTGATCTTAAATGCATATGGGCTAGTGCAGTGCCTGTCTGCTGCTCTTGCTAGAGAATGATCTAATGTTACTAGATTGTCATTATAAGACACTTAATCCCCAGAGTGAGAAACAGGAAGAATATTTACAAGTTTCAGTGCTATTTACTAATTGCCAACTGACTTGAGGAAAGCTAAAAAATGACTGGAAACATCCATCCCCATCCTGATACACACACATACTAATAATGGAAATGGCAGCCAAGACAAACAGCTAGCAGCGCAGTGCATCCTGTTGGCATCGTATTTTTGGCACTGTTGTAGCTACACAGAAAACAAGTGATACAAGAAATGTGTAAGGACATCTGTTCTGTAACCTATGGGGCTTCACTCACAAAACAGTTGTAAAATCTTCTGGGGGAGAGAAAAAATTCTCTGTATCTGTGCAGATGCTCTATTGTAAGAAAAATATCAATGGAAGGAAGTGTTGAGCCTTTGAAAGAGGAAATTGTTCACCAGATTCGCTGTGAAATGTTCCATTCTTTTCTTTCCTTTTCATTTAACCTAAGTTATGTGCCATTCATAAGTTATATTTAAGCCAAGTGGTGTAAATCTATTGGGACTAATAGAATTGAATAATGGATTAAATTACCCCGGTGTCTGCTTGTAACTCTTCTTCACTGCAGATTACTTGAGCTCTGTGTTGCTCTGCTGACTATTCAGGTTACAGCCTCTAAGCTACCAGCTTCCTTCCTGAATCCAGCATCTTCATGTCTGTCTAGGGGCATGATGGGGAGAGAAGAAACATTAAAGACATCAATTAAGATCCAAAGTATTGTTTACTCACCTGCTTCTCTTAGCTTGCTGATCCTTCCAAATACAAGCAGACTATGGGAGAAAGAAAAGGGGAGGGGAGTGGTTAGTACAGTGCAAGGCTTTCTCTACTATTCCTCTACTCCCCTTCAGCCACATCCCATGAATGAACCTTTTCAAAAGGAAATAAACTTCTCTAAAAGTCAAATGTTGGGATATAAGTAATTAGGCTACCCCCACAGGTAGCTTATGGAGAGTAAGACATGGTTCCATTAAGAAGAAATCAGACCTCATATTAACCTGGAACACATTAGGAAACTGGAAGTTAAAGAGGGACTGTGAGGTGTAGAAGGCCAGGAAAACCTGGGGAAGAAAAGCTTAGCCCTGGGAGCTGCTGGAATCCTGGGTGGGAGAGCATTTAGGAGCTGGAAAAATGCAGTCTTCAACAGTGCTCACAAAAACACCTTGATACCTGTAGCTGGCAGATCAAGGATACAGGCACAGGACTGCTTCCCTGCCGATTGCTATCTTTGATATTTGGTTTCACAAGTCTGAGATTTTATCTTTTATGTCATATTTCAGTTTGGGAAGGCATGTCTTGAAGAAGGGTGAGATGGTGAAATGAGACTGCACCATGTTACAGGCATTAGGATTTGGAAATTGTGTTAATATTAAACATGCTTATCATTGAACACCTTGAATCATATTATCATTTTATGCGTTTTCTCTAATTGTTCCATATTTACTTTATTGGCAGCCATATGATCCCATTGACACCCAATGAGCCATGCTTATAGGCAAAGTGTTCATTATTTAATATTGTAGTACTTCTTCCCTTGCTGTTAGATGAGGAGAGGGGCTCTCTTGATCTGATTCTATTAAGCTAGTGGCTAATATTCATCCAGGAAGTTTCAAATCATTTTTCCTGGAAAACAACCCTGAAAGCTGCTCTGAAATTCTGTAATTTATGTGGGGTGCCTTGCAAGTAGTCAGTTCCGTGAGTAAAACAGTAGCAAGTAACAGAGCTACTCAGCAATTCTAGAATTTGTATGTTTGTGTTGGCCTAATTAATCTCTTGATGATTTTGGGATTTCAGTTACCTCTAATTGAGACCAGACTGTTCTGCAGATCATATGACCAATCTGTGATTTAATCTTGAATGAAACTTTACTTGGCTCTACTTAACAAACTATGATCAGGGCATTTTCGTCCAAGTCATTGTACAAACAAATAACCTGAACACAAAGTTCTTCCACAATAAGTTTACAATTCACACATCAGACCAGGAAGCTAAGAGTGGGTATGAAAAAGTAAACAAGGTAGGTTGAGAAATGTGAGGTAGCTGTTTAACTGTGTGGGAGGAGCCGATGTCTCAGCTTCCTTCCCTCCTTGCAGTGCTGCTGGGTAATGGGACTTGGTTTACCATACATAAGAAGGAAGGAGATTCTGATAGTTTTGCTAATGTGCTTCAGGAAAAAATGGATGTGAGAAGACAGAAGATTCTTGGGTGCCAGTCCCTACCCATTGGATTCTTTCTCACAGTTGCTAACCCATGACCAATTAAAGTACAAGGATGCATAGGAGCCCAAATCACTCCCCCTCCTCACGTGATGAGTTGTGCTTGCATTGTGATGAAAAGGACCTCAGGGAGAGGAGAAGAGAGAAACTGGGATGAAGAAATGTGTCGGGTTACTGGAACAGAAAAGTTACGAGGACAGTAGTTGAAAACCCTCATTGCCACTGGAGGAATTATTTGTGATGAGCAGTGATTTGCTTTGCTGTCCAGATCAAGGATGGAAAGCTAGATGGTGGCTAGATCTTATAGGAGTAGAGAATGCACATGTGAAACTTGTGAGGGGACACTGTGAGGTGCTAGAGAAAGAATTTTTACAAAGAATGGAAATATATCAAAACCTCAAGAAAACCAGAAGAAATGAAGAAAGAAATAATTCTCTCTGTTGAACTCAGTGAGTCACAAAGTGAAAGAAGCAGTAATGGGGTCTCATACAGGGGGCTCAAAACACATGGTAAAGGTGGAGTAGATTGTAGGTAACAGTGATAATCTGAGGTTTACTGAGAGACTTTATAAAATGTTCAGCTTTTTGGTGGGGATTTTTTTGTTTGTTTTTTTTTTTTTTTTCTTTTTAGCTCTCAAACTATGACATTTCACAGACTAGAAAGATTCTACTTTCATGCGTGATGGGTGGGAGTGCCTTGCTCAGCCTTCTGAGGCTTTAGCTGCTAGTCATAACTATAGACAAATATGGGACACATGGTCTTTTAGTTTGGCGCAGCCAGGCAATTTTTGTGCTGTTATCCATCTCACCAAAATACACATTGTCTAATAATATTTAAGTTGTATAAACACACCTTTCAAGCGAAGGAGTTGTTGAAAGAATCCAGGCAAAGAATTAGTACAAAGGCAAATCTAATACTTCATTACAATGGCAACTCCTGTTCCAGGCAGGGTCCCTGCTCTCTGAGGGAAAGGAAGATAGAGTCACAGATTATTTCTGTCCCAACAAATAAGAAGAGAGCAGCAATTGTTGCTTCACTGTGAACAGCACTTTAGGGCCTCCAGTCAGTTCCACTGCTTGAGGTGTTAGCTTAGGGCACAATGTGAAAAGTCACCTTTTCTTTCCCCTGTGATTAGTTCTGAATGCATCTCAGGAGGAAGTGATTAAAAAGCAAAATCCATTTTGCGGTTCTGCTTTACATTTCACCTTCTCAATAGAACTGACCTCAGCTGTTTTATTGTGCTGGCTCTGTCTTCAAAGTCAGCCATGTGATGTCAGAGAGTTTCATAATCAACCTTTTCTGAATCAATTACAAAAAAAGGGTTTTTTTTAAACCAAAGCAGATAGAGGGAAGAGAAGAAGAGGGGGCTCATAGCAGTTGAGACAGAAGTTGGTCAATGAAGACTGCAATGGAAAATGTTAGATAAAAACTGACTGTTCTTCTTCAGGCTGTAACATTGTTCCAGATCTGACTTTGGAGTGACCCTCTTCCCACTTCTCACACCTTCTGCAACCATTTGCAACTCAAAAGTTTGTCCATAGGATCTCTGGAAACTGTGGGCTCTAGAAACGCATGTGGGGAAGCTGGAGAGACTTTACAGCCAGAAAGCCAAGAATCCTGAAATTATATCCTATTCTTTCTATAAGTGATGAAGCTTGCATCGGCAAAATGAGAGTCACTGATATGCCCAGGAAGAAGGAGATCTCCTCAGTCCATGCACAAGCACAGCTGTGTATCATGGAGCTGTTATGCACCCACTCTCTTAGCTCTAGTAGACTGGATGGCTTCAAAATACAGGAAATTAATTGAATCTAGAATATCAAAACACACACCTTCCTTCATTTGGTGCTAATATAATTGTGCCACTGGGTGTTTTGACAACTCATTTTTTCTTTAGGCAGCGTTAAGTGCCTTGAAACAGTTTTCAGAACAAGGACTGGATCCAGTGGAAGGAGCTATGAAAGTTGAGAATGGATCACATGAAAAGTAAGTACCATTTAAATCCTCTGCATTTTAATGCCTGCGTGGCATGGTAGATAAGAAATGTTAATTAAGAGCTTAGTTGCCCTTTTAAACCTATGCAAAACTATTTCCTCTGGAATTTACATACAGTTTGTGACAATTTGAGAGGATAAACACAATATCAGGTTTAGTGTTACTGATAATGTTTACTAATTAGCTATGAGATAGTCCTGTGGAAATGCTAAAGAAAAGGATTTTCTTTCCATTGTATGGATTCTGTGTAAGTAGCATAACATGTTTTTTGCCAAACGTGTTGTAGCACATGATATTGCCTGTAAATAAGCATATCTATCTGCCAATAAGTCATTAAGACTGCAAGCTGAATTTTACCTCAGAGAATTTAAAAGCTGAAATTTCTTTCAGGTCCTAAAATACTCTGATATGGAATTTAGCTTTAAGTAGTAGATAATAGAACAGGGTTTCACACTGGATTTTCAATTATTTAAGAAAGTGGGATTGTCCATCCAGTAAAGATTTTTTTTTCCAGCTGCTAGTCTGTTTATGTAAGAAAGTAGTCTTGTGTTACTAAATAAATTAGGAAGTAATAGAATAAAAGAAGTAAGACTAAAAGTGGCATTTGGAATTTTCAGTAGATATATTGGGGCTATTTATAAACTAATTTAATCAGAAACATTTTTCCATATGATCTCATCAGCATAGTATTTGAACATAAATATTGTTGTTTCACTTTAAAATGTTACCTTCCACAGTGACCTTTGAATCTCATGTGCCATCTGGTAATAAACATGTCTTAAAGATGTGCAACCCTGGACCTTACCACTCTTGTTAATGTATTAATCTTTCAGACAAGTCAAGCATCTGGGAGAGAAAGCAGACAATAAACAGACTAACTCAGGCACCATTGCTCAGGACTGCAAGGATTCAAAGGCTGTCATCTAGGAGCTTCCCAGCACCCACGGCTGCCACTGCATCCTTATAAACCTGTCAACACGCAATAGGGTGTATGTGTACAAGGAAATGAATGACTAATACCATTATTTGAGTCTTATGTGAAGACAACACTATTCTAACACAAGAGATAGTATACATGGTACTGTTTATTCAACTGTGGAAAAAAATAAAATTGAACATTTCCCTTAGAACTCAAGATCAGAGCATAACTCAATTGCCCAGAGGCAGAAGAAGTCTGATCGTGTTACTGGAGGTTAAAATAACAATGAATTAACAAAAAGTGTTAGGAAAAAAAAAGGGAAACTTTACAATTGATTAATATTGAGGAAAAGAAGTCAGCATTGGTTCAGTTATACAATTTTTTGTAGTGTAGTTTTAAGTTCAGCTTACTGTTTTTTAAATAATGCTTGAATATTTTAAAATTAACCAATGACAGTGCTGTGAGAATTGTAGTTGTTGTCTTCATATATAGTCATACAGCTTATCTTTTTATGCAGACATTATGCATTCTTCATTCTATATGAATATGTATGACTTTAAGATGCACTACTCAGAGTTGTATGCAAACAGAAGTTTAAATCTTGACAAGTATTTGCTTAACATGAACAGATGTTAGTTATGATAATTTTCGATATACTCCAGGAAAAAAGCAAATATGGTATTTGATTTTCCTTGCCATAATCAATTAAAGAGGCGTCTTGCCTCCAAGCAACATTTTCCCCTTCAATTCTGCTCTCTGTTGTGTGAAGCACATCTACACCCATTCTGTGTGTTGTATCAACCCACCGTTTGCATCAACTGAGTGTTTTTAATCTCTGCATTCGGACCAAGAGCAAAAGGGAGGACTGCAACGTTATCAAGCCAAGGGTGGAAACTGTTGATGTAAAGATCATTCTTTTGTGAAAGGAGTGGCAGCAGAGATAAGACCTGTGGCTGCTCTGTACCAGCATATTTCTTTTAAGTGTGTGGCCAAATGCAGTAAAACCACATCAGTTCATGTGTACAATGACAGTGTCTTCTCTTTCTTTATCACTCACAGTTAGACAACTAAGAGAAAAAAAAAGGAAAAGAAAACAATCAAAAACTAACAAATGACTGGCTACCACACTTGAGGCAGGTTTCAACCAAGCTGTCCCTGTGCCATCACTTTCTACAAACCTACTGTGTTAGACCAGACATGTTGGTATTTAGGTCATTTATCTCTCCAAAATACAGATTATTTCATTTAATGCAACAGATAAAGCTTAACTGCATAACAGCCATGACAACATTGCACAAGATTGTAGAAGCACCAAAACCAGAGATCACAACTCAGTGACTCACACAGAAAAGCAGGGGAGCAGCAATGTGAGGAAATGGTGCAAGGTACAGTGGCATTGATTCACCTCTGGGATGGGCTTTTAGGGGAACACACATCTTGCTCTGCCAGAACCAGTGCTTGGTTGGCCTTTTTTCTACTTCATGTTTCTCATGGGTATGATTCACTCTCAACCCTCACAGATAAGGAGCCTTTGTTCTAAAAGTTTGAAGTTTTCTAGGGTCTGACTCCATAAAAGAGTCAGGAACAAGCTGAGCCTTTCAGTTCCCACAGATTTCCAGGGGCGTTTGGCACCTGGCAGACTCGAGTTATTCAGGCAGCAGCATACAGAAATAATTAGCTCACACACCGCCTTTCTCAGGGATATGTTACCTGCCTAATTGGCAGCTGGAGCAGAACTTCTGCTCCTTCAGCTCATCAGACAGCTCAGAGAGCTCAGAAACAGCCTCAGTCTGTGCCTTAGCTGTACCTGCCAGTGTGCAGGATACAAATGGCATTACTGTCCCCTCTCATGGAGAACAAGAACAAAAGGAAGAGGCAAACCCGTTCCTCGCTCCTAAGGGCGAGATGCTGTGATTACTGGGGAGAATGTGACAAGGAGACTGGCAGTATGGTCTCCCTGGCATCAACAGAACCTCTGTGGTGTGTTCCCTATCCCAGTAAATTTTAGATTAGTTGCTTTGTTGCAGGTGACCTCTGCATTGAGCACCAGGCTTGCTCCAGTGCATGTGGAGTGCAGCAAAGTGGTGCTCACTTCACTCTCAGTGATCAAATTGCAATCAAATGTGTGCAACCAGCTGTCTAGGCCCAAGAAAGTTCATTCAGCCTCTCCAGTCAAGGCAACAGTAGAGAAAGAGTATCTCTGTGAAACTCTTACTTCAGATTCTCTTGCTTGTCAGAACTATGTTTGATTCTGATTCTGACAAAAAGCAAGTAACTGAGTTGGGGGGTTCACTCCCTTTTCTTGTAACTGTAGAAACATGGAGCAGACTGGGGGAGGAGGATCATATAGTAGCAGAAGTTCTAACTATTTTCCAAAAGCAGGGCTGACTAATGATTGTTGTAATCAAAAGTTAGAAAGTCTGCAGCCTTATGTCAAGTGCACACAGATGGCTGTTTCAAAGCACCTCCCAAGCCACAGGTTAAAAGCTTAATCACAGAGGTCCCAGTGAAGGCTGACAGAGCTTTTTCTGGAATAATCTGAAGAAAGAGTTCCTGCTCTCTACACATACCAACAACATCACAAAGACCTCTGTAGGGAGCTCATCAAGATACTGCACCTGAACACCACAGTGTCATTTTGGGGTCATTAAGGCATTCCAAGGTTCCTGAGTCAGTGAAGAGATTTCAGTCTGTTCCACCTGCAGCATTTATTTTCTCAAAGAATATCCTACAGTATTCACACACATATACAGAAATGCACTTTAGTTTGATGTTATCACTAGTAACCTCCCAAGAGCTTGAGCAAAATTCTTGCATCAGTGATACTGCAGCAACCACTGGACTTGTCTCCAGTCTTTAGTCTGGTTAGCTCACAGCTGTTCCTCTTAGTTCCTGGGCTGTCAGTATCTGAAAGCTGCTGGGAATTAAGTCTGATAATCTAAAGATGACTATATTTTTTCTAGACTAACCTTATATTTTTTTTCTTTTTTCTTTTTTTTTTTCTAAAATAAGTACACGTGGCACTGAACAGATTTTATATTTAGTTTTGTTTAAAAAGTAAATAATGATGGACACTGAAAGAGTATCAATATGTTTGAATGTTACTAGTAGTTCTAAAAGGGTTGTTTGTTTTTCTGACAGCAGTTGATATTTTTTATTTTATTTTAATTTTTAGATTATATGTTCTTTAAGGTACTGATTTCGTCCAACTCCTGTTTGCAAAGCACCAAGTACAGTTTAGTTCCCCACTGCACACACATACCACACATCTCATCCTGTGTCTCAGAGCACTTCCAAAGATAAGCAAATGCCATGCTTTAGAGAAACTGATCTGAGGTGCAAGCTGGTCTTTAGGAATTAGGCAGGACTAAGGAATAAAGCCTAGGATAGCCAGTTTGCCTATCTAACAGACTACAATGTTCTCAACACTTATTTTAAGGACTCAGAACACAAATTGTCATCAGTTTTGAACCTACAGAACTCATTAATCAGCAAGAATTACACTAAAGAGAAAACAGATCACTTAGGTATCCTCTCAAAAATATTTTCAACACCTTCTGGGGGTCAGCAATCTAAGAACCTGCACAATAAAAGGGTCATCTCTGACAGAATGGGGTATCTGATATGGCTCAAAGGATGGGAATACACATGGATAATCTTGTGTCTGAGTTATCATCCTCAGTGGAACACTGCCCTGTTCTCCGGGGGCACTGCAGACTGCACTGGTCTCCAAAGGGACGGATGTGCTGCTCCTGACAAATACAAAACACAGCAGCACCAGGGCTGCAGAGCTGCAGAATAGGGTGCAGATTTCTTTTCCCAGCCTTCCCAGCATTCCCCTTCCATTCACAGTGGAGCTGAATTTACCCTTCAGCTAGAGTCCTCATTGAATTCAAGAGATAATTAAGCTGGCATTTAATTTCCTCTGATGGAAGTCATAGTCATAGGATTTAAAATATTTAGTACTTATCAGCAGCATTTTTAAAGGGTCTTTGGATGAGAGTAGAGAGGAACGTTAGGAGTAGGGGAGTAGCTGGGATGAATGACTGCAGGAATATGGAATCTTCTCCTCCTTGGCCTGAAGTGACAATGAAATCTAATCCTTCCTAAAGTGTATGCAAAGCCCTTGATCTCTCTGACAGTGCTATACTACATGCATTTTATTGGTGGGTGGCTGCTTGTTATTGCTCTCATCTTTCTGGCCTGCTCTAATTCCCCATGAAACAGCAGAAGGTTTCCCATTTCCTGCAGTGAGAGTTGAGCAAAAATCTTAAGTTAGATTTGTTTTCCAGTTAATAGGCTGAGGGCTGGGTTTTTGTTTGTTTGTTTCGAAACACTAAGTAAAAAAAAATATGCTTGGTAATCTTTATATCCTCTCCCAGTCAAATCCAGCATGCCCCACTCTTGGTTGCATCCTATAAACAGGTTGTTTTGGGTTTTTTGCTCAAATAAGAATGGCCTTTGCAACTCCTGAGAAAACTGAGCAGAGGGTGGGAGGTGATTTTTAATGATAATAAAGACAGGGACTCTGTCAGAGCCCTGAGTACAATATGGAATGATGATTTTGTGTGCCTTTTGAGGACGTGGTTCTGTAACAAGTGAGAATGGATAATGGCTATCTTCCATCAGCCTTCCGGCTTAAACATGGCAAGTTACCTGCCCTGGGCAATAGTGTTCAAGGTGTATGTTTGGCATAGCTCCCCAGGGACACCTCAGAAGAGCTGCAAGGACAGAAGCATGTCCTGAGTAACAGCTTGCTCTGCCTTTCCCTCCTCATGGCCGATGGTCCCCAAGCCAAAGGCGTGAGCGACTGTCGAGATGAGGCACAGGGAAATGCTGCTTCCCCCGGGTATTGACCTCTGCTGCAGGCCCTTCTGTTTGGAACTGCATTCCTGAGGTGTGATATGAGCTGGGCAAGTGTGTACACCGGTGGATGAGACGTGTATGAAGTGTTTTGGTGGTATGATTTCTGTTATTCCACATGAGCAGCACTGACTTTTGTTTTTGATCGTACAGCTTGTTATTTGCTCTATGCAGTTAGTCATGGTTGGCTGTGCACTTTTGTGCTTGGTGTTTTAACTCCATAGTACTTCAGTACAAAGGAAATTTAAAAAACAACAATGAAAATGTTTCTAATCTGTTCTTAATTAAGTAGAACTCAATAATTGATTTATGAGAAGAAGGAAAACCAAACAAAGTGGTTGCTAACATAAAAATACAACTTATTTAAGGCCCAAATTTTCCTTTATTTGTGATAGCCAGAATGTAGGAGAGCCTGAATACCTATGAAGTTTTATCCAACAACACACAGTAAATGAGAAGAAAATTACCCTGGATAAAACACTTTATGCTCCTCACTACAATATATTAAATATATATTTGTGCATTAAAATAGATAATTTAAACATGCTTATGTACTTTTGTTTGTGATTATATGTGCAGCATAAATTTCCTTTCTCTAAACCACTGAAAATTGTTAAAAATATTTAAGGACAATAATAGTAAAGTCAATGTTATCTAATTCCCTATTTTAAAATGTTCTGTTTCCAACCCCACCCCAACCCAATATAACTGTATTTGAACAGGCTGGAAATAGATCAGAATTTTTAAAATTTATTAAGGCTTAAAGATAGGAGGTCTTTACATGTGGTTCAAAACAAAGCAGACATGTTTAAATAGGATAGGGAGAAAAAAAATCGAAATGTGACATCTGCTTGTGGTAATCCAATTGCTTCAGCTGAACTTTATTGCCTTCTATTTTTATAAAATGACAATTTATTGCAAACCAAACTTGACCTCCTCCTATAAGAAGACAAAACATAAAGTAAAAGAGGTGCAGAATTTTTTCTTGTTAAGAAGTTCCCATCCAGTGCAACACAGCAACTATACTTTAACCATGTGAATGAAAGTTCAACCCCACTGAGAAGCTGTAAAATTGGGAACTGTTTACAAGATGCACTAGAAATGCTGTAGTTAAATATCTGGCAAGAAGAGACTACAGCTCCCATGTACAATACATGGTAGGAGTAAACAATTACATGAGAACAGAAATGCAATAGTTCCTTGCAAAAGAAAAGTCACCCAGCCCAAGGCTAGGCAGTCAATTTATGCTGCTCACTTCAACATAAATACTCTTATTATTGTGAAATACTTGTTGCATGTGATCAACACAGCACTGAGAAATATGTTGCTACTATTTCAATGTTTCTTCTAACTCATAGACAAAACAACCCAGGGCCAGAATGTTAATAGCACTGACTTAGTAAAAATATACCAGAAAGGATGAGGTTTTTCTGATGTTTTTTGAAAATGTGATCTCAACTGGTCGCAATTATCTTGAATATCACCTTTGGAGTCATTTGGAAACTGCTTTTGAAATATCAACAGATCTACCAGACTGTTGTGAATACTTACAAAAGTAAGCTTCTTGTTAAGGAGGAAGGACACTGTCAAGGCTTTAACAACCTTATGTGCAAAATTTCGCAGCAGATTTTGCAGGCACCCAAAGGGCAAGTGTAAGGCTTCTGTGCCTTAAGGATTTCTGTCTCTTCCCTTAGCATCAGTTGTACTCCTAACTGCTGTGTTTGCACAACAGCTGAAGAAAAAGTTTCCACACATATTTCAAAAATATTGTGAAAACATTTTTGTGAACAAGAGTTTGTGAGAAATTAGAGACTTAATAGAGACTTTCAGGATTTTTTTTTGCTATTTTCTTTTAAATTTTGGTTAACCAAAAACCCCTTTGTTTCTACAAACAGAAGTCCTTAATATTTTTTTCAGTTGAAGAATTAAGACAAAATGGCAGTTTTGCAAGATCTATAAAAAGGGACCAGTACTGGCTTTTTAAAATGGACCCAAACTTTTCTTGTTTATATATATATATATATATATACACACGCATATATATAATCATTATATGTAACCAGTTTACTTAAATGTTATGTATATGCTTGTGTGTTTCTGTGTGTGTGAATGGATTCAAACTACACACATTTGTGTCTATGTACATGTGAATATATGTACACAAATGATCTGTCTGCCAAACTGAAAACAGAAGCACCTGTAATCTCAATACACAAATGTTTTAAGTGCCAAACTAGGTCACCTGTCTTGGTGACAAACTAAATATAAAAAAATCTCTGTGTTTCCCAGATCTAACACAAAACATCTTAAAGTGCACAGACAGACAACTTCTCAAAGCAGAGGATTGCCTATGTAAATCTCCATTTCTGGGAATGTTCTGAAGCACTTTGATCTTAGCCACATGAACTATATTCTTCTCCAGTCACTTTGGGACTCTGATGCTCCCTTCCTCCCAAGGAGAGGACACCCTACCCAGTAGATGTTCAGGGATTTTTACTGCTTTGAGCAAGATACAACATACTGGTGAAGGAGGAACCCTTGCCAACAAAAATCTGCTTTTTTCTCAGTAGCTAAGACTGGAGACTAACTTCTTCCTCTGCATCTTACTTCAGAGAAAGCAAGATGCTTTCTTGCTTTCTTGCTTTCTTGCTTTCTTGCTTTCTTGCTTTCTTGCTTTCTTGCTTTCTTGCTACAGCCTGGTCCACCAGGCTGTGGTCTGTGCTGAAACAGGCCGTCATACACCTCTGCAACTCATCCTCCTCACTTTGAACAGATCTACATTTACTAAATTACTGAGACAGGAATATGATTCCTGTTACCTGGTGCTTAGAGTACTTGCCAGCTAGGATAGAAAAAGTCTAGTGTTCCAAGTAATTTCCTTATAAAAGTGAAATATCAGTATCAGCTGATGATGAGGCAGTCACTCGTGTTCACTTTTGTACTTTCTGAACCACTGAATATTAAAATATTCTGTAAAAACTGGAATGTTTTCCATGGAGATAAAACGTAGTCTAGTGACTTCCATGTTTCGGTGGCTAAAGCATTCTTTGGAGGTGTAAAGTTATATTCTGTCTCCTATTAAGAGATATTGTCAATGCAACAAAAATTCATAGTGATCTTACCCTATGCAGTTCTTTACAGTTCAGTCTGGCTTGCAAAAGCACGTGGAAAGCTGAGCAGCTGAATGTGAGGTAGGTGTATCACCCTCCCCACAAGGAAATGTCTTCTTCCTGAGGAGGAAACTACCTTCCTTCATGACTACTGCACTTGAGTGATAAACTTCTCTCTGAGCAACAGATGATGTAATCCTCAGAAATGTATGACCATGACATAGAGCCTTTACAGAAAGGCTCATTTCCATGGATTCAGTCAGGAGGAGACTGTATTGCAACAAAGAACTTCAGTTTGATTTCCTTCTTAGTCATATTAATAAAGGGAGTATTTTGCTTTTCTCCTTAATCTAGAAGTTGTGTTGTAACACCACGTAGAGCTTCAAACTTCTGTGGCCTCTCAGCTCTGTTTTTACTTCTATATTTGCTTTTCCTGGTTCAATCTTTTATTTTTGCTTGATAATTAGGATCTATTTAAATTCATTCCATCATTTTGCGGAGAGAAAAAAGTTGAACAAAATTTAAGAACAAAAAGGGTGAGTCCATTGGAAATAAAATTAGCAGCTTATTTTATTGCTTAAGTCCTTCACCAAGGAATAATTTGTGCAATATTGCTGAAAGCCAAAGAAATCTTAAAACAAAAAGAGTCAATAGTTTGATAAAACCCAGACCTCCTGTGTTGTGCAATTAAAGGTTAGACAGGGTGATAAGAGCTTTAATTTACCTTTGGGAGATATTAATCAGATTTTGGATTAACTTAAAATATGTTTCCTGCGCATTTCTTGCCAGGTGAAAGTCCTTCAATGTTTCCTCTGGTGCAGAGGAAGAGATAACACTTTCTCAAAGTGTGGGGAACACCACAAACCCAGATATGCTATCAGGAGGCTTTCTGTAAACTCCATAATTCTGTGATTTTCCTTCTAGCAGCCAGGAAAGCCGGGGGTACAAATTCCCATATGTGCTAGTTCAGTGTGAGTTCTGTTATTATTAATTATTTATACAGCGCCGTGCGTGTGCAGGCCCCTTTATGGACAGAAGGAAATATCCCCCAGGAGCTTGCAAACCGAACAGCCCAGTGGAACAAACACTTCTTTAGCTTTCCTAGGATGTACTACCTGGAATAATCCACCCATGTCAGTGGGCTACTTAGGTGCTGGTAAGTGCTCTGCTGGGTAGGAAGTGTTTGCAGGATTAGGCTGTAGTTAAACCATGAAGTGATGATGGGTGATGAGGGAAGGGAGGGCAAGCATTCCAGCAACAAGATCACGCTGTTGCTTTCGTTATAACGAAGGTGTCAAGGGGCCAGGGCATTTTTAATGCTTTATGTTATTTGTGATCCTGTTGCTGAGAAGGAAAGGCTCAGCTTTACAGGCCACACGGAAGAAATGAACTGCTCATTTCTTCCTCAATGAGAGGAAGAAGACTGGCTTCGAGCAGAGGGAGAGACAGAGCCTGTTACATGAGGAAGAAGACTCCAGAGGTAAGGAGGGATGCACGAGATGCTGACCAGACACTCAGAGAGTCTCCAACCTCTGCTGCAGCTAACATGTGTCCACTACATCCTTGACAGCTTTTTTTTTTCTTTAATTGAGGGCATTTTCTGAAGTTTCCCAGTACATTTCCAGCTCTTGGCAAGTCCCAGGCACATCTGTGACATTTAGCTGATAGCCTCCTTAGTGAAGGGAAGGTTGCCAATGAATCCTTGTGCAACTGTTTATGCTACAAACCAAAGTATACAACCGCCAGTTTCACTCTTACAACACAGAGAGCATTTTTCCTCCTTAATTGAAAGTGTGGAACACAACAAAGCCTTTAAATACCGAGAAAACAATCAGCTGAAACAAGGAGTAAGAAAGACATCAAGGATGACAGGCAGTAGGCCCTCTGCCCAGTGAGACAGGCAGGCAGGGCATGCTCTGTTTTTGAAGGGAACCTACAGACTTTGGGAAGAATATAGGATATGGGGGTCAGAGGAGGGGTTGCTCTAGGATTTCAAGGCATTTCAGATAAATATTGAAGGGATGCTGCCTTCCAAGAGAAAGCACAGGTCGAGATGTGGCTCCAGAGCAAGCCAGCAGTAGCAGAGAAGGCTGAGTTGCTGGGCTGGTCTCAGTGGAAATTTTTCCTGGAAGGCTTTTTCAGGTGAAGGCTTTTGCACAGAGATATGAGATTGTTGCTCTTCAGGCACAAGCCTGCAGCAGAAACAGGTTGAACATCAACACCTCCACCCCACCAAGAGTTTTAGGGACAGGCCAAGTGGCTGGGGAAAAGCCCTACATTTCTGATGGGTAGTGTAGGAACCTGTGAATTCACTGCAGGCTGGCTTTTCTGACAGCTTCAAGAGTTAAAATCTGGGAGAAAAAAAAATTATTATGAAATTAACAAAATAACAGGGAAATTCAAACAGGAGATTAGGTTTCAGTCACTTTCTGCAGCATGAATATTTTGAATTTTCTGCATTTTGTGGGAACCAAATGGGTGTCACAATGGTTAAATGAACTGAGAGACACCTCGCCCCTACACTTGGAGGGTGAGGATGGCACTTGCACAGAAACAGACGTCACCAACCCTCACTTTTCTGAATCCCCACCCCCCCACCTTAATCCCTCTGTGATTTGTGAGACTCTTCTCTTTCCTGAGTTAGTCTGTGATACGTGACTAAATTCATTTCCATACATTTTTTAAAGTTTTTAAATAATTCTGACAGATCACAAAGGGCACTTGAAGCAAACAGATATGTGTAGGCAGATCCACAGATTATGGAACTCAGATACTCTTAATTTTGTCTGCCCTTTTTAGTATTTAACCTGTTCCAGACAGTATTACTGTTTTCTCTTACAAGTTTCACATTTTTTAACCTAAATTTTTGTACTTTCTTAGTAATATGCTTTGAATTCTACATAAAAAGAACTTGTGACATAAACAGCAAGATCTTCCTGCCTGAAAAATCTTTTACATATGACAAATACAAAACTAGCCAGGAGATGGTCTGGCTCTGAGCTCATTTTCCATACTGTACAGACAGCTTTTGATGTAAGAACCATACTGTACAGAGAGCTTTTGATGATATATTTACTCAGAGCATCTGATACTTGAGATCAGGCTTTTATTGGTACACTGGGCTGTCAGTCACAGCAAAGTGAGCCATTGTCCTCAGAGGTGACCAGCACACCTCTCCCCTCACAAAGGCATGTTTTCAAAGCATGAGTGGCACCACATGTGCTTCAGCTGTAACACATGCAGAATAGCACGAGATGCACCACCAAGCAGCTCTCTCCAGCTTGCAGTCAAAGATGGGGCTGATGCTCCACAGACTTTGAGGTGGCTCCTGGTACTCACTGCCCCTCAACAGGCAGGTCTTGGAGGTGCCTGATGTGCTGGAATCCGTGTTGGCCTGGTCTAGTATGCCATGAGTTGTGAACAGTCCTCCACAGTGGAGTGGAGGGTCCAGATAGATTAAAGAAGATGCAGTAGCCCTGAGTGAGGAAAGGAACGGTCTTTCAAACTCATCAGATGGCTGTGGTGTTCCTGCCACCAGCCCTGGGAGCATCTTGGCCCCAAGACACAGCAGCAGCCAAGAGGGAAATTCACCAGGAACAACTGTCCTCACCTTCTTCCTTCTGGCCCTGGAGAATAAATGTGACATGGGACATCACATTAGAACCAGGCAAATAAAGCCTCTGAGTGCATTTCTGCTTCTCCTGACATCCCTTCCAGGCTGCAGTTATAGAATTTTATACAAGCTTTTGTACTGAATTGCCAACACAAATCCCAAGAGATTCTGTCTCAAAAGTATGCCTAAAGAGGGAATATGGTCTGGATGTAATTTAGCTGCCATTGCCCAGCAATTCCATAGATCTCTTTGACTTGTGACATTAAATATATGGAACAAGCACATGAATGGATTAACGTACACAGTCCTATAATTAGATATGTTATTAAATTTGCTAAGTAGTTGGGGGGAAAGGGGCTTGTTTGCCATCTGTTTAAAAAGTATCTCTCTTTCCACTGAAATCTGGATATAAAAAACCCCAGACATGTGGGCATGACTGCCTTACATACATTACTGGGATTATTTCCCTTGAGTTAACCAAGACAGGCATGATTCATATACCAGTAGAATGTTGTGCAAAAATGTACATAACATTTTTTCACATAATGTTCCTTTTCCTTCCCATTATAAATTATGAATCATGTAAACATCATGAATTACAGAGTTTTTTGTTGGTCTGGGGTTTTTATTTTTTCCCCATGACCCAAAAAACTACTTAATAGAAGAGTAATTATAACAGGCAGTATGGTAAATTCTGTCATGAAAATTATTTTTTAATTCTACTCTTGTCACTATGTAACCACACAGTCATTTGCTTTAATTTCCCTAGAAAACTTGAAATAATCAAACTGTGATTTTAGAACGCAAACACACACACACACATTTCTGAATACAGAACATGTTTGTATCATGAGAAAGAAAAATTGGCACTGGTTAGAAAAGAGATACATATTAAATATATAATCATTAGCCTCAGCTATGTGGAAATTGTCTAAAAGTATGAAAACAAGCTGAGCTCTAAGTAGCTTAGAGTAAGGCCCTGGTTCACAAGCTCTTCAGTAGAGCTCTGTCACTCGATCAGGAGACTCACGAAAGCTTGTACTGTAAGAGCACAAGAAAAAGAAGCACCCAAACTGAAAGATTCCAGAGTATGGGAAGCTCTCCAAAAGTGCAACTGAGCAGTTGTTTAAGCCAATATTTCTGTGTAGAGCCTTACCTTTAATGCCACATTTCTTTAAAGAGATGAGCAAGCACTTGTAATTTCCAGTGAATCGTTTACATCAGTGTCTGCAGCATGCAGAATGTTTCATAAGCTTTTTTTTTTTTTTTCCAACAGTGCATATGATAGCAGTAAAAAAGCATGGGTGAAAGCAAGGGAACCTGGATCTGAGCAGTTTTTCCATTTGCCTCAGGCTAACTGAAAGGATGTTCCGTTAGCTCAGAGGCAGAGGGACCCTCTGGAACATTATGAGTTTGGGGGTCAGTCACACATCTGCGATAATTTATCTGTGATAAATGCAAAAGTCACAATAAAGCAAAGGAGAAGGCACAGCATAAACCAAGAGAGGAACATAAAGAGAAGGGAGCTGTAAGGTACCTCAACACGTACAGTCTAACTCCAGTCTTCCCATAGAGTCATTGGAGAGGGTTAAGCTTTCAGCGTGGGTGCTCTGAGTCACTGCCTGGAGGAGCTCAAGAGGTGATTATTTATACAGCACATTAACCACACAGGACTATATAGGAGGTCTAAAGTTCAGGATCTGAACATGAATACTCCCCAGAAGGTGTGGAGTTTGCATTTCTTTCTATTTGCCACTATCCCCATGGTGCCTGTGAGCTCCTCCAAGCCACAATATAGAAGATGAAGAAACTTTCTAATTTACACCAGACAGAAACAACTCCTATCAGGGATCAAGACTGAAGTTTCTCTTCCTAAGTCTTCCTCTCTGGCAGTGGTAAAGACCAAGTTATATGTTGGATGTTTGTCTGTGCACAAAATAAAGTGGTCAAGATAAACTAGCTGGGTATTTATTTGTGTGCAAAGAAAGTTAAAACCTAAAAAGAAACTCCCTACTAAGGACCGTCATCCATCTGTTTTTCTTTAGGATGCTTTAACATTAGCTAAATATCACTTATTTACACCTGAAGAAGTTAAATGATCTTGTTCCCATGAACTCTCTTACAAATGCTGTCCTGGCCTGTGATTTATATAAAAGTAGCTGTTCCCTTAATTTTATTCACAATAGCTTCATTCTTACCGTATGAACCTGCTTTGTCAGTATTCGCTTTGATTTATGGAAGATTTCAAACTACCAAAATAACTATCCCTTTTCTTTTCATTAAAGCTAATCCCCACAAAGACACTTTCATCTGCTGATTAGTCATGCTTCAGCAATCCTTGCTAACCAGAGGCTAAGTTATTGATGTGTTAAAGATGTAATCGCAGAGATTCAAGACCACTGAAGAAAATTCAACGTGTTGTTTGACAGTGTCAGAATTTAGCAGTGTCTTGGCTTTTTTGAACCAGCCAGGGTAGTACATGCTCAGCAGCATGGTCAGTTCTTTTCAGTTAACCTACAGGCCAGAAAGGCTGGGTTAGGAAGTGTTTCAAGTCTACAGACATGTTGCATTAAAGATCATGAAAAGAAGGGGTAGGGATTTCCAAATTACTTCAGGGAAGTTGGAGCCCCACCTTATTCAGCATGAACAAATTGAACTTCAGTGTTTCTCAACACTGCACACAGCTTTTTAAGTCAAAGAGGCAACATATTTTGCATTATAAATTGTGCATGTAATTCATCATCATGGGTCATGTTTCATGTCTTCTCTCATCTGAATGTTTATTTAGAAATTATCTAAGCAAACCCATCTTGTACCTTTTCATGCTCTGATCATTGTGAAACAATAATTTCTTCCTGGCCATCACCCTAAGTGATTTTATATTTAGAGAATGACAAGTTCAAATACTAGAAGCAGTTTCCCATGAACTGATTATCATTGCAAATGTTTAATACAATAGTTTGATGTGCTGTAGATGTGCTAAGGAGAATAAGGTCTCGTAGAGCTCTAGAACCTGTTTCTAAAATCTAGAGGTAATGGAGGTCTTCAAGACTAATCCACCATCCAGTGAAGCAGCTTGCATTATGCTTCAGAAAAGGGGACACGACAAGCCTGAACTGTCACTTCCAGCAGCCAGGACCTGTCTGACCCAGCTGTGATTGGCAGCTACGTGACATATATTTAAGTTCATCAGGATACAACCTTGTCACAGCTACATCACAACTTCCTCAGGTATATGCGTATTCATGGCTGATGCTTCAGTATCTTGAACTTAATAGCTGTGTGCTCTTTAAGAAATTAAATATGAGTGAGACCTGCTCTAAATCCCAACTGACTTTACAACTGGCATGTAGAGGTCTCCAAGCAATAATCATCCTAATTCTTGTGCAATCACCTTTTGGGACATCAACATATATTCAGTTCACTCATAATCATCAAGCTGTACTAAGAACCACTTCACTCGGGTCTTCTCCATATTTGATGGACAATTGCAAATTACCGACAGCAGGAGGCCACTGTGGATGTCACAGTCAGCCTGGGCTGGAAAATGGCTTAGCTGTTTTTGGGTAGTAAGGATCCTGAGCAGATATATCCTGCTGAGTCTGAGCTGGCTACCGTCTGGGCTAGGCCAAGTGTCCCCAGGCTGAAGGAGATGACAGCATGGAGACCCCTACACAGACATGCAAGTGGGCCCTGGCCCAATTGACACAATTGCACCGGCACAGGAGTTGGGCTGGCTCCATGCACCCACCAAGCATCACTGCAGGAGTCCTTCTGAATCCACTTTGTGCTGCTCCTCTCCCACGGCCCTGTTACACAAATAGCCAAGCACTGACTGCACTACGATGCCACTTTGTCCCATTTTCAAAACTGCTGCGTGGATGAGCCCACACTCCCTCATCACTCGTTCTGTTAGAGGAGGCTTACAGGCTGCTCCAGGTTTGGACCTTCTGTTCCACAATCTTACCATTACTTATGTTTGACCTGGATCAGCACAGACATATGCCTTTCCTGTCTTCTGTGATTCAATCTCAAGTGCTCTTCACTGATAGACTTGGTTCTCATTTCCATTTTCATGCAGTGTGATAGAAGATTCCAGTGATGCTGCTTCTGCCATGTCCAGCCTTGTACTCATAGCACTTTTTTGTATCACTGTGTTTTACCCCACGGTTGACATTTCACCCATTTTGTGTCAGTCTTCCTTACTTTGCAGCATAAACTCATTATGTGTCCTTACTGTTTACTAAACCCATGACCCAGATCAGAATCCCCCTTTCCTCATGGATATTAGCACAGGGCAGTATGTACAGGGTTCAGGGAAGCCAGCTTTCTGCCTGCTTTCTAGCAGCTGCTTCTTTATCTGGTATATTTCTGGAAGGACAGCATCCAGTTCCAGGGCAAACACTGCTCCGCAAGGAATGTTCTTGGAATCCTCTGGCTGAGCTTGGTCTGTGGGCCCAAATCCACTGAGCACGTATAAATTGGTCCATTGTTAATTTGGGCTGGAAAGCCCCACTGAGTATAGGAATATGCCAGGAACACAAATCTCTGAGATCCTCTTTTCAATTTAAATGACTTCCTCTCACTCACTTCATTCACCTTTCAGTTTTGTCCTGGCCTGAAGACTGATGACTGCTCCACATAGCATATCAAAGATTTGCTCCATCTAGGCACAAATCACCCTTGGAAGGGGCACTGAACTCTGGACTGCAATTGGACCTGGTCCTGCAGATTGCCTGCTGCATGATGCCCTGTGGAGTCCTGTGTCAGCCACTCGTTTGGTACAGCTATTATAGAAAAATAAGTCAAATGAGCTTATTGAGACCTTACCCCTCACTTACAGTACAGTTCTGCATTATCTGCAGCTGGGACAGTCTGACCTTAGGCTGCATGGAAAATGGAAAAAACCCTACAAACTCTTTCAGTGCTCAGACTAAATCAAGTCTGCTCTGATTTATGTCAGGGTCACCACTCATATTTTTTTTTGACTGCACATTTAAGGCAACAGTTTATTCCTATACCTTGTGCAGTCTAAAGGGAAGACTTAAGAATTTGACTTCCCTTGTGAAATACCTTAATTTCTTCAGTTTGAGGAATGATCAGTTACTGTAAGCAACTGATCAGATTAAAATGCACAAAATCACTCATAATCTGTATACGTCAAATTCCAAGGAAATTAGGCTATTACTAGTGAAGAAAGACAGCACAGAGGAAAAGCATATTTTCACTCTGACCTGGCAGTTCACTGACTCAGAGACAGGCTATCTGTACCAGATCTGTGAAGCAATCCAGAATATTTCAACCAGCTGGGTTGGATAATGCTGACACACATGAGACAGAGCCAATAGTTGTATCTCACAGAGGCTGTAACAGTCCTCAGTGTAACTAACAGGTGGTGTGATGTTCCAGAGGCTTTGCATGATTCCACCCTAGTTTAAGTCTAATGAAAAACAGTGTAGTTGGCATCCATACTGGTTGTCCATAGAACTCTGATTTCTGTGAGTAGGTAATACTGATTACACAGGTAATCAGTTTGTGCAGCTCTTTGAGTGACTCTTCGTTCTCATTGCAGTGTCTGGAAAATCATATATGGATATGGTAAGGAGCGTGACTTGCTCCTCTAGCCCAGGAAGCATTTTCACCTGATCCTGAGATGGGCACCCAGTTCCTTCACCTCTGTTTTGCAGATGTCATTGAGAACCAGCAACAGTTTCTTTCTGAAAGGACACCCCATTATTCAGTTTGCAAATACTGGTGTATATCCCTTTGCCAGTGGCTTATCAACCCTTTCTTATCTTGCTACTCAGGATGATTTGACAGATATCCTCATAAGATCCTGACAAGATTTCTTGATAACAATATGACCAGAAAAGTAGCCAGTAGGTGACTTTCTAAGCCCTCCTTTCTTCTTTCAGGTAGTTTTCTTTATGGAGAGTTAATTGAAGCAGGAGTGGTCTTATCCTGTGGCACAGGTGTCACTAGCAATAATCAAAACCCAAACATCTTCAGGCGATACACAAATACAAGCTGAATGCTTCTGCTTCCACACGGCCTGGAACACAGCTAGCGGCTTCTCTGTGATGGCACCTGAAAAAGCACTCCTGAGGACCTTCATGCTCAGAGTAAAATTTACCCATGGCAGACAAGCTATCTTCTCTGTTGAGTACTTGAGCATGTTTTTTGACCTCCTTACTTGTTTTTTCTCCCAGAAAAGTGTGAAGTTTCTCTCCAGTAGTTTCCTGGTAAGTCTCCTGTAGTCTTCCAAAACGTGCTGGGAATATGACTAATGAAGTAGGAGTAGATGAGCAAAAATATTTTCTCTTTTTGTGTCCCAGTAGCTGCAGCTATGCTGGTATCTCAAACTCTGCCAACCATGAGACCTAGAGGCATGTTCTAGCTCCATCCATATTCCTGAGCCTTCTTGCCACCAAAGCACGGGACAGGCAGAGTCATTCTACCTATGGATCTAACCCATGGCTTGTGCCATCTCCTGACACAGGCAGGGAAAATTTTGGGAGAATTTTACTTAGCATTAGCTTGAAATATGCCAGGAACCCTAGCAACAGTGGAGAAACATAAACACATTTTGGTGCCTGGGAGCATTTATTGGTACTATTGTTTTATTTTTTCCATTATATTGCTCAAAAAACCTTGAGCACTTTTAAACTGCTTTCCAATTGAGTATCTCCTAGATCCAAGATCTAATTACTGAAGAGTAATAAATCCCGGCTGGTAAAAGAAATCCTCCTGGAGAGCACTTTGCAGACAATCCGAGTGACAGCACAGAGATTTTTATTTGTTTTTCAGGGTGTAGCTAACACTTATTGATGTGTCTAGAACATTCTGCTCATGCTTGGAAGTCAATGGGACAGGAATTCCTGGTCTCACCTCTTGTTCATGTTCTTTGGCTATTCATGGCATAGAAATTATCTGGCTGTTGTGAAGACTTATGGAGAAGGTAGGGTGAATCATACTTGTAGAGTGAATGTGTCTTTTATTCCAGGATATTCTCTCACTGGAGAAGTTCTTAACAACAGGTTGGGTGTAGGGAACCTGAATCTGATGTCATGCCATCTGTATAATTTCTGCTGTAACCCATAAACTTGCTAGTGAGTTTATCTCTTTCATGTTCCTTGAAAAACAAAAGCAGCCTGAGTTATTTCAAGTGGGCATGTTGAAGCCTTGCTGCTGTAAGCGCTACAGGGTAGTATAAACCTTCTCATTCTTTGACTGTGGCAGAAGATCCTTAATGCTCATATGAATCCAGGAATTGATGGTAACAAATGTTTTGTCTGGTGCCTCTTCATCAAAGTTAGTAGGATAGCTACAAGCTAGGGTGTTTCTACCTCCTCCACTCCCATTATTGCTTCGAATCAAGTGCCAGAATAATTAGTTCATTGCTGAAGAACTTTACAATGGTTTTCTTAGCAGATCTCATATTCCACACAAGGCAACAACTCACAGGTCTTAGTCCAAGTACAAGAGGGTATTCCAGCTGGGACTGGGAAAGAAAAAACCCTTAATGCTATATTACTTGAAGCCAGTTTGTGTAGTCCATGTCCTCCACTAAAGTACCACCCACCAGTCCAGATGACTCTGGATTCATCTCATACACTCCCAATCGATCATACAGGACAGACAACACTCACAGTGTACACAAGAGTGACAAAATTCAGTTCTTGCATCCATGTCAAAGGGCCTCAGGCTGTGGATCACAAATGTAAATGAGAACAGCTGAATACTTTTCCATTTTTGCTTTTGTTTTTACCATGGGGTTTGACGTGTCACATTCTGTAATATAACTTCCCTTTTCTAGTCACAAACAAATGACATCTGGCCACTTTCAATAATAAACTTGAAGAGAGGGGACATTTCCTTTCAGCTTGTTTTGCCCCTTCTTAACCTTCAAATTCCAACGAGAGCTGAGGAGAAGAAAAACTTTTTAAAAAATAATCCCCTAATGATTAAACTTACCGATGGAGAAAAACTTTGCTTCGAGCCTCTGAGTACCGTTTGCTTCACACAATCTCAAACATCCTGACACAGTTAATGCTTGAGGAGCTGTTTGCTGCTCCCACTCTCATTGTTACATCATACAGGAAACCTTGCAGGAAATGAAAGTTCAGCCAGCCTTCTCCTCCCTCAACACCTTGAGCTTACAAGCCTAAGACAGAAAGCATACAAGGAAGAATGAAGGTGGGGTAAGAGCACGGGAGAGGCAGGCCAGACACAGATAAATCACATACCTTGATTTTCCTGTCTGGCACAACATTCAGTTTTCTTTCTGGAGGTGCTTCTGGGAAATAATCTGGGTTTCACTGAGCAGGAAGTTTTCACTGTCTATCCAACATGGGGGCTTGTCATTCAGGGTTGTGTAGGCTGAGTCTGCTTTGTGCCTGTGTCACCTCAGCAGGCATTTTTAAAGGATACAAAGAAATTAAATAACTCTTTCTTTTTAATTGAAAGGATGGGCTGCCATCTCTTGACGTACCCTCAGTCTGAATGTTCTTGTCACCACAAGGATGTGGTGGAGCCCTTTGTTTCTGTGGAAAAAAGTCTGCTTTCAACCAGACTCACCCAGCCCTTTCAAACTGGGAGCAGAGAATGGCTGAGGTTATCAAGATGAATAAAACTGGGAAAGGCACTGTGAGCAGAGGAAATGAAAAGCTCTTTTCTTCTTCTGTTCTTAGTCAACAGAAATACCAGACACATCATTTTAACAGCTCAAGCCAAAACACTACCAGTGGTGCAGCACATAGTACATCCAGAAGAGGCAATTTAGGGACTGTGAATGGAGCTGCAAGGCCTCCTCCTGATGATCTGCAAGAGCTTCTTTCAGAGTTGATTCAGGACAGGGGAAAAATTCCCTTTTGTTTTCCTATGTCCCAGATAGTGGCACCATCCCTGCCACCACAGGTAGCTAAAGGTTTTCTAGTTAAATGTTTTTCTCTTTCTGATGAGAACATGATATATGGAAGCAAATTTGTGTTGAAAATTTTGAAATGCTAAATGGAAATGCACCATTTTTGCTTCCTGTTCTGCCTGCCTGTCCAGCCAGCTGCCTGCTCAGCTCCCTTCTCTCTCCCTTGGCAGGTGCAGGACTTCTGTCTTGCAAAGTGCTTGTAAAAGCACCTTTTGGTTCCAAAACACTAGGAAGTGCCACAGCAAGAGTTGTCTGTTTTTGTTAAAGCAAATGTACAGCTATTGCCAAAGCAAAGCTAATGAGGACTGCAGGAGCCAGGCAGAGATTCAAACTTCTGGACTGACATCATCACAATACGAAACAAGAAAATTTATTCAAAAAACAAAGGTATGACACTTTCCCATGAACTCACAGAACAGTGGAAAGCCCTCCAGGTTTCTTTGGAATATGAGGCCTGCTCGTGAGTCTCCTACCAAAAGGCACTGGCAGGCCACCCCAGCCCAGGTGGGTTCACCAGGGCATGACTGCTCCTTCTCAGGATGCAACAGGCTGTGCCAGTGCCCTTGTGCAGTGCAGATCACCCAGAACTCTTTAAATGCAGCCCTCTCCTTCGGAGGCAAGTTGCATTCCCCCGGACACTCCCTGGGAGCACATTTCCCTGCAGGAAAATGCAAGTGAACCTCTTGTGGTGCACGAAGGAAATGCTCTGCATAGATCCTGTCACTTCCAGCAGACATGGCCAGCTTTTATCATTTTGCTGCACATGGCCCCTGGGGCTGTAGAAGTCTCCAAGGCTCTCCTGATTTGTGGTGTGGAACTCTCTAAAGCAGTTGGGGATTGACAGTGTTGTTGAGCAGCCTGGAAGACTTTGGAATGTGACCTGGTAACTTGTGACAGGAAAAATCTACCAGGGAGGTGTGGCTCCCCAGCTGCTCTTATTTCCAAGGTTTGTGTCCTGGCGTGTCACCTGACAGCCTGCCAAAGAGCAGCCTCTGTACCAGCCTTGCTGCAAGGAAATGGCAATACCTGTAATATCCATGTCCATCTATAGAAGAGTCCACCATGGGAGCAAGCAGCAGGGCTGGTGAGCCTACTGCCATTGTGAGGCTCACAATGCTCACTTCAAACTCCACTTCAAAACTCACTTCAAACCCCACGAACCTGAGATTTAAACTATTATCGTAAGATTGGTCTCTTCCTCTGTGCCTTCAGGGGCTGTGATCCTCCATGGCTTGTGCTTCTCACAGCTTCTCTTGCTGCAGGGTTTCTAGGAAAAAGAGCATGGAATCTCCTATGATGAGTCACAACACATGGCCACACTGTTCTGTGGTGATGCAAAGGAAAACACAGCAGTGCTGGTTGGAGATAGTCAACTCTAACCCTCAACTCTCCCTGAGGACAGAAAAACTCAGGCCGTGTCACTGAACATGGGTGGCTGAATTCAGAGCAGTTGTATACTGTTGCCATGTCCTGTTCAGATGCTCTGAGAGTCAGCTTAGCTTTCTAGTCTGGGAGAAGTTCATCCATAATTTACATTTTCCAATATTTTCTTGGTGACTAACAGTGTTAGTGAACTCTGAGGAGAACAATCTTTCTGCCGCTGTTTGACCAGCTTGTTTTGCAGGTCCCAGCCTCATCTCTGACTCTCCCTGCTTGCAGCCTGTTGTTCAAACAGTTCCTTTGTCCCCGAAACTCTGTGGTCCAGTGCTTTACAGCCTGTCCTACATCCTCCTGACCTGCTACAAAATCTCTTTCCAAAAGCTATCATTCATCAGTTTGTTCCTGATGAGAGTCGTTGATCAAAGCAAAAATGTGGCTTGTTGTACTTGCCACTATCAGAGAATCCCACAAGGCATATCTGATGTGAGCACCCATGTTCCCAGCAGCCAGGGAAATTGTAATCATGATTAGATGCACCCTGCCCCCAGAAGAGGGCTTGGCTGAGGCTGGACAGTTATCTGGGGCCCCTGTGGGGTGAAAGCACTGGCTGTGCATGGAGAGAGAAGGAACAGAGAGTTCTCCATGGCATTTCTCTGCAAAGGGCCCAGAGCAGAGAGCTCATGTGGGCACACACTCAGAGCTCCCTCCCATCCGCTTACAGTGTGCAGGAACATGGTCTGGCTTGGAAAATCACAGTGCAAGTACTTTGCCTGACTGACACAGAAAAGTTTCTGTGTTTATGGAAAAATGACCAAAAACAAGGCGTGAGTGGATTCTTTCATAATCAAGATCATTTTCTCTCCCACAAGCAGGAAAGCAGAGGGGCATTGCAAGAGAGGGAGATTTTGCTAAGCGGATTAACATATTAACTAAAAATAAAGATTGGACATATTTGGAATTCTAAGATAATCTTGCTTTTCTGGTGACAATAGAAAAAACTCAAGCCTCTCTCCTCTACTTTATGTGGTGCTCCAATTCATTCTAGCCTGTTAATTCATGAGTTTATCTGTACTGTACATAAAAAAGATATGTCTATGCCTAGAGCACATGCTGCCACTTGGGTACAGATGATCTAGTGATTGGCATATTTTGATTCATAAACCCAATGCTGAATACATTACCAGAAGATTTGTTTTGAAATAAAAAATTGTTCATTTTTTATTTAATTACTTCAAATGTTTTCCCCATATAGCATCTCCCTTTCATTTTGTCCATCCAACTTTATGAACCTGATCAAGGAGTGGATTTTTTAAAGCCCCCTTATAGACTCCATTTAGCCTGAAGTGCCAAATCTCCCTGCCCTTGTAACAGCAGTCTTGGTGCTGTGCTTGAGTCCACAGCAGTCTGAGCAGGGGAGACATCGTCTGGGGATAATGGTGTCCTTCCTGAGGCTGTGCTGTTTTGACTTGGCCAGTTCCAGCCCTGGAGGAGATTCATTTCAGCTGTCTTGGGCACCTGCTGGTGCTGTGTTCTCCGTGGTGTTCACCATACAGTGTGCAGGCACACACAGGCTTTTCCCCTTCTTCACTGTCATAGCTCCTCCTTGGCTTTTTTTGCTGCAAATACTGGGCAAGGAAGCAGATACATGGACCTCCAGTTTCTCCGTGCTCCTTAGGGTGTCCCCTTCTCTCACACCATGGCAGAACAGTCCCACAGGTGGCTGGAGGATCACCCCAGGATGTTGGCCTGGGGGATTATCTGTGGCGTCCTTTTAGGGCAGTGCCCAGCAAGCCAACAGCTCCACAGGGTGGAGGAGACTCAGTGCCTGCACTGCTGGTGTTATCTCCAGCTTGTGTAAATGAAGGTAACTGGTTTATTTTCCAGTCTGTCAGCCCCAAGGGGAGCCTTTTGATGCACACACCCAGTGCAGATTTGGTGACCAATTTTACCACTGCAATTCAAAGTTGTGGGGATTTCAGGCCCTCCTCCCTCAGCCCAGTAGGAAGCACAAGATGCCCTGGTGGCACAGCCTGCATGCAGTGTGTCTGCTGGCCAGCAAGCACTTACCTTCCTTTAGGGCAGGTCTATCCTAAGACTCCAATCTACCCTACTCTCCTAGAGCTTAAAATATTTTCTTCTTTCAATCTGCAAAGACAGCTGAAATCTCTCAAGAATTAATGAAAAATAAATGCCATAGCAATCTTCCCTAGGAACCTTCCAGTGGGTTTATATGCATATGTGTGTGTGTTTATGTATACACACATGCACACAAGCAGACTTCACCATTTCAGCAGGGGACTTTCTATTTTACATTCTTCTCGGGCTAACACTTGCACTTTAATACCAGATATCACTGTGAGACATAATGAGGGTCATTAAATGTATTTATTAGCTTATTAAAGTGAACTGCCTTCACTGTTGCAGCTGGCCTGTGTTTTATAGAAACCCCACCAAATCCCCAAAGTCACACAACAGGAGCCCAACACACTTTAGCTGATGACAGAGTAAATATCAAATTTACTAGGGCTAGCAAGTGGCAAACACAGTTCTGGTATGTTATTTGAAAACCTGCCATGAGGCATAATACGTAATTCTCAGCTCATAAGGGTAGAGTTGATTTGGAAGGAAATATGAGAAGAATTTGATAGGATTTAGTAATATTTTCAGGGATACAGTTTAATTATAAACAGTCAGGAAGCTCTTAGATACTAGCTGTGGGTCTCAAATAACCATTAAAGGCAGAGGAAATACTTCAGCTTGCTATATAAGCTGATCTAATGTGGATTTTAGTCATAACACATGAGATACATACACCTGAAGTGCCCATATCTTTAACAAAGTCTCTGTGGAAAATCAGTTTATATTTTGAGTTAAGTTCAGGAAGAACAGAAAGACCCAGTGGGTGCTGTTTGTCTAAACAAGGTGTACCTGGACGTGCCCAGGTAATTGCATTTATGTTTTTTTCATTAGGAAGCCTTCATTTCTCACAGGCTGTAGTCTGTGAAGCAGCTTTTTTTCTGTTTTTTATGTCATGAATGTTTCTTCTTTCACACTGGGGTTCCTCAACCCTCCTTTCAAACACTCCATGGACTGCAATAGCAGAGCACTCTCAGTGACCCAATCACAGATGGAGGCCAGTGCAGGATGGGGTTTTGCTGCTCAGCACCTCCTCCCAGGAGCCTGTCTGGGGGAAAACACGGCTGAGGAGTCCAGCTGCAGTGAAGCCCCTCACTGTGGGGATGGGCAGGGAACTCTGCCCCAGCAAAGCCCCAGGAGGGCTGGGTTTAGTCTCCCAGCCCCACAGATTCAGCAAAGGTTGGGATCCTGAAATTGTACCAGGACAGTGTTGCCCTTTAACCCTCACTTTCAGCTAGTCCTGCATATGTGAAGATGATGGGAAAGGCTACAACTCTCTCTAAACATTTCTTGAGCTGTTCCTCTAGGGCAAAGACAAATCAGCAAATCAGATAGATAGATAGATAGATAGATAGATAGATAGATAGATGGATGCAGTATCAGTAGATGCAGAATGAGCCACACTTTTGGCTGGAGATGGCTCCAGAATTCAGAAATCAGAAAGGGATTAATCACAAGGAAGTAGACTTTGTTTCTAAAAGCTCCTCTCATCCAAACAGCCCTCTCAAATCTGGTTGGGAATAGTCTCCCAGGACACTGGATGAGCAATGAAGCCAGGTGAAGACAGAGGAGCTGCTCAGCCGCTGTGAGATAGCTGTGACTAAGAATGATGACCACTGTCTGCCTTAATCAAAAAAAAAATAATCCTGTGTCCCTTCTCACTCCCATTACAAGGAACTCACAAATGGGTTTGCATCATTTTCCATAAAGCAGAAGGAAAACCCCTGCTGAGGTATTTTTACTCTCTTTCTATCTCACTGTCCTGCTCTAACACCCACAGTTCTCCTGAAGATACAGTCACTGCTTATTCAAAGTTCAAGTGTAGGGGGACCCTGAGCTGTTCTGCCAAAAGCTTTCCCCTTCCCCCTCCACCCCCGCCTGAATCACTGGCAGCAAACATAATGGCAAAGGGTGTCACATTCTTCTTACCGTAATTCTGTAAAGCAGGCTGGGATATTTTCCGAGATTTCTTGTACAGCTGGATGCAAGCAACTCTCTGTGTGTGTACATGTGCGCACACCCAAGTGCCAGTAAATCATCTTAAACTCACATGCTTGGAAAATTACTGGTTGATTTGGCTGTTTTCTCCTAACTAAGTGTGTGTATTCAAATTATAATTGAAGATTTACGTCTTCAGGCTCTATTCTTCCAAGTTCTTTGTTAAATTTCATATATGAATAACACGAAAGCGTATCCCAGATAGCCGAAAGGCATGAACTGTAAGTGCCCACACCTCTGTACACACTTTTTTATAATGGTTTAGGCTGACATGAGCCAGGAAATTCAGAGTTTGGTCTCACATGGTCTTAATTCATACCTTTGAACACACAAAATCTTCTCCCTATAGGGTTATATTTTAAAAATAGCCAGTGGGATTTAACCCCAAATTTCTGTACAACTCTGGTTACATTGGCTCTTTCTTTTTCAGCTTTATCTTTTACAGAGTTTCTTGCTCATTTCTCAGAAAGATAACAGTTAGAAAGATGGATTGGGAAAATATTAACTAGTTTTCTATAAGACCAATGTTATTTTTAAAGTGCTGGGGTATTTTTTTTTATTTTACTATATCTTAAGCATGTGTATATTTTATATCTTCCTATCAACAGAGTGAAAGATACTGTAATTAAACAATCCAAGGACTCAACAGTTGAGAAATGCCAGAATAAATTGCTTGCACAAGTCTGTTCACTTTTCTTACACTTAGGTCCAAGGACATGGCTTCTCCTTAGGGTCAATGCACATTCACTCTGGCACTTGCCCTTATCAGATCCCTCTGCCCTCTGTGTCCTCCTGGGTCACTGGCACCTCGGCCAGTTAAGGCCAGTCATCCAGAGTGATCGTCACATCCCAGCCTCTCATCCCTCTTACCCTGTTTTATCATGTGTCTCCTAAGCTTTTGGCCCACAAAAGCCACAGTAATCTCCCAGCTCTCCTCTGAAAGTGTGGTTCTCACTGAAAGCTGGCACATCACAGTGTAGAGAAACTGGCTGTAGATCAGGTGATTATTTTTTACACACACAAATACACTGTCTATCAACAAGTCTCCCACGCACTTCACCTGCCACCTGCTCAAGTCAGTAGAGGATACAGCTAATTCCAGTTTGCTGATGAAGGCAAAGGAAGGATGTAGGGGCTAAAGACAGGAGATGAGAGTTTAAAGCCAGCCCACATTTACTTGAGCTGAGCAGCCTGGACATAGAACAACCTATGATCACACAGACCTGACTGTTTATCTGCTGCTGCAGTCAGCAATTTGTCAGGGAGTTGTGCACATCTGGTTGCCTGAGCTGCTCTGCATTTGGAAATTGGAAGATCTCTAGTCACAAAAAAGAAAAGGCGTACAAGTCTGACTTTTGCAAAGAGCAAGGAATCAAAACTGCAAATCCCTCCATCCACCCACTTTTTTCCTTGGGCATAAAGATGTCCCATCCCAGCTTGCTTTGAATGTTCATTTGGCCCTTAGGCCAAAAACAGAAAGAAGAAAACTGGGTCCCTGACAAGGAGTAGGTCTTTCTTCTAGGAAACCAACCTGAAATGTTCTGACTGAAGGAGGAAGCATTACCCAAAGCTGTGCCCCCCTGTCTGCAACAGGACCTTTCCCCTCACATAGCTCCTCAGAACCTCCCTTAGCTGAAGCTGAGCCAGAAGCAAATGAGGCAGCATGGACTGGACCATGGCCCCACAGCTGAATGTTCTGGGACTTGACTGGAAAGCAGCTGAATTCTGGTCGCTTATTCAATATTTTAATTTTTATCTCAGTGACAAGACAGTTTAAAAATGCATTTCCAAGACTCCCCAAAAACAAGCTACAGTGTCATACCACTTCCTATGTTGCCTGGGTGGTTCCTGCATTGCTAAATTTGTCCAGACATGTGATTCTCAGAAAAGCCTGGGGAGAGGCAGTATCCCAAACAGAGCACTGGCTGACAGCAATGTGAAACAGGGAGCAAAAGGACTGTCACCTGCAGCTTGAGACCTCCAGAGAAAGGACAGTTTCTGAATTTTTTTGTAAGTAAACAGGATTGTCTCAGAGAGACAGCTGACTCCATCTTCTGTTTCCTATGCAACACCTGCAGCTCCACATATTTGGCTAACATTTGGGTCAAAAAAAAATGGGTAACATTAGTATAATCAAAGTAATGTAATGGATTTGACCCAGTGAATGATTTGTAAACAGCCCGAAGTCTTTTGGGCTGTGGACTGTTGGGGTTTGGGACCTAAAACTTATTAGTCTTTTCAAAAACGCCACTGGGCATTCAGGATATAGAGTATACCTTCAACAACAGCTTAATTGACACTGTGTTTCCAGTGAGCTAGAAAGGCTTTCATCTACATGGAGACATTTCCTGTGCCCTGAAAAGTTGTGTTTTAGAGCTTCAGTTCTGTCCCTCTCCCCCAATTCCCACTGGGGAGAACAGGACAAAGAGTGCTGAAGACCACAGTCCTGGCATTGCCCACAATACAGCTGATCATAAAGAACATGTAGGATTCTCACCCTGAAAAAAAAAATCTCTGAATCACATCCTGAGTATTCCCTAAACTCTATATCATCTTACTTACTTTTTCCAGTTTCCTCAGATGCATTTTTATTCCCAGCTTTATTCATGGCATCTTCCAGAGCTCTGCAGGTTTACCTCTATTGAGTAGTTTACATCTCTCAATACAGATCTTGTCTGTGGCTGAAAGGATGTCCCTCCACCCCCTCCCAACCCTACATATTCTCATAAATCTTTGAAAAACCCTGTTGATAAAGAGCAGCTTGTTGGTTGCTCTCACTGCCTTGGCAGGTAAACCAGCCTGGAGGAACAAGGAGTTCTCTACCCTCACGCCAGTGGATGTACAGCCTCCTTTCCACTGCTGCCAGCAGTCTCCAAGAGTACAGAGTAACAAAAAAAGCACCCCTAAAGAGCCAAGGAAATGTGACACTGTCTAAATTCAGGTAAAAGGTTTTTTCACACTAGTTGCTTTGTATGGCTGGGAACACTGATGGGGTAGGGAAGCAGTGGAATCTGTTTTCTTGTCGTTCAGCAGAGGCAGCATTAACTGACTGGGTTTAAGACAGTGTCACTTATGAGGCACGTATGGAAAACTGCTGTGAGCAGTAGCAAACTGCTTGCCACTGGGCAGATTTTACACAGAATAAGCCATGGATTCTGGATGCAGACTGGGGATGCTGAAAGAAAGGAGGCAAAGATGAGAGCTGTGTGTGTCCATACCCAAAACCCCACACTACAAAGCCCAAACTAGAAACTGCACCATTTCAAACAGAGGAAATTCTAGAAAATAAAGCCATAAGCAACTACTCTGTGAGGAAATAACAGATTTAAAAACTAAAATATCTTTTTCATTCTTTACTTCTAGTCCACTAGTCCACTCAAGTTTCAGTTGTTTCAAAGGACTTTCTTAAAAGAAGGAAAAAAAAAAAAAAGCCTGAGCAGCAATTTGAGCTTATACTTTGTGTAACAGTCTCTAGCTTGAACTCGTGAAAGTATTTTGCTTTATCTTTGATTCAAGACACAGGCTATTCAGTTCATTAACACATGTCAGAGCTTACAAGTTAACTCGTGGTTTGCTCCTGCAACCCAGAGAGTTAGCTGAGGATCCACTGATCTATTTTTATTATCCTGTTTGTTTATTTCCCAGTAGATCTTTTTCATACTCATTGATGGACTTTTTGGGTATTAGCTACTGAGATGTTGAATGCACAGGTGCTCTGAAAAGCATGAAGTATTGGGTTACAGAATAACTGATGTGATCTTTTGGCTTTTGCATCTGATTGTTAAAAAAAAATAAAAAAGAAGAAAAAGCATCAATTGTTTATATTTCATTAGAGCTTTTAGTCCAGCAAAGAGGCCAGATGAACTTCTTAATTCTACATTTCATTTTGGGACCTTATGTGTAATATCAAACAGAGTAAGTGAATTGCATCAGTCCCTGATTCAGCACATGGAGACCCTTGTCGCTGAAGTTTCCCAGTCAATCTATCCTCTTTCCCCCACCCCTGACATAAATAAAGTCAGGAGTGGAAGATTCCCTTCAAGGAAATTTATCTCTTTGACAGTCAAACAGGTGGTGAAGTTAATGCAAACCCTCAAGAGAACTTGGTTGGTAAGAAGGGCTCTGCAATAACTAACCACAATGATTTACAAGGGACTAAATTGCCAGATTAGGCCTTGATAATTTTTCAACTCTTGACTTCATTATTACCTTGTGGATCTGGATCTTACATCACCTCTAGGAATGCCTGGGATCAAATTAAAGTGGAAACACCTGGTTGAAAGTCAGTTCAAAACACAGATTTAAGAACTAGGGGGGTATTTGTTTGCTGGATCTGCTTTTCATGCATTGTAGACAGCTATAAAGTTCTGTTTCTCTGTGCTCAAGCTTTGTTTTCAAATGCCAGTTTGCTTTGCATGTGTGCTTGCTAATAATTACTGCTCTTTGCAAGCACACTCACTGCTTAGAAATATACAGATCTGTCATGTGAAGCAGATTTAGAAGTTAAATGGTGTCCAAGTGAGTCAAGCTACAAACTCAAAGACAGATTGGTTTGAAAATCTGTGGTTTGACCTAACACAGTATGACTGTCTATGGAAGAAGGCAGAGGTACTCATGCAAGAAAGATTTGCACAAAAAAAAAAAAAAGGATGATGCTGTAGTTAAGATAAAATGCAAATAATTTTTTTTTAAGTAATGTGTGAGAACAAATAACAATTTTTGCCAGGAATCTGTAGCTGGAACAAATCAGTGGAACACTCAAAGGAACAGTAGACAGTGAGTTAATGTCACAGTACTGCTACTACACTGCTCTGTTTGAGGAGAGTCTACAAGCCTTTGTGCTTTTTTTCCCTCTGCATCTTAGTTGTCCTTCACCAGCTCTCCTGCTCAGCTGGGGAGCTGCAGCCAGTACTCATGGCTGGGTTTCCATGAGTCAGGGAATTCAGCACTGACACAGGAGAGGCAAAGCTGTACGACACTACAGCAGTAGGAACCCTTCATAGGACACCAGGTGGAAAGTCAACAATTTATCTAGTCCAGACAGCTGCCAGGCCATAATGCGAAGATAGATATTTATAGAGCACAAGAGAAATCCTTCCAGTCAGTTCTGCTGCTGGCACACAAGCAATGGCTGCTTCATCAGAGAAGGTGTCCAGCTCCAGCGAGTCCTGTTGATTTTAATGGGACCCTGCCTGGATGGCTTCAAATGCCAGTTCTGGCCTAACAGCCTTGAGGGGTGAAAGAAGTTCAACCACATTTCCTATGTGGAAAGACTTAATTTGATCTGGAATCATTCCTCAAGGGTACCACCTCACATGGCTGATAGTACAACTGGGCATGACATGCCATTCAGAGACCAGGGTACTAGAGAAGCTGGGAAGGACTTGTTACCAAGTTTCATCAACCAATGCATTGCTTGGTGCTCTTTAATGGGTGAGATTCTCCCGTGTGTGGTGCCTTTCTGTTTGATAGAGATGCATTGCAACAAGCTCCTGCCTGGGAAGAAGTCAAATGTGTTTGACAGAAAATGACTGTCCATGGGCACTGGAGCTCCCTGTAGGTATGTGCTGTTTGTCTACATTTGACTTTTCCAGGACTAAAGATTCCTTCATAGGGCTCTAGGTAGGCAGTGCATCACAGAGGCTTGAGGGACAGCTTCTCTAGCTTAGAAGGCTGGGCCCAAAAAATCACCTCCATGCATGGGCCAGACTGCAAGCGTTAGCTCTCTCTCCGGCTTTGTTGAGGGCACTTGAAACTTCCCAGTGTAGGCTGGGAGAGAAGCAAAATCACAAAGATGATGGTAAATAACTTCCCCTTTCCCCTGGTGAAAATGACACGACAGATGGGGAACTCTCGCGCTGCCCATGCAATTGGGTTCCTGTTCCCCCTGGGACCAGAGCTGGCAGCCCCAGCAGGAAGAGGAGGCCAGGATGCAGCACCTCAGCAGGTGAGAAAGCTCAGAATCCTGACCATGACACTGGAATTGTCTTCAGGGAGTGAGACTCGAGGAAAAGCTCCAGACAGTGACAGAGCAGGAAGTTACAGCAGCTGTAGGAGCTGCGGTTAATGAATTTCCCAGTGGGGCTTTAGCTTTTGCTCTGCCTTGCTCCCTCTGGCCCAGAGTGCCGTATTAGTTTCTCCGCTTCCCAGCCGTCCCAGTCCCACAAGCTGTTTCGTGTAAGAATTTTCAAGGCAGCAGATTGTGTTATGAGTCCCCAGTGAGAGTATAATTTTAGGTCCGTTTCCAAATATTTAGTAACAAAGGCTTGACTTCCCAAGGTGAATCCCAGGAACACTGACAGGATCTCCACATCTGATCATTCAAGCATCGGGGGAAGGAGAAAAAATTAAAATATATAGGGTTTTTTAGAAAACAAGAAACTTGGGTCCCACAAGCTCAAGGGTTGTGGAATTTCATGTGCAATTTTGTCCCTTCAGTAAAAAGGGGTTACCTTGGCTGACCTGACTGCTCTTATTAGGTGCTCTAGGTCTTCAGAGGAAAACCTCCACAGGGGACTGCAAATATTTATAATACCAAAAAGACAGAGAAAGGTAAAATCTCCTTGTTGGAGACTCTGGGAATAATTACCTCCAAGTCTATTGTAGCCACTAATTTCAGCTAAAAGTTAGCACTTTTCCAGGTATGAAGAACTTGGGGACAAATTATCTTCTGGTCCTTGTCCCCATCTCAGTCCCAGCCCCAACCTGGCCTGGACTTGGTGAAAGTTATTGCTGTTCCCTTCAAGCAAAGGAGAAATAAATTATTTCCTTGAGAAAACACCATCTACCAGCAGCTGTGGCTCAGAAGTGCTCTGCCTATAAATAAGGATTCCATATTAAAATATAGTTAAAATTATTTTCAAAACATACTCCCAAAGCTTAAAAACTCTTCATAGGCCTGTTGTTATGTAGTTTGTTATCCCATCTAGTAAGAACAATTACATATCTTCTAATTGCTTCATTTTTTTCTAGTTTGCGACACAAAATAAAGATGTAGAAGAGACTGCATGACTGCTTGAACAACCTGGATTTTCAGAACCACTCTAGTATTCCTCCAAAATTCCCAGGTTAGTCCTGGGACTACTGGAGTACCTTATTTTTCACATGTTAACAGATGATGTATTACATGAGTCATATGTTAGTTTTAAATGTCAAAAATTTTAAAGAACGGAACAAGTGGTCACTTCTGTAATCCAAAAATAAAATACAGAAGACGATTGTTAAATTATCTTTGTTTAGAGTCACTACAAGCAGAGAAAAGCTGGCATTTTTTATCAGGTTGTTTGGATTGTGGATGCAAGAGCTGAGGAAATCCACATGTCAATACTTTTGCTGGACTGTCCTAATCTATGATGTCTCCAATGGAAGCCTTGGTCCCATCTGCATCATGCTTATTTTCCACCATGGTGAGGACTTGCTGGACAAGAAGCTGGCAACCCTCAGCATTTCAAGCACTGCAGTTCACAGGCAAGCCCTGGGAAAGCAGAGGTGTTGAGGAGACACTGAGCTGTATCTGCATGAGGGCTCCCACTGCTGCTACCATAGTGAATTAATAGGAGCCACAAGACAAGACCTGATGGTGAGACCTCTGAAGACACCAATACAAAGAAGAGCACTAACACTTGCTAAATTTGGAGATATTTGGGAAACCTTAATTCCACCCTCTGCTCCAATCCTACTGTTGACATATAACTCCTTACCTTACATGCTGAAGGTTTAACTAGGCAGAAGCTCTTTTAAAACAGTGCAGAGGTCAATATTCCTGGCTCTCAGCACGGCAGGATAACCTAACATCCTTAATTACTGTGGGATGCTTCCATTTGCCCATTAACTACTGATCTGTGTAGAGACTTAACTTGTATTTAGTAATGTTTGTCCTAAATGTGGATCCAAATGCACTTGCCTTTAAGAAAATAGAACAAGTTTAAGCAAACTTTGCTTATCTGTATCTTAAGTGGTTGCATCCGAATGAAAGTTTGTAATTATCTTCTGAGGGCTTGTTTAGATGTGAGAGTTGATGGAAAAGGGAGTGGGACAGGCATTCCAAAGGCACTGGCTAGTCCCAAGTCCCAGAGCACAGAACTTCTTACTCCAGAGTATCCTTGTTTAAGTTGGGCTGGAACAGTTTATGATTATTTCAAGATACAAAGGTAGCACACACACACACATAGAGCCCTGCACACTTAAGTGCAGCTATTTCAGAACAGCCCCTGTGCAGGGCTGTGTGTAGAGGAGCCCTGGTGGATGGATGAGCTCAGGGCTGTGGCTGCCTGCAGCTGCCATGGGAAGGGAGGGCTGGATGTCAGCGCGAGCAGACACTGTGCATGCACACACCCTGCAACAGGAGCTGCTAGAGCAGGTACAAAGGGGAGATCCCTAGAGCCATCTTAGCACCCCATTCTTCCTTTCCCACTAAGAACCTGTCCCTGCATACAGCTACTAGCCTTCCAAATGCTCCAGCATTAGCTATTCCCCATATCTTACTGCCACAGCAGTTGTTATTGATAATTGGATTAGGAGAGAAAAGCTCCCGTCATTCCAGTGCCATGGGCACTAGCCCAGGCACATTGTTTGCTAAAATGTTTTCCATCAGAATAGATAACATTTTAAAGGCAGTTTGGTCAGCCTGTACAGACAGGGATGTGTTTAAAGGTTTGATTTTTCTTTTCCAAATACATTGTGGCTCCTTAACTGCTACAATTACCATGCTTAAGAAGAGGGAACCAAACATCCTGCCAATTTAACTTAGGCACAAACACACACAAACACTTGATCCTGACTTCTGAGCATTCATCATTTAGGTCAAAAGCTTTTTTAAAAAAAAATTGTGGAAGAAATGAATTGTTTGTGTATTGTCAGCACTAAGCAGATAGATAAGTATGTAAGCTGGAATGTTATTTCTAAAGTTATTTTAAATATTTGGGTTGTCTACTTAAGCTATGTTTAAATAGTTACTATGAATTTCTTCATTTCACTGAGGCCATTATAAAGCCACACTTTCTGTCACTAGATACATCAGCATTTAATGGTCAGGGAAAAACCATGGCAGGCTAATTAGAATACCAGGGGGCTGGGGTTTCTGTAACTACATTTCCAACTTTGTTGGATACTGTCCCTAGACTCCCCAGCCTTTTATTGCAAGGTGTGTGACTAAACACCTGGAATATAGGCTTAGGAGCCTCAGAACAAAGTAACACTTAAATAGGTGCCCTCATCAACCACTCTGCCTGATCCGCTGTTTCAGGGACTGTTAGAAGACCTCATCTCTGTGATAGTTTTATTTCCTGTTTGTGGGCTATGAACTTGGCTGTAATGGAAAGCTGAGCAGAGCCCCAGTTCTTCTGTACTTGGAAAACCCGGGTTTTAATGGAGAGAAACAAACTCCTGAGGTTAAATACTTACTCAATTAACATTTGCACTATGATTGTCACTTTTTGTTGAACAGAGACACAGAAGAATTAGGAATCAAATTAAGCAGAATTATCTACCCAGAGACACAAGAAAAATTAGGAATCAAATTCAGAGGTTAGGTTAATGATTTTATATGCACCAAGTTCTTAAGCAGGCACACACTTTTAGAACCATAGTGGCCCATAACTTACTCCTTTATGTGCATTCACTACAGAGTTCTGATCTCTCTGAATTTTCCCCAGTTGCTCCTGAAGACCAGACTCATAAGGGCTTGTCTATACACAAAAGTTAGGACAGATTATGATGGTGTTTGAATGTTAAGAATAATGGTTGCTGCTGAATTATGCATTCATTGTGAAGCTAAAGGGTATTGTTCCTGATTAGCTCACCGCACTTAGGTCTTCTGCACAAGTCTTTATGATGTAAATATATCTATATTTATATATTGTGTTACAAACTCTAAATATACAGACAGGCCTAATGGAGGGGAAGAACAAGTCAAACTATAATGAGCATCCAGCTTAGGTGCTCCAAGCTGCAACTACGTTAATACATAAAATAACCTACAAGCTCATGATACAGGAAACTACTGACACCAAAAGCAAGGACACTTGAAGCCCAAACTTGTCTATCTCATTCCCATGGCTGAGTGGGTACACCAAGTCTACAGATCTGGCAACCCCAGATTCTTTTTAAAGACTAGGAAACAGAGGAGAAGCCATAGAAGCTTCCTATAGATGAACCAGTGATGCAAATTGTCCTGTTCACTGGGAAGTAGACTGCTACAGAATGATCTTCAAACACCTTTTTTACATGGCTATAAGCTTACCACTATTAAGATAGGAGCTTTCTGAGAAAACTCTCATCAGCTGTATATCCCATCAGGTTGTTACAGCAATACAAAAAATACCAAGAGGTGCACCCACGTCAGCTCATCTGGGTTTAACGGGAATCTTTCACGGCATTGTCCTACAGAATGAAGAAAAAAGTTCCTACATTAAGCTACTAGTCTAAAGTATTGAATTAGAACTTTTACCTGAGCTACTTAAACTAGGCTGGCTTTATGTGAATTAAACAGTCTATCAGTCACAGCCCTGAAAAGACACAATTCTGAAAGTTTCTGATTGTAGTGTTAAAGGAAACTCTCGCCATCACATGGTATTTGCAGTGATTTAGGGCAACATAAACAAGGGATACCCCGGTTTCCACTCCATCCTGTCACAAATCTCTTCCTGCTTCATAGGAATCACCCATCCAACTGGGAAGTCATGCAGTCAACAGAAAATCTTCATGGAGAGGTGAGATTGATTTCTTTACATGAATTTTTTTTAAGGTGTGGCTAGAGGTGACAGGAGTTTTTCCAAAATAGCTCATGTGTATCAGAAAAACTAACAAGCCGAATTCTTTTGGAGGCTTGAATTTAATTTAGGCTCAGTCTTCCCCTCTGCAAGACAAGTACTATAGAGTCTCAAAGACTCTCTCCTCAAGCAACTCTCATTAGATCTACAAGGCATCTGGTATTCCCTTTCTCTATGTGTATCAATGACTTTTGAATAGAAGATGAAAAGTTAAGACAATGAGTTTTAGAAACATGATCACAGAGTGCAACATCCACAAGCCACTCCCCCAGCCACACAGCCAAAGAACTGAGAGAAAAGGTAGTAAATTTGGAGAAACCAGGATGATCGCACATCCCATAATAAAGTTAAACTCTGCAAGCCTTGAAACTTGCTTTTTAAGTAAGCATTGTAAATTGGCAGAATGCTTTATAGAACACCTTGGTATTGGTGGTCAGCTTCTTATTTTTCCTTTTCTATCAGGCTAGTTAGTGTCAAGTATCAATATATCAGACTTCAAAGTTGCTTCTTAGTCTGACAGAGCAGCAGAGATTGAGACATCTTAGAAAACAAAAGTGCAATACAATGATGCTATGTAATAGAATAAATTTGTTGCACTTGCTTTTAGTTTTTTTTTAGACTTTGCTGTAAGAACATGGGAGGTAATTTGGCCCTGGGGAAATCTTCTAATGATTTTTTCAAAAGAGCATGGAATTTGGAGTAAGGGTTAATGTAAACATTTTCTTCTACTTTCAATTAGTTTCTAAATAGAGCTAGTTAACAACACCATTCTTGACACAGATACCAATTTTTTATTTTATATGTGTGCTATGTATATGCAGTAATAACTAGAGCTGTACTGAAACTACATTTACTTTTTAACTCACTGAAACTGCATCCACACCAGATCATTTTTTCAAAGACCTGAATACAACTCTGTAGAACACCAAAATGAATACTCTTCATAACCTCTTGAACCAGCTACTTCATCAGTGAGTTTAGAAGACAAAATCGTCAGCTCCTAAAGTTCAATTTCACAGTACCTACTGATAGCCTTCAGAGATTACACTGTAAACCATGTAGCTGACAAAGTGGATACAGGAGTTGAGCCATAAATATTTGATCTGTGTTGACACCAAAGAGTTGTGGAACAGGTAGTTTGTGTTAGTTCAGTCTTGAAAGGAAACATTCCAATCACCATTTTAAGGAAAAGGTGGCTCACTTTAATAACCACAGGCATTGATCACTATTTAACAAGACATTCTAAAAAAAGTAATCACAATTTTTCTGATAGTAGTTTACAAGTGGATGGTATACATTAAGATACAGAGGTAGAATTTCACTTTTACAATGCTTCACTAATACAGATTACCAAATTCAAGGCACAAAATTGTTCGCTTTACAAAAAATACTGTAAAAATGTCATTTGCTGTTCTACAACGTGAGTACAACTCAAAAAAAAATCTTTACACCCTTTCATATTCTGAATGTAGAGTTGCATCAGGCATTATTCTATTTCTCCTTTGCTAATAATTGGCATTTGACCAGCACTTACATAAACAGTTTGTATCTCAGCTGAGTTGCTTTGTCTTTTAGGCACAAGTCCAGTTAGAGAATTCAACACAACAGTTTCCTTGGGGGGGTGGGGGAACTCTGTCAGAAGTAAGAATGAGGAAGAAGAAACATGTAGTCCATAATAGTAAATTGGACTCTGACATATAGAGGGAAATGGAACAGAACATATTTCAAATTAAGTCAACTTGGAAAAAAAGTCAAATTAAATCACTGACTGCATTCCTAAAAAAAAAACAGATGCCCAGTACAAGTTTGCTTTGACAGTATGTAAGACATTCATTTGCCTTTGAATTGGCAGAGATTTACAAATTTCTTTTCATCTTTGTTTAAATAGAACACACACAGTTGCAACAAAAGAGAATTACACCACAATTTGGCCATGTGTCCTTTAGAGAACGTGGGTGAATGGGTGAAGAGATGCATTCAGAAACTGTCCTTGAATTTGCTATAAGATCATGAGCAGTAGCTTAAATTGCAAGATTTCCCTCCTTTCCTAAGTAACAAAAGGAAAGTCAAATCATTTTTGAAGCATTCCATCTTCTGGTTGGAGGCAGCTCTTAGAAGCCTTAGCAGACTAAGGAAGAGATATCACACAGTGCATCCCTACAACAAGTAGTATGACTAGTTTACTGTACATACAGTGATATTCTAAAGGACAATGGTGGCAGCTACATTGTAAATTCATTTGAGTTACCTATCACATTTCCCAAGTAAGTACTCTAGTCAGTTTTATTTACAGTATATAAAAATCCATTGATTTTTAGAGTTCAATACACAGGTTTAGGACCCAAGAGAATGCCACAGTAAGATGTTGACATTTGCATCTGTTAGATGCAAGTGCACTTTGCAATTCAGTCATGTAACATTATTGCATTCACCTATAAATGTTAGTCCATCCAAAACTGTTAAATTCCATTTTTTGCTTCATTGTTGTTTGTAGCCTGTTTCCGTTGAGCGATGAAAGGATACATACACTTGTCTGCTCCCAAAAATCGATACATGCATACCACTGCTTCAAATGGCAGAATACTGGGAAAAAGAGGTTATAGATTTGTTAGAAGACAGCATAAAACAAAAATCTCTGCTTATATGCACTTGTAAATACATGTACTTACATGCACTATGCACTTGGTCTCCTTAAAAACAATATAATACCTATTGGAGAGTCTTCTTAAAAGACTTAAGGGATTTTAATTTCACAGGGATACTTTCAGAGAGAATTGAAATTCTAGAGTCCCAATCATACAGGCAAGCAGAAAGGAGAAAGAAGCTGTTTATTCACATGCTTCCATCTTAGACCAGATTTTCTGTTTCCTCACAAGCAGTGTGATAGTTTGCTTTAAAGAACAGGGGCAGGGGGGATGGGGGGCAAGGGCATCACAGAAGGCCTGGTAAAAGCAAAGCGCCTGGTAAAAGCCACATCAGCAGAGGTCATCAGACATTTAAGATATTCTTTAATGTGGGATTAGTGTTAGTTAATGCCATTCTTTGATCACCAGATGTCTAACAACCTTGATTTATATTCTAAACTCAATCATCCATCCTCAAGAAGAAAGGTCCAAAGTAAAGAGAGTAATTTCCTTCCCCTCCTCCAGATAAAATTCTAAGAGGTGATTATGTGATGGATACCTGGCTACAGATCCCCCCCTTGTTCTTACATGAACAAAACATTTTTTTTTATTTCAAGTGTAATACTCAGGGGCTCTAGTGAAGGAATAAAATGGGATTCCTCAGGGCCTGGGAATGGCAGCAGGCACTTGTTCAGTAGCAAGCAGTACAATTCCAGCCATTAGGAGTAATGACCACTAAAGCACCAAGAAGTAGATGTCACTGGTACAGGTGTCTCCAGTGCCAGCAGTACTGCTTGTGCAGTGACTGGAGGGCCTTTGATCTAAAGGCTGCTGCCTGGGGCACAGATTATGCAGAAGCTTTGATCTCCCTGTTGGAAGCTGAAGTGTTGAACCAAGAAAACCCAAAGGGCTTTTGATGTGGCTGTTGCTGTCTAAGGCACCGCTTGTGCAGGAAGCAGTGAAGCACCCTCTGAGCTTCTGGGTGAAGGAGTTAGTTCTTAAATATACTGACAGTGGCCTTCATTTGGTGTTAGAATAGACACATACATCTCTCTTCCAGGAAGGAGGTGAGCAGTGACTATACCTCTATTTTTTGATGAGCCTGTCCACCAAGAGACACTTGAGCAAGAGAAGAATAACCACCTTGTAAGTGGAATAAAAAATACCAAGGTGCTCAGTTTCAACCATCCCTTGCAAAAGAAAATAATATAATGCTATATTTTAGATTCCTCCCACACACTACAGATTTAAAACAAAACACAGACACCTGTGAAGCTGTTCTCCATAAACTATAATTCAAGTGATGGTATATCATAGGAATTGAAGCAGCTCCTGCATTATCCTGCATCACTGAAATATTAGCCTGGTTGCAGACTGAAACAGTTTTCATTCTACAACTGCAGTGTGTTAGAATGAAAGAAGTAATTCATTTAAATAGACTTTTTGCCAAACTTAGACTCTGAAAATTAGTTCTGAAAGTACCAGTTGGCAGTTTATCTACCATATCTGTGCAAGTTCTGAAGAATCTGCAGGTGGGAAGGGCCTTCTCACACACTTGTTCTAGAAACAAGCAGCTAGAGATTTCTCTGCTGATAACTGCCTCATGCCCCATTCCTAAAGAGGAACTCCAACAGTGGAATTAAAAGTCTGTTAAAAAGAAAATAGGAATCCCAGGAGGATGGAAGATACAAGAAGGTTAAAACAAAGATGCATAGATACACAGGACTTCAGTTACATGAGGCTTCCCAAATAAGCAACTTAAAAGCTTGCATGCCAAGAGAGACTTATGAATTCTAGCAAAATGGCACCTATGGCCTGTATGGGTGGGAGGCTGTTTGTATCCAGCAAGTGGACATGAAAGTGGACATGCTCATGTATTTTGTGGATTGCATTGCCAAATAACTGGCACTTCAGTTCTTACCTTTTCATGAAGGTGACCATGTACATGAGGCGAGGTGTGCAGATCATTGGCTGGTCTGTAAGGATGGCTCTCATAGCCTGTTTGACACAGTATTCAGGTTTCAAGGGTGGAAGGAAAGGCTCAATTTCTTTTCTGGAACATTTGATTAAGACAGATTAATATGACACCCAAAGGACCACAGATCCCAGTGAACAGTTCATTAACTCAATTTCTTTGGAACTTTTTTATATTCACTGTAAAGTTACAAAGACTATATCTCAAAACTTGCATTGCCTGTGTACAACAGAACAGAAGACCATGAATTCAGAAAGTCTCTTTTTGAGTCTAACACTAACATATACTAAAGCAGATATAATATTTAATATTTTTATGGTAACACTTGAGTTACCTTTAGATACTTTTATAACACTACAAGCACAGAGCAGAAAAAGAATTCTACTCACCTGATTCTGCACCCTCTAAACATTCCTGTATCTACAAGATAAGGGCAGACTAAAGTAGTTTTGATTCCATCCTTTTCAGCAGCCTTCAATTCATGGCTCAAAGACTCATGGAAGCCTACAGCTCCAAATTTGCTGGCACAATAATCCTGTGTTGGCAATGAACGAAGCAGGAAAAAAAAAAAAAAGGGACAGATATGAATGATGTTCAAAGCCAGCATACCTGAGGTGATTCTGCACAGATTTTCAAAGCAACAACAGAAGACACCCACTGAATAGAGCATCACATCAACTCATTTATCACTTTACTTTTGAGGTAATTAGCACAGAATCATGAAAGCAGGAAAGCTGAATGTAGGAGGATATTACCTTGGATTCAAGTCTTTTGAATCAGGCAGGCTCACATGACAAGTTACTCCAATTACCATTTTGCTTAATAATAAACGGTGCAACAAAGGACTGAGATATCTAATACTACCTTGGGTCAGATTTGAAAAAGCTTGACAAGTTGGCAGGGCATAAGTGTAAAAATCTTAAAAGTGTTATTTTTAAGGTTAGTTTCAACAGAAGACACAACCAAGATTTGAGTTTTTCTATGAGATGCACAAATAACTCAAACACTACTGCTGTCTATGCAATTACTTTATATTGTTGCTGAACTAAGTGTGCTTTCAGTTGGATGCATCCATCTCTGTTGGTGGTCACACCCAGTCTAGGAAATTCCTTGTAGCTTTCTCAAGACAGTAAACACTCCAAAAAGCCCTAAGTTACACCATCTTCATTCATTTATGTTATGAAACACTGCAGTTTAAGGTCCTGGATTGAGCCTTACCGACATGCAAAGAAGCCTATACTTATGGGGTAATATGACCATTATTATTTTAGACACCTTAATTAATTTTCACTAACTGAATGCTTTTTGTTCACACTTGCATTTGTATTAGTGACTTAGAAAATGACAAGCTCTAATCCTAACTTATTTTTACGCACAAGATAAGTCTCACAAACCGGAATTCTCAAACACCTGCTAGTGAAGCAGGTAAGCCATATATTCTAGAATGTTTGCAGTCATTTCCTCACAGAAACAAACATTACTTTTGAAAGCCCTTGCCTTTGGCTTCAAGCTTAGCATTGAAGAATTTGACAGGAATGGGCTGAACGGCTCCATTCAAGCTCCTAAATTTAACAGGTAATGCAAAGATCACCTGGCATTCTGAAAGCCCCAGCCATCCTAGATTTTTGCTTTAAGTGCCAACTCCACCATCCAAGTAAATGAATGCAATGCCTGGCCAAGTCCTGTGGCTCCCACTCACAGGGAGCCATGTGTTGAATGTGTTGATATGGTACTCAGCACCATAATCTCCAAATATCTTTGAAGATTTGACCTTATTTCCTCTAGCTGATAATATTAAAAAAACTTATCTTTGGCAAAAAGTGCCAAATTTTTTGTTCATTATAGTCTAACAAACCTCCACTCCAGCAGTACTGAATAACCCCAAGGAACTTGCAACTGTCACAATGTGTCCATGGTTCATTTCCAGCATCTTGGGAAGGAATGCTTTAGTGGTCTACAAAGTAAAACAAAACAAAACAAACAAAAAACAAAGTACACATAAGTAACAAAAAAATCACTTCATGAACAATTTACATTAGCAATGAGCTCTCAGAACCTCTCAGTTTATTATCAAGAATATAGAAATACAATCATTTTACAGGTTTTGAACTTGAGTTTGTCAAAAATGCTAACAGAAAACCTACAGCTTGTTTGTGAATCCAGAGAGCAAGGCAGCAAGGATTATGTCTACAGAACTCCTAAGGTTAAAGGATCAGTTGAGCTCAGACGCGTTTATTTTTCCAGAAGAGACTAGTTATCAGAAGGAGATAATTTGACCTTAAAATGGGAAGCCACATTTTTTTAAAGACAGAAAATGAAATGCCAAGTGTTTAATTACACCATCCAGCACATCTCTGTTGAGGCCAGTACCAATTATCAGTTCTAATTATTGACAGTGTTTTTAAGTTAGATATTGCTAATTTTATCCAAGTAACTTATTGCCTTAGGAATTTTATATTAAAAGAAATACTACAGGTGGAGTTTTTGGTGTTGTTACTTTTTACCCACAATAGAGCTAACATCTGCTAGTTTAAATTACCTCCCATCTTTATTAGTATCCATAGCACTGCTACAGCTAAAATGATAAGATATAAATTTGTGTTACTAATTCCTTGAAAGTTTAAAAATACAATAAAGCAAATCTTAAGATGAAACTTTTATTTTAACCTCCAATTTTTGTGTTTTGATTATAACAAAGTTTTTTTCTGTTTAAAAACCTGAGTCAGAGTAAACATCTTGAAAAAAATTAAGTTTTAAGCAACACACATTGAAGGTACTTGCTGGAAGATCACCCCTACCAGAATCTTTGTCATCTCTCTTCTGAAGCTGATGCAACACTTCCCCATTTTAAATAAGTATTAATCAGAGCACCATATTTACAACAAAAATCAACAAACTAATAAAATGGTATGTGTAGTTATGATGTACTTCAGCTTTTAGGTTGTCAGTGTACTACATGAGATCACTTCTAAATTGCTCAAGAACTTCAGACAATGCTTTTTAATCACAAACATGCCTAGTTAATATGTTAATCTATAAATGACAGAGCTACTAATCTATTCCAACTCAGAACCATGAATGCTTTATCCTCCCAAAAACCAACTTTTCCCATGTAATTTGTATCCAAACTCAGAGCATGCAAATGTCCCTTAAATATTTCCAACTTGCTTAATTGTTGGTCTGAGTCTTGTCAGCTGCATTCTTAAAAAGACATGCAAACTATAGCTCAATCCATCTAATTCCATTCTTATGCTGTCTGCATTTTCCAATCACAGACGTCAGGACAGTTTTGCTCTAATGATTTTCACATGTTCTTGTACAACATTTTTGCCTGCAGGTGTTAAATGACTAATCCAGACCTCCTAACACCACACAAAAGAGTGTTTTCACTGGACAGCTGGCAGATGATAGAAGATTAACAGACCTCCTGACTCCTTGCCTTTTCTACTGTTGATTCATACAACTCCTAGATTCTGTCATAACTACATAACAAAGCTAATTATAAAAAATAATCTGAGAGCAAGCTGCCTTGCATTTGTTTCTTTCCTCATGGCAGGGATCTCTAAACCTCTTACACAGAGCCTCGGACAGAAATTCAGTTTGCTGTTAAACTAATCTGTGCCAGGCACACAAAGTTTCAGCCTCTCTTCCCATGTTGCACGGCAACAAAGCCGAGTCATCATCGGGCATGGCCACCCGAAAAAGAGGCTTCGCTTGGACGGCACTGAAGTTTTACAGAGTGTTCTTTATTTGCAGCCTGCCTTGCACACTGCAACACCAACAGTGTGTATGCCAACCCTGATCCTCTGTGCTATCCCTGTACGACATCCACGCTCCCAGCTCAGTCCTGTTAAATTATTTACTCCACTCCCCAACATTTGTCAGCTCCATCAGCAGTTTCCACTTATGTCTCAGCTATCTGTCCACATCACATTGGAATGACTGATTGCCACCTCACATTGCCAGAAAGCTTGATAATGCAGACTGAAGCTCTGGCTGCAAACCACAGCAGCTACAGAAAAGGGCCCTTGAAGTTCGTCTTGGGGTAGAGAAAGAAAGGAAAGAAGTAGTGACAGATTTTTTTTCTTACCACTTTCAAGGCATGAGTCAGTATTGTCTTCCAAGAGATCAATGGGCAAGTGCACCAAGCTATTACCTTTGCTATGGCACTGCTTTTTTTCCTCCTTTTTTTTGTTTTTTTTTTTAATATAGTGAACTATAACTATGTGTCTGTAAATGTCTATGTTTAGCTTGGCTGAGGAAGAGAATTTTCCAAGTCATATATATATGTATATATAAATATGCAACATAACCAGACTAGTAAATTTCAGAAAGCCCATTCAACTGTGCCATACTATTTCAACGCATAAAGATTATAAAAACTGAGTTTTCAAAGCTTGTGGCTGAAGTTACCCATTTTCAACCAGATGAAATTGGTACATTACAAATACAGCTTGCTGAGGACACTTTTGGGTGACGTCTTCAGCATCTCAAGTGTAGACTTGAACAACTCCCAGCAGCAGAACTACAGTCACTTCATGTAAGTCATCTCTTAAAAGCCATTTATGGCTAAATTGGAAAAAAACCCCACAGCTCATCTACTTTAAAGACAGTTAGAAATTCATGGAAATCTTTGCATGAGACCTCAGTGTTCTGAGACAGCCTGTTCGGAGCAAGCCCTATACTTTGTCATGGCACATTATCCCAAAAATCCACTTAAAATCTGAAGCTGAGGGAGACTACAAAGATAACATAACTATCATATGTAGAAAACTTAGCAGTCGACTATCAGCATCTCCTCTAAATGGATGTCAGAGAAAGTCATCTCGATTGCTGCCATCCTCCAGCCATCTGCAGCAGCTGGGAGTCCGCACTTGAAAACAAGCACTGTCAGAGGCAGACACACCCTACCGGGGGATGCATTTCCAGGCTCAGAGTAAATGCTTGCCCACTGCTCCTCCCAGCCTCCTCTCGCTGGGAAAAACAATCCCAAAGTGAAGTTATTCTTTCGTGGTATAAGCAATCCCCAAATAAATCAGTGTTCTTACTGAGCTCCTGGCACCACACACGTCCTTGATCAAAGCAGCTTCCTCCATACTCTGATTCCCAGTTTTTCTACCCGTTACATAAACCAGATCAACCTAGTTTCTTGTTTCTAGTTTCTTTCAGCTTCAACTACATCTGCCTACCAGACCTGAAGTCTTCAGTGTGCTTGTTGTGCTGCTGACAAACCAGTTAAGAGTTTGACTGGTTTCGGGCAAGATGCCTCCTGGGTGGCCTGCCCATCTGGAGTTTGTCTGAACAGGTACACAGACCACATTAGTCTTCTGAGGTGATGCATGGACATGCTAATCCTCCATTAAGAAAAAAAAAAAAATAGACACCAAGCAAAAGATGGGTTTTGTCCATGGCATTAGAGGTCATGAACCAGGCCCCCAAAATAATTCAAATCAAGTCAAGTGGTTTAATCGAACTATCTGCCTTCTGGTTTGATCCTTGAAGCTTCAGTTTTACCTCTCACAGCTGCACAGGAAGACATTTAACCAAAACATAGAAGTATTTAAAGTCAGAGCTGGGTCATTTATTCATGACAAACACACCACAGGTTTCAACACTGAGGAGAAACCAGTAAGTAGAATATAGAGGATGAAAAGAATTGTGATGCCTCAGGGTGAACAGTCAGGGAAGTTATGCAGTGTTCAATATTGAGAAATGCAAGTTAAGCATCTTCCTCACCCAAAATTAACCTTTTTTTTTTTTTTTAAAGTGGAAAAAAACCCCAACAAAAGCCAAAATAAAAAAGCAAACCCCAAAAGCATAGTGAGAACATGAATTTTCTAACCTGCAGTATACTATAGATAGAAACTAGATAGAAGAGACAGAACATATAAAGTTGTTGTGAACAGAGTAGAGCTAATTTTTCAAACTAGTTCAGTCCTTACGTTTTTTGGAACCTAGAGATTTCATTTCTAATCTTCTGAGCATGTTCCTCTATGTTTTTGAATATACCAATAAGAGCAGACTATTCCCAGTAGCTGTAACCAAACTTCTATTTCATGTGCACCCAGCTTAAATGACTTATTTCTCACAAGTGTGAAACTGAACAAGCATTTACATGTCACTTCATAGCTTTCGTAATCTGTTCTCAACATTTTGGTTTACGGCAAATTAACTTCTAACAGTCTAGCACTTCTTCCCTCCCCTTCCCCAAATTCTTTAGTTCCATTCTTAATGAAACAAAACTCCAAAGATTGTGCAACACAAAGAGCAGCACAGCTGCAATGTCAAGACAAATTAGTCTAAATACAGCAAATGAGAATATGAAGAAATACTGTGTTTGGGAAAGTGATTTTTTTAATTAAATTTCGGATTAATTATTTTTAAAGAAGAAAGCAAGCATCCACAGAAAACAATGTTAGCTGTATGCAGCTCAAAACAATGGATACTGAATGCAGAAAGCACACCAAAGTAGAAAAGTATGTGCTACCTCATGTTTAGAGAGTTGCCTTTATAGCAAAGAAAGAAATAAACAGGTACCAACATATAAGGTCTTTTTAAGTTTCTCTTTTTCAATACAATACATTTCTTTATACTTTCTGCCTTCTCTCAACAGCCTTTCCAAACTATTTTAATGGCATAAACAAGCTGTACTGTAAGGTTGAAGTACCTTTATGCCAAATTCTATGCCAAAGGTCAGTTTCCATAAAGCTCCTTCAGGTAAGGAGCATGTTATGCTTTTGAGGCTTATCAAAAGAGGTGAGTTTTCACATCACTAGTTATACACAACAGTAGTGTACTGGTATAACAGAGAAAACATTTTCTCCCAAGCCACAGCTAGTCCTGAGGGCCAGAGCAACTGCCTAACAGCACAAATGAGTGCACTTCTGGGTAAGTGCATTGTTTCATCTTCATATTAAAAACTATTCAGGCAAATCCAAGAAGCAAAACTGGCATGGTTAGGCAAGGACTCACATCCAGATACCTCTGGGAACTAAGGTACCAAAGACCACAGCAGCCTGCTGCCACAATTGCTAATTTGTTAATTTAACTAACAGTGACTAGAAAGGTTTTTAATCTAAAATACATGTTATATCCCTCCTTCTTCTTTAGCATGGACATACAGTCTTCTTTTCTTCCTATTCTTCTTCACAGCCTACAGCACAGCACACTGCAAGTTCTCTTACTCCTGTGCACGACAGCATGTGGCCACTCCACCCTAGAACCAGAGATTTCCACATGCCCCAGTTTTTTGTTCCATTCCAGTAATTGAGAAAAAATGCACCAAGGTCCGACAAAAGAGCACCTCTAACTTTTCTGCAGTCTTACCTGTAGCAGGTTTGTCCAAACTGTGTGGTATTGCACTAATGCACCACTATATATGCTGAAAGGGAAAGGAAGGTGCCTGAAAGGCAGAAAACCCCCATGGCAAGCTTATCAGTAAACACACTGAAGTTATTTTCAGATACAGTCATATAGGCCAACTTATTTCAGAAGACAGCCACTTTACATACAGTTTATAAACACAGGTTAAAACCTCACTGAGAAAATTGCAGGGGAAGTCATCACCAAATGGTTAGAGAAAAGGCCTTGAAAATATACCCTAGAACTCTTTCATAGGAGGATTCATCAAAGTTAGGCAATGTAATATCCAAAGTGCCTTCTCATGCACCAAAGTATGAAGTTGTAAGCCTGCCTTTAACCATTTACTTTCCTTCTACCTTTTTTATTTGCTTCCAAAGAGAACTGAGAATAATTACTTGACATTTGCACTATCATCTCAATACTTTTCCCATATAACCTCCACATCCATCCTGAATTCCCCTCTACAAGCATCTCTGAAATGTTAGCTTAAAAGTGGGAACAGTAACTGCACTATGACTACATAAAAATACCAAGGAGTGAGTTGAAGACTAGAGAGACCACACAACACAAAGGATGTGGTTCTGACAGTAACAGGCTGAATACAGCAGGCAGACAGAAGTCTATAACTACTGTTGACCTTGCTAACACAAGGGACCAAAGCCGTACTTTAAAGGACCTCAGATGTCTCTACTGACTGTTTTCAAGAACTGCTGGGCCCCTTCTGGATAATTAGCCACTGTCTAAGTAAATATTTGAATAGCTGTGGAAATTAGAGCTATTTTTGATCTTTGGTTTCTATTCACAAGAAACGATAATGAACTATAGGTCAGAATTGCACAGTCTTCTTAGAGTAATGAATTAAAAAATAAAGTCACATTTCTCTGATTTTTTAATAGGACTACCGAGATCCTTTTGAAGCAAAAAGGATCAGAAGTTTTTGTGTTAAAAGCAAAACAGGAAACTATTCACAGATTGCCCTTAAGTGTGCCTTGCACAGGCCCTGCATTCAGAACAAAAAAGCTAGACTTTCCAATATTTCATCTCAAAAGAAATCCCTTTGTTATTTATCTCCTGGCAGGCAACACAACCTTTAAGTTCTCACTGAAGGTTTATTTGTCCTTCACATAAAAACCCACTGTTTTGGGGCCACGGGGATTCCTTTAATATTGAACTGCACCAGCAGTTAATGCTTAACATACATGCACAGTAATAATGCCTCAATTGCCATGCAACCAGGAGCCCACTAAACAACATGACAGACTTAAACAAAAGTCTATCATGATGATGAGAAACACAGAAGCAAAGCCACACATACAATCCCCAATACCTTGGATAGCCTACATTAGCAGACAGAGATAAATCTACTCAGTTTAAGAAGTGAAGGTAATAAAATGAATACCATCAAGACATTAAGTCACAAATGAAAAGAAACATCAATTAATTTAAAACTGTATTTAATTTACTGAGAAATAGTAATGGCATACTTTTCTTCTCTCCCAACTCTGCATGAAATACTGCATTGAAGTACATGAAGTCTTAGATTAGTAGAAACATAAGCTATTATTTGATTCACTTGGTTTATAATTTATTATTAGTTTATGGAAGTAATTTTCTCTACCCTCATGACCAATGTACATATATAAAACCCCCCGTTTCTCAACAGACATATCAAATCAGCAGAGAAGCATTAAAGTTGTACAAAACAAGGTTAAATCCTATTTACGGAAGTTTGTAAGTGGGTTTGTTAGTAGCAAGGAGCATCTGTCACACCATTTGCTGAAGAATAAGTATGCTACAGCCCACATTTACATTACTACATTGTTTAGCATCTGTACTGTTTAGGGTTCAGTTCCAGAATTTCTCCAGTTTTCAAACCAATAGTCACCACTTTTCCTATGAAGAGTTCAGTTATCATAGTGGTTCCTCTTTTACATGGAGCTAACTCATGTTGAGTTTATCAGACAAAAGCTGAAACTGAATTAAATAGTTTCCTTAATCAGAACTTAGTGCCACAAAGCTGTTTACAATGGGTAGACAGTAAAGATAAGATAAGTAATGCTATTAAACAAAAAAAAGCACACAGGAAACTAATACCACTAGTTATCTCTCAAACATTAATCATTGATTTCCACTCTTTACTACTAATTATGCTATGCCTAGAGCAACTGAACATTGCCTTTTGTGTAGTTTGTTAACAAGGCTTAGTTGAAAAAGGCTGTGTCTACAGAGAGAGGGATATGAAAAATGCTTAGGGAAGGACATTGCAACAGAAACTTTTATTACTGTTGTCTTATCACATCACTACATTTTCTCCCCCTCCTTCCTTAAGGACTTAATTTCCTGTGATCTTACCCCACATTGGGGCAGAAAACAGCTTTGTTCTCCCTCTCATCTAAAGTGTAGGTTAAGTACTCAAGAACACTACCTAAGTAATACAATTCTGACTTCAGAAACTTGCCTCTTGAGCATCAATGTGGAAAAGGTGTCCCGGTAAGCTTTACAGTGCTCTGCTGCTAATCAGACTTCAAGGTCTCTTCAGTAAAGCTTTTCTGCATCCCCCACCACTTCATCAAACTAGATTTTGTGTGCACCATAACCTTGAGCAGGGGTTTAGGTACATAGAACACAGGCAAGAGTAGCCCTAATTTCTCTTAAAGAACACTTTTCACATCTGTTTAGGAGTCACTACTATATAGAGTTTTTGGACATAAAGAAATTGAGGTATTCAAGCTGAACTATCCTTGATATCACTATACCAGCAAATGGAATTCAGAGCCTTTATGTTATTGATATGCAGCCTCCACCTTTCTGCTCCCAAGAACTTCTGTATTTTTTCTTCCTAAGATATTTTAGATGTATGTGTTTTTTAAAATGATTTCCATCTTCAGATGTCAGGCCTGAACTGCAAAGTGTCCAATCCTTCTAATGTCTATATGCCACCAGTCATTTCTGTGCAAACATCTGGTTGTCTTTAAAGGACATGTTTGTACCTATACAAAACCATAAATGCACACTGACTTGTCCATGTCCGCCTGTACTTGCTGATACTGCTTGGCTGATGTGTGAGTGCTTCTTATATATGCAGCAGTACACACAACTGCTTCAATCACTGGTTATACATTTGGACTTCTTCCCTCCAGAGTCTGCAAGGCTTTGATTTCATACAGCTATGAAAAACAAAGCACATTCTCACAGGTTGCCCAGAGAGGTGATGAAAATCTCCATCCTTAGAGGAATTGGAAAGCTGTTTGGGCACAAGCCTGGGCAACTGGCCTTGGCTGGTCCAGCTTGAGCAGGGGAGGTGGACCTGATGACCTTCAGAGGCCATTTCCCACCTCAGCCATTCTGTGATTCTCCACTTAAGTACACTAATTCCCTCTTTCTCTCACAGAGGAAGAAGTTCATAAGCTAGCAGACACCTTGCACTCTTCATCACTGTGTTAACTGCAAGTTTATCAACACAGAATCTTAACTAACTGGAAAGGATGCCAACTCCTCTGCTACATCTCTCCTGTATCTCTCTGACAGGAGATCTTGCCTGCAATACATTACCCTGATCTGAAACAGTGTCTGTTCTACTTCCATTTCTCCCTTGGTCTCAAGCCCCTCCAATGAAGCAGTGCAGAGCACCCAGCTGAATTTCTTGAGGAAATAACATATTTAAGCCAAGTTCAGCACATACATGTACCATACTGTTTTCAAAAACTAATTATGCCCCCCTGGCTATCAGAAGACCTCTAACTACAGCACCATGCCAGCTTCTTTAGGATATTCTGAGGCCTCACAAACAATTTTTTGCACTTTGAATTTAAATGGTTTTAAAGGTTGGTCAGAGCAATCCAAACATACTGGATTCTTAACAGCCAGCAATGAACAGGGGAAAAGAGTATCTCTGCCTAAGTCATGCAAAAGTGCAAAACATAAATTGCCAATGATGTTTGTTGTAAATGCCAAAGTAATCTAAAAGAGGAGACTGAATAATAGAGGTAGGATGGCATAGTAAGAGGGCCATTGGAAGCCCAGCTACGTGTTTAATCCACCTTACACATAAAACTAGACCAACGTGGAACAAATGTATACCTGCAGACTTCTCCAGACAAATTTAGGGTACAACTAAGCACAAGAACTGAAGGTTTCAAAGTACTCACTTGCAAAAGCTGACCTCTTCCCTCCTGCTCAAAGGCATTTTATTAGACAAGCTGATATTTATTCTCTGTAAATATTAATCTCATTTTACTCTCAGACTATCATAGCTATCCAACCACAATTACTATTCATTTAAATGAAGTATTACACAGTTGGCAGCCACTGAAAAGTAAGATGCATCTTAGAAAGTGAATCCTTCTGCTCAAATCTGCCAGGTCAATATTTGAGCTTTCTATATAACCACGACTAACAAAGAGCTCCAATGTGGCTGTGACAGCACAGATACACTCCCGCAAATTCAGGAATTTAAATTACAGTCTGAGTAGGTAGCAGCACCAACCTTGTATTCTTCCACAGGCAGATCTGTCAGTAAAGATGACCTAAAAATAGGTTTATTCAAATATCAAATTTGAAATTACTTTAGAGTTTTCTACTCAAGTAAAAGAGGAAGTTAACACTTGCCTACTCCTCTTCACAAAAGGTGGCTTAAGCCCTGCTGAAGTCAAGTGACTAGAAATTCTACTTTGTTTATATACTGACAAATGGCTGTGTCAAAGGATTTGTAGCGTTTCAGAGCTATGTTGACATTAGTGTAACAAACACATTAGTCCCTCACCTTCATTAGCACAAGTTTGCAGCAAATGTCCAACCATTTGGAGAGCAGTTATTTATTGCCAGCTATTTGATAATCTTGACAAAAATGAAAAAATGCCCCTATGAGTCTGTGAAAAATACACATAACAAATTCATTTTAGAAAAAAATAGTAGATAAGAGCTCAGAATATTTTGTTCAGTGAACAAGAACAGAATCCAACTTTTAAATCCATGTTTTTCTCCAGCTTGCCATAAGTTTAGTCATCTTCTGGACTATTTAGTAAAGCTTGGTATTTTAGTCTACAGGTTTCCAAAACATTACTAGAGAACAGTACTGTCAGAACCGCTTACAGAAAATATGAAGTCATCATTCATGTTTTATGACTTATGTAGCAGGCTTTTTAAGAAGTGGCTAAGCAGAAAGAGACTGCCATATTTTATAGATACCTTAAGGCCAGTACCTCTGTAACAATGCAATTCCTAGAGTACTTGCAGGCAGATGAAAGCTGAGTCACTTTACTCATCCTGCCCAACTCAGTCCCCAAGTCATTGTTTTGAATCATTTCCTTCATAACAAGGAAAGTGATTATGCTACAACCAAGTATCTCACAAGAGGAACAGGACTAGAAGGAAAGTTTCTCCTTCTACATAGCAGTCTTACTTAGCGGAAATAGAAAACTAAGGAAGATGATATAGCTGAATAGAGATTTAACTTCAGTATTTCTTCAGGAAACAGTAAGACCCTAAAAGACTATGACTTCCTGCAAAGTAAGGCACTGAACGAGAAGTGACATTTCTAAAATGCATGAAGCTTTTAGGTTTTTTTAAAACCCAGGTGTTTATGTTTCATACTTCTCCCCACCCTTCCACAAAAGGGTGTACAGAAAATAAATAGTCTCAGCAGGTAAATTTTTGCTTCATAAGCCAACAAAGGATAAAATGATCAAAAGACTCCAGTTAATACAGTGACTAAACCAGCAACTAATGCAATTTTCAAAGATTCTGCTTGCACAGGCATTTTAAATAAACATCAGCAAACTACCCACTTTCTTAGGGGGTGAGTCTTCAGAGAGAGAAATAATTCCTTTGCCTGTCTGTGGAAACTATGCTTATTTCCCACAAGCTGAAACATGGCTCCAGCCTGTTTTTTTTCCACATTTTATGTTAGTAAAACTGATTTCCAGAGAAGTCAAACAGTGCAGTAGGCACAGAGATCACAGCAATCATAGTATTGTTTCAAGGTAAATAAACTAAAGCTGTTAACACAACATTACCTGATGTGTACAGAATGTTAGCTTACCTTTATCTAAGGGTTTTAACAGTTGTAATTAAAATACTGCCATCTCTTTTGAAGTCAAGTTGTTATATCCAGACTGTTATGCCAGTGGAGGATTTGTTATGCCTGGAATCATTTATGACTACTTAATTATTTAGAGGATGTAAATCCTACTCAGAAAAAAAAAAAAAGTGCAAGAATGAGGTTTCACTAGGATAATCACAGAGGCCCTGTTCAGCTATGTGGTTTTATCCTATTCCTCTTCACCTTTTCCCCCACACATTGGCTACTCCAAGTCTGAAATGCTGATGAGGTGATTCTACCCTTCAAACAGAAAATTGAATCAACTTGGGCAAGAAAACTGGCAGCTTTCCTCCCTGCCCTGCAGACAAGTTAGTGAGCTGAACCTGCTCACTCTAACACCAGCTGAATATAAAAACTAGCTCAAGGTAACATACAGATTTAAGGGATGGTCCCACAAGACAGACTGCCACCACTAAGCTGCCTTGTAGTTTCATCCTAGATCAACATGAATTTTGGACAAGTTACTTTTAAACGCACACTCGTGAGTTTTTTCAAAACAATGCTGAAAAGGGGAGTGCTCGAGGAGCTGTCACACAAGTTCAAACAGATGGCAGAAGCAACCAGCACCAGGGCACATTTAGGTGCAGAATTCAATAGCCAAACAAACTTGAATTTCAAAAGGCTCACACTAAGTCAGCCACCTCAGCTCTGCAGCTGTTCCAGCATATCTTGGCCTACCATGCCCTCCTATCCCAGTTGTGATAACTCACTCATGTCAAGTGTTAATTTGACTGACATATAAATCATTTTACTAATATAATTATTTACAAGAACAGAGTGTTCATTCCAAAGTGTAAGCACAGATGTAAATCTCCCCCCATTTGTGACATATCTGCTTTCAAACTAAACCCTCAATCTCCAAGATTCTATGAATCTCAAAGTCTATGCCTACTCACCTATATTGTAACTGCATTTTGAAAGACTGAAAGACTCTAATTTTTAGCAGATGAAGAAGTCTAAGACCACAGGTAAAAGCACAAAGCATCACATGCAAATCAGCTTCAGTTTGCCTTTGCAGAAAGACATCTGCCATTTTTCACAAAAGACAGAGAGTTATCAGTAAGTCAGTTTTACCATCAGTGTCAATAGCCAGAAACCTCAAAGGTCAAAGGGAGCAAGGCTTATCAAGTGAGTGATGCACTGGCTTTTACATACAGAGAATTGTGGAAAGATTTAGCACTAGAGTACACAAAAAAATCCTTTCCTACTCGCAGAAAAACCCCGGAAGCGAAATCAAAGCATGAGAAGCATTGGGAGAGAATAATAGTTCACAGCTGATAAGGATAAAAGTAGAAAAGATTGAAGAAGTGCAGTGCTAAAATGACAGAGATGGTGCTAGAAAACATAACATTCATCTTTCCTCAGCCTGTCTAGTCAGAGTAATTGATGACACTGAGAGCTATGAAAAAGGATTGCTTACCCACACAGATAATTTAAGAAAGGTCTTAGGCAGTGTTGCAAACACTGGGTTAGCAGGACACTTGGCTGCATCATAATTAGGATTGCTTTTCTCCACCACTGAGCACACGAACACAGCTGTCTTCTCCAATTCTGGTACACTCACTTGGTTATTACAGAACATTAATAACACAACAACACAAAATTAACTTAGTCAGTTTTCATAAAATAAAGGTGGCTGTTACCTGTAGGTGGAAGAATCTGGAACTTTAAACTCCACTGCCCTCCTAACCTCTACAGGACAAGAAAGGCATACACATGGCCTTTTAGATGAGTATTTCACTGAAATATTAAAGAGCTGCTTTCTTCACTTCTAGCAAGGTTAGGCACCACGCTGGCAGAGACCACTGTCACATTCAAGGTTTTCCTGTCTCCCCACATCCTTCAGAAATAACTGCATAATTGCAGACCAAAGCCAGGTCAGAGGTTTTTGCTTATTCAGCTGACCTACTGCGTTCCATAAGAAGGAGGAATATAACCATCACACTGATCATTCATCCAGGACCATGCCTTCAGAGAAGATTAGCAATCCTGAAAACATTCACACAGTTTGATGACAAGTCTCTAAGCCTCAGAAAAAGTCTAAAGGAGACTCAGGAGACTAAAGAGTGAGATTATCCCAAGTGCCTTACCTCTGCAAGCTATACTGCAACCCCAGCTTCATTTTAGATGGATGTAGAATTGCAAGCCACTTAATAAATAATACTTCAGATATGTTTCAAGTAGTCTTGGCATGGTCTCTTCAGGACAACTTTCCCTTTCCTTAAGTGAACTTTCACAATGCTTTTCTGTGAAACATTATGGTTTTCACCTAAATTCTTCAAGCTTAATACAGTTTGGTGAATGGAAGCAAATGGCTGATCACACCTTGTGCTACCACCTTGGACACCAATCTACAGGCAACAAACAATCCATGGGTCACAATCTGAGCATCTCTATTTTCTGTTCCTTGAGACTCTAAGATCCGTGTGCCTTTCAAATGGTGCAGCAAATTAAATTCCAAAGTATGTCTGAGAGAAGCTGTCACAAAAGCTTGTAACTGTAACAGTTCAAGGAAAACGCTATGGAAGGTCATTTTAAGCTGTTAACCAACTGGAATGAAAAATACTTTACAGCATGAGCGAGAGGGAAGGGAAACACACAAATTCAGCTGTCATTTGAACAAAAGTCAGCATTCTCCATCACGCAAGGACGATGATGCTCTAGCACAGAAAATATATGTAGGAAGAAGGCTGGTGTTGTAACACATTCAAAAAAATCTTCAATGTGATTTTCCCACAGCCCTGAGTGTTGCTAACTAATCAAGAGTGCTGTAATTTATTCTGCTCACACTTCTTGAAATGTAACTACTTATTTATCATCAAGATACAGTAGACAACGAAGAACCAGGACAGTACAGACTCAATAGCCCTTAGGGACTAGAGCTGAGAAACACGTGGAACAACTACAGTTCAGTGGGCAGCACTGTGGAATCCCAATTATAGATGCTCAAACTCATGATTCCCACACAAGGCAAACGAAGAGGCGTTTTGCATAAGACTAAGACCTACCTAGCACCTTATCCCTACACGCTCAGCTATGTGTGTTGACTCCTTGGATGAATACATTGCCAAAAGATTCACTTTTATCCTCCTCCATTACTATTCTGAAACTGGTGTAAGATTGGTGCTATGGTCAAAGCTCAGACATACAGGCACCTAATTAAAGGGTCTGGGTTGGAGTCTGCATCAAAAAAGAAAACTTTAAAAAAAATGAAAAAACATGAATGTTTTTTAAGTGATCACGACAGCTAAAACATAATTACAAAGGTAAGATACAGATATACATGAATTGCAAGATACAGGCTATAAAATTAAAGACTGCATGATGGTGACTGACAACTGTGCTTGACACAATGCTAGTCCTCATAGACCACAAAGTAAACCCAAAAGGAAAGCTCTGAACCAGCAGCATTGTGCCCACTTTAACTCCACCATATATATATATAGATATATATCCACCACTTTACTTTCCAAAATTTGCACTAAGTACATGCTTTATAAAACGGGAAAGTGCACTTTTCTAGGGCCTGCAGATTATATTTTCTCATTTGATAAAGTCCCTCTATTTTTTGAGAAATGAACGCAAAAACATATGAACAGCAGAACCATACCAAAGCACTTATAAGTTTTAAGTATGACTAATACGACTATTTCAATAGCTAAGAGTATGATTGCTTTTACCTTCATACTCACTACCCAGCATGCTACCACAGTATATGAAACACATGTGCTGTCCAGGGTAATTTACTGGTGGCATGGAGTTGGAATAATTGAGCAAAGGAAGAGCTAGTTTTGATGATACTTTTTGGATCACATACAAATGTTTTGCTTGAACTTGATCTGGCTCATTTTTCAAAGAAAAGAGTCAAGAACATGTAGATTAAACTTTGTAAGTGAACTTGAGCATCTTGGGGTACATAATCATTAAAAAGAAAAAAAAACAAAGCTAACTTCACTCATCTGAAATACAAAATATAGCTGGGTGGCCTGTTAGTGGAATGTTCTGTCTGTATTTGATCAACAGTGCTAGAATCCTAAATTTGATAGCAAAAATTAAAAATCATGCCAACAGACCAAAAGACTTAGCAGGGTATAGTTTCAAATATCATAAGCTGCATTTTCTTCCATATTAGATTCTGTGTCCACACTATGTGTAATACTTCTGTATTTGAACTACAACTATAGGCATAAGTGAGCTTTATTTAACACCAGGGAGCCTGAAGAGAAGACAACAATACATAAATATGATAAATTACAGGTAACTATAGGTCCTCCAAGGCTATAGCAATCCTGTCAGTCTAATGAGACTGATAAGTACAGCAGCTGCACCAATGGGTATTTGATTTAGTAACTCTGCATTAACCATCTTCCCAAGGTATATTTAAATTTTAGAGGTTTTCATGAATGCCCTAAACACCTGAGTACTGTTTCTCCCTCTAACCAGTATTTATCTCCCTCCACTAATGTCAGGACATCTGAAAATTACTTCAATTCCTACAGAGATGCCAGCATATCTTCAAAAAAAATCAAGCAGCTGTAAATAAATGGGAAAAAAATACCCAGGCTAAGAAAGCAGTACACAAGTCTTTGAACTCTGGGTCCAAGTCTCTCTCTATATGGATTTCTTTTTTTTTTTTTTTTTTTTAATATGACAGAGCTGGAGCAGAATGCTTTTGCTTCCCCCTTATGGTAAGTTGAAGAGAACTCTAGGAGGAAAGCTTTAAGCTGAAATATTTGAGGTATCCACATGACAGGGAAACACAGATCACTGATCTCTTAGAGCAGAATACTGAAGACCTGTTCACTGAAGGATCTTCATGTCACAGAATTTCAGAACCTTCTCATCACCCTGCACTGGCCCTTTCCCCAGCAACCAAAACTAGCAGGATTGCCCAGGTATTAATAGTGATGTCCAATATTCATATTTACTTATCCAGCAATAGATTATTTTTTCCAGAAGACATGTTAGAATAGGTACAAGACTCTCAAATTGTCCCAAAATTAAGTTTGTAGTTTTATTTGATATGGTGCCATTCTCTAAACCACAGCATTTTTGATACTTAACCTTTATTGTAAAACTACAAGAAAAAAGTCCAAATCCTATATTTACTAAAATCTGATTTAGCAACAGCTTTAAGTTATATTGTGAAAACATTTTTTGAAATTTGAATCCTGACACATCATAGAAAGAAAATTTCCTAGTCTGTAGAAATTCAGTTCTAATAATTGACAAGTGTAGCCAAGTAAGTTATTATTCTTGCAACAGACTGGCAGGAAAGATAGTGTTACACTCTCGCTACAATTTTATGCATCTGCAAATTATAGTAAACCAGAGCTGGTTTATTTCAAACTGGGAATGGATTTTGCCCCTATGTTTTCAATATCAGAAGCATTCAAGTTATCACAGCATGAAATAACAGGTTTTTAATACTGCAGTGGATTTTATGCTGTGGAAATTGCTACATGATGCAGTGGTGACATTTTTATATAGAACACTCATAGGAAGGATTACACAAATCATGCATGTCAGCAAAATGGAAAGCATCTGTTCAGGCTGTTGCATGCTGCTAAGGCTCTCTCGACTGCCAGTTTGTGATATGGTACATAGCCCAGTTGGAGTCACAACAGCAAAACGGTGACAGATTTTCATGTCACTGCCTACTGCAGAAGTTGGGCAGTCTTCCGATGGTAGCTGCTAACACAAAAGCAAGATCAGATCACCTGCATTCTGCAGGGAGAATAGGCAATTCATCTGATGTCAAATGTTTCAAGGGACAGCACTAGAGCCTTATTCTCAGTTTTTATATAGAAACACATTGAGGCTTGATTAATGATCAAGGGATGAAAAAGAATTTCCCCCAAACCACATTAAAAAAAAAAACAAACCACCACAACACACCAAAACCCCAGAAAGCACAGACACTTAACTACTGAAGTAATATTACATGCAAGATCCATGTCTTTAGAAAATCCATTTACAGTTTTTTGGACTAAACACCCTCCAAGAATACTTAAAAGCCTACATAATGCTCCAGAGTATTAGCTTTGCTTTTGGACCACCAGTTTAGCTGACACGGAAAAGACTAGCTGTATAAGACTTCACACATCTAGACACATTGTTCTATTTAAGTCAGCATTGACTTGCATCAAAAAAGTTGGCTTCAAATCAGCTGATTCAGATGATATCTTATGAATTAAGTAGTATTACTCTCAACAGAAGTCCACCCACTATTGGTCAAGCCAATCTTTTCTGGGACCATGAAGGGGAATACAAGGAAAAGAGCTTTGCCAACAGCCCAAAAAAAAAAAAAAAAAAAAAAAAAGGACATAGAATCTACAGGAAGTTTACATATGAACAGATCCTCAATTAAATCTAAAGGGTGTTGACTACTCCTTTAAAACTTAAGCCAAAATCTCAAGTTCACAGTCCAGACATAGCTATACTTCTTGGAGTAATTTTTATTTTTTTAAAGCCACTTTACACTAACATTTAGAGATAGATGAATGGAACTGTTATGGAAACCCAATCATAGCAATACTAGAATCTAAGTTTAGTTTTCTATTACTGTAAGCCTCAGAACAGAGCGCTTTAAAAAGGTCTCTGAAACTGTTATAAATAAGTGTATGACTTAGGCCTGAAGGAAGAACAGCTGGAGAATTTAGTATCCTCCCATATTTTAACTCATGGTGATGTCATAATTTAGAGTTCTTGGAAACTGTCAATTCAACATTTAAGCCACATCAATAACAGTCATTAAATCTACTACACATCTCTATTGGCTTAAGCACCAATTTAACTTTCATTAAGGGGAACACACAGAACTCTTAATTCTAAGAAGTCATATGAGCATTCTCAGATTGCTTTAAAATATATACTTTGAGACTTTAAAAGAGCTTCTAAACATACTATCTCCTGTGCACTCTCTGCAAGCTTTACAATACATTGGAAAGAGACTGCTCTGCCATTAAGTGTTTCACAGTGCAGATCTGAAGGGGCTCCTTTAGGGTTATGAAACAGCATTTCATTTCCATGTTAAAAAGTTGGCTTGGGAAGGCCTTCTAAGTTTTGAAGATGAGGTACTTTATAAAATTGTATTATGAAAAGGTAAGATCAGTCAAAGAAGGTTTAAGTCGAAGTACATTTCAGATTGCCTAATCCTTTCATTGTTATGCAAGTGTATTTCATAACCTTATTTGAGGAATCAAAGAACAGTTTTAATACTAACAATGGTCTCAGTCTGACAGCTAATGCTAACCCAAGTGTGCATCATGCCCTCCTTCAACACTCCAATTTATGTAACTCCACACCACTATGGGTCTAAAAATAAACCACATGGGAAAACAAGAGTAAGACCACATACTCGTTCTCCTTAATTAGCACCTGCTAGTTGTGGAGACAATACCATCCCAGAAACCACAGTTAAGATTTTCCTACTTCTACAGGCAGCCTCCAGAGAAAGCTATGAGGATAAACATGCAGGATTCATGAAAAAGTGTTCCTGGCTTGATTTCTTGAGAAATCTTTTTTTGCCTTTCCTCCCAGCCTTCAAAAGGAACAATTTGCCTCCAAGGCAATTCAAACAACATTTTCAGCAGGGGTTTTAAAGATTTTTTTCCAGAAATGTGCAAATTTGCTATTGTAATCATCATTAAAACTGTATGTTAAAGTTGCTAATGTGCTGGCAGAAGAGTATGTGAAGAAAGAAGCCATTCATTAACAGTAACAACCTTTAAGCAGATTCAGAGATTATTGCTTGTAAAGGATTTAATATCCAAAGCTACAGAAACGGCCACAAGACTTAAAACTCTGGATTCTAGGAGGATGCAGCTGATTTAAAACTATTTGTTAACAATCTTAATACCGGCATTCCTGTCAAACAGAACAGTCAGTTCAAAACAAGAAAAACCCAAACCAGTGATCTACAAGTGAAAAAGAACAAGTGCAAACCTCAAGGAGACAGGAGTCCTGCAACAGCAGTTCATCTCCCAAAATTAATTACCAAAAAGGGCAGCAGAAAGGAGTTTATAGTTACCCAGAAGTGTGCGTGACAGTTAACCATCATGGTCCTCTCAATAAGCTCATCAGGACACTCCAGGAGATGGTGCCCAGAGACCACACCAGCATTGTTAACCAGGACAGACACCTCGCCAACCTCCTTGCGGACCCTCTCAGCGGTCATGTAGACATTCTCTCTTTTGCCCACATCACAGGTGTACGTGTAAACCTGCAAGTTGCAATGGGGCAGCACATCTTTCTCTCCATCTCCAGCCACTAAAGAACACAGATAAGAGAACAGAAGGGGTGGGGGGCAATAAAGTTCTTGCTCATATTTTGACATTCAAACAAGTAGCTGAAGCAGAAACAGCAAATACAATTTCAAACGACCAAAACTTCTATTTACTTTGGTGCCATTGCAGTACACCAGGAGTCAGCTATTTACTATCGCTGCTACGCGTTTTAGGAAAAGCTGCAGGTTTTAAAGCAGCTGCCGGAGTCCGAGGCTCCGCGAAGCGGCTCTGCGCTCACCGCTGCGGGCACAGGGCCGGCTCCGGCCGGCAAAGCGCCGTCGGGGCGTCTGACACTCGAGCGCGGAGCCGCTCTCGGGGCCCGCCGCAGGTGAGCGCTGCTCCGGGCTGGAGCCGCCGGGCGCGCAGCCCCGGCTCCCTCTGCCCCGGGCCGGGCAGGTGAGCGGCGGGGACAGCGCGGGGAGCCCCGCCGCTTACCTCCGGGGGCGGCAGCGGCCGCCTCCTCGGCCATCTCCCGGTAGATGTGCCGCACCATGCCCGCCGTCTCCTCGTTGCTCTGCGTGTTGATGTCCCACAGCACCAGAAGCGCCCGGCGCCGGGCGAACTCCAGGGCGAAGAGGCGGCCCAGGCCGCTGCCCGCCCCGGTGATCAGGCACACCTGCCCCGCCACACTTTTCTCTTTGGGCCGCACCAGCCACTTGGCCGCGGCCAGCACGAACGCCCACAGCACTCGGAAAGTCACCACGAAGAACTCCAGCAGGATGTTCATGCTGCCGGACCGCGGGGCCGGCGGCACGGAGCCTCCTCGCCGCCCGGCACCCCGACCTGGAGCCGCCGCTGCCCGGGACCGCCCGCCGCGGGCACCGAGGGAGGCTCCGCTCACGGCGGTCCCGCCGCCGCGCTGCCCCGCTCCGTGCCGCTCGCCCCCGCAGCCCCGCCTCAGTCACACACGCCGAGGACGGAGCCCGGACACGGCGCTGCCCGCCTGCCCGCTCGCCACCTCCCCGTGCTGCCCCGTCCCGCCCGCGGCCCCGCTACTGGCAGTGAACATCTTGCTCGCTCGGCCCCTCTATATAGGGCGGACCGGGCGGCCGAGCCCCTCCCCCGGGCCGGCCCATCCCGCCCCGCATTCCCGGGACCCCCCGCCCCCGCCCCGCTCCGCCCCGCCGCCGGGGGAGGTCCCCGACGGGAACGGGGACGGGGCGGCCGGTGCTTTGCGCCGCTCGGGGCGGGAGTCCCGGCAGCTCCCGGCGGCTCCCGCCCGCCGCAGCCCGCCCTCGGACTACAAGTCCCGGGGTGCGCCGCGCCCCGCCGGAGCGCCATCTCGGGTTAGAGGAACGCGCGCGGGCGCTGAAGGTTCGTGTCGGGGCTGGAGACGCAGCGAAGCTGGGAGCCCACGGGAAGCAGCGGGCCACCGCAGGATGCACGATCCCGCGTGCCTGGGGATCCTCTGCTGAGCTGTGGGAAACCGCGGAGGAAAAGCCCCATGGCTTCTTGGTCTGTCAGCCAAGTACAGAGGTCACTGATATCTCACCCGCCATTGACTGAAACGGAGCTCACAGGTGCCAGCACACGGAAAGTATTTTCTTCTGTGCGATAACAGCGGCCGCTCCCTGTAACTGGGCTCCCTGCGGCCGCCCGGCGCCGGAGCATCCCGCTCCTCCATTTGCCAGCTCCAGAGGATGGGGATCAGAGCGTGCCCTTGCGATTTCCCACACACGGGTGTGCAGGACTCATCCCACTGCCTCTGCTCGCCTGTGCCTCAAGTGCAGGACGCTGCGCCGCTTCCCTGTGTAGCCGCCGGTTTTCAGAAGAGTTGTGGGAACTTTGTGAACGCTGCCTCTCGGACTGAGCAAATTCGAGTTTAAAAGTTTCGGAAGAAAGTGCGGACAACCTCTTTCTTAAGTACATACTGCAGGTGGCTTTGCGTGCCGATTTTACACCCGCCCCCCCCCAGTATTTATAATACTGCTAATGAGATCAAGTGATACAAACGTATGTATTAGCATAAAATTAGCACTATAGTTAAAAAATGAACATTGAAACACCTGTAACTGGCATCCAAAGCACTCTCAATAATGTTCTCAGGCATTAGCGGTGTGCGACATCCCTGCGTGCTGTTAACAAAACAGTAAACGCGGAGCTCGGCATTCCTTATCCCCAGCCCTGCTGTCTGTCTACACGGTTTTTTACACTTTGCTGCTAAGAGTTCCCCCAATTTCCCTTCTTCCCGTGCGTGTGCAATGATGTGCCGGTGTCTCCCAGGGTGATTTTAGGAGCAGGGGTGGCCGCGCACGGATGGGACCCTTCCCGTGCTGAGCTGCTGCGCTGGGCAGCGCTGCTTCCCGGGCCGCCCTCCCTTCCCCACAGCGGGTTTGATTCCGCACGGCGAACCGAAAACATGCCCAGCCTGATGAAAACCCCTCCCGGCAGAAACGCGGCCCGTGGTTCCCTGCAGGATCCCGCGGGCGGCATTCCCGCCCCGCTGAGCCCCGTTCCCGCCGCGGTGCTGGGCGCGGGCGGGAGGTGGCGTCCCGCAGGAATTACGGACGGGGATCGGGCTGAGACGGGAAATCCTGCCGCACACACGGCGGCTGGCAGCCCCAGAGCTCGCCCGCAGCTCCTGCGGGGAAGGCCGGCCCTGGTGGCGGAGCGGCTCCCGCCCGGGCCGGGACACGGCCGGTTCTGGGATACAGCCGATCCCGGGACACGGCCGGTTCTGGGATACAGCCGATCCCGGGACACGGCCAATACTCCGGGAACTAGCCGGTGCCCGGGCCACTGCCAGTGCTCGGAAAACAGCTGATGTCGGGACACAGCCCGATCCCGGGACACAGCCCGATCCCGGGACACGGCCGATCCCGGGCACAGGCGATCCCGGGACACGGCCGATCCCGGGCACAGCCCAATCCCGGGACACAGCCCGATCCCGGGACACGACCGATCCCGGGCACAGCCCAATCCCGGGACACAGCCCGATCCCGGGCACAGGCGATCCCGGGGCACAGCCCAATCCCGGGACACAGCCCGATCCCGGGCACAGCCGGCTCCAGCCCCGCTGGGCGGAAGCAGTTCCCGGACACTTTTACGTCAGGCACTCGCAGGACAGCCCGGCGCTCGCGCTGCGGTCAGGCACAACGGTGGACGTCCAAACCCGGGGTCCTGCCGGCGGGCAGGGCCTCGCCTGCGCGGGCGAATGAGCTAAGAGCGCGCCGCGCACGCGCACGCCCCTCTCTTCCGGCGCTGACCATGGCGGACAAGGAGTGAGTCCCGTCCCGCCCGCCGCCATCCGCCGCCATCCGCGGCCGCCGCGCCGCCCGAGCGCTGCCCACACCGCCCCCGGGGCCGCCGCGCCTCCGCCGGGGCTGGGAGCGGTGGGAGGGAAGGGATCGGCGCGGCGAGATGGAGCCGCCAGCGGCCCGGCCCATCCGCGGGCGGCGGCTGCGGCCTCGGGCGGGGTGGGGAGGGAGAGCGGGCCCCGAGCGCTGGGAACGTGGGGCCGGGCGGCGAGTTCCTCGGGCGAGCAGGGCTGGGCTGGGGCTGGGGCTGGGGCTGGGGCAGGCAGTGATTGTCCGCCGGGCGGGTGCAGGCGCTCGCCAGGATGGTTGTGGCGCTGTAAGCCCCGTTGTGACAAGTTCTGTAGTGTCTTAAAGAGTTTAAAATCTCCGGGGCAAGGGGGAACGGGGCACAAAGGGATGTTGGAGAAGCTCTGCCTGAAGTTGAGGAGGAGCTTCCCCTCCTGACGGGTGACCACGCACTGGAGCAGGTGTCCCAGAGGGGTTGTGGGGCTGTTCAGAGCCACATCTGGGTGCTGTCCTGTGCCGTGTGCAGGAACGATCCTGCCTGAGCATGGAGGTCGGACCAGATGAGCCACTGTGGTCCCTTCCAGCATCACCCACTCCGTGGTAGTCTGAGGAAGTGGAGAGTCCTGTCAGATGAATTTCACAGTGCTGCCTGTGAAATAAGCTCTTCCTGCTCAAGCAGCTGTTGAAGTGTTCATTGATCACAGAGAAGTTATCCTGAAATGACTTTGTTTTCGTACCAGCTGTAGCAAAGTAGGGCAGGTCTTTGCAGTTATGGTTGTGTGCAGCTCTGGCTGGTCTGCCAGGGTTTCTTGTCAGGCCCAGACTGTGAATGGTGCAGGGAATCACCCAGTTCAGTGCCAGGGATGCTGTCCCAGGCCTGGGAGCACTGAGGATGGGGAAGATGCAGTGAAGTGGCTCAAGGTAGCAAGGCCTGCACACGTGCTGTCTTTGAGAGTTCGGATGTTTGTCACATGTGCTGTCACTGAGTTTCCTTCCCAGCTAAAAGCTTTTGTTTCTGCTCCCACCTAGAGCAAAGAAGGTGCCCTCTGTGCCCGAGAGCCTGCTGAAGAAGCGGCAGGCCTATGCGGTCATGAAAGCCAAACGTCAGAAGAAGATTTTGGCTATAAAAAAGGTGAATATCCTCTGGTCCCTTGACTCAGATTGTTTATCTGCTGCAGTGATGCAGTACAGAAAGTCACAGGTTGTTGGTATTTTGTTAAAGTTTTGGACTAAAATGGGCTTTTAGTGGCTGATAACAAAGTTCTGGGCAGAGTTTTGGGTGAAGTGTACAGCTGTCTGTAACACAGGGGACAAGAGTTTAGAGCCTTTGTGAGGGGCAGCTTGGTGTGATCAGAGAATCCCAGAGCTGTGGGGGGTTGGAAGGGGCTTTAAAGATCCTCCAGCTCCAACCCCTGTGCCATGGGCTGGGACACCTTCCACCTTCCTGGTTGTGCAAAGATCCAATCCAGCCTGGCTTTGAACACAGGCTGGCCCATCCACAGCTGCCCCGGGCAGCCCATTCAGTGCCTCACTGTCTTCACAGCACAGCATTTCTTCCTTATGTCTAACCTAAATTTTCCCTCTTTCCATTTGGACCCATTACTCTTCATCACCACAGTGCTGCTGAAGAGTCAGGAATGATAACATTGTTGCTGTGTAACAGCCTGCCAGGTTCTCTGGAGCGGCACTGAGGGTTGTTCTGAGCTGTGTGACACTGGTCTGTGTTACCTGGGGGAAGTTGTAGAGCACGGCATGTTGCTTGAAGGTGATTTTCACGTGTTAAAAAGCATTTTCTAACTTGAAGCAATTTCCAACTCGTTGCAGTACCGCAAGGCACAAAGGAAGCTGATCTACGCGCGCGCCCAGGCGTACCACAAGGAGTACAGGCACATGTACAGGCAGGAGATCCGCATGGCCAGGATGGCCCGCAAAGCTGGCAATTACTACGTGCCAGCTGAGCCAAAACTGGCATTTGTGATCAGGATAAGAGGGTAAGGCTGGCTACAGGTACAAGCGATTTTATGTTCCAAAGTACTGAAGTTGGCTTTCCTGTTACCTCTCTGTTTTGAGGGCTCAAATACATTAACAAGGTAAAGCTTTGTACAAGTGGCTTGAGAAGTTGTTGGTAGATATTGTACATGCCCTTGAGGTGTGTTTAATTAAGGGCTAAATCGTTTTGCTGCCTACTGTCTTTAGGAATCCCTGATTTTTAAGAAGCCAAGGCTGAAAATACATGCAGACAGCTACTCTTTCTCACATTTAACTTGATAAAATTACATGCCCCTATTCCCAAACATTCTACTGAGCTGTTCCTCAAGTGTTTGTTTTGTTCTACTCTGGTAAAGTGTTACAGAAAACTAAAAAAAAAAAAGTATGGTTGAAAGAATTATGTTCACGACAGTGCAAAGCTAGTTCAAAATTGTTTCAGTATAATACTGAGTGCTTTTTATGGAAATGGATGTTTTAACTTCATACTAAAATATATTGCAATAGTAAGTTCATTTACTAAGCTTGCTCTGTGTAATTCATGAAATGTGTTTTCGTATGGGAGCAGTGCTGTTGTGTTTTGAGATTGTTTTTTAACCTGATACCCAGTGTTTCTGGGGTGTTGATAATTCAGGCTGTTCACTTTCTTCTCCAGTACCAATGGTGTCAGCCCTAAGGTTCGCAAGGTTCTGCAGCTTCTTCGCCTGCGGCAGATTTTTAACGGCACCTTTGTGAAACTCAACAAAGCCTCTATCAACATGTTGCGGATTGTTGAACCCTACATTGCCTGGGGGTGAGTGAAAGGCCCAAGGCCCAGTTATATCAAATCAGGGTGCAAGTGTTGAGCTGGTTTTGCATTTTGCTGTGCTAGAGTTGCAGGGTTTTTTGTCTTCTGTGTGCTTTCCTGTCTTTGAATTGAAACTGTGGTTAAGGCAGTGCTTTAAAGGTAATGGCTGCTAGGTGTGATTGCACTCTCGTACTGGTGTTCTTGGGAACTGGGTGTGAGATTTGCTTCTCTCTTGCTTTTGTGTTTACATGTGGGACACACTGAAATGATCTTTAATTGTTTGGTATTGAAGACCAAGTCAGGGGTGTTAAAGTTACCCTGAAATGAGGCTTGCTAAGACTTCAAATTCTTTTTTTGAACGTGACTGTTTTGTTTCAGTTACCCCAACCTGAAGTCCGTGCATGAGCTGATCTACAAGCGAGGTTACGGCAAGATCAACAAGCAGCGCATTGCCCTGACTGACAACCGCCTGATCCAGAAACGCCTTGGTAAATGCTGCTGGGCAAAACGGGGAGCCAGCTGTGTGTCTCAGGGGGATCAGTGCTGAGCTGGCAACTGTCCTTCCGTGTCACTGGAGCTGTGATCTCTGCTTCTGTCCTAATTGTTTAATACAAAGCAAGCTGGAAGTAACTTCCATCACAAAGTATTGAAAACAGGTGTAAAGAATCAAATTTTAGCCTTTTAAATTTGTAATGTTAAATGTAAACTCCTTGACCTTTATGGGGTCAGTAGGTCTTTGAGTAAAGAAAAAGTGCTGTAGCATGAAAGAGTCATCATAGCTTTGAACTTTCAGACTTTATTATTGGGCAGTTTCTCTTTGACTTTTGTGATCTGGTAAACAGATTTTCTAAACTTTTTGAAAGAACTAGGTAGTGATTTGTGTATTCAGTAAAAGCAAAGCGTGGTGAACAGTTGGGATACGGGCTGCTCTGGGAAGCTCCCTTCTCTTGCAGTGATGCCAGAATTAGTGAAAGTGACCACTCAAGTCTCTCCCCTTTTTTGGCACTTGGATTTGCATTTCCCTTCAGATTAGGCTGTGTCATGCATGTTTCTTTTCCTGTGCAGTAGCTAAGCATCCGAAAGGTACATCTATTCTGTTGTGATCTCTTTTTAGCTCTGTGTTTTACAAGAGTCAGCTTGTAACATATTGCTGAAGACTCTGGAAAAGCATTAAGGAAACACACTGTAGCATTTATTCAGCAGCCTGACTTAGTAGCTAGTGAGTTTCCCTGAGTTACACATTGCAGTAGTTCAGGTGTATTTAACCTAGCTTTTCTCCAAGGAGCAGTGTTTTCCTAAGATTCGGTGTGTGCGGGTTGTTTTTTGTTGTTCCTCACTGCTGGCAGCAAATATTTAACAGTTGAAACTGATGACTCTTGCCAAGTATGGCGTCTAAATGTTGACTTGGCTGCAGTTAATCCATTTTAATTGGAAAAGTCAGTCATTCAGTTTCATGACAAAGTAAGTGGTTTCTGACTTCCTGAAGTTTATCAAAATAAGTAGACATGACAGTAACAACGTGATAATTTTTAGTTTGTTATTGACCAGTGCCTCTGAAGTCTTTCTGAAAACTGTGTCTGAATTTTAGGAAAGCTTGGCATCATCTGCATGGAAGATGTGATCCATGAAATTTACACTGTTGGCAAGAACTTCAAAGTTGTGAACAACTTCCTTTGGCCCTTCAAGTTATCCTCTCCTCGGGGTGGAATGAAGAAGAAAACAATCCACTTTGTGGAAGGTGGAGATGCTGGTAACAGAGAAGACCAGATCAACAGACTCATAAGGAGAATGAACTAATGGTGAGATACTGCCCAAGGCTGTCAACTGTTCAGCTCTGCAGGCTGCTGGCATTTGTCAGACATTCAAGTTTCAAAGATGCTCACTCGTTCTTGGGTGGTACCTACAGTATAAAGCTATTTGAACAGTATAGTGTTCTGGTTTTATTTTTGAAGTCTTGCTAAAGCTTAAACATTTAGAAAGTTAAATTGTCAGTGTCACTGATACGTTTAGGAAATGGCAAACGTTACCAATAATTTGTTTTAAAGCCTTATTTGGTTTTATGTTGGGAAGCCTTGAGATCTTGGCTAAGACTTTTAAGCCTCATTAGTAACCTGTTCATATGATTGAAATTTTGTGATTGCAAGTACCATATTTTTTTCAGGTTTTCTAGAAAAGCCTGATTAGGACTGGTCTAAATTTTCAGATTGTTCAAGCTTCAGAATGATTCATTTAAAGCTTTCATGTATAGTGACCAAGCTGGTAATTTTGAAAGACTGATTTGCCCATTTGAGTAGTCTGTCCTTTAGAAATGAGAAGGTTTATTAACACTTGAAGTGATTTAACAGTGACTGCTGAGTCCTAAAGTTAGGACCTACTCCAAACAATGTCTTATGAATTGTTGTCACTGTGCTGTTCCTGCTTTGGTGAGAAGTCTCTGCCATTCAAAGCCAACACTTTTTTCACAGTTCTTGTACTTCACTTTGCTTTTTAGACACTCAGCTACCTTCACTGTTGCCCATATCTTAGTTTCAGTCAAATATCTTTTTGGTTTGACAGGTATGCTGGAATTTAAGAAAACTTCTTTGTCTTAAAGATGTTTGGAAAGGATATCAAACAAAAACCTAATTTTCCCCAAACAAATTCCTTCAAAGTCAAAATGGCTTTTTTGGTTGGCTTGTTAGGACTTGATGTAGGGTTTTTGTTTGGTTGTTTTTAATGGGGTTCTGTTTTTTCTTTTAGATCAGGTACACAGTTTTCATGTGAATTTCTAGCTTCAGAGGATTGGTACATAAAAATGGGTAGTGTTGTGACTTTACAGTTTAAAACAGTTCCATTTGGATGATTCAGAAATTAAATTTTCTGAAATTTGGAAATTAAAGTTTCTGAGGGGAAGGAAGTTTTATGTTGTTTTGTTCTGGGTTTTATTTTTCCCCTCAAGTCTTTTAAAAATAACTCTTATGGCCAAGCAAATTGAGCTCATTGGGGTCTGCTTTCTGTCCAAAGAGCTAAAGGAGATCTAGGAAATAATTTCCATTTGATTGACAGCTTTTGACAGCTTGAAGCTTTTTTTGTAGGCTGCTGATTTCCTCAGTTCAAGCACCTTGCATGTTGTGTTGTTATCTCCCATCTGTGAAGTCTGCTAGCAGAGTTTTAAAGCACTGCTTACGTGGCATGTGGAAATTCCAACTTCAGGAAAATACTTCCCTACTGGGGACAGTGTTCTTGAAAAGCTTTTTAGCTCAACTATGGGAAGATGTTGGTAACTCTGAGAAGCAGAATTGCTGTAACGTTAGGTGCCTGGGGTGATGTTAGATTATTCTTGTAGAAATTTTGCTGCTGGTGGCAGAAACTTGAAAGTTCAGTACTGGCAAATGTGTCCTTGAAGTTAGTGCATAGCCAAGGCTGAGGAGGACTGTATGCTCCTGTGACTTCTGAGCATGATGCTGTTTTTAATTGAAACACTGCAGCTTTTCTGTCAGTGTAGATCCTTTCTCCTCTGTCTTCCCTGCTGAAGGAAAGACATATACATCTGGTATACACTACAACTGGTAGTGTTGTTTTCAGGAACCTTCCTAGAGATGGGAAGCTTCTAGTTCACTATAGCAGTTGTAAATGCCTGAGAGAGTGGTGTATTGGTAGAGAGTCAAGGGATATTCATTTATCAGGTTGCTCATGTTTTTCACTGGACTTGTAGCTCAGCATCCCATATAAGTGGCATACATTAGAGATTTACTTCATCTTTTAATTTGGGAAGTGACCTTGCAGTTTCTTGTGTTAAGCTTATAAGCAGTTATTACGCTTTTCCTGCAAACTAAGTTTAAGGTAACTGATTGTTCTCGTCTCTTCAACTTTCTTTTCCTGCTGTTGTGAATAGAATGAATGTTTAAAATTCAGTAGCCTACATGTACAAAATAGAAGAATATTGTCGTTTCTACTGAGATCATGGGCAAACTAGAGTAAGAGGTTCAGGTGACATACTGGCAGTACTGTCCAGGTAATGTCATTATGAACTGCAGTGTATCTGAAGAAGAGTATTCCTCTTCCCTACAAGTAGATAGTTTCCTGCTGTTTGTCTTTATTTCTTCTTCTATTTGATATTTATTTCTTAAGTGGTAGTCTCAAGTGAATGAAAAAAAGGCTTCCAGTACTGATTCCTTTGTATAGACTGGAAGGAAAGAGCATAGTACTTGGAAGCAAATGTTGACAATCAGTATTGGCAACATACTGAATTTCATCAATTTTTCAAGCAAACTTTGCAGGAATTGGACCCAAGTCAGCTTTTTTTGCTTTCATTTTTGTATGCAAACAGTCTCTGACATGTGCCAAAAAAGAGAGTGCAGCAAAAGTTGGAATATGCACAATGTCTTGGCATGTCTTTAAATGTCAAGTATAGGTATCAGTGGTTCAAGGTAGAAATATTTATCCTGTTAGGTCTGGTACTCAAAATCTTTGTTTTCAGTGAAGAGATGTTAATTTAGAAATTAATTACTGTGTGTGAGACTACTGCAGTCTTAAATCCAGTGATATAAAACAAATGTGTTTTCAGCCAAAACTATAAAAATGAATTAGTTTTTCATGTGGCTAGAGTTGTTTCAGATCTACATGTGCCTAATGATACCTTTTTCTTCTTTGCCTTGCAGGTAAAGATGCCCAGCTGCAATGTTTCAGAGTCTGGTCTGTTAATAAAACAATCTTGCACAAAACAGTCTGTTTTCTTGATTGGTCTCTTTTTGTGATCCTCTTTCAGAAGTGGCAGCGTTTGTGAGATTCAGTTTAGAGTCTCATGTTTCAAAGAGCCATAGTTGGAATTAGCAGTAGATGTGTGTATGTAAATACTGCTTAACCTTCATTTGGAGGAAGAAAATTTGGAAGGATTTGTGCAGGTAACAGATGAGGTTTGAGTTGCAACAACAAATGACAAACTGAGCTGTGTGCTGTTGTTGAGTGGGCAGGGTTCCTGCTTAGTTGTAGTGCACCAGAAAGCTGTGTGAAAATCTTTCAATGTAAAGAAGCAGCAAGTGTAAATCTGTTCTTAATGGCTTAAGGTCAGAATATAATAGAGTGGCCTATGTTGGAAGGGATCTTAAAGGTAAAATCTAGTTTCAATGCCCCTACCGTGAACACCTTTCACTAAACCAGGTTGTTCAGAGCTCAGTCCAACCTGGCCTTGACCACTTCCTGAATGGGGCATCCAGAGCTTCTCTGGGCAGCCTGTTACAGTGCTTCACCATCCTCACAGTAAATAATTTCTTCCTAAAATCTAATAAAACCTACTCTCAGTTTGAAGCCATTGCACCTTGTCCTGTCACTACATACCCTGGTAAAAAAAATCCCTCTCCATCTTTGTTGTAGGCTCCCTTCAGGTGCTGGAAGGCCACAATCAGGTCACCCTGAAGTCCTCTCTTGTTCTTTTAGCCATTCCTCATGGGAGAGGCACTCCATCCCCCTCATCTTCCTAATGACCCTCCTCTGGACTGACTACGTTTGGTTGCTGTCCTTCCAGTGCTGGGGACCTCTGAGCTGGATAATTACGTCCAGCTTTGAACATCTTCGGGTATTTTTTTTCTAAGGAAGCATAAAATACTTAATATAATAGTAATTTTTTTCCACATTCAACGTAATCACCCAAATTAATGATGTAATTTGTTTGCAGTGTTAGACTGCAGATACTATAAAGTGGACAGGGCACAGTATTCATGAGGGTATGAGCAGTTGCTGATAAATGCATAGGTGTAGCAGAGAACAGATTAGAAAGCCAGGGACTGGTAAAACATGTAACTGCATTCACACTGACTTCTCAGCTTGCACGCACTGTACTGGAGGAGTCTTAGCTTGCTGAGGCATTTGGTGCAACAAGTTGTGTCTGCTCTGACTGAAATATTTTGGTTTTTTTCAGGTCAGGTACAGGCAAGCTGTATTAAAACTACCACTGAAAGATCTCCTTATAAAATTCACTGTCATTGATTTTTATGACTATTTCTGCCAGAGCTTAGTTCTGCACTTCAGTTTAAACAAAACAACAATGCTAGTTTATTAAAGTTTCTCTGAAGCTAGTTTTTAAATAAAATGGAAATTTATGATGGCAGCTTAACTAAAAATAGTTGAGTTATTTGAGAATGTGTTTGGACATTGGCAAAAGAGCTGTGTCAGTCACTGGGTCTGTGTTTCCATTTATTTGAACAAGAGTTCTAAAACCAGATCTAATAATTCCCCTATTGTGAGCCAAGCTCTAAAATGTAAATACAAACATACCAGCACCTTAGTCCATTTAAGCTAACTGCACTAAATCAGAAAAATTTAGCATTTCCTTACAGCTATTCAGTGCAAATAATGGGACTACATGCTTGAAAGAGGTTTAATGTGTGAATGAGTTTGAAACCATAAAAGTATTTCATTAGGCATCTTCATAAAGTGAGTGATGAGCTGTTTTACAAGGAAAAAAAGCATTTTTGTGAAGTTGCTGCATGAAGGAAAAAATGTTACAGTGAAAATTACAATAATCACTTTGCATAGTTAATGAGATTGATTTTGTAAGAGTACAGTCGTCAGTTCAGAATTGCACCAAGGAGCAATGAATTTTGCATGTTGGGGGGACGTACCCAAGAAACGTCTGTTGAGCTTGGTATCCCTGTTCATTTGTTTCAGTTGGTAGCGTGTTCGCTACTTCCCTACAGCATTTTCACTTATGTTCCTCTGACTCACACACGTTCTAGTATCTTAACAGACAAGCATTTTGTGAACAGAGTAAAGCCATACAAATGGATCACAGACACTGTGTGATAGGTATAGAGCATAAAATATTAGCTCATTAAGTTAATCAGTTCTGTAAGACCTTACTTGTCTGATAAGAGTGCCCTGTAGGTCCCAGATTTTGTTTAAAGTACATCGTAAAGCATTAGTGAGGAGAAAGTTAATTTGGTTTTCATGGTACTTCAGCAGCTCATTTTTCTTGCCTGTCTCTGAAATCCTCTTTCAGGTAACAGCTGCAAAATGTTAGTACAGTGTGGAAACTAATACTAAAGTGTAGCTGTGTTTGAGGCAGTAATTTGGTGTAATTGGTCACCTTTTATAGGATAGCTTTCAGGATTTGTGGTGTTGCTTTTCAGGCATGTCCCATAGTAGGCGTTTAGAGAAATAGCTCACAACCTGATAGCTAAGGTTAGAATTTGCACTAGAAATGTGGCACAGTCTACTTACTCAATGCATGCATTTTGGAGTATTTATGAGGCAATTTAAGTTTAAAGTGTAGCAGACAAAGACAATCCCTAAACAAAAAATAATTCAGATCCTTTGTCAACATTCTATGATAAAGTTCAGGTTCTTGGAAACATGTTGTTACTCCTTCACTGTCCATAACTGCCAGCTGCTGACACGTTCTGAAATAAAATTTCTGTGAACTCCTCTCCCCTTTCAGAATGACCAACATCTTCCTGTTAGTTCCTCAGAACTGAAGCCAGAAGCTTTACCTAATAGCTATTGGAGAAGCAACAGGAGACTGAAATGCTAACAACTCACAAATTTTTCAGGCATGCTAAGCTTTATACGCTTTACAGTTAATTGATATGCTTTCTTTGCTGGTGTCCAGCTCATACAGCCTGTTTCACTATCACCAAGTGTAAAGTCATACATCTGGAAACAGAATGGGAGCCCATCCCAAGGATCAGTGTTTCGAGAGAAAGTTCGGAGACATGATGGATAGTCAGCTGAACATAAGCCCCCACTTGGCCAAATGCAATTCTTGGATGCATTAAAAAGAGAATATCAAATGGTATGGGGGAGGCAATACTACTTTTGTTCCAGTAGTGCTTACACTAGTGCCAAATGCAGTATCCAGTTCTTGTGCCAAAAATCAAGCACATGCCTTGTAATACTCACAGCCCTTACTTTAAAGGCAGACATGGTTACAAAATGAGTATCTACCTATAATTGCCTCCATGAAGAAAAGTAGTTTGATAATAGAGAATTCTTTGATCTAACAAAGCTGTAATAGGATGAAATGTCTTGAAATTGAATCCAGATAAATGTTAGGCTTTAAGCGAACAATTTTAATGGAACATAATTAGACACTGGAACACTTAACCAGTGGTGTGCCAGATTCTTTGTTAGTGGTCATTTCTAAATATAAGCTTTGGGGTTTTTTTTTTCTTTGAAGCACATGCTATATTTCTAAGAGATTTGTTGAGGGCAGTGCTGGTGCCTCTCTTGCTCAGCAGAAGTTACTAAATACAGGCCCTTCAGGTCCTTGAGAGATACAAGTTAGAGCCTTGTTTTAAGGGGTCTGGCCATGCAGAGTGACATTCAGAATGGTTATTCAGAGTGTTACACACTTCATAAGGGAACTTGGACTACAAAGTCCAAGCATAGTGCACAAAAGGGTGGATCCCTAAACCTCAGCAAAAGCAAGGCTCAGGAGAAAGCTGGTAGGACTTCATATACCTCTATGGGCTTTGCTGCTTCTGTCTGAAATCCAGATTTGGCAGCTCTCTCCTAAGAACTGGGACCCATGTGTTGTTTGAGAATTGAGTAGTGCTTACTGTCCATGTTGAGTCACCAGCAAGCAAAATGGTGTTCCTGCTTCATCCAACAGGTTTGCTTATACTTAGTCAATGGGTTTGTTCAAACCATTCTCCCATGTCCCATCTTCCAGAAGATTGTCCTTTCCACAGAGCTGTAGGTGAGAAAATCTCAGCATGTTGCTCCTTATTGAAGCTGTACCAAAAGTCTAAGGCAGGCAGAGGATCAAAATTTTAGTTTAGATTAGGAAACTCCAGAGCAGACAGGTATGAATCTGAAAACAGTCAAGTTTAGAATATAACAAAATCTTAATCTCCCAAATCCCAAGCAAAATATTCTGCTTAATTAATTTTGTTGGGTCTAAATTGTAGTGAGAATTTCTTTGTCTTCCTGGAACTTTTGCATGATTATGGCCAGGTCTCCTCTATAATGTTCCCATTCTTGGCATACTTGATTATTTCTAAAAGCATTTGTACAATACCAGATTATTCCAGGCATTTTAGATCCCTCAAACATGAGGTTTAGATGTAAGTAAGCTTTTACATGTTGCAGTTTTTCATGAGTGAAAAGCCTGAGAAAGTACTGAGCTCATGAAGTGCAAGTGCTAAGAACTAGGATGTTCAGAAACAATTTTCTACATATAGTTTTTTAGTCTGTCCATAGATGATCACACCAGCCATTTCTAGCCTAATTGGTGAAAACTAAGTACTTGTGATCTTGGCCATCTTGCAAGTAAGAGCAAATTTTTGAAATCCCAAGCTGTAAACAATATTCCCTGATTTATTTTTCTAAAGATTAAAAAAATATGTTTTTGCAGTCTGAATACTGCTAAGTATTTCCTCATATAAAATATTAATTGCAAAAAATATCTTTCATGATGAAACAAGTAGGTTGGAGGAAAACAATGAAAAATAAGGGCATGTGCAATCATAGGGCCATGGGGTGTACATGGGGAAGAAGTCACTTGCAAAGTAGAGGAGGAAAAGGGAGCAGAGGGAGGTGTAAGCAGCAGTGTAACTCTTCACTAGCTTAGCACCGTTTTGGCAGTCCAGAGGGGCTGTAAATCCAGTTTAACTAGCCAACATGCCACATGCTTTACATGCTTCCCATCCTGAGTTGCTCTGGCAGTCAGAGGCGTGTTGTACAACTTAACCAGTCCTTGGAGCCTGCCTGGGGTGTTGGATGTCTCCTGGTGAGTATGTGCTGCCCAGACCCTGCACTGTCACAGAGCTCTACCCGTGGCACATTTCCACTCCTGCTGCACTTTGTTAGGAGCTGTGCAAGGATTACCTCACTGACATATCTGATGGCAGCTGTTATCCACAATATTATGCTCTTTATTGCACCATAAAATCCAATTGATGATTTCAAGTCCTGATCATTCCAAGTATCTCATGAATAGAATAATACAGTAGTACCTCATAATTTCAGCACAATGCTTGTTTAATTTTTTGATACTAATACTGTATTTCACATGTCATTATTACAAGGCCTCCAAGATAAAAAGAAATAAGATATAATGAGCCAAGACAAGTAGGAAAAAGGGATTCAAGGAAGGCTCTAGGCATACCTGGTTTTAGTTTGGAAAGCAGATAGACTCTATCTTCTTTTGCTAGGTATTATTTAACAACTAAACTGTAAGAGAACATGTTTAACTAGTAATACTGGCCTTTTTTGCGTCAATCCTAATTTTCTAATTTTAAGCACTCTTTTTTAACCTGAAATGCTTTTTAAAAATTTTGATATTCTCTCCTACTTCTGAAATACAGTAGGTGAGGCTTTTCTTTATACAAATGGTCTCCTGATATACACTTGCACACATGCTTTGTGGGAGAAGCCATCAGAATTGAAAGTGCATAATCATAGAATCATAGAATAGTATCCTGAGTTAGAAGGGAACTGCAAGGATCACTAACTCTGACTCCTGGCTCTGCACAGCACCATCCCCCAGAACCACCGTGTGCCCAAGAGCACTGTTCAAACACTTCTTGAACCCCGCCAGGCTGGTGCTGTGACCACTTCCCTGGGAACCTGTTCCTGGGTGCCCAACCACCCTCTGGTTTAGGTTTAGGTTTCTAATATCGAACCTAAACCTCCCCTGACACAACCTCAGGCCATTCCCTCGGGTCCTGTCACTGCTCACCACAGAGGAGAGATCAGTGCCTGCCCCTCCTCTTCCCCTCATGAGGGAGTTGTAACTGCAATGAAGTTGTTTGTGTATATTCAGAAATTTTCTGTGATTGAGATGGGTTCAAATACACATATATAATTCTGCAGTAAAAATTAGCCACACTTCTGACAAATTGAGTTTTTCTGAGTAATGGCTATTCTTTCTTTTGAAGTCAGCATTACATATGGTTTGAATTATCCTACTGGCTTGAGTATCTTTTGGTCTATAGACATCTATCATGGATGTTAAATAAATTTAGACTTGATATAAATACAGAGATTCCTTGCCCTGCCAAAATATGCTTTAATCTGGACAGGCACTGTAAGACAATTTTAGGAGACAATTTTGGCTGCAGTAGTCCTGCAGGACTGAGCTTGTAGTAATGTTTTAAATACCAGCTTGGGTACCTATCTGCAAAGGGAACTGCCCAGATCTGAGCCAAGGGTTTTCAGCTGCAGTGAGAGTTGGTCTGGACCAGCAGAGGGGAAATATTCCTGGACTGCTCCCTCTTAGCTCTGCTCTTTTTAGTTTGTTCAAATGAACAAGACCCTCTTTTGATCATCATTCACTACTTGTTTTTTTTTAATTAAATTGACTTAATTTCCTACAGGTTCTACACTTGTGTTTTGTGAAAAGCTATGAAAAAAAAGAGGGTATGAAAATGAAATAACACTTTAATTTCCATTTCTTCCCTTAACATGTTCTTTTAAACCAAGCCCAATTATTCTTCGCTATACAAGTAATATAGATTAACAATTTGTTTTGTCAGAGTAACAAGCAAAGACCTGAGATAAATTTGCCGAACTTTTGTTCTGGATGATGTACCAGCACTTTCTGGAAGATTTGTTCTGAAGAATCTATAAACTAAAATAAGCAGAGCTTGCAAATCAAGTGATAGCACATACATGTGATCTTTAAAATACAATCTTAGTGAATCATGTTACATTAAAAACATTGACATGCAGTTAGACTTAAATCCACTTTTTGCTGAATGCCTTGATTACTACTGGTTTTGCTCATTCCCTTGTCACTTTCTTTTTTGCTTTCACAAAGCATGCATGATTGAGCAAAATAGGCTATTTTTGCCTCAGTTATACTTTTTCAGAATGCAAATTTTGATTCTTGTGTTTAGTTTCTTCTTATGTTTTCCATCTGAGTCTTCCTGAACCAAAATTTCACAATGGGAATGAACTTCTCCTACCTGTTGCTCAGAAGCTGAACTTTTGAAGTGAATATATATTTTTTTCAATGTTAAGCTGTTACTTCTGAAATAAACCAAATAAATACATTCAGTTTTTCTTCCTATTTTAATGTGATTTTTTAACAGTATAGATAAAGGTTAGTGGGTAACATTTGTCCTACACGGGAAATGGACATAAATTTGTAGATTAAGTCCATGTATCCCTGAAGAAAAGCAGGTCATTTCTCTGTCTGGGAGTCAGGATGATTAAATTCTCCCTCCTCAGATTATTTTTCCCAAGGGCTCCTGGCTACTTAGCCATCTGCAATGTCTACTCTTGAAGTGCTGAACTTAAACCTGTGTCTTTGTGAGTTGGTTCTGGGTCTTTAAGACCTTCAGAACCCTATGGATATGCAAAAGTTGGTGGTGGTGACAGCTCTATCAGACAGAAAGGCTCCTGCAGTAACATGCTGTGGAAATGTTCCTCCTGGTAACACCCTTGTACAAAGTTACACATAGCTGAGGGCTATTGCTCTAGTGTGTTGAAACCATTTTGTTTCAAGCAATTGTGCTTAAACTGGAGTCCAACAATACTACTATTTGTTACATGAAATTTCATTAGAATTGCATCCAGAGCAGGCCTCAGTTGGGAAGAGAAAATAGCCCCCAGTCCAAAAGCTGCCCATTATCCATCTGGAGCCTTCACAAGTGAAGTACAGATCCTGTAATCAATTTATGTTTTGGATGCTGATGAAGTAACAGAGCACATGTCAAGCTACAACCTCTGACAAAGGTTTGGTCACTTTCTGGAAGTTCACTGAGAAAGAGCAAGGCCCTTTTGGGGGGTCTGCATTCTAGGAATGGCTGGGAAAGGCAGGGCACATGGTTTAGAAGAAAGTAATAACCTAAATATATAAAAAAAAAATGTAGGTACTCAACACCATGTACCTTTTGGTCACTTACACAAAGCCTGTGGGGACATGGCAGGTGACTGTACCACAGTCAGTTTATAAATGAATCTCTAGATGGAGCCAAAACAGATCTCATGTCTGAGTGTTGCAGACAGAGAAATTATTTTTTTCTACTGAAAGGTTACAGCTATGAGAAAACACTCAATTCCATACCAAATCTTTGTATCCACCTGTAAATTACTGAAGTTTCTTACTTTTTTTTTTCTTTTTTTTTTTTTTTAGGGCTTAAAGCCTAAAGAATTGCAGTGCTAGTAGTCTAAAAAATTGCATATCAGTACATTTTACTACATATCAATGGCTATTGTAGTATCAGAATCCTTTATCTCATAGTCAATCTTCACATGTGCATCCATTACATACATAAAATCAGTAGGAAAATCATATGATGCATCCTGCAATATTTGCCTGCACATTAATGGTTTTCTGAATCGTCAGCTTTGATAAGCACTAGTCACACATATTCCCTTTTGGTGCTGTGTTTATGGTGTGACACTGTTTTGCCTGTTATTTACTAGCCCACTGTTTTAGAAAAGAATTTACCAGCTTTGTTATATGTGCTGGCTTAAGAATCTCAACACTGCTCTTCTCTGTGGTATCTATTAATAGGTTAGGACAGAACAATGCTTAAAACCCTCTTTTCCTTGAGAAAAGAAATTGCAGACTGCAAATATAACATTGAAGGAAAAGAACCCCTGACCAGTTTTATGTGTTATTCTTGATTATTTTCATAAGTAGACCATATAATAATAATAATGAAACTCTTCATAGTTGTGTTTCCTTTCATTTTTCCTTCATAAAACTTCATAAAAATGTGTGATTTCACAGGCTTACAGTGGTAACTGATGTATATAAAAGGGTAGCAAAGTACTTATGTTAAAACTGACCAAATTAAAACCAGCTTGGTAGGTCCTTTTTGGCACAGAGCCTCCTCTATCCTGCTGTCTGTCTGAGCTAAAGGTAGCTCACCTATGGGACATTGCGAGTTTGGTCCACACTCGATTGGATTAAATTAAGAGATAACTACAGCTCTCAAATATATAGCTTTTTGCAGTGTCTGTGAAAAACTGCTTAGATTGCATGATCTCAGGTTCATGAGATAATTGCAGCCTCACAGTTGCTTTCTTCCTTGGCAAAAAAATAAGATCCCAGCAGTTACTGTGCTCACAGGTGCTGCAGAATACCCAGTGAAGCAAATTGAGAACCATGAGCTTTGCCTTGCGTGGAATCCATCTTGCACAAATCCTTGAAAGAGTCAACTATGTCCTACACCACATCATTTTATTTCTGACTTCACTGCACAAGATAACTCCTCTTTGCAGAGCGTATTACATGCTGAGTGACCCAGAAACTTTTTGCCCCTAATAGTGGAGGATCTTTGCTAATATCATGGCACTGACTGATAGAAGAACTGCAAGCTTGTCCATCTCTTTGCAGACTCAGTTTCAGGGCAGTAACTGCCTTTACTCAATGTGTCACTTATCCATTAGGCACAAAATTATGTGAACTTTGTCAAGGTAATAAACCCACAGTCTGTTACAGTGATTTATTCCTATCACAGTGACCTGCAAAGTGAGATTGAGGTAGATCAGGTTAACATATGCAGAGAGTGGTTTTGCCATTATGAATATGGATAACTGTACTAGGTGATATGGCAGCCCTATTTTTACCATGGCATTGCTTTATGATCCCTGGCAAAGCACTAAGAGCCAGATCAACACTCACAGTGAAAAGTCAAAGAGTAGAACTTTCATCTCAGAGCAACAAAGAAATGTGATTTATGTGAGCAGAAGAGTGTGTAGTGACAAGGAGCTAACTTTAAAATAAATGAGAACTTGGATAACTAATAGAGATGAATAATGAAAAAAATAGTTTGGAAGGATGCTCTTGAAGTCAATCATCTGCTTAAAGTATAGTAACTTAGAAGTTAGATCAAGCTGTTCAGAGCACAGAGTTTTGAATTCTCCTGGGATGGAAATTGTACAGCCTTTCTACATGATACCCAATTATTCTCACATAACTAATTTTCCCTCATGCAATAGGGCAGTTGCCTCTTCTTCCTTTGCTGCGCTGTGATGACGGAGTCTGTGTCCATTCTCTAAGCTCTTTTTAAGTACCTTGAGTGTGCAACTGTCTTTCTTCTCCTTTAGTGTTTTCCACGAGCTAAACAGACCTGGTTTCTTCAGCCTCTGCCAATATATGCCCATGGCATGGGTGTTGGAGCTAGATGATCTTTAAGGTTCTTTCCAGTCCCAACCATTCTGTGATTCTATGATTCTATGATACTATGTTCCATCTTCCTGAATTACCTTAGTAGTCCTTCATATTTCCTTTTGTGCTGGCATATCTACTGGAAGGTTCCAAACTGGTCCCAAACAGTACTCCAGATGCAGTTTCCTCAATGCTAGGTAAAGAGAAATAATCTCTTTCTTCAGCCTACTTGCCATGCTGTGGCTAACACTGATCAGTGTGCAGTCAGCCTTCACCATTGCAGGGGCTCATGTCCACCAGGAATCACATCTTTTTTACTAGACAAAACAACATCCACAGCCTTTTCCTTACCCACTAAGTGGGTCACCTGGTCACAGCAGGAGGTCAAGCAGGACCTGCTTTTCATAAACAGATCCCATTCAGCCCTACAGACCTCTGTGTGTAATATAGCAGGGTGCTGACCATTTTCCTTGAATAATGGAAGCATCTTTCTGCTCTCCTGTCTCCCAGCTCAGAGGGCTGAGTCCCCCGAGGACAACTGGTCCTATTATTCCAACATCCACAATGTGGGGCTTGGGTTCTTGTCTCTCTTTACAAATGTCCTGTCTCCTGTTCATCCTCTCTGATGCTAGTGGATGCTCAGCTCCTCTGTTGTTCCTTCAACTTGTTGCTCACCTCGTGTCTCCCAGCAGCTGACAGTGCTGAATGTGTGAAGCACACGCTGCAGACAGCCACCTCACACCCATAGCTCAGCTGCCTCCTGTTGTGAATTGCGTTGGTCCTTATAACATGACTGCATGCACGGGCTTGCTGTCGTCTGCCAAAGGGACCTCAGAATTCGGCGCTGTGGCCTTCCTGCTCCTTTTCCCCATGTCTTCTCTTCTCAGCCCTCCAAGCTGTTTGTAGCCCTTGTCTCTAGGTGCAAAGAGAGTTTGTGGAGGCAAGGACACTGGTTTAAGAATTCCTGTGCTTTACTGCTGATATCTAAAGACAGTGTGTAAGAGACAGAGACTGTGGGAGAGAAAAAAATGCATCAGTTCATACTACTATGAAGAATTGAATTCCACTGTATTTAATGATTGCAACTGTGTGTTTCCTAATTTCCTATGTACCTGCCTGGACATCTCAGGCTATTACTTACAAAAGCCTTGAGAACTTGCAGTAAGAGTAATGGGATCTACATTTTTGCATATTAAGGACTACTCATTGCAAGTGCCTTGAACCAGATCGAGCCTCAGATTAGGCAACCAAAATCAACAGGTATTTTGAAATATACCCTTTGTGTGGAACAGCCCCTCTTTTACAACAACGGTGAAATAATTCACTTTGTGGAACACATGCATGCACTGTAGTAAGAAAAACTCCTAAGAGAATTCATAGCTCTGTCTTCAAAACAATATGTATTAAATCATTTGGAGGGCCACACACTGAGTATCAAAGGGAGACCAGTACTGGATTATTGTTCATTAAGTGAGCATCGTTCATCCGATGCACCAAAGGAAACAGGAGTGCTGCCGAATAAAAAGCCTGTGGCTATATACTGACACTACAGCTTAGTCCAGGGTCAGTGAAGGAAGAACATGACTTCCATGATGTAAATTCTAGTATTAGTACACTATGGAGAGTTTGTGCTAGATGTAGGCTTCCCACCACAGTTAATCATAGGAAAGACTTTGCCTTTTTTGCTGAATGTACATCAACTCCAGGATGTTTCATACCACTTCCTCAATATACAGCACAACAACACTCTGCACTGTTGTTTTTTTAGTTACAGCACTAATTGTTTAACAGCCTTTGCTGCCCACCACCCACTCATTTTCCCATCCTTCATGCATTAATGACCTTAATTGATCTCAGGAAGATGATGACAGTGGCAAGAACATAACTACCAAAAATAAGCCAGTAAGATCATCAGGCTTGTCAGCTGGAGATCCTGGCTTTTGGGGGGCTGGAATTTGTGAATTTGTGTCTGTCAAATTCAGTTACTTTTATGAGGCTGAAAGCCTAAACTAATATTTTCTGCTTTGCTGCCTGTTTCTGAATGGTTACATTTTCATCATAGTCATCACCTTTTTCTAACTTGAGTGAATTTGAGTTATCTATCCAGGATGAAAGATAGAAAAAGGAGGGAATTATGACAGTTAGCAAGCTGTGACATATCCACTGAAACATCTTGGCTACCAAAAAGCCAGCATCTCCTCCAGCAGATGATCCTGCTTCTGATCCCTCATCTTCCACCCCATATACACTGTCCTTGTGTATTTAAATTGTACTTAAGTCACTGTATGCATTTTCATTCTATTACCTCCATCTTATGGTGAAACCTGCTTTGCTCTCTGCTGACTTACTAAGATAAATGATCCATTGAAGTCAGCCTTTTCTACCAGGAGGAAGCAGAATAAACTATATCAGGAGTAGAAGCCCAGTTTAGATTGTATGTTTTTATTTAATGGATTCATAACAAGCTCAAGACAGGAAGTGAGTGAATTTCCATGCTCATATCAGATATCCAGCTATTATAAGGAGTGCTACGAAGACTCACGAATCCAGGTTTCCTTTAGCAGTCAAAATCATGGTGCTAGCTCCCGTCATATAAGATAAAAGATTCACATAAATTTGCATATCTTTTTCTGAAGTAGAGGAACACTTTATTTTGGGACACACATGTACAAGTAGGAGAAGTCACTTCCCATCATCTTCATACCACATGTTCCTGGAGAACTCAATATTTGTAATAATTTTTTTTTTTCCCTATCCATGTTTACACAGGGGAAACATAATTAGAGGTTAGGATAAAAAGGCTGTAAGAAAGCAAAACAATCCAGCAAAGAATTAGTAATTCTGCTGTATTTCTTGTTCAAAAAAAACAAATAACTATTCTTTACTGATGTTGCACCACAGGAAGGGTGCAAGAGCAACAACACAGATCTTGGGCTGATGTCATTGTTTTCCATGACAATAGCTTCTTGAGGTAGCCTCTTTAGCAGTCAGGTCTTATTGCAAGATCGCATCTATTACTGGTGAGAAAGAAAAGAGAACACCCACAGACACTCTCTTCTGGGAAGTGGGCAAAATGATGGTCTGGTTTTCTTCCAACAAATAAACTAACAGCAGCTAGATTTCAGTCTGCTGTAGAGATTTCTCACAGGCAGATTGTCCCTCAGTGGAATCAGGTTAACTCTTTTTGCTTGTTCAGTGTTTTCTTTTAAAAACTGCATCACTTTACACAGGAAATGTTTGGTATTTACAAAATCCTTCCTAAAAGGAATGTTTTAAGGCTTTTTACCTATAGGATTCAAAAATATTTCAAGTAGTGTTCAATTCAAATGGAAGGTGAACAGTTCTTAAAAAAAAGGCTACAATTAAAACTTTTTTTCCAATTAAATGATTTGAATTTAAAAGAAACCTGGACAACACTAATCTTTGACAGAACACCTCTCTCAGGAATGCAAAAGCTGATGTCCTTCCCCACTGTCACAAAGACCAAACCAAAGCAGTTCAGGATGGTTTGTCATGAGATCATCATCCAAATACACTTTCACTAAAGCTCCCCCAGCTTGAGTATCCCCTTCCTCCCATTCTAAACTTGGGACTGAAAATGTTGAAGTTTTTTTTTTTTTCTACCTTTCCTCCTTTCACATTTGCTTCTCTCTCTTTATTGACATAATTCACAAGACTTAAACAGAGTTTTAAAGAACATTGTTTTGGTGTGTTTCTGAAGCACTTTCACTGTTTCAGTCATCCAGCTAAATCTAAATGCTGTTGCCAGTTATTTATTTGTGAATAACTCAAACCAGAATGATTCAGCTCATACAGCTGGCACAAATTCAGGAAAACCAATAGGCTGAACTTGATCAGATTTTTATCAGTTAAAATGTATTGAGCTTTTTAAGCATAAAAAAATATTGCCTAATAAAGGTCAATGCAAAAGCCCATGTAATGATAAGAAAAAGTTATTTTTGGATACTAATGTATTGTCTATCAATTCCTTATTTTCCTTGTTTAGCAAAAACCAGAAGAGGCATGCCACAGCACTTATGCATGAAACTAGAGCTAGAGCTCTTTAAACAAAAGAATCAGCATGAGAGCTCTGAGTGTGTTCTAAAACTAAAATCATTAAAAATGTTGTTGGTATCTTAAATATTTATTTTAAGGCTGAATCTAATTCTAGCCTTCAGAGACATGAGACTGTTTACCAAATAAGGCATAAGATTGCTTTGTTTCATTGAGATAAGCCATTTATTTCAATATTATTTAATGGTAATGCAATCAACCAAAACTTGACATATTTGGAACCAGCTGTTCTGAGTTAGAGTCTGCAATTTTCCAGATTCCAGCAAGAAAGTTAGGAACAAAATTATGTTGTTTTGTTTTTTTTTTTTTTTCCTGTATTGTCTATTATGATTACAGACTAGCAACTATGTGAGTTAAAAAGCCACCAGGTTTTAATAATGCCAAACCACTGAATCGGCAGCATTAAAAATACCATTTATGAATCAAATTTGATCAATCAGTTCAAACCAAACTCTGCAAAGACTCATCCAAATAATTATGAAATAGGCCTTTACAAGAATGAAATAAATTGGTTCTGCTGAAATGACCAAGAAAAATATCTAGATGTTCAGGCCCTGGTAAAGCTTTGGATATTTTAGCTGTGGGACCAAGGAAAAGCTTTCCACCTTATCTCAGCTAACATGCTAAAGAGATAAGTATTTTCCTGGGTAGTCAGGATTTTAAAAATAGTTTAGGGATGATTATGCAATAGTGCTCAGATATTTGTATCCTAGAAATTCTAGGAAGGATTCCTAGAAAAAAGTTCTTTGTCCTAGGGAACAGCCGAAGAGCCCAGTGCAGGGCAGAATGTCAAGTGCAACCAGCTGCAATCCCTGGTTCAGGGAGCTCTGCCACAGGCATCAGAACTGCTGGACTGATATTTCAAACAAAGTGAAGACATGGAGTAGAGAAAATAGTCTAAGGGGCTGAAGGGAGTGCAGGAGAGGGGCAGCACTGACATCCTGGCTGACTGCTTCAACTCAGATTAAGCCTTAAGCACATAGGATCAGAAGCAGCATTAAGCATAAATGATTTCTGCACTCTGTTTGATAAAGATGGTCATATCAAATGGAAAGAAAGTTTCTCAGCAAGGAGAATGTCCTCAGGATCCGTAAGATGACCTAATTGTGGTTCAGATTTCTTAGGAGACTCCAGGATGCTGCAGTTGACCAGCAGGATGAGGGGGAGTGTAACTAGATAAATACCTGAAATTTGGAAAAGCCAGAGAAAAATTATAAATAATTCAGCTACAGGAAACAACAGTTCTACCTCTCTGAATGAAATATATGAGAAGGAACATACTTTTATTGCAGCAACAGAATGATACCATGGGCCATATATTCAAATATTTGTTACATGTTCAAGAGTTTTCTGAACCTGTGGAGGTTCACTCTGAGAAGCTGTACATCCAAATCTCCCAAAAAAAACTTAGTGGAAAACAATTAAACAATATATATTTGACTAGAACTGGAGCATAGACTAATGCAGCTATCCACATTTTAGTTGGTGATTTGGATTTTAGCTGTGAGAGAGAATTAGTTAAATTCATTTAAATGCAAGAAAGAGTGAAGAATATGTCTTTCAGTGTAAGTACCAGTTTTGAGCCCCAGTTCAGCAACCCTATCCAAGAATTTGGATCCAGACAGACACCTTCTTCAACTAAAACTGTACATACTAACAAAATTTTTGGTAAGGCCTCTGAAAATAGAGTCCTGACCAGATATAGTTATGATGAAATGTCTCAGAACTAGTGGTTTTCTCATTTTATCTTAACTAAACAGAAAAATTAGTTACTGAGGAAGTGCTCTAGGAAAACAGAATAGAGTTCATTAAGCATACAACATATTTGCAGGATATCAAAACAGAAATGTCATGAAAACTTGTAGCAATCTAGTCAAGTGGAAAAAAATAATCTTGTCAGAGACTTATATGAGTAACCTTGAACATGTTAGAGAATGACCATATCCACCTGGAAGATTCACCCTCTTTGAAACAGAGCCAGATGAAAGTACATGAAAACCTTGAGATACATGAGGCAGTTGACAAAATATTAAAACAATACAATACAGGTTTTTCAAATTATAAAATCCAGGCCTGGTTAGCCAGTCAATTCCCTTTATTGGCAAAATGTCCTAAGGGTAGCTTTGAAAATCATCCATAAGTATTCCATTTATCTACATTGCAAGAGGAAAGAAAAATACATTAAAAAGAAAAAAGAAATACTCCACCAAAACCCCACAGCTTTAACAGCTTAGTCATGAGGATATTCTCTCAGAGAAGGACAGAAGGTTTTTAGCCTGATTCCAGAACATATTTATTTGCAATAATGAGATACAAAGAACAGATTGTATGGATATTTATATAGCAGTTGGCAAGGTATCACAGCATAATTTATGTATGATCAGCTTCATTTACATGGGTTTACCCATTTCATTCACTTCCATGACCCATAGATGCTGACCTGAAGTGGAATAGATGTACTTTCTGACTTAGAACAACTATTCAAGAAGCAAAATGTAACTTCTGTGCTGGACAAGACCTAATGATTTAGTCATCACAATTTCTTGTTTTGATAGCTGTTGATATCTCATATTTCAGGGAAATGCAAAAGTTTCTCTCCCCAACAGCAAATCACCTAACTATATGCCTTTTCAGTCTGTCCATTATCTAGTTATTTTAAAAATTCAACCCGTCCCTAAATTGGGCTGTCCTTCAGATCTCCATTCCACAATTTGGCATTTGATTTTGTACTACTGTGTTAAAAAAAATTCTAGATATTTTTTGGACTGATCCCTTCTTCTAACTTTTCATCATGGTAATATTTACATGTTTGAAGATTGGACCAATTTACTATTTTTTTGGAAGAACCTATATTGCTTCCTGGGCTCTTCAATGTACTAATTGTTTTGTTTCTTCAGAAATATGACCATATCTCTAATTAATTTAATAAAAATGCTTAGCAGGTTTATCATCCTCTGATTGTTTTGTAAACTTGTCTGAATTTTAAAAATGTAGAGCACCTGCAGCTCCTACCGACTTCTTCAGAAATCAGAAGAAATCTTCATTTTTTCCCTCCAAAGACTGATATCCACGCAGTGAAACTTGGCATATTGGTTTCCTCACAACATGGCACTACATGTTAAAAGAGATACTAGCATTATCTTCCTAAACCAGCTAAATTTAGGGTGAAACCTTTGACAGTTCTTAAAAGGTCTGAATGTATTTCAAGACAACTATCACATTTTGTCAAGTTTCAGAGTTGGTTTGCATATTGTGACATTTTTCTGCAAATCCTTCAGGCTCTTCTATGAATTGTAGGAGATGAAGAAATAAGTCACTAAAGAGAATGTTTCTTACAAAGTTTTCAGATTAAAGATGCCAATTTCTTGGCAATAAAGTATTAATGTTCTTTACTTAAGGACTAATTTAGTTTCTGAGCAGCTGTCCACAGATAGGGAACATTTAATGGTATTCACTCATTGTTTTTCTACCCATCTCATCTGAAACACCACCCTGAACCACAAACAGCTACAATCCAAAGGGTCTGTCAATGGCAAAGTATATATCAAATTTAAACTTAGTTTCTGCAGATTTTCAGACTGATTGGTGCTACACGTGGTTAACAAAATTCACAAGAGGTTTTGTCTGCTTGTTTGGTTTTAAATTGTTGGAACATTTGCATCTCTTGCTTTGGAGAACTGCACTGTTGCCCTCACAACAGATTTGGATAAAACACTGGGAACAGGAGGAAGAGGGGGAGCAGGGACAGAACATCCACCAGTAACCAGAAAGTATGGAGAAAGAAATTATCATCAATAATTAGAAATGAGATGCCACACAAAAACTACACACCAGAAATTGTCTTTTTTGTGGGTTCAATGAGGTTGGCAAGCCTCCAAAGGCCTGGGAGCAGACCAGGAAATAACAGATTTCTGTCTGTGCACAATGTCAAGGGTCACTTCACCAGGTTTCACTGAAGAATTTAGAGGAAGATTTGACACTCAAATTACTTTTAGGCAATTGGTGGCTTTTAAAAAGGACTAGACAGTACATGTTTCATGCCAGCATGCTGCCCTGGCACATGCCAAAGGGTCTTAAATATTTCAGTTCCATATCATCAAGCAGGAACTTCATGTCAAAAATATTGCATAGTTACTTTGTAGAAAAGTAGGCCTTAAGTTAAGATCAATTCTTAATATTTAGTTTAAGAATATTAAAAAAAAACCAAACTAGATTCAGGCAGAGAATGTTGCTTGCTCTAACTGATGAAATGACAGACACATTTTCACAATTTGGTTTTAAGTTTTACAGGCAATTCAAGGAAGAAGATCCTTTTTACCCCTTAATTCAATTTTCTTTTTCTTTCTTTCTTTTTTTTTCTTTTTTTTTTTTTTTGTGAATATTCTCTTTTTTGGTGATGATTGAAGTTTTTACTTCTCATTTGAGATTCTAAGAATTCTTCCAGCATGGCTGCAAGGTTTTTTTATTGCATTTTGCAACCAGCTGTGATCTGTAAATCTATTAGAAAGAGTGTCAAATGCCTATTGTTCACTCCTTGAACAGCACAATTCTTACATTTTTTCTTTGTTTCCATTTTCAGTAATACTGTCATCTCCAGAGAAAACTTCATAAATACAATCTGTGCTATACAAATTATGTTGAGTTCTGCATATTTCCCCAGATATCTTGGGTGTAAAAGGAGAAAACTAAATAAACCTACCTAGCAATTCTTCTCAGCAGAGTCTTAAAATACTCAAGGCAGAGACCATCTGCACACAGCCATAAATAGATGAAAAGAACATACTTCACTAGGAGCATTCTCTTACCATCTATGCCATCAGTGTGTTAGCCATAGTCGTGGCAGAGAAGCTCAAAGCTCCAAGTTTGCTGTAGGAATCACAAGTACTGGACTTTTTTTATGGGAGAAACGATGCCACCCAGTGGAAGTTTAAAATTATAGAACAAAAAGTGCTGAAGGGGGTAAAAGATTTCCTTGGTATTCCAAATGAAGAAATGAAATCAATAAATTTATTTAGCTAAACTATTTACCATCAAAAGATAGCAAAATTGCATGAGAAAACTACTATGATACTCACAGCTGATTTAACTGACAGCCTACAAAAAAGAACCAAAAAAAAAAAAAACCCACCCCAAATCAAAACAAAACAAAAAACCCAAACAACAAAAAAACCCCCATGGTAATTGGGATTTCCTAAAGGCATCTGACCAGACCTTTGCAGACCTGTTGGAATATGGTGCAGCATCTCCATTACCCTGGAGTTTCTCTTCCAAGGAAAATAAAACTCTGTGTGTGTGTGTGACCAGGGAGGGGGGAGAGAGAGAGAGAGAGAGAGAGAGGACTGAGCAAGCCTTCATTGCACAACACAGAATGAATATGTTTAGGGCAAATCTCGACCCAGAGAGACACAGGCACATCCAGGGCCACCAGAAATAACCTAAATTTGCTAAAATATTGATATAAATAGTGTTATAAAATATATTTTACATAACTATAATTACTGATGTAGAACCACACAACACACATAAGTACAAAATTCCATAATATCAAATTATGGTGTTTATGAATTGCTTACATTGGTAGGGTTTTAAGGAAAAGTTATTGAGTACCATACAGCACAGGAAGATAATTTTTGGATTTCAGTGGTCACAAACTCTTCCCAGAATAATATTCTGAACAACGAATTATTGTTTATGTATTATTCAATTATTCAATTCAATTCAATTATTCTTTCCTGCTACTTTGCCCACAAGTCTCTCTTCTTTTTCTTTTGCAATTGTTTTGTTTCTTTCCTCACACACATTTCTACATCCTAATACAGCTGTTTCAGAAAGTCTTCAAAGATATTCAAGTGAAGCTTCATTTAAAGGAATGGTAGTTAAGGGAAAGACCCAAACCAGGAGCTATTTATTACATCATACATAATCAAGTACTTTGCAAAATAGTTAGTTCTCATTAGCATGATATGGGACTTTCTTTTGTTCCTTTAGTGCATGATTAATCTAATACTGAATTTTGGTATTATGGTTTCAAATTAAACCTTAGTATTGGAAAATGAAGTTACAGCAAAGCTGACAGACTGAAAGAGCCTACCTGGAATGATTTTAACAGAGTAACTATCTAGAACCTTGAGGTAAAGACAGAGGACAGGCAAATGCTTTGAAAATGTATGAAAAATAGCATGAAAATGTATGAAAATGTAGTTTAAATATTTCTTACAGATAAAATAAAGACAATTAAGTTTGAAGCTTTTGTATTTTGTTTTGTCCTGTCTCTATTGCTTTGTAGGCACTTATGATCACTTTGAGAAAGTTTACTTTGCCAAAGCACTTAAAAAACCCGCCAACAGTCTCCATTTTATTTGGAGATATTTTGTTTCATTCATGAGTCACTGTATTGGGTCTGGCTGAGAAGTTGTTAATTTGCTCCATAGAAGCTCTCATAATGCTGTGCTAGTATTGGTAGCTGGAAAGGTATTAATAATAAATTTGTATTTATATATATGAATCTTCTCCATATAAAATTGCATTCAGAGTGAATTTCACAGTTTAAAGTCTGTAATATGTTTTAAGTCACATAAAAATGTGTATGTTCATAGTATAGTAAAAGTATCCCTTAAATGAATACACACATTATTATAACTAGTGAAACTATTAGAAAAAATGGATGAAATTGTGTAAAAGATTGTACAAATCTTTTTGACAAATGATGGGCATTGCAATTTTTACAGAATTCTGGTTTTAACAGAATTAAAGTAAGAAAGACTATTGAAAACATAAATACTATATGTACTTATCAATTTTTGGCAGGGTTCTTCTGCAAGTAGGTACAATATAGACATTTTGTGGATTTATTTTTCTTGCACAAATTGCTACATTAAAACAAAAGGTCCTGAAATGAATGTGCTGTGTAATAGCATCGTACTTAAACACGAAATACAAAATTTTCTGCCTCTTTGGGTGTAGCTATGCTACCTCCTCCAGTGCCCGTGGCAATGTAAGGAGTTCCTGTTTTCCTTCTTGTCCAGTGAAGGGATTTCTCTGCAGTACTCCTGTGTCTCCCAGGTATGTGCTGAATCTGTAAGCTAGTCTTAAGTGTGGTACTAAATAAATTACCACTGTTTAAGAAACCTCCCCAGAATTTTTGGACATGCCATAAACGTATATCCATGCCATAAGGGAGAAAGAGTTGCTTCAACTTCCTCAGTTGCAATAAGTTTAACTTTCTTTTTCTGGTGGAGTATGTAGGAGATGAAGGATTTTGCATGGTGGTCAGTATGTCTCCTTGCCTATATAAAGTTACAACCAATTTCCTAGTCAAATTCCAGGGTGGGAAATTACAGTACAGTAAACTGCAGTGATTTCTGTATTGCTAAACAGCATGTTAAAGCCAAGCCAAAGATGACAGGATTTCCTATGGTATGTTTTGTATTATCAAAGAATGCACCACCATGGCAATAACAAAAACTATTTTTGTAGGAACTCATCTTTCCTCACAGCTATTCTATTGTGTTTTATATGAATTCTTTTCTCACCTTACCCTTTCCAACTTTTTTTTTCCAATTCTTAGGATGTAAATATGCAGCACAGCAAAAGAGAGATGGACTGGCATTCCTCCGACCTCAGTGAGCCTGTCCAGAGAAATAAACACAAGCTATTTGTTACTTCTCTCTGCAAGATCTTACTTTTTCTGAAGTAGCCTAATAACTTATATTCCCTTCCTATATAATAAAAGTTTATTGCCCTATATATACTGCAAATTAGACACCTTTGGTTTTCCATCTTCCCTTCCACCATGAATGGGTCCAGTCCTCCTAATGCCCAGCTTCAAGGATTCCTTCACCCCACCTGCAGATCTAACACAGGCACAGCTCCCCCACAGAGAACAGTCTCTCTCAAAAAGTGATATGAGAGGACCAGGTATTTATTTTGATTGCTATTATGAAGAAACATGCTGGCATTCTCTTTTTCACCATTATTCCCTTTCTACCAATACCAGAATGGATGACTTGCATGGGCCCACACTTGTCAGTTAATACAAAGAGCAGCTTTGAAGTGTAAACTGTTCTATTGTTTCAGTGGGTGGAAACTGAGACACCAAAGACGAAGTCAATATTAGATTACCTAATGTCTAAAACAAGCACGTAAAAGAAGAGGTTTTATGAAGACCATAAGAAAGCCTAACATTTGCCCCAGACCTGAAAGACACACAGGGGAAGGAATGTATAAAGGGATAGAAAGCCAGTGTGTCCTGTTTCAAAGGAACAGGTAATAGTGAACTCGGCCTTGAAAGCATGCTAATGAATAGACAGCTGAAGAGTTGTTTGCCTGTAGGTTATCTACACCCTGAACACTCCTGGTAGAAGAAGTACAAAGAGTGAGAAGGGCTGAACTCAACTATTTGTTTTTTGTTGGGTAAATATTCTAAGTACAATACTGCTTCTTGTTATTGTGAGCATGTAAAGGAAGGAACTGAATTTCTTTGGACAATGAATGATAGTACTGATGGTACTGGAGAAGTTGTTTCACAGTTGCTTGGAACAAAAAGGGTCACATAAATATACCTGATCTGCTTTTAGAATGCTAAGAATATTTCTGCCAAATGGCAGAAAGGACAGCAAATTGCACCCCAAACCCTCTCTTTATAGTAGGATGCCAACTAGACAAAGAAATATAATGTATATCATGTTGGAAATGGTTGCAGAGCACCAAATATTTTTTCATCTGAAGTACAAGAGATGGGATGGGTTGACAGTTCTGGAGTCTCTGTGCAAAATTAGGTGTCACAACACTTTCTTCATTCTGCCTCATGTGAAAGGCTGAAATATATTATTAACACTTAAAATAAGTGTTAGCAGATATATACAGAATATTAGAATCTGATCCTGAGATATTTTATATAATAAAGATTTTAACCAATAAATTTATATTAAACACTTATTATAAATTTAAAATCAGAGGGAGTTTTTTTAGAAAAAAAATTCATGTAATGGGATGGTAATGTTAATGTAGTAATGTGAAAACTTAAAAAAGATCAGGAAATGCAAGATGCATTAGTAATCTAAAATAACAGTCCTCTGAATTAATTTGCTGAAGTTCTAAAATGTCCTAGGACTACTGTGCCTTCTGCCATTAATTTCATGCCCAGCACACTGTCCCTCCCTCTGACCAGAGTTGCTGTGTGATCACTTCCCACCTTAATTTCATATAAAAATTTACAGAGTTAATACAAAGTGGTAGGTTTCTGCTAAACTGACTTGTTTCTATCCCTCAGACAGTGATCAGGGAGTGCTCAAATAAGCATTTGGGTGGCAGAATGTGGCAACCTTTAGCAGAGGAGGCAGCAAAACTGCAATTCAAGGTGGGTAATTAGCCAGCCCACACAGACCTTGATTGCTTTCTAAGGAGAAATTATTTAATGTGGAGAAATGGACTTAGCACAGCAGTTGGATCTCATCACCAAGTTCTCCAGTGGAGTCACAGAATTATGCAATATAAGAAGTTGGAAGGGATCCATAAAGACCATTGAGTTCAAATCCCTGCTCCCCAAAGAACTACCAACAATTAAACCATATTACAAAAAGCATTGCTCAGACACTCCTTGAACTCTGACAAGTTTGGTGCCATGACCACTTCACTGGGGAGCCTGGTCCCAAGTGATCAACTTGGAGTGACCAGCCCCCCTCTTGGTGGAGAAATCTTTCATTTGGCTTTCCCTTGATGCGTCTTCATTCCAATTCCATGTGACACTGGAGAGAGAAGACCAGCATCCCTCCTCCACTGGCTCCCTTGGGGAAGTTTTAGACTGTAATAAGATTCTTAAGTGAGGCATACTGCAGTTCATAAAAGGACAAGTTTAGCCATTTACCTTGTTTCACCCTCTGTGGCTTTAACACAGCACTCCTCCAGCTACTTTGAAATGAAAGCACACAAATCATATTCTTGATGCAATCTTTTCAGTCAGACATCTATGACCAGAAATAAAACCTGATTTTTGTTCCCAAGATGCCCAAGATAAAAATTATATATTTCAAATATGAAATTAAAAAAATAGATGTGCATAACTACTTAAATCTATTGGGTTGTTGTTTTTTTTTTTTAAGAACATGTAATATTTCCCCTTTGTACAGACATATTGGGCTAGGGTTTCTCAAAATCTTGTCTTTCTCAGATTACTCTTAAGTGTGTTGAGTTGGTTTTTTTTTTTGCATATCAGTAAATCTAAAGGAAAGAAAAAAGTGGGAAGTATGCGAAGAATCAATTATTCTTCCTCAAATTCCCACTCAGAAAACCCACGTTTACTTGCTTCCTGTTCTTTAGAAATAAAAGACTGGATATGCATATCTGCTCCAAAGATGATATGTGATAGTGCCAATAAATTCAATAGACAGACAGAAACTGTTTCACAACACGCCTTGGGAAGCATGTCAGCCCCTAACAGGCACTCAAATAGGTTCTTCCAAATTCCCATGTTTGTTTACTTTGCCTGCCATCCAGCTAATATTTTTTCTTAATGTCTAATGTCATAATTTTTTTTCAGTAGTCAGATGATTTGTGGTTCACAGTTACACAAGACTGACATTGATGGGTGATATAATTTTGTATTTTTAAACATAGAAATTGATTTATGGGTATTGACTGCTGAAGCAAAAGGGTATTTGACATATTTTAAATGAAAATAGAACTGAATCTATCAATAAAGTTTTCCCTCTACAGCTGAAACTTTTCTGTTTACCTCTGTACTCCCTGGATAAGTCATTTATGTGCCACAAATTCACAAATGAGGCATGACTGAGCATATAATTGCTATGAATACACCATGGGTAAGAATGACCTGCATTGACTCAGAACCCCACAATCCTTCCCATGAAAACTTTCTATAATGATAAAGTGTTCTCTCCTGCCAGTGCAGACTGTCATTAAAAGTATTCAAGAAAAGATACAGAATAGTAGTACACCAGTGTAGTAATACAGAATAAAATGTGAGTTTGCAAAGAATGTTTTATGTGGTTTTAGCAGGAACATTAAAAACCTGTCAAAACTAGTTAAAATTATATAAAACTCCTCAATTTTTCTTAAAAGGGAAAATAAAAAATTATTCTTACACTGCCACACATCCTGAAATCTTCTGGATATCAGTTGTGTTTCTTTATGAGTCAGAACTTGTCTGAGGCTGACTGGGTTTTATACTGTTTTACTATAATGACAACATACTGTTCCAGCAAGAACACAGGATTCTTAAAGACAGGATTACTCAAGTTACATATTGGGGAAAGAATAGACCAGCACAGAAAATGGTGATATAGCAGCTATTAAGGTGATTTTACATCATCCTCAGACATTAAACAAATAGTTAGAACTCTGGCACACTAATGGAAAATTGTTTAAGTTAATAAAAAGTAAAGCTATTAAAAAACTCATAATGTCAAGAAATTCTTAAAGCTCTTAGTGATGGGAAACAGAATCATCTGGTGGAATGCAAACAAATGTTTCTGTCAGCCATAAAGAGATCTGGTCTCCATTACCAAGGCTGTCATGACATCTTGTATTTGTGAGGTGGACCCTTGAAGAAGTCAGGTATCTTTGTCAACGTGTGCCTGCTTGAACTGCAGGTACCACCTGGATCAACTCTATCCCACTGCAGTGTCCATGCTGCTTTTGAGAGAAAGGAGTCTTCCATTTTTAATCATGTTACAGAAACTTGCCTTTTGCCCACATGCACAGGGCCCTTGGAGCCAGATGAGTCAGATTAATTAGAGCTGGATGGTTTCTCATTACACATTTCAAGTCTGTCTGTACTAATAGCAACACCTAAAGCAAAGGAAAGCTGAGAAGAGTGCAGATTTTGAGAGTTCTCAATTCTTTTAATGAGACGAGCATCTCATCACATTCTTTGAAAATTTCTCTTATTATTTTCTTGAGGCTTAAAAACTTTACAGAAGAGACCAGAAGTGGTAACACATAGGCAGCACCTTCCTCAAGATTTTAATATGAATTGTGCTCTTCACTTGTTTAGTTTTGAAAAATGTCTCTACAGAACAAATATTGTTTGTGATTTACTTTAGCATGTGAGAATGTCGCTGAAAATGGGTAACTACACACATGGTATGTGTGCAAAAAAACAAAGGTTCTGCCTCTTGCCAATTCAACTCTATAACTGTATTTAAAAGAAAGAAGAAAAAGAAAGAGAAAAAGAACAAAAACCCCCTCAACATTACAATGTTTTAAATCTAGAAAAGGTGCAGCCATGTACGAACTGATCCAAGAGAAACCCTAGCTTGGGAGAAAAGAAACAGAATGGTTCCCTATGTCATGGGCCACATAAACAGACTGATCCTGGAACCACAGAGTCATTGTGCTGGGTGGAAATGAAACAGGGGGAATGGGCTGCTACAGCTAGAGCAAGGCTCTGCAGAGGGGTGCCGGAGCGGGTGGCAGCAGCTCACTGCTGCATCATGTCACTGTAACAGCACACCTCCTCCTGAGGGACACAGTGCAAAAAACCTGCAGCAGTGCAATGAAAGCCTCTTTACATTTCTAGAATTGTATCAGAGCTTTTTGAAAAGGAGATGGCATGGAGAGGTGACAACCTGGAGGGAGTAAAAAGCAAATAACCCACTTGTGTATTCCCTGAGCTGGAGGCCACAGGCAGCAGAGCAGGGACAGCTCTCCTGTCCACACGCGAGGTGGGACACGGCAGGAACGCTGACCCACAGCACAGGACAGTGCCGGTGGCCACCCAGCCCTCCCCTCACCCGTGATCCAGAGCTGCCTCCCTCCCTGCAGTGCTGTGCAGCCTGATAAACTCAGAAAGCAGCAATACCTGGCTGCAGCACAACAGAGCCTTTGTCCCTGGGTGCACTCAAACCAGCAGTACTGCAGAGAGGGCAGACTGGCACAACTGGAGACCAATTACAACAGAAGATGCTCTCTGGCTTTTTAGAAATCCACTTATTTTGTAGGGAAGTATCAAGCTGTTTACCATAATAAAAAACTTACCTTTGAGAAGGAAATTAAGTATTCCAGGCGGTAATATGTTTTGTATATGATTCTGAGATGCAAAAATCTATAAAGGCAACATTTAGAAAACTAACTTTAAAGCATTATTCTTAATAATATTTCAAACAATTTAAATGATAGTTAGCTTTTAAAGTGAACTCATCACCTGTGCTCAGTCAACAGCTTTATGTTTCATTTTCCTGAAATCCTGCTTCCTGTGAATACATACTGATTTCTTTCCCAAACGTTCTATGTTCTCAGTTGCACAGATGATATTCCTTGCTGGATGTGCAGTGTGCTCCATGCCACTGCCAAGCCTCACAGCCATGTAATAGGCTGGGTTTCCAGTCACTCTTACTTTGCCCTCTCATTACAGGGTTCAGAGCCTTGTTCTCAGTGGGGAGATGCTGCCAGGCAGCTCCAGCACATCTCACATAAGGAAAGGCCATCAATGAATTTCCAAAACCTTCCTTTGTTTATTTGTTTTAAACTATCTGCCTAACCTTCAAGCTTAATCCAGAATTCTTTCTGTATCTAGAATCCTCCCTCATGCCACCCCTAAGCTGGATCTTTTATGAGCCATTGTACTGACCTCATGGCCCTCATGAATTATCACTTTGGGTCTGAGCATGCTTTGGGGACAGTCCTTGAAGGCTTTGATCCTGATGGAGCTTTCTTATTCTTCTTTTTCAAAAGCTGCAAGCCACGATCAAGAACTGTTGTGGGATGCTGGGATGAAACTGTGTCTGAAGTAAAGGTATCTAAGTGAAGGTTGAGACTTGTCAGCCTCATGAGATCTGTTGCTCTGCGAAAAAATAGTACAGAACAGTTTATGCAATTTTTAACAGGCCCATAATCTGATTTATTTTCATTGTTTTCCCCATGTTCAAATATAAAAGAGATTTATAACATCTTATAGATGAAGTGATGCTCCCACTGTCATGAAGTATTGCAGAATGAGATCTGGAATTCCAGCTACTATCTCTTAATTCATAACATAGTAAAACATGTAGGAGTTTGTGTATGCTTATCTGACCTTAGTTTTTAACTTGCTGTGCTTGCTATAGCAGCAACATAGCTTGCACTTGGGACATTGAGAAGAATTTGAGAGAAATAATCAAAAACAGATTCTTATTATAAAATGTAATTACATCATTTCCTCAGATTGTATTTCAACAACATATTGTAAATTCCTTGTTTTCACATATTTTTTTTAATTATATCAGTGTTATGCCTCTGACCCATGAAAAAATATTCTTCTATTAAACAGGATGTTAATTTTTCCTGGCATCAGCAACTCCTAAGGCTCTTTAGAAGAAATACCAGGTTCTTCTTGCTCCTTTCTTGAGTTCTGGCCTCAGAAGTTTTCTGCTGCAAGATTCTGTCCCTATAAAAAAACTCCTACATGACTCCAAGTTCAAGAAAACAACAAACTCGTACCTAGCTGCACATGACTGTGTTTGTTTACTTTTAACACCTCCATGAAAAAGCAATTGGTTAAAAGTTGCTTTTAACAGAATTGTAAGCTCATCTTGTTTCTTTGAAATTGAGTCAGCCAAAGCCACGTTGGATCTCTGCTTTGCTTTTTGCCCCAGGCAGCCACACTTTACTGGCTTAAGGTGGACACTTATTAAGAAAATTCCTGCCACACAACTTTGCTTGTGCCAGGGAAGCTGTTAGTTCTGTTGATCGCACATTCATCAAGGATGAATTATTCAAGCACTCAGCAACTGCCCTGCCAGTCTCCTTAAACAGGAAACAGCATTAGAAATACATGAATGTGAAAAAAAAGGAAAGTTACATGACTTCCTTGGTGCTGGTTGCAACGTGGAGCATTTAATTATCTGACTTGTGGAAGCCACTGAGCCTGCAGAGTGAGCATAAATTTGATACCTGCAGTTAAACAGGGTGAATACTTTCCTGTGTGGAAAGGTAACATCAACATGAGACAGTGATAAGGTTCCACATGCTTTATTTGCTCTTTTTTTTTGGCTCTAACTGGAAAGCTTGGGAAGTGCCCTGAAGGAAACAAAAGTACCAGAAAGTACTGGGAGAGCAGAAAGGCCACACCACAACAGGAGAACTTGCTCCTGTTACAGCTTTTCCCTGCACCCTCACTACATTCCCTTGCACCCCTGCTCTCTCAAAATCGTCAGGCCCAAAGGGGTCCTGTGGTGTGTATGTGCATTCTGGGGGCACTGTGAAAGGCTGGCTATAGCTTTCTGTGAGGTTGGGCTGGACAAAACAAGGTAGAACAGATAACGCAGGAGAGTTTATGGAGAGTATTGGACAAGATTGGAAATGAGAGAAATAAGCAGGAAGATGGAAGGCAAACATTGTATATATAAGGGAAGAAATAAAAACATTAAATGCTTGGTACGTTTTAAGCTTTCCCCTCTTCTTCCAGATAGTAATCAAATGTGATTTCAGACCAAAATTAATCATCAAAGTTAAAATACCACATAACCAGGGCATCCCACCTTTCCTCACCAGATTTTTATATAACCTACATCTTGTAATTCTCCGCATTATTAATTTTATTCCACAGTCTGATTATTCACCTCCTGAAACTTAAAACCAATAAACACTATAAATGTTCCTTGAAATTTTTGTAACAGTTACACCTGGATAAACATCCAAACTTCAGATGAAGCTGGTAAGAAAATGTCTTGAAAAAATTTATAATGGGGTTTTGCAATACTGAACAACTACATGGATGAAATTATGGAATGTAAAGCACAGTCCATACATGTTGCATCATTGTGGCAAGCAGGTAGTTCTTTATTTGGAAATTATTAGGAAGGCCTGCCTTCCCATGTAAATGATCCTTACAAGTTCCTTTTGAACAATAATACATTTAGTATAAGAATTCAGACTCTGGAGTTACTGAACTTTATGAGGTTGGCTTGGTTTCACTGTGGAACTTTTAGCTTAGAGCATTTCAGAGTTCTGGCTTTGTAAACACATGTGAGTAAACTTGCCAAAAATAGAAGCGAGATGCCCCTCTGTTGTTTTGGGCTCCTTTTTTTTTGGTTTTGGTTTTTGTTTTTAAATTATTTTCTATCATTAAGTGTTTCAAGAATCTTCCTGCCATAGCAACAAAAGAAAAAGTCTTGCTTATTAGATTTTATATGTCACAGAGGGGAAATAAAGCCAAACAAGCATTACGCTGCACATCAAACCATGCACATATCCAGCACATTAAATCAGGGGGGGGAAAATCTAATAAAGCTGGATTCTGTCTCATGAAACAGAGAAGCAAAATTGTTGGAGATACTGCCCAGATATTCAGATTCAGCCATCCAAAGCTATCCCTGGGAGGCCTATGCAGTCAAACAGAACAGCTATCCGGAATACTGGTGTGTAAGAAAAATGCTGCATGCACAAAGAATAGGTGTTGCATGAAAGTCTGAATAAAAGGTGGGTTTATTCTCCCCAAGAAAAGTCTTCTATGAGTGTTTTTCCATAAATAAGAAGCTTATTCAGCAGCCTTTATGCCATTCTCACCAACTGCAGTCTCACTGTGCAAACAGCACTATGTAAGCAGTATCACTTACATTATGTACTGAAACAAATGTGGGTGGAGCCCCATGGTTTTGTCAGTCAGGCTTCACAAGAAGGTTGGGAAAAGCACTAGGCACAAAAAGTTGCAGAAAAATAATTTCTTCCCAAAGACACTCTAAGAATTGCTAGGAAATCTATTTAAATTCAAGGAAATAACAGGTTTAGAGGATTTTAATGTCAGTTTACAGATTGCTATGTGTCTTAAGCCTGCAAGAACCTTAGATTTATTTCTCTCACTGTAGTTGTTGAGATTAATTTTCACTAATTACTAGCTTCTCTAGTCAGTTCAACACTAGTCAGTGTTCTCATCAGCAAATAATTTCAGTTATAAAGAAACAGTTCCAGTTTTGAGAGGAACCTTACATAGCCATCAGTAGGAAGAATGAGATTTCATGAAAAAAATGTATAAGAAGGAGGAAACTCCCCCCATTTGCCCACAGGTCACAAGCTTTCTTTATTAAAACTAGGGGTAATACCTATCATCTAACTTTCAGGTGAATAGCTAATAACTAGTATCTAACTGCTGAAATAAAGAATGCCTTCAGAAGCTGTATGTTAGTGACATTCAGCTGAAGGAAAAAACAGTCTTCAGTGTGAGACATTAAAGAGCATAAAAATCTCATGGAAAGTGAATGCAGGTCTGCATTATTGAGAAAATAAAGTAGGGGACTAATAAGTAAGGACCAGATGTACTGAGAAATTAAGAGTTCTCCATGAAGTCAGCATGAGCCTTAGTTGCTTAATATATTTTAAAATCAAGTCAAATAATTGTAATTATAAGAAACAGAAGCAATAGCATGTGGGAGGTGAAGAACAACAAACTTCCTTAATAAATATAGATCTTTGTTACCAAAACTGTAAGAAAGCAGAGCTAAACCTTCAATCATCTCAAATAAAACACACTGACAACTTGCTATCTCCCCCAGTGGCTTAAGGGTGGAGGTGGCATGCCTTTTTCCAGCTTTCAGAAATGTGTGGAACAGCTTTTTACAAAAGATGGATGTTCAGTACTTGGCAGGATAAGACACATTTCTAGATGCTTGAGAAGTTTGAAATTTCTAGTGAATATTCTGTGCCTCAAGGGTTCTAATGCTAATGTCATTCTAAGAATATGATTTTCATATTATGTCCTGTGATCAACCACCATTGATTTAAATGCTAATAAAGCATCTGTGTCTGGGTTCACAACTTGATGTTAACTTAATGTGGCTCATGTCAATCTATCAACATGCAGCAGCTAAAATTAAGGTTTCAGTTCCTTTGTGTTACTGAGATCAGTGGAGAGAAACAGGGTACTCAAGGGGACTTGACATGTAGGAGATGTTAAGTTAAACACCTAGTTCTAGAACCCACAGTAATTTTTCAGGTTGAAGAATGATGAAAATGTAAGAAGCTGGCTACTATGGTATTTCTGTTCCAGTGTGCATGTTTTTTCTCTGTTTTTCCCAAATCATATATCACATGCAAGGCTCAGCTGAGCCACAGCCAATACCAGTTTTCTTACAGCGCTGTGTTTCCCAGAACAGCACTGGTAACTGGTTGGGTAGTGGGGTATCAATTTTGAGTAAAAGACTTTTGCACCTATGGCCTATGAAAGATATTCCAAGGTCAAAGTATATGTTATAGTATAAAGATGTGTAAGAAAAGGGTGCAAACAAGAGCAATCATCACAAGCCAGTCTCTCTTTGCCTCGTTGCAAGTCTGGTAAGAGGGAGAAAAATCAGTCTCTTTTGCTGTGACTTTCAGGAGGAGATGCTCACATTCCATTTCAGTTTTCTTTTAGCTGTTAGTAGTTCAGTTAATGCCAATTATCAAGTGAAGGGACTGACATAAGAAGTGAAGGAAGCTGGCTGTGGAAGAAATTCAACCTCCTATGGCAACTAAGGAGGCAGCCAGCGTTATTGAGTGCAAGGATATGTATGTTGTTACACATCAGGTCAAATTTCTGGCACAATTTGTGTGCATGGGTGGTTTGAGATATCAAAGGGAATTGCTGCAGATTTATTTCCACAGAAAATAGAGGGGTTTATCCTGCCAGTTCCATGCTGGTCTGACTTACTGACATATGCTGCCCAATTGTTAGCCACACATGTTGTAGACATGGGTGAGCTACTCCAAGCGTTTTAGGAATCTACCTAAAAACATGCCAGACTGCCAAAATAAATAAATAAATAAATAAAAATAAGTAAATACAAGTTTTAAAAGTAACAACAGCTATAGAATGGATCTAGTTTGTCCTGAATATGTGACAGCAAGATTTTGCTTAAGACTCAGCAGTGTTCACCGAGCACTAAAGACTTGCAGACTCATTTTCAAGTTTGTCAGCAGTAACACACCTTTCATTGGCTGCACTGAAAACATTTTGATAAGTAACAGCCTGACAGTGGGAGTAAAGGGTTTGCAATCTTATGAATGTTAATTAATTAATTACATATTGAGACTTAGCTTGCACATTTTAGTTAACTCCTCTGTGGCTGCCCGTCATGATGATACAGCCCCAGGCTTAGTTTGTTTAGATCTACATGAATTTCAATAAACAGTAGGGGGATGCTTTTAGGTGAAAAAGATGCCCACGAGTGCCAAGCACTTAATAAACTTCAGGTGTTTTACAAACAATATGTACAGATCACATTTCAGGGATCAGAAGTGCATAAATCCTGATGTTTTTGAACTTCTCCTTGGAAGACTGCAGTGGAATTACCCACATGAACATTTAACTGAGAACCAAATAACTGTGGCAGTCATGCTCCAGAGAGCATAAAGCATCAGTAATAACCCAACCAGTTTTGACATGCCAGTCTGTCAGTCTAAAGGCACTTTTAAAACTCTAATACATCTTTCAAGGGAAGAACAAACCCAAAGGAAGTTAAAATGTTTCACCTTGGAATGACATAGAGGAAAAACTTGGTCTTAATTTTTGTTTTTGTTTACTAAGAGACAAAAGAACATTTTTCAAGTTACTTAGTGGTCTCTGATGAACATGGAAAAAAGTATTACAGATCTCAGTCCAAGCCCTACTCAACTTAATGATTTCTGTAACCACACTGAATGAAAAAAAAAAAAAAAGACAAGAGTTGTGTTGCTTAGTATTTACATTTGGTTCAGATCAGCTCTTTAGAATTCTTTGGAAAATTTATCATCCTGATAATATGCCCATCTTTCAGCATGCTGGCAGAAAACAAGGGAAAAAAATGGAGATTGTTTCTTTATTGGGAAAAAAAGCAAGTTGAAAAAAAGTTACTCATTCCTTCCTAACCAACTTTTTTTTTCCTAGGGCCAATTGAGTAAATAGAACCATGCAAAGATGACAAATTTTGAAGGACTGAGCAGTGTAAACGTGCAGACAATAAGCACACAGACACAGCTTGGTCACTGGCTTACCCATGGATATGTATGACCTGCAGAACTCAATACTCCTCTGGTACTGCCATTAAGAGGTTGGAACAATAGTTTTTGCACATGCCTGTAATTTGTTTATGTATCCCATTTGTTGCAATTCCTGCAGGATTTATCTCTGAATTTTACTTATACTCTCACACTAGATGGGCAATCTTACATTCATGCTGTGAGGTCCATCTAACCCTGAGTTTTTTCTTTGCACAGATTATGTGATGCCGTTGCAGCTCCCTCACATTTTTGGCACTTGCCTGGCCTGATGCAGTGAATTCAGCTGCACTTTAAGGGTGGAATCACACTTCATCAATACCCATTTTTATGTTTGTTCATTTCATACACCATACGCAAAAGCAGTGTGGCCCAGCTGCCAGGACACAAGTCAGATCTGGGTAACTGCTGCTTCCCCCTGGTCCACTTGAAGAGCAAGCAGAGGAGAGTTTTCTGGTTCCTTCACTCAAGCTGCCTCTTAGTGTGCTTGTGAGTATGTGTTGTACTCCATGAATGAAGAAGGGGATGTGCTTTGGAATGCATCTCCTGCTACATGTGAGTGCAGGTCTGGCTTCAGAGCCAGGAGCTACTAATGGCACAATGACTCATGAAGATGTCCTCAAACCAGGGCATTGTACCTTGTATGGTACTTGGCGAGAGGAGCCACTGAATTCAGATTCTTCAATCTGGAAATGCTCAGCCAACTCAGGTACTGACTTGGGAAACTGCATTTTATTTTTCTGAAATAGAAATGCTCCCCAGTCGCTGCTAAAGAGACACGTAGCTCTCTAAACTTCGACAAATCTCATCTGATATCTTTAATTCCTTTTATTCGAGACCTGGTTCCCTTCTAACATCTTTCCCTTTACCAATGGGGTTGTTCTTACCTGTTAGTCTGCCAGTGACCTACTCAACTGCCTCTCCCAGAGGCATACAGGTATGTGCACTTTCTTTCCTGCATAGGTGTAGATCCAGTGGAACTGATCCAAAGATGCTGCACTTCATGCTACATTACTTCTGCTCCTGCCTGCCCTGTCCCTTCTATACAGAAGAAGCAGAAGTCTCCCACTTCCTTGTTTACAGCTCTTTATTAACATTACAATTTTTCTTTTTTCTCCTTTTTCTATACCAAAGACAGTCTGTGAGATCTGTCCCTCACTTCTCCTTGAGCTTCAGTATAAGGAAATTCCAGAAGGTCAGTATGTGCATTCTGTCCATACAGCAGGCACCTCACTACCTTTTTTCATCCTTTCCTTCCCAGTCCTGCTATATCCTTTCATACCAGTTTTCTAGCCCTGTGTCTGGTGCTGGTCTTTGTCAGAGACAGCAGAGTGAAGTACATTAATCATGGCTGATTCCTAGATGAGGCAATTCTGTGTTTCTTTTGAACATTTTTTTTTTATTATTTATGGGAGCCTACATTTTTTTCAGTGGAGGTGCTCCTATATGGTGAGTTCAGAGTTACTGATAATAGTTTTGCTATTTATAGCTATAGTTGGCTTAGAAGTGGGTCCAGAATAAAAGAAGTTTGCAGGAAACTTGAAAACCAAAGCACAAAAATTATATTTGTTTTTGGGCCCAATCCTAGAGAAAGCTCCCATTAAGTTCACCTGCACAAGGAATGGAAGATTATCCCCAATGAAGTTTTATAGGAAGTCTAACCTCACCCAGAAAAAGAAAGTGTTTCCAGTCTTTCTTTCATATAATTATTTCTATCTGTCCTCTAAAACATGTGTGTTTCTTATGACTACAGTATATTCAGTCTTACTTTAAACAGTGATAAGTATATTTATAGATCTGTGTAAAACAAAATATTACTAGCATGTCAGCATTTGGTTGATCTTCACATTCTTGGCTTCAGAGTGATTTAAAATAAAACATACACACAAAGCAGGGTTGTTTTTTTGGCTCTGGTTTCCTCATTTTTGCCCACAACAGACCTGGCAGATGTGGGATAGCTGGAATGTGCATATCTAACAATTCTCTTCTGTGCCATCATTTGAAGCTGTAGGAGTGCAGCTATTTGGCTGTAGCATGAAAAAGAGTGATGAATGTGATGAAATACAGATTTCATTTATAACCAGGGTTTAAATACTGTTCAGGTCACGAAAACAGATTAGTGCTTGGGGACAAAAGGTTCACGAAGAACTCCTTTTTCAAGGTGGAGGTAGGGGTGCAGTACCACAGCAATTAAACTGAAGTGACTAGGTAGTTATTGAGAGTATATAAAAATAAATACAGAACAGGAACTGCAAAAGGATGAAAGTTTGCTAATTGCTCTGGCCTTGTGACAGCCTTGCTGGGGACTCACAGTCGGATTAATCATGATAACAGATAAACTGGATTGCTTCACAGGAGATTTTATATTCATAGTTTTGTGGAGAAGTTTAAATTTGTTTCAGGGGCCTCATATCCAAGATAAACCCAAAACAGAAAAGAAATCAGATAGCTGTAAAAATGAGTTATGAACTTTCTCAGATGACTATTAAGTCTTGATCAGTTTATAACAGATCAAAGAAAGTAGTTCCCAATGGAGGCAGGACTGTTATAGCAGAAATTGTGCTCTTATCAGAGCCAAATCCTTATCCTGAATTCAGATGTAAATGCAAGCTTGAGAAATGAATCATTTTTAAAGATGACTGCTCACAAATATAAATTTCAGCAAAGGTGTTTCAAAGATGGATTTGTGGCATATAATGTCCTGCATCTGTGTGCTGGATCAACTTTAAAAAAAAATAAAGTTTAAAAGATACAGTCTATATAAGGTTCAAAACCCCAGGAAAACTCCCTATTATTTTAGGAATAGGGGGGTATTCTGCATTTTTCATGAAAGTGAGTTCATGGGAATTTTTCTTTGGGAAGAATATCAGTACTGAATAGAGAGATATGACAGGTCAGAGAGACACTCACATTACTGCTGAGATCAAAACCACTAAGGTTAAAAACAAACCTGTTTCTCAGTCTGTGTCTTGCTGAGGTTTTTAAACAGCTCAATTATTTCTTCCAACAGAAGATGTCTGTACGGTATTTTACTTAGAACAGGGCTCAGTGGTTGGCAAGTCAGTGAAATTACAGCTATTCAAGTTCAGAAGCAGGGAAAGAGGAAATGTTTTCTGAACAACTTTTACTGTATCCCATATATTTCAAAAAGGGTGTGCCTGACTGGAAAATCTTTCATGTGAGAGAACAACCTGATTGTGTGAGGTCCTTCTCACAGATGTCCAGGTGGGGAATAGGCTTGGTAGTTAATACTGGAATGATATGACCCAGTAAAACTGGGAAACAGAAATTTTCCTTCCACCCTGGAAAGTTTACATATTGTTTTGCCTCTGGTCAAAAATTTAGTTGATCTGTGAGGGAAAGAGAACAAGCCTTCACTTACTGTGGGTGTGTGAGGACAGGAAGAAGTGGAGGATTCAGCCTTTTCTGAAATTTCCTGCAGCTTTGGGCTGTGTATGTCTGTGGGGAGGGGTATTGCTTATCCCAATCATGGTCAGAGCAGTTTGAGAGCTTCACCAGTCTCACTGGTCCCGCTCCCTGAGACAGCTCTTGTATCAAGGACAGGAGCCACAGGCTCACCATTCTGAGAGCTGTTCCCTGTGCACAGGGAATATTCTCAAAGGTCAGGCTCCATTAGTATTATGGTCCATTTTCACACCTCCAGAGACCATCAGAATATACAGAAGTTATATGAATTATAAAAAGAAAGTTGTCCAAAGCAGGAAGACATAGAATCTGCTTTTTGAATATATTATAAAGTACAAGAAGGACATGACTCTGGGCTGAAGGAAATCCGTTAGCCCGTAATTTCTCTCCTGGCTTTAGTGGAGTTAGTCCAGGTTTTAATTGAGCAGTTCAGCATCTGGCAATGTTTACAGAACTTGTCTAATTAGATCCATTTGGATTTGATGTTTTCAGCTATTGAGACCTTAAACCATTTCACCAAAGTCACCAGATTCAGGTTCCATAAGCAGGAAGTGAAGACATCACTTGTTTTACAATGTCATACATTCCCATGGGGAAATACATGTCTTTCTGGGTTTTTTCTTCAATTCCTTAAGCTATCCTATGACCTGTGCTCCATAGTCAGATTGTTCAACATCCATTTGTTGCATGACTCCTGAGCCTGAGATTTTTTAATCACCTAATGATGACGACTGTTCTCCTCCAAAACCATTTAAATACAATCCGGTCCAATTGGTCGGCTTTGTCGGGGTGCTGAGCCAGCACGTTGTTTGAGTGCCAAGAGTCAACGAAGCCAAAAATCAGGGTCAAAAGTTGCTGTTAGCTGGCACATATCTCCAGCAGACTTTATAGAATACCCTGATTAAAGCATTTGTTAAATCTTGACTGATTTTTTTCCCCTTTTATAAAACAGTTTCATCAAATTGCATTTTTTCACTCTCCACGTGATTTCGTGAAGAGGTCTGTGATCAGAATGATGGAATAGCAACCTGAAGCAAAAAGCAGGATTTCTGCCATACCAGTGGGATTTGTGTTATTGTACATTATTAAACAGTTTGGTGACAGGTACTATCTCCTGCACTAGCCCAAGATTTTTTGCACGGAGTGCCACAACCACCGCTGGAGCGCTGGGAACTGCTGCTGCACCGACTGCAAAGAACCACCAGATGGTGCACGGAAATAATTAATAGAATTAATACTCTCGTGGCTTTGTAGCATAGTTTGGGTTGGAAGGTGCCTTAAAGATGGTCTATTTTCAACCCTCTGTGTCATGGATTGACCCTGGCACAGTGCCAGTGCACCCATGAAAGGTACATTTCCAACATGGTTACTGTGAGATGTGACCTGGAAACAGAACAAAGCAGTCTCCATCTTGGGAATGGAGGGAAAAAAACAACACTTTATTAATCTACAACATAAAGACAAAAAGGAAAAAAAAAGGAAAAAAACACACACAACAATCCACAATGGAACACTCCCAAAACACTCCTCCTCCCTCCAGTCCTCTAACATTCAAATCTCAGTCCAATACCCTCCTTCACACAAGCTCCCCCCAGTTCATCAGGAGAGAGGAGTCTCCTTCTTGCACCATGGGCCTCCCCAGGAAACACAGTGGAACCTCCTCTGCTTCTGTGTCACAAGTGGCAGCCGCCCAAAGAGAATCTGCCATGGAAGATTCTCCATGTCCAGTGCTCTCACCACCGCCCATGGATCAAAATTGCTTCTCAGGTCCTTTTAAGAATGCTTTATGGCCCAGTTCCAAGAAGTGGCAGCCTCTCACCATTTGGGACACCTGTCCCCCCCATATTTACTCCCCTGGGGCCTGGGGGTCTCAGGAATAGAGAACCTTCACTGAAGGCAGAGGGCTCCCCCACACCCTCAGTCTCCGTTCCCTCTACTTCTCACAACAGCTTTGTCAGTCCTGGCTTCTGACCAACCACCTCCCCCAAGGTGCAGTCTCTACACCACAGGAAGAAATTGGTTCCATCCCGTGGCCATGTAAGAGAAAAGTCCAGCCAAAAGGCCACTCCATTATCTCCTCCATCTAGGGCACTTCTCATCTGCTGACATTTCTTCACCTACTCAAGCCGTCTTCTTCTTACACATCCTCCGTCCCCTCTCAGTTCTCAGCTGGGGAGGATCATTGTCTCAGCATCAAAGGGGTTAAAACCTCAGCTTCCACTGTCTCAGCACCAAAGGGATTAAAACCTCGGCCGTGGTCTACCAGCTGCTGGGCACCTTGACCCCCCTCTTCTTTTCCTGGCCATGGTGCCAGCAAAAGATATCAAATTTCAAGCCAACACGGACTCTCTATCACTCTGGTTACCGATTAGTTTGACCACAATTTTCCCAGAAACTCACTTCCTGGTCAAACCATGACACCCTGTCACTAGACAAAGTTGCTCAAAGCCCCATCCAAGCTGGACTTGAATTATCATGAGAGGAAAAGTTTCCAGCTGGCCTTTTCCAGCCTTGGCCATGGCTCAGCCACTGCTTGGTGAAGTTTTATCTCACTTTTGGTGGAGATAGAAGTGAGTCTCAACTGAGGGAAAACTAGATGTGACTTTGTGGTTTTACATCAACCCAGCAGATTTGTAGTTAAGCTAGGTTTGCTTTCAGGGGTTTAGATGAAAAATGTAGACACTGACACATGGAAGAGCAATTGAATAATTTTTTTTGAGATTTAAATGGAGTTCGTTGCATGTTGAAGTGTGGAAAGTGGTGCAACAAAAGTACAGTCCAGCTGTGTTTGGTCATCTTTCAAAGTTCAAATCCACAGTCAATCCAGGGTTAATTGATGGATGAACTTTTTGCATCCAAAATGGTGAAAAACCTGCTGATTTTTTAGGTCTTGTGCAGTTTCTACTTCCTTGGGCTTATCTGGAAAAAATCTGGCAAACGCATTTTTTGTAGTTTGTGCTTGGCCCAAACTCAAAAGTTTGGAGTGAAGTTTCAGTCCTTAGGTGTGAGTCCAACCTCTCATTTAGGCATTTGGCATTTGGCTTTTAGGTGCTATTTGGACCTATAACTGATCCAAATATGATACAACACAGCTGAGCATGTACCATTCTGTCACAAGAGGAGGTAATCCAATGGTATGTGTCTTCAGAGCCTTCCTAGTGAACCAGAACTCTATTAAAAGTATCACTGATAATGCCTGTCTCTTTAGAATAAATCTTAAATACCTTATTATTTACCTCGTGTGGTTTACATTTGGAGGTTTTACCTGTGTGACTAACAAGGACTGAACTTCATTATGCATCCTTGGCTGGGGAATGTTTTCCTTGTGCACAGGGGACTCTGAAGTACAGTATTATGAGAACTTATTATTGCAGGAGAGGGAAGCAAATGGAATCCACTTGTTGCTGTGAGCAAATCTTAACTTTCTAAACCTGTTGAACATAATTTAAACTCTTATACTTTCTGGAATTTGTAAGGTGCAGAGCCCTTTTTGTATATACAAAGAAGATGAATCCTTGTACAGATTATTGTCATTATCTTATCCAATTTGTGCAAGATTTAGCCCATTGTGAATGCTCCTTTATAGTGGATTTTGGAATAGCTACAGATAATACAATAACAGCAGCATTTACAGGGATAATGTTTCTCTATCCCAGAATGCAGAAAACCAGAGGTGTAGCCTGAAAAAAACCCACCCAGGATTGTCCACTCAGCCAAAACAGACATCTCTGATATGGAACAGCAACATGAACTGTAGTGAGGATTAGACTAGTTATGGAAATCTTGTGTAATACAGGCTTTTACAGACAAAGGGCCAGAAAAAAGACCATCACTGAAATGACAAGAAACCTAGGGAGCATATGACTACCAAAGCTTTAGGTGGGCAATTTCATTAAACTCTTTCTTTGCCCAATGGAGAAAGACAGGACCTGCATGGCTTTGGATTGCTTCTCACAGGGTCTGACCTCTTCCTGAATCAGGTGCAACAATTTAAGTTTTGATTCTTTTTTTGGCACCCTAGTAAGGGTCCTTGGCTGTCATGGATACCTCCGGTGATGAACACTTTCTTCCATGTTTGGTGTGATGTATTAATAGGGAGTACAAGCTATTTTCTTATGTGAATAGTCTTCCTTCCTTTTCTTTAGAAAGAAAAAGTGTCATATTACATTTAATTAGGATTTTTTCCCCTAGGATTTTGCAGGACAAATGTTCATGAAGAAACCAACTAAAAATCCCTCCCCTAGGAGAGTTTATTCCAAGCAGAAATATTTTTTCCATCATTCCTTTACTGGTTTATTCAGATCCAAATTTGCCTGCTTCCTTTGGAAAGAACTGTCGGGCAATCAGAAGCCCTTACAGCATAGCCTACCCTTTTCCTGTACTGGTAGCATTTTACTGATTTATAGTCTTCCAGTAACTAAACCCACTTTCCATTAACATTGAATGCAGTAGTATTAAAAACTCACATGTTGAGAAACCTGAGCATTATTTGAGCATGTATCTAACTTGTAATATCTAAAGGATATAGTTCAGCTGTCATAATTTGTATAGAAAATTACATATATAAAATTAATTACCTGCTTGGGTAATTAAAAGAATAAGAAAACAAGGCAGCTGCTTGTCAGATTCCACATTTAGAAAGAAGAGATGAGATTTGTGGAATAAATTATTCTCTCAAAATAACATCTTTAGCCCTAGTCTTTAGAAAGTTTCTGTCCACTTAGATCTTTGAATTGCCTCAGCCCTGGGTAGAAACTCCAAAAATCCTGGATGTAAAACTTCTCTTTGCATTATTATTAGTGTCTGGCTTGTGTCCCACATTACAAAAATCTCAGAATGAAAGGCTTAGTTTTGCACCAGAACTATGTTCAAAAGGGTAAGATGAAAGGCACTTGAAAAATTACTTTTAGCTACATTACTTGTGTCTTTAAGGAGAACCAGAAATACAGAATCAGGACAAACTAAGGCTCCAAAGGTCCTTACTAAAATAAGAACTAACAGGTGTTTTATCATGAACATCTTTGTTTTCTTACTTCTCTGGAAGTCAAGTTTCCAAGGAGTGTCTTGGATCAAGATCACCTTCATAGAAAAATTAAGTCACTGGAGCAATACAGCCAGAGAGGATTTTAGAATTGGCTCAAGCTATGCAAATTGTCAAACATTAAGGTGTTAGGGGGGTTAGTAGTTTATAGTATCTGTCCCTGAATCTGCATGGGGAGTGTAGTCCCCCAAGAACTGCCTCTGTTCCACCTTTCAGTGGGGACCTGCCTAAATTCCTCAGCCCTTCTTGCCAGGTGACTCCAAAGTGTGATGGATGTGTATCCATCTGGCGCCTGCCACAAAACTCTAGCTGTCAGAAGCATCACAGCTTTTTCTATGCCCAAACTGTATGTCTGAACAGAGGGAGCATTCTGAGGGACTGGAATGGATATTAAGTTCTTGAGTGGTATCTTGAACTGGTATTACGATTACCATATGAAATGCTGACTCCAAACAAAGGATTAATCACTTTAAACCACTCTAAAATGTCAACACCATTATTTATTTTTCACTATCAAAGTGCAAATGGTCTCCCTGTAAAAGAAAGACTGACCTTACCATTATCATAAGGTAATCACTCTCGCAGGGACCAGAGTCCTTTGGCTGCAGTTGCTGCCTCCCAGAGCTCAAGGACTCTGGTGATCTCAGGGTGTCCGCACTTTTATGTTTACTGCTTCTTCTGCATTGTCTAATAAGCAGCAGAGATACATTCCAAGGCTTTCTTTTACTGCACCACAAAATGAATGTGGTACAAGACAGATTTTTCAGCTGCTATGTTACCTTACAGAACTCTGCAGTACCATGTTGTCACATTTCCTGAGGATACAGAGGGCTTACTGGAAATACTTTGCAGAAGAAAGGATTGTTTCCCTAAGCTTTTCTGTTTAAATCACTCAGCCACATGAATCCTTTGACTGGACTATATTATCTTATAAAAATATATATTCAAATTTAAAAAAAATGTTATGTAATCCTATTAGAAGTTATCCTCTGTAGCTCCACCCAGCTGGGATACACAACCTCAGAGGAACTCAGAAACTGCTGTCAGTATCTACCAAACCCACAAATTAAGTAACTAAAAAAAGAGAACTGGTGAAAATACACAAAGAATTGACCTAAGGTCACCTGCTTGCAGAGAAATATTCAAAACTACAAATGATTCTATGTCTTAAGGACCAGCTCACCTCCTGTTCTGGAATGAAGCAAAGCCACAAAAGCATCAGGATTATGTTAATGTATTTTTGTCTTTAAATAAGCTATTCCCAGTTTATATAACATACAATCAGATAACTTCAAATAGGATATCATGATTAATAAACTTGTGACTACTTGTGGTTATAAAGAAAAAAATCTGAAGAGCTTCTAAACAGAGAAATACTGTGCTAGCAAAGAAACTTCCCTGTCCATTCAATAATTATTTCTTGCCCAAGCAATACTGTGTCTCCCTGTAAATTGTTTGGCCTGTTAGAACCACTGTAAGGTAATAAGGATGTATGAGCACTGTGCCTGCAGAATGGAAGGAGAATCTTTGTGCATGGTGTTAAAGAGCCACAATCTCTATGATCCAGCTGAAGAGCAATGGCCTTGTGAAGGGAGATGGTCCAACCCTCAGCACAGTGTGAGAGAAAGAGCTGCAGGAGACAGCTGGTTCACATGGGAATGATGTTGTTAACAGGATGAAGAAAAAGTGATGCTATTCAAAAAACCAAGAAACAGCAATGCCATTGAAGTATAAGATTGGTATTCCTTCGAAGACCAGTGAGAGCAGTCTGAAAGATAAAGGACACTTGTGGGTGTTCTCCACACAAAAACAAAAGGACATCCAAGTGCTCAGTCTGCCTCCACTCCCCAGTGATGTGGATAGCCCCCAGACAGCATGGGGGGCTGCTGAGGCTGGCGACTTGTAGAGATTAACTGAGCATATGCTTGTTCCTGCAAGCAGTTTTAGCTATAAAGAGGCTCTTCCCCATGTAATGATCTTGCTTATTTAGGATACAATATCTACTAATGTTAAGAACTGTTGGCAGACATAATTATATTCAAAGCTAGTATTGTATCTTGGCATTATGCATGCATCTCTTTCTTCATGGTCAAATATCTGTCATCACAGTTACTTCAAGAATTTTTGCCTATGCAACTGCAAAAATTACAACCTGAGTATTTCATTTTTGCTAAATGCTAGCCACAATCATTTCACTAAAAGACATGCATTTTGTGATCTGACTGGAATATTACTATAAATGTGTTAGGTTATATTAATTGAATCATAGAATATGCCGAGTTGGAAGGGACGGACAAGGATAATCAAAGCCCAACTCCTGGCCCTGCCCAGAACCACAAGAATCACACCTATGTCTGAGATTATTTTCCAAACTCTTGAACTCCGTCAGTTTAGGTGCTACAACTACATGTCTGAGGGCATCCTCCCAGCACCCAAGCAGCCACCTGGTAAAGAACCTTTTTCTAATATCCAACTTAAACCTTCCCTGGCTCAACTTCAGGCCATTTCCTTGGGTTCTGTCACAGGTTGCCAGAGAGAAGAGATTAGTGTCTGATCAATGTCCTCCTCTTCTCCTTGTAAGGAAATGTAGGGAAAGGATGTCAAGACCAATAGTTTGCGTTTCTTACTGTGACAATATCTACCTGTAACTACCACTGCTTAAAAAGTATTTTGGAGATAAACATGAGCTCTTTCTGCCTGTCCTCTCACCTGGCATAAATCCATGGCTAAGAAGGCTGACAGATGGTATTTTAGTGATGGCTTAGGGATGCATGTAGCATAGCCACATAATTCTTGTTCAGTAGGTAGTGTGAGCTCATGCCCATCCTCAAAGTTTTGTGCAGATATTCTTTCTGTTGTATTTCTCTAAGCCCAAGAAAAAAGTAGAATAATGTACATTGTTTACCACAGGAACAAATTTGTTGATATTAAGGGTTAATCTTATCTCCTCTGTGTCTCCATATCTGAACCAAGTCCCTTTTAAGGAACCATTTTTCACAAAGGATGCTATTCTGATATCTTGTTCATCTCATATGACTTTGTCAAATCATGTTTCCATCCTTGAGATCAGACCAGTTGATCGGAGCCTGTTGCTAAAAATGCCAAGGTTGTGGGTTGAATCCCCACATGGGCCATTCACTAAGGAGTTGGACTTTATCCTTGTGGTTCCCTCCCAGCCCAGAATATTCTGTGAATCTGTGATTCATATAATGTGAACCAAATGGCTGCCTGTTGGATAGCGAGGAACTCCCATGTAATACAAATTAGACACAGCAGAATAAAGGTGCCCTAGTTCAGCAGCATTTAACCTCCTCTGAACACACCACTGCAGCCTCCTACTCCTTCCTGCAGGAAGGATATTTCACTGCTTGCACTGTTCCACACCCAGAAGTGTGTTAGTGAACTAGAATAAGTCTTGCTCTACCTGAAATTAGTTTGACTTTTGCTTAATTGCAGGCAATTTTAAATGCAATACATAACATTGTTTGAATGCATTCAGAAAGGTTTATTTGAGCAGTAACAGCATAATTGAAAATTCAAACACGTTTCAATATTGCATTTCAGGAAAACTTTCAAGCACTACTTTACTGAGTAACAGCTAAATCTTTATCTTTGCTGACACATATTCTACCTGAAAGCAACTGGAAGGTCCTTTTCAGATAAGCATTTTGGCAGTTAATGCTGTATTGCAGTATTTTTATTAGTACTGAATGAACCCTTCAACACACTTCAACAAATAAATTAGAAATGAAACATTAAACCTATCTGTGCAAATAATAACCCTAACATATTGCAAACAAAAATTATTTTATGTGTAGCTGAACAGATAAAGCTTAGTTTCCTATAGATTCCTTAGATTCCTGTAGAATGAAGACATGTTATATGTCTTCATTCTCTCAGCTCCCTCTCCTCACTGCAGTATAATCAGCTCCTTTGTTATCCTCTTTCTCTTTAACTAAACAAGAAGTAGCAGAGTGCATTGATCAAATGGATGCTGCACCAGAGTAGAAACCAACTATGTTAAACTGCATTTCCTTGTTAGGGAGATTATTTTTGTTCTTCTATTCATCTTCTGATTTTCCCAGATCTTACAGGTACTAAATGTATTGGAGGTTTCTCTCTCTCTTCAAACATATTTTCAGTTTTTCAAATATATGAAAAATTTTCATGTCTTTGTCAAACTGTCTCACCAAAATATACCTGAAGTTGTCAGAAATGTTCTCAGTTATTTGTGTTACTGTGTAATGCTGCAAAAACACACTTCAACATTTAACACTTCTGTCTGAAACATTTGGAAGATTTCTCCTCACTTTTTATTTTCAATTCAAAATTGGCAGAAGTATACTCCTACTGTTCAATGAAAATGTAATTAAAATTAAATGCCGTGTCAAAGCAAGATGTTCAAGAATTTATGGCAACAAAATTTCTAATTCTTTGGACATAGTTTTGTGATTTGGCCATTAGCTTCAGCTGAAGTTCAGCAGGACTGTCCCATGAAAGTGAATTTAGAACTGCAGCTGGGAAACCCTCAATGTTTCCTTTCAAACATTAAGAAGTGTGTTTTGCCACTTTTAAGCTTTCCAAACTAATTTTCAAGATATTGTGAAAGACTTTTGCTGATGGCAGAGCAACAGAGAAATGGATATATTTTGATGAGAAAGGAGACATTGGTCCCCTGTGATGCCCTAGGAAGGACTAGGGCTATGGAAAACATGCCAGAAACCTGCTGCGAAGAAAGTGGGCTATTGTGAGGTACACTATTAGCTGGATAGAGCACTTCTTCCCAAAGGTCTGCTGCACTAGAATCAAACACAGTGGGAATGTTTTGCCTATTTCTAATCCTTGCAGGAACAATTCACTGTTGCTGGAATGTATTTGCCTTTGGACTAAGAGGATTCATGCATATCAACTGGGTCCAGGACACTTTGGCGCAAAAATATGCCAGAATAAGTTTGGAAAAAAGATGTTAATTGCTGTTCAGCAGAGAAATAGCAATAGCATTGACACACAAAAATGTATTTCAAAAAGTGGTCTGGAATCTCATTTGCAGCCTTTTTGAGCAGGGATCATACTAGATTTTTTTTCTTCATATGAAGGGCATATGTTATATACAACATGAACTCTCAGCTCCAAATTCCTTTATACTAATGGAAGTCTAGAGTTAACTCCACAGGCTTCTGAATGTGGTTTACAGAGTTTATTCGAAAGAGCTGCATAGCTCTTCTCATGCATTTAAGAGGATAGCAATATAAATGGAGTGAAGGAAAAAGTGGGTCACAACATTGGCACCCTCTTTCCTTCCCTGCATTTTTGGTCTCAGAGTTAAAGCCTTCAACATTTCCTTGTATGGGAAAAACAATTAATAAAGAACCAGATATTTTAGTGGAGGCAATCATACAAATAAAAGTATTTGACTTTACCAGTGAGGAAAATACATAAAAATGGGCAACAGCCTGGAAAATCCCCAATATCATACTACATATGGTGTGAACTGATAAAATTAACATAGTTGATCTACAGATAATGTCTGTGAAATGCTAACAGTAAAACTGTATGTGCTGAAGGCCTCCAAAGTTTAAATAAATATTTTGAGTAAATGTTATGAAAGCCTCTACTCTTTCATGAGCACCTGTTCCAAGAAGGTTAAAAGAAATATAGTTTATTTATATGAATCCCATTCTGATCCTCAATAAAAATAAAGTACAGGCTGTGTTGGACCAAATGATATTGCACACCCAGCAGGACAGAACAAAACCCTGTTAGCCTCAGAGATACATCCAGCCTGCAGAAATAAGAGGTATTGACCTCCCAGGAAAGTGAGATATATTTTGTTCTATGTGTTCCAGTTCTGCAGGCTCCAGAGTGCTTAAAAATGCAGGTTTGATTGATTCTCGTGTAGGAGGAAATCCAATTCAGTTTATTGCCTCTAAGAAAGCTATAAAAAGCCAAAAGGAATGGAACATGTTCTGAAACACTGTGTTGAGGAAGGAAGGTGGAGCTGAAATGCTGAAGCAGATCCATGATTTTTCTGGGGCTGGTGGACCGTTAGGAAGCTTTAGTGGGGACAGATATAAGAGGAGGTTTCAGGCCCTGCAACTGAGAAAACATTTCTTGAGAAACTACAGGAACAACATTTCTTTCTTCATCTCCCACCTTCCCATGAAGTCTTTCTCTCGCACAAAATACCCCATCACCCTTCTGTACCTCTCCACTTATGTGGCATGTATGGCCAGAGGAAAAGGGTGGAAGAGGGGAAAAATAGGGTAGAAAGAGAGAGGCAGGGACAGAAATCTGGCTGGGCCAGTGAGCCACCAGAAGCGCCTCAGGTGGATGTCCTCACTGGACTCTGCTACAAAGGACAAAAGCAGCTGGAGAAGGGAGAGGCAGAGGAGGATTTTTGGCAGCTGGGAATGGGCAGGCTAGGGCAGAGGGGAGCAGTCCCTCTGCAATCAGGGAGCAATGGCTGGCCTTGTTGCTTGAGTGTCTTCAAAGGATTTCAGCTCAGGCCCCTCCCAGGGGGATGAAAAGTGAGCTGGTTGAAGCTTTCCTGTCACTGCTCCTCTCCACCCCTGCTGCACCAGACTTCATTTGTGACAAACTGTACATCCTGCTGTGTTTTATTTATAAAGTAACAAATTCCTCAGAAGTCCTGGACCAAGATTTCCATAACTCCTGACTTCCAGTGGAAATGGTCTTTTAAACATGGTGGATGACCAGTGCATATGGGTTCTTATCAATGGGCTTGCACAGTGGGATCAGGACTTGCTACTGTAATTTCAAGACATTTTCGGATGGTGCAAAGGTGGGGATAATGCAGGAAGCAAAAGCAGGTGCTGGGACCATGGAAAGGGCAGAACTGCCTCCTTCAGGTGTGGCTTGTGCCATTTTCTGTTTGAGAGAACTAGGTCATTTTGTTCCCCTGGGAAATCTTTTTTTATAGATCCAAACCATGGCACAACAAAGCAGGTGGGGTCAAGCCTGAGTGATCCATATTTTCAGTTCTTGATTTTTAAAGGCTAAAAATCTGAAATCATAACAGAATCACAATTGTCAGATTTTCATTTAACTGGACATCTTCAGTTTCATAAACCAATTTTCTCTTGGGCTGATACTGTGGGTGTTGAATTTCAAATTTATGACTGAGTTAAAGATCCTGAATTAAACAAATTATACAGAACCATGAACATGTACTAATTTTTGTAGCAATTTCTACTTTGTAGAAATTTAAAAAAATAATTTGCATTTGATTAATAGGTTTTAGCTTGGTTGCATAACTGTGTCATTTACTTTTCTTTGTGTTCATTTAGTATAAATTAAGTGGCAGCAAAAACCTATATCTCATGACAGCCATGTAAATTACTCCAACAACAGTTTATCTATTTATTAAACAAACAAATCGCTGCTTGGATTTTTGTGCTGCATAAGTTATGGGGAATAGTTAAAGACAGGAAATCTTTATTCTTTGCCGGGCTGTGGGTCGCTCTATAAACAGGTGAAACTGATGGGGGCAATAATAGTGGAGAATGTTCAAAATATTGGCTTTTCACTTTTGGCTTGTGCTTATGCCTATTTTGTCTGTGATTCAGTTAAAACTTGAGTGCTTAGGAGCCTGTGAACTGTACATTGTCTTTGATAATGATAAATGTCTTTGATTATAATAAATAAATCTAAAATAATAAAAAATAAAATTTCTGAGGAGTTTCCCAAATATTAAAATTTCAGTGACTGATTTTGCTGCAGGTAGGATAGGATTCTCTTTTATTTATATACACTGTTACATATGATATTTCCAGATTATTCACTGAATATGGAAATTTTACTATTATATGAAGTATATTTGACAGAACAAACAGCAACATTTAATTTTTGGAAAGCTAGTACTTTCAAAAAACCTCTCTGTAGTATTTATAGATTATCAACCTTGATGACCTAGTGTTAAAAAAAAATTGAACTGAAATAAACTAAAAATATCAACAACTTGGGTATTACTTAAACATCATGTTTCCCTTGAGAGAAAACCAATTTCATTCATCTGCACAATTTCCTTTCATTTTTATTAGCTTGGAGTCAGCACTGTAGGTCCCAGTCCTACCTTTTTCAATTTGATAGGTCACACTGAAAACTGATAAAGATGCCTATGTTTTTCCTGCTACATTTGCAGTGCTGCCAACTGCAAACCTAAAGAAAACAAGAATATAATCCCCATAGCCTTTAAATGGTGTAAAAGTCATGAAGAAGAAAAAGAAAAGTGGGTTATTCATAGCTGACTTGGGACTTTTCAGCCCTGAAACTATAATTGTCTCACATTCTTCATACTTTGTCTGCAAGTAAAAAAAGACAGAAGCTTTGCTTTGAATATAAGGGGAGAGTCCCATGAAATAGAAAAGTTTTAGTTTTCTTTCAGCCAGAATCTTGAGGCTTTAAGAAAACACATAAGTAGTGAAATTGTGAGAGCTGGCAACACCTCAGTCAAGTTTGTTCTTCATTTCCATTGAAGCTGAAAGGAAAAATGCCAAAACCATACTTCTGGTGAAAAAAGTGATAAACCAGCAGGAAATAGTCTTGCCCAGTCAGCTTTTCCCCTGAAATGAAAGACAAGCGTCTTGTAAAAGGTCTGCTCAGAGTTCCAGTGCAGTGAAATTGCAAAATCAGCTCTCACTGACTCCAGTGTTGAAATAGTTTGCGCACTTAAGGAGTTCTTCAAAAGAAGAGAGGGTACTCTGCTACCAAATTGAAATTCAGATATTATTCAGCTTGATAAGTCTGTAGTACTCTAGAAGCTGGCAGACACACACAGATATTTTTTTATTTCCTCCTTACCAATATGAATTTCTGCTACTGGCTTTGCTGTGAAATACTGAAAAGTTATACTGAATACTGTGCTTCTATTTATTTTTAACAAAAGCTGAATTTATCAAGCTAAGTTAAATGTTTAATAGAAGTAGAAGTGAGTTCATTGGGTAAGGAGTATAATAGTGTAAGTTTATTAAAATATGTCACCATGGTGAACAGCATCTAAAGCTGTATACTCATTATCTTTAAAACTTTATGGCAATGCTAGTGCCAAGTCATATTCAGCATCACAACATGCTTTTTAAAGGTGGTTTCTTCACCCAGTTCAAGGCCATATTGCCATCAAAAATACCTGTACAATCATCTGTGCTTCAGTCCTGTGTCTACCATATCTTTATCATTAGCACTGGCTAGTATGCAATCGCAGAACTGTTGGATCTGCTTTGCACAGCTGCCTGAAAATAGCTATGAAAAAAAAAAAGAAGTTAACATTTAGCTGAATCAGTAAGCTGACTTGGCTCTCTGTTCACCCCAAAGAGCAGAGATGGGGGCAGCAGTGGCACTGGAAAGGCAGGATTACCCTTTCCACAGAAGCATGATCTTTGAAAAATCTCAAGCTATTCTTTAAATTGGACCTCTACGTTACAAGTTTGCTCAGGGTAACAAGATCTGTCTCATTCTAATTGTGCTGCCTTTTCACTGCCTTGCACATTAGGAAATCCTTCCAACCTGTGCAAACTGGGCTTCAAAACCAGGGCAGGTGAATTGTTATTTCTCCATTGGTAGTGTATTCTGTCTGCTTCCTTCAGGTATAAATCACTCCACCATGTGCTAAGCAGAAAGCCCCAGGGCTGCATTAATTTTTTTTTCTTATGACTATTTTGTACTACTGCAGTAAAAATTAATATAATCATAATAAAAGGTTGTTTGCATAGTACCAGAGTGCAGAACTTCAGATTTTCATTTGTATCCATGAGATTTTAGGGGATCATTTACTCTTTGCTTTATTTCCACCTGCCTATGTCAAATTAATTTTGTGCTAAAGACATGATTTCTATTAGGAACCAAAGTAATAGTCTGAAATAGCTACCAACACATGGTTTTGTTACTTACTGTAGCAGGGAGTTGAATATGCTTCACTGAAAATCTTAAGCCAGTAAGAGTTTCCATGTCCCAGAGAAAATTCCCCACTGTGTTGCTTAAGACTAAACAAAAAAACCCAAAAACCCCAGTGCTTGAAAAACTAAGGATGAAGAAAATTCTACAATACAACATGACATTTTTTGGTGGAACACATGAGGGCATTGATCTATTAGTGCAAGCAAAGGCCTAAGGCATAGTGCTGTGTCTTTTGCTTTACCACTTTGCCAGGAACAAAATGGGTGCAGTGAGGTCAAAATTAACTGTATACTGTAAGTGACTTGTCAAGTCCAGATATACAACTGTTTGATGTGAGCAACCAAATACACAGCCGTTCCAAATTACTAGAGGGAAAACAACTGGGTTTTTTTCTCATCAGAAGAATATAATTGTTATCATTACTTGATAACAACTGAGTAATAAAAATCCCTTCTAAGACAAATTCCTTGCTAACTTGATACGTACCTAGAGAACATGGAAAGGAAATATGATGATGTATCTGTAGTTTCTGTCCTTTTACATTGTACAGCAGACTCCTGTCTCTCTCCTTTGCCTGTTTCTCTTCACATGGTTCAAAGGAGCAATGTGGGTGAAGTCTAAATATCTCCATTTACTCTCTGTAAACCCTCAGTGTGCACTGTGCAAGGCCAAGCAACATGTAAACGCCATTCTTTTGACTGAGTTCTGATGACTGTGAAACAGAGAATGCAGTCAAGGTCACTAGATGCTTCACAAGAAGTGAAAGGGATACTCCTCAATTCCTACCACTACAGACATGCATTGATTTGATTAAGAAAAGGGTTGTATTTAAAATTATAAAGCAATACTATTCTAACAGGACATCCAGAGATCTAGCCCAAATCATGGCCAACTTCAAAGTTACATCAGATTGCCTGAGGTCTTGTCCAAACTAATTTTGTCTATCTCCAAAGATAGTGGTGACAACACAGCCTCTTTGGACAATCAATTCCAGTGTTTCACCACTCTAACTGTGAAGAATGTGTCTGTTCTTCCCCAGAGATTCAGCCCAGAAAAAGAAGGGATTGCATGAAGTGTTAGAGGTGAAGAAGAGGGGCAGCATGCATGTTGGGCAGGGTGCTGGAGGGACAGGTGGCACCAGAGACATGAAGAAGATGGCTCCCAGGGCTGTGAGGTCATTTGGGTCACTTGCTGGGTGATGGCAGTGGGAACACTGGTGCTGTGCAGAACTGGAGGATGATGTCTGGGTCCATGGGTAAGAGAAAGATGCTGGTAGTTTTTGCCTGTATTCTTTTGAAGGTGAGGATGTGTTGGTGGTCACTTCATCTTGAGGTCAAAATGGTAAGCAGGTACTTCTGTAGCTCACACAGACACGAAGATTGTGTAAACATTTACATAGACAGTTGCAACATTCATAAAACCCCTTGTTAACTTGGACTGACTGACAGAAAAGAGCCATTTACAGTATTCTCCCTAGAATAGAAATCCTGTAGAGCCACCCAAAGTGTGATGAGGCTTGACAAACCACTCCAGGGAGCCACATAGTTTCCTTTTTAGTCAGACTTCAGGCTCTTCAGGCTTTCCAACTCTGCATCAGCTGTTGCAGAGATCTTTCCCTGACACTGTGCTGCAGCAGCAGCACTATGGACCTGAGGTTCACTGCTGGTTGGCAGCTATTTTTAATTTTATTTTTATTTAATAATAATTCAGTCCTATTAACAAACAAGCTGTCTCCTTGCTTTAGGGCACAACTAGAAGTTGGGATTACCTTGTGCTGTTTTCTCTGTATCCTCCACAGAGGCATGTATTACTCATTCAGGGGATCCATTTAATCCCACTGCTTTAGCTGAGCTGTGCAGGGCAGCATGGGGCTTATGCTTTTAAATCTGATGAGGTATAAATTTGATATAAAAATATATATAAAGTTGAACACAATTTTTGTAATCTTTTTTGATTCAATTCGTCACTGAGTGGCTGTTGATTTCAATAGAGTAGTACAAGTGATTAATCTGGGTTTTTTTTTTGTTTTTTTTTTTTGTGTACAATAAGTCCTATTCTGTAAACAAATAAAAATCTGTTTCAGGAAAGTGCTCACCTCTTGTTTTATCAAGTAAGTTCCAAAGAGAATGTGAATTGATTTGTAAGAAGGTAAAGAACCCAGGTAACAAAACAAAGAAACAGTCTTTTTTTCCCTTTAAAAGTTTGAAGAAATGCATGCTGAAAATATCCACTTTAAGAAACTGAGGTTTTTTATATCTAGAAAAACTGCAGCAAAATCTGAGTTCTGATGACTGTGAAACACGAGGCATAAGGACTCATGTTTTGCAGCACAGTCAGATGCTGATTGTGGCATAACTTCCCAAGTTCCAAATCGATTTTCTTCTCCCCATAAACAGTCAGGTCCCTTTTTGTTTAAAGCATTTTATATCCTGTGCTAAAGAACTTATCTCATGCACACAGTTAAACATGTACACACAGGAATGTGCTGGGAGAAATTTTTTCTCTGAGGCCAAAAAAGGCAATGGTGGAGACTAAGTCTGAAGTCTCTTGATGTCAGTGATGGAGATTCAAAGGTTACTGGATAAGCTCTGAGTCTCTGTATGAACATCTTAGATCAACTGAAAATGTGTCAAGACCTATAATGTTTCCTAGAAACTTTAAAACCTCTGTGGATTAGGAAAACCATTACCACAGCTCACTTGTCCCCATGGGCAAACACTGTCATCTCAAAATTGTATAACATATGGGACATTGCAAGCAGTCTAGACGCTCTAGGTTTTTTCCTTCTGACAGTGTAATTTGGACCTCATGGGTATTAGATGATTTTTTAAATTTCATTCCTAGCTTTACCTTCATCATCAATCTTTTCAGAATAAGAAAATGAGACAGATCAATTTTGTACTAATCAGCTGATGCTCCTATAATTTTAGAAGATAGTTAATTTTAACATACTCTATTCCACAAATTACATCCAGTCATGAAACATGGTTTTCTGTTAAGCCTGAGAAAAAATAAATAAGAGACAGAAAAAGATATAATTCTGCTAACAGTTTTGATAATCTTTCCCAGTAGTTAGCATGAGGGAAATAGAAATGAGAACTGGCAATCCTGATACAATAACAATTGCAAACACAGCCCAGTGTTGAACTTCAGGTCAAGTAGGATTACAGAAATGAAGGAAAAAACAAGTAGGCTAAGAAACATACAACAAAATTTATCAACTAAAATTATACCCAAGTAGGAAAAAGCCGTTGTGTGTGATCTTGTTTGTAAAACCGATGCACTACCTTTCTCAGGCAAACTGATAATTATATTTTTCAATTCCAAATACTCTGATCACTTACCCTGGGAGAAAATGTTTGTTGGAACTTGCTGCATTTCTATCAGACTTTTAATTATCCTACTGGGATGCAATTTACAGCCCACCTTTTAGGGTGAGTCTTGGAGGTGCAGTTGCCATTAACACTAATGATGTGTGCATGCTGTGAAGATAGTTATAATCCCTTTGAAAATTAAACACTTGGTGCTGTCAAACATATTACTAATGCTGCAAATCTGAAGGCATTCAAAATGGGTGGAGGGCTTTCTTTTTTCCATATGAGTCATTGCAGTATTTTTGATTGCTTTGTATGAACAAAAAGATCTCTCTGAGACTGATGTTTTCTGCCAGAAAGAATAGTTATGAATGGGTAGCCTGGTTAATGTAGGTGTTCAGAATCTTCAAAAGTCACACCAAAGAGTATCTACACTATATTCTCATTGGAGCTAGCAAAGTTTATGTGTATAACAGTGTAGAAATTTGAATTTTTCAATTTAATTTAAATTCACTACCAGATTGCTGGTGGCCTATTCTGTATTGATATACATTCAGTTGGCAGGAGGACAGCTCAGTGAGTTTCATGAGTGGTGGATAAAGCTGGAATGTGATTCCTTGAGAAAAGAAATTGCTCTGCTTTCTGAGATATAAGTTTCTCTGTGCACTAAGTGCACTATATCTAGTTTTGCTCTCCATGGATATAGCTCTAGCTGAACACAAAAATGATGTAAAAAATTTCAACATCAAATTTGTAGACATGCTCTGCTGGCCTACAATCAAATTAATGCACAGATAATTGTACAAAGAACTGATAAACATGTTTCAGACAGAGCAGCCTAACTGTAGGCACCCTCTGCTCTAGAGACCTCTGCTTTGCAGCTAAGCCAATATTGGAATCCAGAGGGAGACAGAAATACATCTGTAGTACTCACACATTCAAGTTAGATAAATCAGACATTTAAGAGAAAGAGATACAAACAAATCAAGACACAATGTAGCCCTAAAGTTAACAATCTTTTAAAATATTATTCAGTTTAACCTTTTTATATATTATTCAGTTACACGTCGGACATGCATATTTAAACTCAGGGATACTGGGATAAATTCAGGGCCATGGATAAGTGGCTTTCCCAGGTGGGAAAACCCTCACACTTGTAGGCACTGGCTGTTCTGCTTCATCTGCTACAGGCGAAGCTGAGCTGACTCCTCTTGAGTTCAGTGCTCTATCTGCCCTTACCACACATTCACCCCAACAGAATGTAAAGCCTAGCCACATGGATCAGCTCTGTCTTCTTCCAACTCTGCGGTGGTAGTAACTAAGTCCTAGACTCTCCTCATAAGCAGGGAGAGTCTAGGAATCAGGAGCTACCATCCTAGAATCCGTCTGAAGTATGCTTGAAGGAAATAAATTATCACATGTTTGCAACAAAATTGCAACCTGTTGGTGTGTGATATAAAGAATAAAAGCTTCAAAATTTGGCACAATAGTAAATTTGTCTTGGGAAGAATTTGGCTCAGGCTGCATAAACTGTGCTGTGCTCTTTAGCACTGTTCAATGTTTTATGAACCATCTGTACACTCTGGGTAACCTCCATTTCAGGTGACAAAGATGTACCCAGGCCGCATCCACACCAGGCCAGGATAAGTGCTGTTATTACTGAAGTAGAGCAAAAATACATGAACCCATCCTGAGGTTCATGTATTTGAATTGGAGCCTAATTCTACACCTCAGTAGAAAAAAAGTATTTCTCACTCTTTGTCCCCAGCTGGCACTTTCACTTCCTCACCTCTTCCTGCTGCCATTTGGGAAGAAGTCTCCAAATCACTTTCATTTGAAAAGGCCTTTTGTGAAAAAGGAGAGCACATGCAGGTATTACACACCAGGAAGAAACCCAGATTATTTTAAGGGTATTTTATGAAGTGCAGAACACTCCAAAAATTTCTGAGCATGTCAATTAGGCAAAACACGAAAAGGCAGATCTTTCTGTAAAATAACATATTTCCATGTAAATTATATGGAGTAATGCCAGCTGAGACTTGGGATTGTCCTCTTATTTAAATCTTACATTATTTGTCTTTAAAATAATGCACGGGGTTTTGTGAGTGGAACTGCAAAGCACTCAAGAATATTTACATTGCAGCAGGAGGGGCTTTTGATCCTGTGATCACTGCCCCTGCCTGTACCCCAAGTTAGTGTTTCTATAAATAAGAATATAGCCCAAAAGAAGGAAGAACAGAGTAGTTCTCTCAGTGAGGTAAGTGTTAAGAAATCACTAATCCACTCTCAGGCCCTTCACTCCCCTGTGAGTCCAGGAGAGGCCAAGTACCTCTGCAAGGGCAGCCTTTAGAGAAGGGGATGGGAGTGTACCAGCTGAAAAGCCATTCAGGGTCTCTGCAGAAAATTTTTTCCCAAGCCAGCTGGCTGCTTCCAGCTGAATTGCCCACATGTGACAAGCCCATCAGGTGCTGCAGGGCAGTGAGTGCCCATGGCTGTTGAGGCAGTGCCTGGACATGCCACAGACAGAAGGAGCCAAGTGGAGAAGGTGGTAGGAGGCAGTTTGGTGGGCAATGCAGTCCCAAGGACACCTGCAGGGAATTTCCTGAAAGAAGCCTTGAAGTATTGGTGGTAATGGAGGGATCTTCCTACACTACATCTTAATGCAAGCCTGCAAGGTTAACTGTTTTTTTGTCTGATGAGGCTCATTTTTTATCACATGCATGTACTGTGGTTCTGTGGCAGCAATTGCTATCAAGACAGGTTTGAACACAAGAAAAAAAGGTAACAATTGGACTAACTGCATTATTTCTGAGCTTCTCTCTACTTCTGAGGCACCTACACATCCCCCGAGGACTTCAGGTCCTGGCCCTGGTACTTTGAGGCAGAGAAGGACACTCCAATCCTGTGATATTGAATGACCAGAGTCAGCTGTGGCAGATCTTAAGCAGATCCTCCAGCCAAGCCAAACTCTGAGGTTCATCCCCTTGCCCTCTCTCCTCTCTCCATGCAGCCCTGTCTCATTTTGGCTGAAGGTCACCAGTGTATTACAGCAGGTTTGGTAGTTATGCTGCTGGCAGGATCCAAGGATGGGAGGCTGAAAACACAGCTGGACACATGAAAACACAACTATTGGGATTATTGTAGGATCTGGTGAATTGTCCATTATTTTTGGTCTCTAAACTAAAGCTCTTTCTGCAGAGGTCAGTGCATCTAATGGAATATTTTAGGGACTCAACCTGAAAATGCCTGCTACTTGCAAAGTAGAGGTACTTTAATTGCAAGTCATCTGCCTCTGCAAGGGAATTAATTGCAGAAGGGTTAAAAGTCTGCATTGCACTGATGACAGATGATGAAGATAGTATTTTTTTCTCTCCTTCTGAAATACTTGGTTTCTTTTAATGAAAATACTATCAGGACCCATTTCATATATGCAGCTAGGACACATTCTAAATTTGACATGCCTTGTTTTTTTGGTCACCCTAGTGTTGGATAAACTTTCACAGGTGTGTTTAACAACATGAGTAATAGCTGTCCTTTTTAAAAATGCAAGTCTGTACATTGGAGTGACTTATTTTGGCAGCTTTTGTGTGTCTTTTTGGTAAATAGGTATGCTTCTTTTTAATTAGGCAAAATGAAAGAATGCAGTAGTATTTGGAGTATAGAAGGCACTTGGTTCTTTGGATGAACTCTGTATTTCCTGTGGATTTCTCCTCTGATTCCTATTATGGATAATACTTCCACACAGATAAACTCTACTCTGGTAGTAGAGCCCTCATCACATTAGAGGAATTTAGTGGTTGACTAGTGTGAGACTGGGCTTCGGGCAACCATTAAGAAAATGGTCAAGCCTGAGCTTGATTTGAAATTCTGAAGGGAACTGATATGGCCAGGCTTCACATTTTGTCTCTCAGCTGAGACTGCTGCATATGAAGGAGTATTTTCTATTTCTTCTGAATTAGTGGGTCACAAACACTTGCTGCACCTTTACCTGCATGGTGCACACAGGTGTGTGGACACATATGGGTAGAACTCAGTGCAGCTAGTCTGCCTACAATGCAGGGACTTTAAGATCTCTTAGAGCTGATTAGATGAATTACAAAAGTGTGCCTTATTAAACTTCACATTTGCCTAAGTCATCATCTGACTGAAAAGTTTAATTCACTCAAGATATGCATGGAATTTGTATGGAAAAAAAAATTCAGAATGCTCTAGATGCTACAGATTCTAGCTGTGTGTATTTTAGAGTATTCCTCTGCAGTCTGAGAGACAAAATCTGCCCTGTGCACTGACACAACCACATTCACTTACATGAAGTGACATGGCTGTAACTAATTGGACTAACTTTCACTGCACACAGCCAAAGATAAACTGGCTCCAAATATTTCTCCCTGAAAATATTTTCATGGTACCTGGCCTCATTTTAGTCGGAACAATACATTTCTGTCTCCAGACACTAAAAATAGTTCACATACTAATTAAAAAAAAACAAGCTGTGACAGAAAACAATAAAGGCAAGGAAATGGGAGAGCATTTTTACATAGCCAGCAGCTTTCTTGGCACCATTTCTAGCTATGAAGAGGGTTATTAGCAAGCCCAGAATTATATAAACAGTACCCTCTGCCAGCCAGTGTACACCAGAATCATCATTTACTTTCAAATTATTCAAGTCAGCAGAATTCATCTTTTCATCAGTCCAGTGGAAAGATTGGCAGAGCTTCTCAAAAGTGGGATTATGATAAGAAAAAAATTACTCTTTCTCTCAACAGTTCAGTGCCCTAATTTCATAAACTCATAGTTATTCCTGCTTTCTTCATTGACAGAAATGTGTGTTTGTTCCTGCTAGCAGAGCATGCTCATCAGCTGCAGGAGTGGGAGCTGCATTCTTCTCTGAAAAATGCACCACCATCAAAATCATCCAGTAACTCCAAGATGAAGAATACTTGCTACTGGATGTGATAATTGAGAAAGAAAGAAACTGACTGAGTTCTGGACTATGCTAATACTGATTACAGTTTTAAACAGCAGGGCAAATCAGATCTGGATTTAATGAGAAATAAACAGTCTTAGCTACTTTTTGCATGAATTTTAATAGTGAATTTGAGGATGAGCTATTCATCTCTTTGGCTCTATATGCTGACAGAAAAAAGGAGCTGACTGGGTGCAAATCAGGACTAATGTTTGCTCTAGGTCTGGCAGAATAACGTGGCTGCTCAGAGGCAGTGCACAGAGAGGCTGGTGGCTGCAGCATGCAGCTCAGAGTGAGGGAGCCGAGCCTCGGAGCCCTCCGGCACACCAGGAGGCCCCGGCTCAGTAAATCCTTCAAGACTGCACAACCTGGAACAAGTGAGCAGTCCTATGGTGGTGTTATTATGTGCCTTGGGTTATGCAAGGGCTTAAGTGTTTTGCTGGATAGGTGCCCTGATCTGTCAGTATCTTTTTATCCTGTCTTTAATACAGCAATAACTATTCCTACATTGGGAAGGAAAATAATTTATTTAGTCATGATTGCAGAAAAGAGGAGGTCTGTAAATACTAAAGAAAATAACCCCAAAGTAGGGGAAACAGGAAAGTGTGTGGAATAGCATCCTGGGATTTGGTAAGAGGCAGTTCTGTTTCCGAAAGTGTTAAACTTCCCCCCTCTCTTACTCTGATCATGTGCCTTTAAAGTGGAAAACTACCTGGAAAACCCTGCAGGAAGATAACTAACAAACAGGAGTCAAGTGGACTGTGTTTCTCACACATAATGATGCCTTCATATCTCAGCAAAGCCTTTGAAAGCAGTGTCCTATTTGGCCTGAAGAACCAGAACAGATTATCTGAATAACAGGCTGACTTTCCAGGATCAGGAGTTTAAAAACATATCATTGGTTCTTCAAATACAGCCAGGTACTCAGCATGTTCCCTTGTGAGTGACCCCTGGGGAATATTGTTCTCAAAATTACTAAGACAAATGAAAATTGAAACATCAGTAACACTTCTAGATTATACAGCATTTAGAATTAAGATTAAATAAAAACTAACATAAGAAAATGTACTTATTAATGCAATATTATTATTCCATAAGCCAACTGTTAATTCAGACAGGAGATGTAGTTGTAGCCTGATAGAGCAAGGGGAATGTTCTACCATGTGCACCAGCTGAGCCAGCATCATCTTTAACTGCTGCTGATGGAGACAGTCCTGCAGCCTTTTGCCCATTCCACCCTGGGTTACCTCCCCCTCCTCGTGCTGGCTCAGGTGCTCCATTTCCTTTTGGCTCCCTGAATCAGAAAATGAGAAATTCAGGGGAAAAGAAGAACAAGGATGTCTTCCAGTCCTTACATGCCTAGGCTGGACACACAGATTTGCCTGACTTTTTCTGCATGGAAGTTCAACAGCAGCTCTGTGTTCATCACAATACTTGGACATTTCTTCAATAATTTACAGGGAGGATGAAGGCCTTTAAAGATCAGCTAAAAATATCCTGATAGATAGTTCTATATTTCCATTAACCTCTCCAATTCAAGAAATTTTGTGCATCATTACCAATCCCAACCAAAATCAATGGTTGTAATTGAGAGGCAGCAAGCCATTGCATCTCCCATGACCCATGACAGGCTTGTGCCTGACAGGACTGCCAAGGCAGAGTGGATGCACAGCAAATGACCTCCCTCAAATACAGCCAGGTATTCAGCCTGCCCTCTTAGGAGTGACTCAATGGAGAACAGCTCAAGCTAGTCATTGAAACAGCATCATGCTTTCTGTATAACATCATGGCCATGAAACTATAGAAACCCTCTTTCATGTAGCCTCTGCTGTGTTTCTATACTGGTTGATCATTAGCGAAGACAAAATACTTCTCATTTCTCTTACATACAAATGTTGATATCACTTTAAGCTGCCAGCTACACTAGCAAACACCATGATTTGGTTATCCACTTTAGCAGGGATTATCTCTTATCAGGAGAAAGTCTACCTTTCCAGAACCATGGGAACAAGGGCCTCCTATGACAAATCAAGTTGTAGCTGACTGTGGGGCTCTTGGGAAGCATGGCCCCGTGTAGCAGGATAGAGACAGCCTGTAGCCTTTTTAGTTACATCAGTCACCATGTTGTCTCAATATACAAAGCAAGCAGGTTGCTTTCGGAAGGGTATTTCTCTCAAATAAATAAAGCTGTGTGCAAACATGAGTCTGAAAGAAAAAGAAATGCCCTGCGGGATTTTTGAAGTCCTCTCAGTTTGATACCATTGGATTAACCTCCTAGCAGCAAAGAAAAATTAGCTCTATTTGTGCAAGTTTGGACCTTCCAGAGAGTTTGCTTGTGAGGAGGTGTGGTCATGTGGAATGCTGCCGGCTGACAAGATAATATATTTGAAAAAAGACTTTGAAGTTAAATAGACCTTACATCAGGCATTCAGAATCACTGCAGTTGTAAGTGCAACTTGAAAAAAATAAGATAGGTATTTTACTATCAAATGCATATTTTGTACCTAGTCTGAAGCTTTTCCCACTTGCAGGTGCTTACAGTTTTCTACCTACTGTTATGGGTAGCTGAGTGCCACAGGAATAGATGGAGAATAAAAGCTTGGCTCTGCTTTACAGTCTTTATATAGAGAAAGCATAAACAATCAAGGTAAATAATAATACTGGTAAGCATGGTAAATAACAGAGACCAGTTCTCATTCTAATTTACTGTTGGAACACACTTGGCTCAGTTTTGTACTTGTGATATTTTAAAGCAGGGAGAGCTCCATGTAAGGCAATGGGGACACTTGGATTGGAAATACAGCAATGGAACAAAACTCACTGGAGCAATATACATGTTTGAAAAATTAGTTGAAAAAGAATGTTCAGAGTCTTGGTTTCTTTTCCCCTCTTTAGTTTGGAAATCTGAGTTTAGAGATTCCAAACATAAAATAGGGCAGAAATGGAGAGAAAAATGGCTGACAACTTGAGCTTGATCATGGTTTTCAAAATCTCAGAGCCAACAGCAACACCTGTTTTTGAGAGGACTACAATACAGTCCTTAGATTTCTCCTCACCTCTGGGATTAAGAAATATTTTGGCATGAAGTGCACATGTGGAACAGATGCCTGACGACCTCTGCTCCATGTAATACTCCTCTGTGGCTTACAAGAAAGAGCAAGGACTCTGCATGTTCCCTAAGCTTACCTACATGTGCATTTTAAATCTCTGTTTTTTTTGTAAAGTTATTTGCATGACAAAAAGATAACCAACAGCAGGTACTGAGCAACGCCTACTTTCTGTGGACCATCTCATGTCAGACTGGAAAGAAATCTCTGCCTGTTTTCATGGAATATCCTGTAAGGGTTTCTGTGCTGAGTCACTGCCAAGAGCGCATCACTGTGTTTCTTTGTCGTTCGTTACCTAGAGCTGCTCCTAATAGAAAGAAATTAACTAAAATGAAAAAGCCAAAGCATTTTCTGGAACAAACTGGGTGAGCTTGCTCTCTCCTTTAATTAACATTCCTTTTTTCCTGGTTCCTCTGAAGAATCTGCTTTACTACGTCTAGTAGAAATGATAACATTTTTCATTTGTATTCTGTTTTCTTTTACTAGACTATGCAGGCATATTTTCTTGATTTTTTCTGTAAACATATCCACTAAGAGAAAGCCCCTCTGACCTGTTCTGGACTCATCCAAATTTTATTGACTCATCCTTTCAGCATAACATCTGCACACGATTTATCCACCTACAAAGGTAGTTTCTACTACTATTTGCTAATATTTTGCCTTTCAGGTGAAACACAGGAATACAATAAAGGAAAGGAAAAAAAAAAAAAAAAAAAAAAGAGGTGTTCCTTCTCTCACACTGCTTTTACCAAGGCAGGTTGCAAGTCTTGTTCTCCTCTCACTCACCCCAGGAACTCCCCCAACATTTGCTATTCAGGAGTTCATTTTAAGCTGGCAGAATGCCAATAAATTCATTAGTGGCACACTGGATAACAGATCAGACCCAATCCTCAGGGATTTAAACAACATTTTAACAGTAATTTTTGATGGCTAGAAGAAATTAAACTCTGTCTGGCCTGAGCTGTCTCAGCGGATCCAAGTACCCACATGTAGTAGATAATATAATAAACTGTTACCTCCCCTCGTAGGCAGCTTTGGGAGACCAGATGTCTCTTGCTTTAGTAGCTATCTGCAAATTGAAGTGTGCAAAGCTAACATATTTTTGCAGTCACCTCACTACTTACTTTTGGGATTTGACTTTTGGCTAAAATTATCAGGTTCCATTAATCCTGAAAACCTCTTAACACTGAAGTGAACTGAAAACCAGAATCCAAACCTCTTCTTACTAAGAAGTTACTTGGGAATCCACCTTGCTTTTCTTGTGCACCTGCAAGTACAGCTTCTTTTGTTTGTTCTGAAAACTGATTTAAAAAAAACCAAAACAAAACAAAAACCCCGAAAATTAGAAATGTAACACACGCAAACGCTGTGTGGGACATGTCCTGAAATGAGCAAGTGCCTGTGCCAATAAACCATGGCTAGTGGCACCAGGTCGTTCCCCCCATGGGGCTGTGTGGACATGGCTGGGGACGCCCTGGAGCAGCTTTGTGGGTCCCTGAGATGTGAGTCACTGCTGCACAGCTGTGGCTGGGCCGTTCACAGCTGGGCAGGACACTGCTGGCTGGCACATTGCCGTGCCCATCGGTCCTGTGCAGGACATGGCTGTGCGACACCACTGTGAAGGACATTGCTCTGCGGCTCATCGCTGCATGTGCAGGAAGGACATGGCTCTGTGGGAGGGACATCCCCAGGTGAGACACTGCTGTGGGGGTTCACTGGAGTGTGGGACACTGCTGATGGGGGGCACTGCTGTAAGGGTCGTCACTTAAACGAACTGCAATGGGGAGGACACTGAAGGTCATCACCGTGTAAGTCCCTGCAGTGTGGGACATGGCTCCTGCTGTGCAGGACAGCCTGACACAGAACATCGCTGTGTGGGACATCGCCAGCTGTCCTGCCATACGGACCCCGCGGGAAACACCCACCACCGGGCAGGACACCCCCGGGGACACGTACCCGCGGCAGCTGTGCCGCTGCCCGACCAGGCAGGGCAGGGCAGGGCAGGGCCGCCCCCCGCCCCCGCCGGACTCCCGCCCAGCCCGCCCCGCTCTGCCCCGCTCCGCCGGGTGCTGCCGGCGGCCGCGAAGCGCAGCGGTGCCGGGGCCCGCACGTCGGGGCGGCGCGGCGGTGGCCGGTGTGGCGGTGGCCGGTGTGGCGGTGATCGGTGTGGCGGTGGCCGGTGTGGCGGTGGCCGGTGTGGCGGTGATCGGTGTGGCGGTGGCCGGTGTGGCGGCGATGGGCGGCACGGCGCTGTCGGGAGCGCTGTGGCTGGGGCTGCTGTGGGCCGGGAGCGGGGCCGGGGGCAGCTGCCAGGGAAAGTGCTGCCAGGGCCGGGATGCCGCCTGCGTCGGCGAGGGATGGAGGGAGGGAGGTGGCTACGGGACCTGCTACTGCGACGGAGGCTGCCGGCGAGCCGGGGACTGCTGCCACGACCACGGCCAGGCGTGCCCGGGTAGGTGCGTCCGCCCCGGCCCTGGTGAGGGGGCGCGGGGCAGGGCGGCCGGCGGGAGGGACCCCGCAGCCTGGGCCTCGCTCCGGGTACGGAGCTGCCTGCCGGGGCTTCGCGGCATGGGGGTTTCGCTGGGTTCAGAGCTGGGGCATGGGCTCAGGGCTGCGAGAGGGGCAGATTCCTTCCTTCCCAGCCCGGGCACCAGGCTGGGGCAGCGCCAGGCTCAGGAAGGGAGACAGAGACTTTTTTTCACTAGAGAGTAAAGGTTTCCGTTTCAGCTGTAGTACAGTGACAGTCTCAAGTTATTTTACCTCTAACATATTATGTTACTTTTCACTCGGGCAATTCCCAACCACAGATTGATTGCAGGGGGGATGTCTGATTGCAGAGACATCAGGGAGATTAATTTTGCACTGCCTGTGTCTCTCAGCTGATTCCTCACATCCTGACAAATATAAATGAAATAATTGGGGAAGTCCCCACGGTGAGGTTTTGTCTAGGAGCATGAATCTGCAGGAATTCACTGTGAAGGCAAAGACTTTAAAATAAGAGTAGGAGCATGAGTGAGAGGGTTCTCTGCCAGGCCTCCCGATGAGCAGTGGCAAGAAGGGAAAAGTAGCCCAGTTCTACCAAACTGAGGCTCTGTTTTGTAGGTATTCACAGTGCTGCCTCTTTCTGTGGGATTTCTACCTTTTGCAGTCTTCACAATTTGACCAACCTCTCTGTGCCTGGGATGCAGGACACAGACCTTGCTTTGCAGGTGCAGTGCTAGTACTCGGTCAGTTTAATGTCTCTTCCCAGCTGGCTGGATGCACGCCAGCCTACAGCCAAAAAGTCATGAGCCTCTGCTGCACAGTCCTGCTAATTAGGGTGTATTTAGCAGGCTCAGTGCCATGCTGACATAGCCACATAGCTTTGGGACCCAAGTTGGCTTACATATGTGGATTGGGAAGGGGGAGTGCAACTCTCAGATGGTGTAGACCCATCCTAAGGGATGTAAAACTGTACAGAAGAACTCAGCAGAGCAGAACTATGACCCCCGGTCTCTAGAAGAAACATGGTCAGCTCTCCCACAGCTAAATAATCTCCTCAGAGTAACAGAAGGCAAAAAAAAATTTGCCACAAAGTCAGATAGATTTTGAAATTAGTATTTTTAAAATAGATTGTTCTTTCATTCAGGAAAATCCATAGAGGGAGAGCTGGCAAGATGCTTGTCCTGCAGCCACAGCATGTTGCATCTTTTCAGTAAATCAGATGATTTTTAATATTCAGTCATAAAAGGAGAGAGCTGATAAACATGCACTGTGTTAGCATTACAACAGAGCTGAAATCCTTCAAAAAGAAGCTCAACATTGTGCTTCAGAAGTTCTAGTTTAAAAATTTTCATTACCATGACTTCTGGGGTGACTTCTGGCACCTGATGGTGCCCTGCTGTTATCAAGATGGTATTTTTTGTCTCGGGCTCAGTGGTGATTGCCTTGAAAGGCATTGCATGTCTACAATATAAGCACACCACGCTTGCACCCTCTGTGGGTGGTGGGTGCCCTAGATCCAGTCAGGAAGATGGAGTCTCAGTGGAGCCTCCCTGTCTCACTGCCTCTCCTGCACCAGAGCTGGAATTTCCCAGTTCAGGAAGCTAAACACACAGGGAACTATTTCTGTATTCTCTCTTGCCTGTTTCTGCCTGGTTTCACTCCCTGCACTGCCTCACTGCCCAGTTGTGCGAGCACCAATGCAAATGCAAACAGAGGGAACAGCACATTTTGCATTGATGGGTGTAGCATGGGAGGGCACAATTTTGGCGCCCTGGCAAGGTGGTCCTAGAATTCACTCATCCCAAATTCTAAATTTATAAGAAGTTGTTCTTTTAAAAGCAAATGATCATATATACACTCTATGGCAAGTAGTCATTAATTTATATTCTGTATAAACAGAAATTCTAAATAGTTCCAGTGGAAGTTTGTATCACTTTACAAAAGTGTGGCTGAAAATGTTAGACTCTTTTTTGTTCCTATTGGATGTTGAGGTCTCCCCACTGAGTCTTGCTAAAATCAAAGTGTTTAATGACAGCAGGGGTGTTCACTGGCATAGTTCACTGTTTTGAATGTAGAGTTCAAAACTTTAAAATAGAAATGTGAAGAAAGGTGGTCAATGGTTCTCATGCTGCTGCTTGTTTGTCAACCTGTTCACAACTCATGATTTCAGCACCTGCAGAAATGACATTTCATCCTCTGGGGAAAGTGTAAAGTGCCTCAAGTGTAAGTAATTAAGAGATGCTAGGATGGAAGAGATGTTAGGAGTCATACAAAAACACTGCTCCAAAAAAAAAACCAAAAAAAAACCACTGAAAGAATGAACATCCTAAAGCTGCCAGTGGCAGGGTTAAATTCTGTCATGTCTAAAAGTCATTGTAAGTTTGGTACTTTATGAATAGATGGCTCAGCAGAAGTTCATGGACTGCTGAACCCAAGTTCAACAGTTTTTAAGTAAACTATCTTATAGTTTTAATACTGAAGAGTATTTTTGAATAAAAGAAGAATATTTTTGAAGAAAGTATATTTTTGTACATAGCATTTTAAATAGGAACTACTGTCCAATGAGAAAGCCTGAGGAAGGAATCAGCTCGCCATTTGAATCAAAGTGGTTACTCTGAGAAAATCTAGAAATCCTTACATATTACAGTACATGTACAATGAACATATTAAAATCTTCCATTTTTCTTTTTCCAGAGATGGGAAAAAATTAAATAGAGTTGCAATCAGAAATAAGGATCTGTGTTTTATAGTGCTGCAAATGGAAGACAAAACCAGTTTTGGCTACTTGAGCTGTCTTTCCTAAGATAGCAATGTAATTTTTCTGTGATTTTTTTAAATTTCAAGTGTTGTGTTAGCTTCCACATTTTGGTAGGTACCTGCGAACAAATCCCTTCCTTCAGTTTCCTTTGACTTCCATCCTCCTCATTGTTTCAATGAATCATCATTTAACATTGTTGTGTTAACTAAGCTGAGTGAATAGCAACGCAGAGATGGATCTGTAAAGATGTAGCTATGGGTCCCTGATACTTCTTTTTGTGTGTCAAGAGATGGCACCATTCCTTTTATGTCAGCTCATGGACCCAGTCTCTGTCATGCTGAGGAATTTGACATCTTTCCAACAAGGCACAAAATCGATCTACTGTCCCTTAATGGTTTTTGGGTACTGACTGCAAGAGGGACATTATTATCCCACTGCCTAAATTCCATTCTAGCAACCCAATAGTCTTATTTTTCCACATGACTAGGGCAATTCATCCTTCTTATTCTAAATCTTGATAACCATAAAATTACCATGTATTTCTGCAGATGACCAATATTTAACTGTCAGCTTGGTTTGATTCCAGTAAGACATGAAGTCATCGCTTTATTTGTTATGCACTTACTCAGTCCCTTTGGGAGTTTCTTCATGGAAAATTTGATGTTATACTTGATGTTATCTGCATATCAGGGTGCTAATATGGGATTAAAGTTCTGTGGAAGTTCTTATTTATGCGGGTCATTCATGCAGCCAGGTTGGAAGAGAATCAATAGATGAGGAAACAGGCTAGATAGACACTGAATGTCCTTTGGATACTTGGGTAGAACTAAGATGTGTGATCAGGCATTGAAGTCTGTGCTTGTACCATAAAATGTAGTGGAGTCAAGGACTCTGTTTGGACCCTATAGCCAGGTGGCAAGGGCTGTGAGGTCCGTACTGCATTTAGGACTTGTCCTGGCTATCCCATGGTGGGGTCTGAGACATTTTTACTATCACTGGTTTTCTAGTTCACAGTTCTCGGACCAAACAGTCTGAGGGCTGTACTGCGACATGTCATTGTGGTGCCTTCACAGTCACAGGGGTTGTGTCATTACTTTGGAGTGCTGGATGTGTCTGAGGGCAGTGCCTGGTAGTGCAGTGTCAGGTGTCTGCTTGTGGCAAAGGGGGCTTTTTCTGTGATTGTCCAGCACTGTTCTACAAATTGTACTCAGGAGCTGTCTGGGAACATGTTTATCAGTAAGCAGAAGAAAACACTAGAGAATACTAATTGTTGAGCAGGATGGACAGCTGGTGGCCCAATACCCGGGGCAGCCCTGTGGTTCTGTTTCAGTGGAATTCTTTAGGGTGTGGGATGCAGCATCCTCAGCCACAATACACCTGGTGTACCCTGAGTCAGGGCACTCAAAAGTGGGCGAGTTTGGTCAGAACAGCTGGTGCACAGCACAGTGAGAACAGAGGAAGGGAATTTTAGTAAAATGGTAAGGACATCTGCCAAGTAGTCTCTTTCAGAGGTTTTATCTGCTTTATGATATTGGTAGTAGTCCAAGAAATTAGAGATGTAATGACAGAGCAAACACTACAATTTATATGTTTTATGAGAAGAGTCACAAACCCCAGAGAGGTTATCACATTCTACTCTTTCTTCCCAATGTTTTGTACTGGTAGAATCCCAGAGAGCATAAAATATTTTCCTGAAAGTCCAGTTTTGTCCCATCACTTTCCTGCAACACTGATAAAGGATGTAACAGTGGTTAAGCTGTAAAGCTTCTTGGGGATTTAAATTGTAATCTGGAAATGCGGAAAAAAATTTGAAAGCATGTGATGTGTTCCATTACAAGCTAATGAGAAATAGTACACCTGGGAAATGAAAAGTTTTATTTAACTAAATAATGAGAAGCATGACCCAAAACAATCCAGAACCAGTTTAAGATAGTTCACCCATTGATGACAATGTGTGTTTTATACCATTCTCTAACCTGGAGCACCTACCAGGTGACCTCCAGGAAAAAAAGCTACTGGGAATGGATCACCAGTCAGATTAAATGTCCTTGTAGGCCACAAACTGAGGATGACTCATGTAAGGAAATTATTGCTTATCCTCAGAGAATTCTTCCACTTGATGGATACCCATGTGTGAGACATTTTTCTTATCTGCTCTTTCATGGCTCCTCCTGCCACGGCTGTGGAGATTTGAAGGTCCCAGGTGGAGGGGTTGTGTTTGTTCCACCAGTGAGCATCCAGAGATCATCTTAATCCAACCCCTCAGGGCTCAGCCTGCAGTGAAGCTTTGAAAAGCTGTAGTATTCTTTCTAACTGCTAGGGAAATTTTTTAGGTTATACAGTTTTCAAAAACAGGGACTTGGTGTTCCTGGAGATGAGGCTGAGGAAAGCAGTTTCATGGAGATGTAAAACGGCTGTGTATTCTTTACAGTTGCATATTGTTTGAATGGAAAAATAAACTGAAGACTTCTGTGTTATATAGCTTCTTACTCAGGAATAATGTATCTATCACCTGTTTTTGTTTTCTGTTCACAAAACCTTTTCTTCCCTGTCTGAGGGAAATGCAGTGTCTTATGATTCAAAGTTTACTTAAAAAAAAAGGTATTTTCCCCAGAATTTTTGACTAAGTTCAGTGGAAGTTTGTGATCCATTAGAACTGAAATTCAAATATCCAGCGGGCTGTTCTGTAGCTGGAAATGAGCAGGATCTGTGTTAAAACAGGGAAACAAAGCTGTGGCAGTGGACACAGTTCAGTGTTGAGGAAAAAGGAGTTAGAAAATGATCTGAAGGGAATCAAGCATGCTGCTGCTTAATGTTCCAGCCTTTAAGCAGAATCTAGTGGTGTAGGAACTGCCAAGGAAGGCCAGACCAGTCTGGTGTGGGTTATCCATGAGCTGGTCTCTTTTGAGGCTTTATGCTTCAGAAGAGGGTACAGAAGAGCCCCACAGCTGTAGTGAAAGGTTTGGATGAGGTGCTGTTTCTTTGTGGACAAGGGATGGAATAGGGAGCCAAGCATTGCAGGCAGGTTTGAATTTTCAATTTGAGTATGCAAAATCCTGGAGGAGCGTTCAAACCCATGTAAAAAAAATGACAAAAGAGAAAGTAAAAAAACCCAAATGAAACAAAAAGCCGCTCAATATAATCTTATCTCAAGCTTTTGATAGCAATTAGGATAAAAACAGAAGTCTTGACTACTACTAATGTTTTAATCCTGCTTTGCAGCTATTCCCTGTGTTGTGGGGGAGTGGAGTCATTGGAGTGGCTGTGCAGAACAGTGTCATCCCGGGCTGCGGGTCCGTAGGCGCTACATACAACAGGAACCTAAAAACGGTGGGGAGCCGTGTCCAGCTCTGGAGGAGAAGGCTGGCTGCCTGGAATACCTGACTTACCAGGGGGAGGACTGCGGCCATGAACATGGTATTCTCAATTTCATCTCTCTGCTGTGTATTGTCTCCATCACAGCCAACATAAATTTTACTGTCAGTGAGTAGCAAAAAACCAAACTATCTGCAGTTTGCTGGTTAAAATTATAATTTAGAACTTTCTACTGTCATATTGGTTTTTATTCAATTTTTTTTTTTCTAATCTGACTTTTCTTAATTTCTGTTAAGCAAACAACTAAGCTGTGTGTATTCTTTCAGTTGGATCTAAGTATCAAGTTATCTCTGTATGAAGTTAGAACACAAATTCAGTATGAAACAGGAAACAGTACTCCTTGTGGGATTCCACTACATCATATTTCCTCACTGGCTAGATGGCATGCATTATTAATTTTTTTTTTCTGAATAAAGAGAGCTTAGCTGTAGGAAGTGGGGTTGAGGTCCAATTTTGCCAACATTTTATCACTTTTTCAATAAAGTGAGCCAGCATTGCCATCCACAAGCTTCTGATTCATTCACCCACTGTTACAGTAATTGAAATATGACTCAGCTGTGCCTTGCTGTTTTACCATAACTGTTTTGTTCCTCAGTCCCTGCTTTCATAACTACCTCTGAATACGGTAAAGAAAGAAAAAGACGAGCAGCATCTTCCTTCCAGCCTTCAGACAAAGAAGCAGCAGGGTAATCTATTTATCATATGTATGTAGGTCATCTTGTTCAGTAGAAAACAGCTGTCTACAGAGAAAAATGTAATTAAATTTGCAATAATTAAACAATAAGCTATAGCTTGTACTGGTTTTCTCTCCCGCAGTTTCTTTGCATGTTCTAGGTATTGTTTATTACTTACTAATTGTCCTGAATTAGACATTGGGATCATGGCAGAACTGATGATAGCTGCTTTTGAAAGCCAGCAGTAAACAATGCTAAAACAAAGCTGAATGTATCCTAAGTCTGAGAAATTAGATGTAGGTCTCTGAAAAATGTGGGCTGAATGGGATTGCTGAATGGGATTGGTCTCAAGATACCTTTTGTTTTTTTAAACTGTTTGACACAAGCACTAAGAATTTTGTTTAGTTACCAGCAGAGATGGTAATGAAGTTTAAATTAGGCTGTTACTGGGTCTGTAATGCTCATAATGTTTTATCCTGTGCTATTTTTCCTAGAACAATAAAACTCATTGATATTCTTAGTCTCTTTTCCATTTTTTCCAGCAGCATAGAAGAAAAAATATGGGTTACTGAGATCTGTTTTTCAAAATAATTTTCAAAATAATTTAATAATACAGAATGCTACCAGAAAGTAAGATTATACAAAAACCACTGGACTGGGGCATAGAATGAGAAACAGTTTGCATAATGTTTTTAAGAATCCACTGATTGGGTTAAGGTCAGGAGATTTGTTAGCAACGATGGTGTCTAACCTGCATTTCACAAACACCACCCTTACGATATGTAAATCCATTCAAAGTGCCTACTTAGCTCATGCTTTATCTCATAATTTGGTTCTTTCCCTTCTGAGCAGATACTGCGTGGAGTTCAGGACGGAGTCTCTTTCCCCGCACTGCGCTTTGGAGACGCGTCCGTTCGCGCGCTGGATGCAGTACCTGCGCGAGGGACACACCGTGTGTGTCACCTGCCAGCCACCAGCCATGAGCACGGCCACGCGGCGCTGCTCCGGAGACGGCCACAACGCACACGGGTAAACCAGAACCCAGCACAGGAGTTTAAACTTCTCAAGATCTCGTTAAAAGCTGCATTTAATGTATCTAAAAGATGGAATAGCTCAAATCGTTTGTAGAGCTCAGAAGGTTTTATCCTTTTACTTGTCACAGAAATTGCTTTTAAAACCTAGATAAAATTGGGAAGTCATTTCAGTATAAGAGTTTAATGCTTTATTCACTATTGTGAAGAAGTGGTGGAATTTGTGTAGTGGAAGAGGACTTTTTATAGCTGTGGGCACTTTCACTTGGAAAGGGAATTTCCTGCCATAGTCCAAATCTGATTGCAGATTTAACAGTGGTGGATTGGTACTCCCCTCAAGCATATATACCTGGTTTTTAGAAAAGTAATTGTGAAAGTAGATATTTATTATTCAGAACTGATTTTTATTTGATCCATACATTTATTAATATGCATACTACTTAATACCTGTACAACCAGCTACTCAACCCACCATTCTGGATATTCTACTTCAGAATATAATGTCTGCTCCAGAAAGCATTTTAAGCGCTAGATGAGTTTAATAAAGTCTTACATGATTAAACAAATCCAATCTTCTAACATTTTATACAACACAATCCAGTAACACTAAATACACAGCTTTTACTCTTCTAATTTCATATTTATTGTTTCATTTCAGAGATAAAATCTTACACTGGGAAGCAATTGGCAACTCTCAGTGCCAAGGAACCTGGAAGAAGATCCGGCAACTGGAACACTGTTCCTGTCCCCTGGTGCATAGTTTTATTTTTACATAAAAGTTTAAAAGACCTTTAAAATTGCAACAGAAAGACTAAGAAAATTAACACCAATGCCAAGAAACCTATATATTTCTGCTGCATTTTCTGGAGCCTTAACAAATTTTAAATGAGTCAGGACTTTGTCAGAATCATTTCAGGAAATTCTCTCTGCCTTAATGCAAAATGCTAAGACTGACCTCTGTATTAGAACAGTAGAAGCATGTTACCATGTTTCTCATTTCTAATTAAAGAGCTAATGTTTCTAACCATAGCAGTTGCTTTCCTTAAGTTCTCCAGCTTTACTGGCCCTAGCCCCATCTCCAGGCAATGCTCCTACTCAGTAGTGCACCAGCCAAATATTTTCAAATCTGAGAATAGTCACTGTCAACATTTAAGAGCAAGGGTGAATAAAAATCAAGTTTTTGAAAGCTAAAACTGATTTCAGTTTAGGTACTTTGTTCCTCTCCAGTATCATCTAGGCAATTTTTTACACTATAATTGTGTAAACATTCTTCCTCTACACTGCAGTTTTCACATTCAGCCACCTTTATGAAGACATAGCCCTAGTCAGCATTGTTAAGGAATTGGTCTCCTCAGAACTTCATATTAGTAATACACAGTGTAACTTTTCTGGCAGATGAACCTAGACGAGTCTTTTGTAACTAAGGCCTTGGCTAAGAGTAAAAAAATTTCTAGTTAAAATTGCTCATCTACAAGGATTAGTATAGGAACCTGCAACATCTGAGCGCTGGCAAGAGTGCTGTGCAGGTTGAGAAAATTTCCTGTTAAGACAGTCAGCATTTCCATGCAACATAAAGGCTTCCTGGAAGAAGCCATTGAGTCTCTTGGCAAGAATGAGGAAGGTGATCTGCTTGAGGTTCTGTTCACAATAAGAATGTGTTGTGAAACTAGCCTTTGAACTGCATGTTACCATTTTAATGTAATCAAAGCAAGCCTCCAAAACAGAAAGCAGTGATTATCTTAATACTTTCTGAACATTTCAGACTTCACAACTATATGTTTTCCTTTTTAATGGGGAAAATTATCTCTCAGAGCTTTGTTTTAATGACCAATTCAGACAGGTGCTTTTTCTTATAACGTTCTTGGAAAATAAAACCCCTAGCCAAGAAAAAAGGTACAGGAAACATTTGAATTCAAGAGATTTCACTTTTAAAAGAATGTTGTATTATGTTAGTTCAAGTCACTAGATTCACACCTGTATGACAGTGGAAAGCATGAATTTTCTGAGATTGTGGAAATCTCTTCCAAATGATCTGAATCCAGAGATACAGACTAGTGCCATCATCCATCTGTTCCACTCTCCCTTGAGCAGCAGAGTTGCAGTAGCCAGCAGAAACCTTGATAGTGACCCCCATTAAAGTGTATCTTTGCTGTCACTGACAGTGTAGACTCGTTATTGAGACCCACGTCAGCCATGTGTTTTTGAGCTTTCCCTTTCCTGCTGGTCTGGAAGAAGTCACTTGTCAAGACAAGGTAGGTGGCGCAAGCTAACCAAGAGATGCTAAGTGCTAGTACAATAGTGTTCCTTTCCATGTAAAAAAATAACCAGTCCCTTTGTTACTTAAAAATACAACATTATATGAATTTGCACTTTTTAACTGCAGAAAAAACCCCAACAAATCATCTCATAAAATTAGCAATAGTAATACATACGTATTTTTTGTAAAACTTACAGAAATGTCAAGTCTGATCGTAATTTCAAAGTGAAGCAAAACAAATTAGAATGGGTTATATGGCAGGAAGTAAAATAATGAAAAGGTCAATCTAAAAAGAGGTACAGCCCTTGAAAAATACAGAACACTTGACTTTTTATTAGCCTCCATCAAACTAAAGATGTTGCTAGTCAGATCTAATACCCCTATTTACATAACAGACATTTCTTCAATCACTGCAAACATTTTCACATTTCAGAATCTAGGTTATCTGTTATTGCATGTAGCAAAAAAGGCCAGACTTTACATTTAAGTCATCATTAGCAGAGCAGGTGAGCTTACATTAATGTTTTATACTTATTATTATTCTGTTTCATGTTTTAGGACAGCAACAGTTGCTGGACACTCTGAGACTAAAATAAGATGTTATTCTGAAAAGCTACAGTAGGTCCTCATGTAGGGAAAGGTCAAGAAGAGTTGGTTTCTGTAGTCAAATCAGCTTTGTTTGATCTTACTCAATGTTCTCCACCGGTCTTTCAACATGACACTTGTTCGGTTGTTGAAGTTACCATGGGCCAAAATTTTAGCCCAGTTACCCACTCCAAACTCCTTTACTCCCGATTTCAGCTCCAAGTCTTCTTTTTGAGTCCATTTCTAGGGCAAGAAAGATACCAGATATATGAACAGAGAAAGATATTAATGTGAGAGCTTAAAGCAACCATAAAAGCAAGTTTTCAAACCGCTCTCTAGTTATTAGAATACAGATGTCAGAGGGGTTTTTTTGAGCACCATATCTTGAAACTAGAGATAAACAATAAATTTGTAACTGAACCTGTAAAGCTTTATGGGGGCTCCCAAAGGGCATCTGTGTTAATAAAGCCTTGGGTTAATTGGAGTAACAGGATTGGAAGTTAAAAATGTTTATAGCACATTACAAGAGCAAAAAGAATTGTAAATGGCTGAATCTGCCAGCCTAAAATTTATAGCTTGGTGGAATAAAAGAAAGGTTGGTTTTCCAGAGTATATATAAAACTTCCTCCTGTAAGTAACAGATCACTTCCAACTATCAAATGGATAAATGGTGTTGGCTACAGAGCAGAAGGGAGCATTAGAGAATCATGTTATGGCTCACCTTTACAACTGAAACCTTCAAAATTGTAAAGAACTGGGCAGAAAGAGAAATGCAGGTGCAAAGGAATAGTCTCAACTTAAAGCCAGCTAGTAGATCTGATAAGTGCCAGGAAACGTGAATTACAGGGGAACAAATATCACTTATCTCCAAAAATAATGTAACCAATGGAAATGTAAATCTTATGGCTGCTGCCGTTACACAAATGCATACACTCCTGCTTGTGCACAAAGGGAGCATGAGCAGCAGGAACACCTAGCCAATATGACTGTCTGGCACAAGAACCCATGTCCATGGAAATAGGAAGAAAAAATAAATTTATTTCTTAATGATGTGGAAGCCTTCTGGGATCTTTAAAAGATTCTGCTCTTGTAAGCACCATCAGTACAGTCTCTGGCCAGGTGACAATTTTAAGTGCTAAGTGGATTTATTCCAGCTTAATGCAAGTATCAGGGTCTCTCCAGTAACCTCTGATCACTGACAAACCTCACTTAACAGTGAAAAAATTACAAGTAATACTAGTTCAACTGCATTGCTAAACAGTTAGGAACCTAAAATTTCTCTAAAGTAGTTTACCCTTTTATCAAAAATACTTCCTTTTTCTAATTCTTCCTGTTCCACAGATCTTTTGCAACATTAGCAGTGAATAGCTTTTTTTTTCTACTATTATTAAAAGGCCAGAGATTCCATTGGAATAATGTAGTTCACCTCATTTCAGAGCATGCCAGAAAACTTTACTAAATAAAATCTTTATTCAAGTAACACAGTTATGCTTGACCTACAGCACCAGATAATTCAAATACTTTCATCAAAAGAGACAGTCAACTCTTGTTACTTGCAATGATTAATTGCATTTGCTGTTAAAAGGGTTGTTGTTAGCTTATTTTGATTTTCAATTGCTCACATTGAGCTTCTTTAAAAAATAAATTTCTTCCATTTATTGTATAAATGAGGGCCTGCTTTACAGGTAAATCAGGGACTGACTCATTTTCTTTTCACTGAGGAAGAGAACAGAGCAATAACTTTCCCCCTGCCCCACTCACTGACAAGCTCTGTCCCCTCTGGGACAGAATTTACTTAGATTCCAGCTTTGCACTGTTACAAGACTGGTTGAAAGCCTGGACATAATGCAGCACTACGCTTGAGCTCACATCAGCACAGTGCCTGGTCCACAACAGCGTGACATCTGGCCAGCTCTGAACACCAGCAGAGCAAGCTTGAGTTTGCCAGGCAGAATGTGGAGACATTCCCTCACAAATCTGAAGATCTTGTTATTCTTTTGAGTCAGTTCTGCTCTAGTAACCTGTTTTTCTTTATGTATTATGGGACTCTGCTCTGAGTTTTCTCCTTCAGCTTTAAATATATGGATTTTTTTTTTCCATACAAGTCTGACAAAATTCTGAACACTCAGATTTTCAGACACATTGTTTAATTTAAATCAAGTATCATCCAGATTTTAGACAACTCAAAGGACTTGCCATATATTTACTGGATATAAAATTGAGTACAAACAGTTCCCTAAATTCTGTGGCACTTGCATCCCCTAATTTAGAAATGAGAAAATGAAGTATGTGTCCTTTCAATAGCACTGCAGATTGTTCTATGCAGCTAACTGAAAACACTGAAATGAAAGGCTGAAAATGGGCACTGAACCATTGCAATGAAATGCCATTTACAAAACAAGAGCAAACAATGCCAACATTGAATGAGGGACTACATGGAAAAGGAAGTTCTAGAAGTCAACAGCTCTGACATTCATTGCATTCTTTCATGCATGTGGACAATTTTATAACCCAGATGATTAAGTAGAGGAGCAGATTTATTGTTTAAAAGGCCAATTATCATTGCTTTCTATAAAACATTTATGAGGTTTTAGTGGTAGGGAGTCAGGCATAAATATAACAGAGGGAGCAGATGCCTACAACTTTTCTAAGTGTCGAAAGAAACACAGTTCTGAATCTTAAGTTTCATTTAAGCGCTTTTAAAATTTTCAATGCCCCTGTCAGATGCAGTTCTCTGCAAATTTAGTCTTTATGTTTCAATTAATGTTGAACTGTAACAACATAATTAAGCAAACAACTCCTATTTTTTTCTAACAACATGTGTGTGTAAGCCCTGGACCTAGATACAGTGCTTGTAGGTGACCCCGTAAGAGACTAGCTCAGCATAAAAATATGTGACTAGAAAGCTTTCATTAGCTCTGTGTCATTGTGGTCCAAATAGTTTAATTATTGATGTTGAAAACAAGCTTGATAGAAGTGTTCATGCTTACCAGAAACTGGCTAACAAGGTACCTATCCAAGTATATGCTGGAATAAAGTAATTTTGTCTTTAAAGGCAAAAAGCAAATCCAGTAAGTGATGCCTATATATATATATATATATATATATATATATTTTTTAGGGCACTAGTTTTATCTGCAGCTTTTAAAGAGATTGTCAGTGATCTAACTATTCCTGAGATTTGTGAGAAAGTGAAAAACTTATAGGGGCTTAAACCTCAAGGACAGATGAGGTCTCATTAAGACCCATTTGAGGACAGCGTGTAACTGAAGATTTAATCAGTACATCAACTTCAGTAAGAATGCTTAAAGAAATAGGAAAAAGTACAACTCTCCCCTAGAAAAAAACAAAATAAGGAGATTTGGTCTTCCCTGTTATATGGAAAATGAAATATCAAAATGAACACCAGAAAAATGAAACAGCTGACATCAAAATGGATATATGATGACAACTTGCACTATTATCTAAACAAAAAGATTCCACATTGCTTCCTAAGATATATTATGAAGAGGAATCCAACAACAGCAATACATGTATTTAATAGTAATTTCTTCAGTTATGATAAAATGCTGAAAACTTATGAAGGAAAATTGGCTATAATAAAAATTAGCTTGAAAGACCCCAACATCAAATCAACTTCAAACTGCATTCTATTAAGGCATACACTTCTGCATGTCCCACCAATGGCAATTCTAGCATTAGTGAACACAGTAAGGTTATTTTAATGTAATTCAGTGAAGTAGGCTTACCCATGAAGAGTATACAAAGGACCATTTGAAATGTAGCATTATAAAAAGACCCAACCATTTGGTTTATAAAAACTAGAGTAATTTCCCAAGTAAATATGTTTTTACATCACATAAAAAATGTATTGAATTATAAAATTGCTAAATCTTAACCTTCTAAGCTGGAAAACGAGTTGCCTCTGAAAATTACCCAAAATTTTCACAGGCAAATGACATCCTGATTTTTTTAATCCAAACTGTGGAAAGAATTTATTTCACACTAATCTTTGGTAATGGTGTATGTCAACAAATAAAAGCCTTGGAAGCATTAGCAACAACAATATTTGAGACAGTAAAAATATGCTATATTTCCTGTCTTTAAAAAGAAAGGGACTGTAACAATTTCAGGAACTGTAGCACTTGAATAATCAACAGAATCTTAAATCTAAGCACTAGATTAAAAAATTAGATTAAAGCTGAGAAAAATAGTCTGTGGACTCAGATTCATTTTATCTCCATTTAGAAGAGAGAATAGGTACAAACCTGTCTTTTTCGGCTACATGCAGAAGAAACTCCATTGTTTTCCACATTTTGTATGTCGTTAAGACCTAGAAGACAGTTAATATAAATCCAAAACAGTGAGGAGTCAACATCAAGGCAGCAGTTTTGCATTTTACCATTTACACCTGACAAGAACATACACTAGTTTTACATGCTTTGACAGATTGGGAAAATTTCAGTGTCCCTTTACATTTAAGTATACTTTTATAAATGAATACACATGAATCTTGCCATAGTCCAAGGACTTAAAAAAATAGGCTATTCCAAATACCTGCCATAATTTCTATACAATAGAGCTCACAGAAGAATTATATTTTAAATACAGGTAAAATTTTGTACATAATAAAACATTTCATTTTGATAAAAACATTTTTACGATATGCACTACTCTCATTTTACATAGAATTGGAAGTAGCAACTAATCAGAGCTATGATTCTTTGTATACAAATTCCATCATTTCCAAGTAGATGTATCAGGTTTTAACTGCGGCAAGCATTCAAGGCATCTTAAGAGTTTGTCCTTCCACGTACAAGATGGCCACATGCAGGAACTATAACATCATCTCACTGTGGTAAGAGGGTGCTAATGGTCTTAAGAACTTACTTATAACTATTATAATATCTGTGTTAGGTTTTTAAGAAGTAATACCAGGAAATCACACAAACATCCTGACTTTGTACATTTACAGTGCAATTTGTTTTTCCAATCAGCTAACTTCTTTAGTTCCTTCCCAATCAAGTTATCTAGCACAGAATTCAGAAAGAAATGAATTTCAGTAACTCCTCTGTCAGCTTTCTTTTGTACAGAATACCATAAGTCCTGTAAACCAACCAAGCAAACCAGAAAATAGTGAATGATTTTGCAAAATTAATTGCTAGAGAACCTTAAGCCCCTTCACAGCTTCCTCAATATGGCAATCACCAAATCTGCATTTGTGCAGAAATCATATACACCTTGGAGTATTTTTATCCGCCACAACCATTTCTGTATTAATCCAATCACATTGGATAGCAGTTAGAAATAAGTGTTTGACATGACTCTTTTGAAAGTGTAAAAATAAACTAATACTCACTCTGAAGAACTCTGCTCTCTTTGGGCTTCCCTTTTGAACGTCTCCTGCAAAGAACAGAGATCTGAAGTAAAAATACAAAGAACTTGATGAAAAGTCTGTGACCAGAGCAATAACAACAAAATTTTTTACCTTGCTACGAGTTTTTTTATGTTTCCAGATGACCAACTTGTGATACACTGTTTCTCTTTCACCAATCTTAAAAAGAAAAGACAAAAAAATTATTTCCTAGGCAGCAACTTCCTGTTTATGTTAAATATGTCTATTTAAATGAAAGAAAATCCTAAAACTTCTCTACAGAAGCAGTGGCATAAAATCACTAACTGCATCAATGCATTCACCCTCTTAACCTTGCCTCCCTATACCTGGAGGAGAAATACAGAATCTGCTGGGTTGGAAGGGACTCACAAGAATCAATGAGTTCAGCTTTTAGCCCTGCACAGACATCCCCAGGAGTCATATCATGTGCCTGAGACCACTGTGCAAATGCTTCTTGAACTCTGTCAGGTTTGGTAATGTGACCACTTCCTTGGGTAGCTCCCAAGACATTTAAGTTGAAGATATGAAGCATTTTGCGCTTCTATTTTTTCATTAGGAATTATTTCCATAGGGTTTTTTGAACGACTGTTTGATTATATCTCTCAGATGTGTCAGGAGCTGCCCTTCTAGAAAAATAAATTAAAAAGAAAATCTTATGACTTGTCTTCCTCTATATTGTCTGCATCAGTTTTCTTAACTAAATGTTACCAAGTATTCCAAGTAAAAAAGTGAAGAAATACAGACTCTATCCCAGCTAAAGCCATCAATTTATTCTCCCTGAACAAGTGGAGATAAACCTAGAATATTAGCATTTTCCAAAATAATAATGTAATTGTTCTGAAGGTATGCACTGTCAGAATCATGAAGCAATGTAACTATTTCCCTTCACACTGGTATCATTAAGGTGTCAGCTGTAAGAAAACTGTAAGACTGATTCCATTTCCTTATTCTTTTTCTTCTTGAGATGACCTATAGCCTGAAATTAGAACTAAAAGGAGTTCAATCAAGCATTAAAAAAGCAAAGTCTTTTTTGTGCTTATATTATTATAGACTAACAGATGTTTAAACTGCAAATTGTGCAACCTCACAAATAATTAAATTTAATGGCAAGCTTTTTCATGTAAATGCCAAAAATAACAACCACAGAAGAACACAAATTTAAAGAAAATAGGGAACATGCTTGTAGAGTAATTCTCTATTGGATAGCAGTTTGGAATTTAACATCCCACCCTTTTACCTACTCTTTGATCTACAAATTTCACCTTACTGTCCCCAAGCACATCCCTTAGCAGTATAATACTTAATACAAACCTTTGTTTTGTTTCCAAGTCACTTTTGCCATTTTCATTGACTTCCACAGGTCTGTTTTGCAATGTTGTTGCTCCCAACCCTTTGGATGCCACATGTTTTGTGGCTTCCTGTGAGAAATGTAATTGATATATTAAAATTAAAGCCAGGCAGTACCTAGATAGGAGTTTGCACTAAGATTAGTATGCATGCTTTTTATTAGAACTAGCAGTGCTTATTTGACAGACATTTCAGAGGTATTAACATTAAAGTAAGTAGTTTCAAAACAACTTTAGCATGTTAAGTTGAAATCCATAAAGATCTTTATCAACTAAATAACTTGGAGAAATTTTAGTCATAGCTGCAATTAATTTTTATATGGACTCAAAGAAATACAACAAATAGTTGCATAATGAGTGAACTTAAAAATGTGTTAAGTAAATTGCAGAACTTAACTAAGACTGCAAATACTATGAAAGTACTCCAAAATCTGGTTTTTATAACTAGGTTAGAAACTAAAACTGACAGGTGCCAAGTTTATCTAGTTCTGTAGCACGTGGCAGGACACAGCATACATGTAAGTCGTTCAAAAGACATGTCTAAGCAGACCTGAGGCTTATAATATAACCTTTTTTGCACTGGCAAAAAACATTTCTGATATCCTGCTTAACCTACTAGCCACAAACTAAGATTATTTCTCCTTCATTGCCAAGAGAAGGAAGTAGTAATTCATTACTCCTTATAGAGCACCTAAAAGGGGCCTCCTACACTGAATAAAGATGGGACAAACTTCTTACCAGGGCCTGTAGAGGTAGGACAAGAGTTAATGGTTTTAAATTAAAAGAGGGTAGATTTGGACTAGATATAGGAAGAATTTTGTTTTGTTTATGGTAAGAGTGGCAAAACATGGAATATGCTGCCCAGCGAGGTGCTTGATGTCTGATCCCTGAAAACCTTCAAGGCCAGGTTGAATGGGGTTCTAAACAACCTGAACTAATTAAAGATCCTGCTTATTGCAAGTGGGTGGGACTAAAGACTCCTTTCAAGCCAAACTATTCTATAATTATACTTCTACATCTGGCACTAGAAGAAAGAGAAATTAGCAGTTAAAGCTAGAATGTTCTTCTACAGAGAAGACAAGGTGGGAAACTGTGTGCCGCACAGAAGTGGGAATTTCTCACAAAGTTGTCTCCTCTGCGTGCCACAATAACTCTGTTCAAAGTTAAGATTTGCAGTGTGGGTGCAGACAGTAGGACAAATGTGCAGGCATTGGGGATGCAGGCAGTGAGGGCCTTAGGCATGTAGTATGGAATTCTGGGCCTTCTCTGGCACCTCCAAGCCTTTACTTCCTCTTAGACTCAAAGAAAGAGCCTTGAAAAATAAACTTGAAAACTGACATTCAAGTGAAACCAGTAAAAAGTATTCCTTGTATTACACTTTGAGTGTATTTAATAAGTTGTCCAATCTCTCTGGTAAGAAAGTGAAAAACACAGAGGAACTTCAGGATTGTTTATTTAAAATTTGCTTCTTATTACCTTTAGACGTCTGTGCTTTTGTAATTGAATAATTCAATATTCTTTTATATGAAGTAAACATAAGAGAAATTCTTTACAATCCTCCTGAAGATGAACTGAAGAAGGAATGTTGTTCTTGCCAATTTTAAATCACTTTTGAGCAAGACTGTTTGTAAGGAACATTTGTATTTACAGGAAAACAGCAATAATAGTTTTCTATCTCCTAACTCCCCTGACATTCCAAAAGCTTTTATCCAAATTAACAGGTCTTGATTTTTTTATTTTTAGTATGGGGAGTCATGTAGGCTTAAATAAAATAAGCATTAAGTATAAAGCTACATTTTTATGGCGTCCCATATCAGAACTGCATCTCTTAAACAGATCTTGTTTTAACTACACTATTGTCCTAACCATTTTTCTAATCAAAACAGTTGTGGAAAAAAACATTCATAGAAGGTAATGAAGAGGCATCTCTTTCCTACTAACTTTCTCCAAGACATATTAATTAAAACAAAAAAGTTGAAAATAAGACAATCCAAAGGAAGGTAAAGTTTCCTTTTCATCTAACACAGTAACTGAATATTGCCTAACCAACCCCCTTGGAAGGATAAATCTATTTAATTGTATCAGGTAATTTTTTTCAAAAGTTTTAAAATACTTTCAACATACCTGTATTAAGAAGTTAGTTTCATTTTCTTTCATGAAAAGTTCAATGTAGGACTTGATTTTACTTATCAAACGACTGTAACTGAAGCTTTGGAGAAGAGGAACATATGGATCCTTGGTTTTAATTATGGTTGCCAGCTTCACCCTTAAAGGCTAAGAAAAGCACAACTTTATACAACAGGAATCCTGCAGCAAACTTGGTATCTATGCTAAACAGGAAATACCGAAAGCTAAACATGATGATTATACAGTTTCCTGACTATCCCTATACAGCTTCATGGTGCAGTTTGAAACAGTTTTAGAGTCAGCTAGAGATAGTAGCAGGTATTTAGCTTATGTGCTCAGTGAATGGTAAAGTGCAACTGACCAGAGATTTACATTTTCATTTCCTTTATGAATAACACTGGAAGCAGGATTGTCAGTGGAGAAAAAACACTCAGAAAAAGCCACCCATTACTCTGTTCTCTCTTCTCATTTGCTGCCTCAGAAACACTGCCATTGGAAAGTGTGTACAGTGTTCAGGAGAAGGATAACTTAGTACAGCAACATTAAGGATACATCAATACTGATAATTAGAAATTCACATTTTGTCTGCCAATCCCTCTGAATTTTACAGCAGCCAATATAGCCAGAGAATTATCTTCTGCGTATAGGCTGCATTTTTATTTATGAATTTGAGTACTATTACCACAACCTACACTTTCCAAACATCCAAATGCTCTGAATGGAAGAGTATGTGAAGAGTACGTTATACATGAGCTACTACTTACATAGAACATGTGTTCTAATATACCAGTGGAAGATTTAGGAAGCGTTTTTAACTTCTTTTCATCTACAGTTCTTCTGTTGCTCTTTTCTCCACTCCAGCAAGTTCAAGTGTGTGCAGTAACTATTATATTAGAGAGATATTCACTCAAACGTGCAACTTGCTGAATGATACAGTCAGCTTCAAACCAGGAGGTGGCCTAACATAGATGTTGTATTTTGCAGTCAGAGGCATAATAGCATTCAGTCTAGACTACAGAAGCTAATGAGGTTTTCTTCCCTGCGATGCTGTGGTACAGAGAACACTAATCAGAGGTGACAAACAGAATCCACTACAACAGAAATCAGCAAATTGCACTACAAATTCTGGGAATTTGATTGGCTATTAGTAGTCAGCACTATCTCACTTCTCATATGAAGTGGAAGACGGGATGAAGGACAACTGCTGCTAAAAGAATTTTACTCCCACAAAAATCATCCAGTATGTCTATCAATCTCCTGGCCACAAATTTCCTTTTGTATTTTGAAATGACATAGGTATGAAAGTGACTGCACAGACAATAATGAGATTGAAGTTATGCAAGTAGGATTTGCTAGCTTTGCAAACCCACTCCCCTCTTTAACCTCTGAAAGTCAAGAGCTTTTAAGGCAATTTAAATAAGTTACTACCTTATCTGATTCAGAGTCTGTGAACAGCCTTTCAAGAACTTCAGCAGCTTCCTTGAAATATCTGTTTTCCATATGGACTGCTACAATCTACAAGAAATATAATTAAAAGCTGTGATTAAATACTTTCCACCTGAGATTCAGAAAAAGCAAGAGAATTCACAATTCTACAGTTTTCCAAGACTCCAAAAATTCAGATGATTATATATTTAAGGGTCACTGACACATATCTACTTATAACAGTTAGTTCTGAAATTAGTTTTGAAATTTATTTCAATTGCTATCTTTTTCAGATTCGCAGCTTTTGAAACAAATTTTAACTGGTACAAACAGGAACCATATGAGATAGAAAAGGTCCCCTGTACAGATACATATACTCTGTACTAAAACTGAAAATTCAGTTCAGTCTGCTAATAGCCCAAGATTTTTGTAAAAAGGGCTCTGTTTTAGTAGGATAGAATAGAATTTTTAAGGTTGGAAAAGACCTTTAAGGTCATCAAGTTCAACCATCAACCTAGCATACATGACCATGCTCACCATTAATCCATATCCTCAAGTGCCACATCTGCATGTTTATTTCAAACACTTCCAAGTAGATAGTGTCTCCAGCACTTCCCTGGGCAGTCTGTTCCAATGTTGTGCAACCCTTCATGTGAAAAAGTTTTTCCTTATACCCAATCTAAACCTCCCCTGGCACAACTTAAGGCCATTTCCTCTCATCCTGTCACCAGTCACCTGGGAGAAGAGAGAGAGTCTTTCTTGTCCTGAGGGGCCCAGAACTGAACACAGGATTCAAGGTGTGGCCTCAGCAGTGCTGAGCACAAAGGACAATCCCTGCCCTGGTCCTGATGGCCACAGTGTTCTGGATACAAGCCAGGATGCCACTGGCCTTCTTGGCCACCTGGACACATGCTGGCTCTTGTTTAGCTGCTGCTGATCAGCACCTCCAGGTCCCTTCCTGCCAGACAGATCTCCAGCTACTCATTCCCAATGAATAGGTAGCATCCCGAAGCATTAAGTGTAAGTCACACAGACCTGAATTTGAATCAAGCGACGAATTTGTTCATGAAGTTTTTCCAGTTTAATTTCTTCCCTTTCAAGTAAAGTCCAGAAAGACAGAGCAGATTCCAAAGGAGAAATTCTTTGATCATGTTCAAAGTGTAATCCTTAGAGAGGGAAAAAAACCAAAGTACTTATAAAAATTAAAGGATAAAGTTAAATAGATTACAGCATGCAGTAAAGCAATAGATTACAGTATGCAGTAAAGTAACATGTATCATACAATTTCAATTCCTTTTTCCTCAATTTTTAGGTGTGTTTAAGAAACATGAAGCAACTGTCTCCTTTTCAGAGACTGGTTCTTCCTACCCTTGCTAGTAATATTACTGCTGCATTTTCAGGGGTTATGCCAGCTAATCATTGTTCACTTAAAATGCCACTCGCAATTAGGTATTTGTTCTGGCATTAATAATACATTTAACTTAGCATGAGATTTCACAATGTTTGATATTGATACTATTAATTTTGTAATATAATCGCCATGCTAAGTAGTTTGTTTTTTTCTTCCGGAGTCTATCACTATTTCCATGTCTTAACTTTGTTGTATTTGAAGTGCTTAAACTGAGAGGGAAACTCAAACAGGTCAGTGACACAGGAGTGTCACTTAAAAGCAGAAGCAACTCCCCACGTCAGTGTACTGCTGTGCCAACACCAAGATTTGTGCAAACTCCCAGCAAAGGATCAGTGACCAGTTCTGGCAGAAATCTAGTCTAGCCAAATATTCATCCCCTTAACACTCTCAAGCAGTTTCCCAGTTTGGCCATTGCACACCTGCACAAGTGACTGTGCCAACGTAACAGATGCAGGAGGAGCTGGCAGGTGCACAAGTGCTGTTTTCCCATGGCACTGCCAGATTAATTCAAGATCTTCACTGAACTACAGCCTCATTTATACCTTCATTTTATGGTATCAGCAGAATCTCTCTCAACAACTTACTCCCTTCATTAAGTATTTTTCAGACAGAAGGTAAACAACTTACACAATACTGAAGAGATAAAAATTATTTTATATCCACTACAATGTCAAACAGTGACATTTCAAACAGAATTATGTGCATATATACACATAACTAAAACAAACATTTTTCTCTAATTATTGTCTCAATCAAGTAACATGAAACTTCATATTGTTTATTTTAATGTAAAAACAAAGTGTTTAGCTCTTAGAGAGCTGAAACAGCCTACTCTGTGTGATCAGTGCAGATAAAATACTGTAATAACTAGAAAAATAGGAAAGCTGCCATATATGAGCTTTCCATGTACACTGTGCAGCTACACCTGATGTTATACCTACCACACACATGCAATCTTTCCTCAGCATAGATTATTCTCTACTGATAAGATAAAAAGGCACAATGAAGTCATATTCTCAAATGTTATATACAATACTATAATTTAGAGCATTAGCACAAAAATTACATAATTTGTATACTATTTTAAATAATTTGAACTATTTTAAATATTAGAATTTGGATGACATAATACATGATAAGCAACATAGGAAATTTAATTGTGTAAAAACAAGACTTTGTGGCATTGCTAGGCTAGAATGCACTTTTTTCTTCCATGCCACTTTTTTCTTCCATGCTTATGCTTTCAAGACTGCTTCTGAAGTCTTTAAATTCCAAGGAGTTTTATCAAACAGTGAAAAAAAAGAAGTTAAAGTCTTCCAGAAGCTCAAACTAAATCATCTTGGCTAAACCAACAAGTTGCAAATGCAGCCAAACAGAAGATATGGTAGTGAGTAAGAGCCCCAAGGACTTGCTGCTAGCTGAGAGTCTTTCAGTCTTCTGTAGGAAACATGGGCAATCATCCTTTTCATCCATCTTCTCAGTCCTGCTGTCAGTCCTACTTTAATCTCTAGAGTTAAATGTGCAGAAAAGAACACATATCCCTGAGTTTTAAACTTGCAAGTATTGCTCACTAACAGCTAGTCAGTCCTTTCCAGTATATTTCTTCTGTTGATACTACTCTGACAAAAAAAACTCTGGTAATTTAAGGAGTATATGGTCATTCAAACTCCATTCAGGTAAGTCAGCACAGAGTAACACCAGTTCTGCAGACAAGTCAGTCACATGTGTAATAAAGACAGTCCAAAATGTGAAATTTATTCAATTTATTTAAATATAGCTATATCTATAGATAAAAGCATATATATATATGCATAGTAAAGGCTATGTGAAAGCATATCTAATACACTTCTGTAGAAGTTCATACAACTGCTTTTAAACAAGTGAAAAAAAGAATCAGAGTATTTACCAAGGCTTTTTCCTTGTGCAATTCTTATCAAAAGCTGGCAGACATATACTGTTTTTTTCTGATGTGGAGGTATTTGGGAGAGGCCACTAATAAGAGCTGGAAAAGAAGAGAAAAGTTTAGTCAGTCTTGCTCCAGCACTGCCACAGTGTGGCTAGATATATACTAAACACTGTGTTACCAGATTCACTAAATTTCTAATTCCTTAAGAAACCAATGAAGCCCACATTCTTCCTTGCTAAAACAACTAAATTAATATTTAAGAGCTTGACCAGAAAAATATATCCTTTTCTGAAGAAACAGCAGAATTAATCACAGGCTTATATTCATCCAATTCAAAGGCCATAGGATTAAATATAGGGGTTTTTTTGTTAAGTAGGGTACTACAGAAGACAGCTGTCTGCTCCAAAGAACACTTCCAGGGAATGCCCACAAACCACCAGCCACAGGCAGACTGGTAACACTTACATGTTACTATAGCAACTTACAGAACTAAAGCAGTAAAAGTGACATGGAAAGCTTACTCAGAAATGTAAATTTGCCAGGGAAATCCTCCTTGCAAGGCTAGAAGGTCACAAGGCTTATTACATGTTTTAAAATGGGAGCTGTCATGAGTTTATTCCCATCATTTAGGTTAGTGTAAATTTCTTATGCTAATATGCTGGATAAAGTAATTTATCTTCACAGCATAACACAGATCCATTCAAAATGAAAAGAGAACCACAGAATAGATGGGGTTCAAAGAGCTGCTGGGTATCATCTGGAACCACTGCCTTCCTACCTTTCTGCACTTGCTTCAGTTTGAATTGACTTTCTTGTTGACAGTCAATCATTATTTCTGTAGGGTCTCCCTTTGACACTTGCAAGAGTAACAGTTCTGTTTTTCTATGAAAAAAACACACCTGCTTTTCTATTACAATCTTATGACTGTGCTTAGCTTTTCTCAAAGACTTTTACAATATTGACTTTATAATCTTAGAGTGCTAAACTCTTTCCTCTGTTGCTGAACAGGGCAGGAAAGAGTTCAAAATTTGCTATTACTTCTTATTTCCACATGACATTGAATTCTGTACAACTGAATTAATAGTTTGTACTAATACACTCAGTCTTCCCAGGAGATATTTTCAATCTGCTTTTGCACTGACAGTGTCTCTGCTTCCCACCTTCACTAAACTTCAGTACAGCGCTGCTGCTGAGTTGCAGTCCAAAGGCCACACATTGAGAGGAACCATAAATAATTTAATCTAGGAGTCCCCTATTCAAAGTACTTTAGTAAGTTATCATTCGATTTCCTACCATATCCCATTATCAATCTTAGCAATAATTCTGCATGCCATTGTATTCCATTCTTTGCAGAAGTTTAAACAAGTCCTACTACTACATTCACCTGAATCAAGAACACATACACAAACAAAATATCCCCCAAAGCTCTAACCTGGTATCCTCAGGAAAACTGCTTCTTACAGAAAAAAACCATCATAAATCCATTAAATTTATCTGAGACGTAGACATTTACTTCTAGTTCTCAACCACTTTCACTCTAAACCTTATTTCTCATTTTAAATGTATGTTTTTCCATTCGAAACCCAGACTCCATTTCATCTCATCTCTGTCTGCCAGAGTATAGTTCTCTGAAATATTTCCAGCACTGCTGTATTGCTACCGTGCGCGGGTGCTGCCGATAGAGCCCAAGCCCCCACAGGCTCCCCGGTAGCCCGGGCATCTCCTGAGGCCCCGAAAGAGCTGAGCATCACTCCCAGCGCTGCTGACCCGGTGGCGGACGGGCTCCGAGCGCTTCAGCGCTCCCCCGGCGCGGAGTGCGGGAGGCAGCGGCCCCTCGGCCCCTCAGGACCCGCTGATCCCGGGCGCGGCCGCGGAGAGCCCCGAGCCGCCGCCGCCCCTCACCCTGCGCAACGTCCCTCCACCGCCAGAACTCCGCCTCGCTCTGCTCCGCGAAGTGCCGGCACAGGCAGGAGCAGGCGAACTCCAGCATCCACTCCGCGGCCACGGCCTCCACGGCCTCCAGGGCCTCCGGCGGGGCCGAACTGGCGGAGCTGGAGCTGCTGCTGCTGCTGCTGCTGCCACCGCCGCCGTCCGGAGCCTCCTGGGCCGCCGTCGCCATCTTCAAACCGCGCGCCAACGGCCGCCAGCCCTGAGTTTCGCCGCGCCGCAGCCAATCACAGCGATCGCCCCGCCCCTCCCTCACCCTGCATCCAATCAGCAAAGCAGTTCCGCCCGGCCCCGCCCTGCTCGCCGAGTCCCAACCAATCAGCGCGGCCGCCCTTAAAGGAGCTGGCTGTGGTTGATGCACGCTTGTTTTGGCCCGCAAGTGGCCTTTGGTGGCGGAGGGGGAAAAGCTGAGGGAGCGCTGTGCCGGGTGGAGCGGCTGCTCTGAGGGCTGCCGTGTCCCGGGTGAAGCAGTGTCCCGGGTGGAGTGGCTGCTCTGAGGGCTGCCGTGTCCCGGGTGGAGCTGTGGCTCTGAGGGCTGCCGTGTCCCACCCTTCCCGGCAAAGCAAAAGGCGAAAGGTGGGTGTTTTCCTGCATGTGTGACCCGAAGGGCTTCGCTAAGCGCGCCTTCATGTGGGCCCTGGAGAGAGGAGGCTGTGGAGGGGAGGGAGGACATACCAGAGGCTGGAAAAACTGAAAAGCGGGAGCTGCGACTTGGCAGCGGAGCCCTTGACGGTATGTGAAGAGGGACGGTGTTAGTTGGAGTGTGTTTATCTGAGAAGGCAACTGTTTGTACATGTTAAAATGTAAAACCCAGGGAGGTAAGTCTGCGAAGGGCTGAATTTAGGGCAGTGCTGAAGGGCAGAACAGTGTTCCTCTCAGAGATGCGGTGGAGGATCAAGTGATGTTCTGGTAGATCTGGTGCAAGGCTTTGATTTGAGCTTTATTTCACTCCAGGGAGGAACAGAGTGGTGGTATCAGAGCAGGAGGAGGTACCAGCTGATGGGCTTTTACCTCCTTTGACTCCTGTGCTCACACTAAATTGCACCCACAGCAATCTTGCTGTGGCATTAATACATTGAGGTCAAAGAGGCAAGAAGACACATAATTTAACTTAGAAGAATCTTCTATTTGGACAGCTGTATTAATATAGTACAAGACTTAGGTTTGCACTTTGGAAGAGATTGTGACAACTTCTTGCTCAGGAATGAAAATTCTTAGTGTTTGACATGAACCAGGTGGACATAAAAAATGATATTATTATGCATTAATGTTTAATTGAACAGACATTTCATAATTTCTATAGTAAAAACTGACAGGTAGGTGGATCAGAGCTTGAAATTACCATGATAAACAACAGCAGGACCAGGCTGCTTTGTGTAAGCTCTGCTCAGTACTAGCCAAATCATATTTATTATCATCTCTGTGTTCAGCACAAATCCAAAACATAGCTCCTTACCAAGCCACTGTGAAGAAAATTAACTCTGGCCCAACCAAAACCAGCAAAACACCCAGCTCTGAGTTTCCTTGAGGAGCCCATAATATGTGGACACGTGGATTTCAGGTACTATACAAGGCCTATCTCTTCCCCCTGACAGTAGAGGGAGCCTGAAGTATTTCAGAAAAGATGCATATCTTGTAGCTGTTTTCAGGTCAAATGACTCTTGTGCTGGGTGAGCTTGCAGCAGCATGAGAAATGGTACTCTAATGTGGCAAAAAACATGGTTTTATTCTTATGAATGAGGTGGGAAATCACAGTAGGTCAGTTCAATTCCTAAACCAGTTTTTTCTTTCTCTTGCAGGTGTTTCTACCAGTTCGGACTATGATGGTGGCAGTATTTTTCTTTCCAGTTTTAGCTCCTGTAGCTTCATCTCCAAACCTGCAACATGTTTAGGCTTTCCTCTTAGCGTTTATCTGCCTTTTATAGATTTTAAATTGAATTTTGCATTTCTTGATAAAATCACTAGCTGCTTAGAGCTCCTGATAGAAATCTCTCCTGCTGATGGATCTCCTTAGGGCAGATGTGAATAGTGTTTAATCCCAGTATAACTAAGAGCAAACACAGGATTTTGTTTAACTGAGAGCATAAAAGTACAAGTTACATGTGATGTACAGGTGTGCATGCTTGTGTGCATATGTATATATAGATATAAATGAATGTACATATATTGCATACCTATATACGTGTGTAAATATATATTTATAAAAGTATAGGCATTAGCATAGGGAGTTAATATGTTATATTTTTGTCTCTGTGTATACATTAATGTATATGTGTAGAAATTTAGTAAGTGCAAGGAGTCTCACCTAAACTTGTAAAATCTGTAAAGTGCTCGCTTTTGCTCCTGAAGACAGTTCAAATAAGAAATAAGACTAATTGCAACACAAATAATCATCAGTATTGTCATATAATAAATGAGTAAATACATACTTAACTGCATCATTATGTAAATATACTTTTGGTCTCCAGACTCAATCAATCTGGATTATTCTTGGTTTGGAGTTGCTCATTTATTAGAACTTCCAGTTTAAAAGGCTTTAGTCTTCTGTTCATTTGCTAAATTTTTTTTGTTTGAATTTATTTGTAGTAAGAATCTTTAAGGAACATCATAAAATTGACAGATCTTTCCTTAATCCCTGAAAAACTGTGCATTTTAGTATTTTAGCTGTTTTAGAATGACACATACAAATTCATTATGAAATCTTACACTTTATTCTTCAATTTCTTTTAGGTGTTATTGGGAAGTAGAAGGTCCCTTTCTCCCAATTTTTATTTTGTTTAAGAAAGCAAATTAAATTATTTTTTCTTTTCATAGATGATCCATCTTAACTTAATACAATATTTAATCTTAAAAACAAAGAACCATTGCACAAAAACATCACATACTTAGGTGATTAATATATTAATATATGCTATTATTTTTATGACTGCAATAGAATTACACATGTAAAGAAGTTTTTCAAATTTGTCAATGAAAGCTCAGCAATTCAACCAGTAGATGGCCCCAGCCTAACATCTCCCTTACACAGTGGTGCTCTGTTTTGCTGGATGGGTGGAAAAGTTCTTGTTAGAATACTCAGTGCACTGATGTATTAAAAAATAGGGATCAGAATGATGGATAAAGGCTTTATTTACAGCTGCCCAAATTATAGGGTACCCTTCTATAAAGCTGGGAACCAACTGAACATTAAACTGAACATTTAAGGAGATTTGACTTAACACAAATGAAAACAGGTGCATGAAGAAAGTGCCTTTTTTCACAGGTGGTAATGCACACAGAATGAAAATTTGAAGTAAAATTTAGAACATTTAAAATGCTGTGGGGAGTAAAGTCTGTGCAAGTGAGTAGCTGAGCTGGAGACTGGATCCTGCTGAAAGTAAGACAGAATCAATCTGTAATTTCACTCAATATTGCTATTGGAAAAAACATTTATCTTGCTATTTAAATTTTAAAAATCACAGGAGTCAATGAAGTTTTCCAGCAGTAATATTTTAAGAATTGAATTCTACTGAGTAATAAAAGGAAGGAAGGATTTTACTGTGACCAAAGCACCAACCAGGGATTTATAAATGCAGGTGGTGCCTGGCAGTGTCACAGATTATCAACTAATCTTTATCAAATAATTTATTTAAACCCATATTTTAATGTGGAAATAAAAGTGAAATTTATAGAGAACAAAAAGTGTATGTGACAGTAATATTGTGCTGCAGACCAGATGGTTAGAAAAAGCAAGCATCAGGGGGAAGTTGCTCAGTTGGATGTGTAATTTCCTATATCTTGTTTATACACTAATTCCATGAATTGTTGAGTACCTCGTGAATACATATGTTTGGGTTGGAAGCATTGGAGCATGTATCTGTCTGGTAAAGATACAAACTTTGAATTTAGAGATTTAGCAGTTTCAACATAGGAGGGAACTAGAAAGTCCCAATAAAATGTAATACAAAATAAAGTGCATTTGTGTATGCTTTCATGCCATGTTTTAGATGGAAACAAAGGAAGTATAGCCAGAATTACTCACTGACTTTGGATGCCTTGGACCTGGGATTTCATAGACATTCATAACTATAGACTACCCTCTATAGTTAGAGGGTAGTCTAACAAGTCCTTGAGAATCAAGTTCCAAGAATGTTAAAAGAGGAAAGAAGGACGAGTCCTCTCAGTTTGGTTTAGATGAAGAGCAGGTATCCTAAAGCTCAACTTCTGACTGGATTGCTGCAGTTTCTTTATGATCTAAAGTCTATGAAATGTTAAATTACCACAATGAGAGCTTAAGATTCCACAACCCAAGCTGGGAGTGGATTTAAAATAGGGTATAGAACACGAAGAAAACAGAATTAATGACAATTTGTTAAAATTATGACTTAAATTATTCCAGTATCGTCTTGGATTTTATAGAGAAAGAGAAGTTTGAATTTCTCAGGGCAGTACTCAAATTCCTTTACCTGATAACTATTCTGCAAGTGCTACCTTATTCACAATATCAAATTACTCTTCTACAGCAAATGAAGGATTGGCTACCTCACATTTAGCATCTTCTTCAACACAAACTGTTCACTTTTTGGCATAGCTAAATGAGATGGGGATCTTCTGAAAAAAACCCTCTCATTAAATGACCTGAAAAGGTAATCATACAGCTGAGATGAATTAACATTATAAAAGCAATCTCAGATGTTTCTGATCTCCTGAATGAGTCACTGATCTTCTCTTAATGCAGCCTTTCTTTTGCATGAGTTTTTTTAAAATGTGAAATCACAAAGAAGCAAATACAGAATTAAATTCATAAAGATTTCTTGTTGCTGGATCATTCCAGATTTTCAAACACTAATTGTAAAGAACAGAATTCGATATTTTAATGAATATTAGTGACTCTAGCCAAGGACAATTCAATATTTTAATATTACAGCTTGTTTCAGTGACACTAGTGGGTCTCAGCTGCTTTCCTACTTGAATATGCCTCAGAAAATACTACATAGAAATGTGACTGGTTTAGTTCTAGAATACATCAGACATTAATTTAAATTTTTAATTCTTTTTTTTTCCTGTGACTTAATAATTCTTTTCATTCATACATGTATATTTTATAAGTTCAACCACACAACAAATAAAGATAAAACGCGGAATTTTTTTAATACTGTACTGGCCCAGTTTGACATGTAACCTCCCTAGCTGTTTTTTTTTTGTTTCCTATCACAATATTTGTGTGTATGTCTGCATTACCTTTGTTTTGTCCTTTATCTCCTTAAAAGCACAGCTTTAAAAAAGAAATTATCAGTCCTATTTTCAAAAACTTATTGTAGTTATACATCATGCTAACTCCATGTGTGTTGACTGCTTTACAAAAAAAAAGCAGTGGCAAAACCCAGTGACTATACAGAAGAAATTTTAAAAAATCCTTAGAAAAATAATGGAAAGGAAGGTTAATATTAAACTAGTCAATAAATAATTAAAAGTGAATAGCAGAATTAATTTGTGTTTATGGAAGGTAATCTGTATTGGGTCTGGCTGAGATGGAGTTCATTTTCCCACAGCAGCCTTTGCAGTGCTGTGCTCTGTGCTGGTAGCTGGAAAGGTGTTGATAACACACCCGTGCTTTGGCTACTGCTGAGCTGCACAAACTTCAGATTTTCTGTTCGTGCTTTGGTAAACGGCCTTATCTCAAGCTACTAGTTGTTCCCCATCTTATTTGCTCTGTCCTGTCAGGGCTTGGTGGGCACCTGGTTTCCAGCCAAGGTCAACCCCCTATATAATTCTATCAAACCATCTTCACATTATATTTTCTGTAATACTGGTTGTTTAAAGGGTGAAGAAAATTGGGATTTAGAGGTCTCTTGAAGCTGTAGACTTTGACAAAGTTTTACACCACTATAAATCAGTCTATTTTGTTTTGCAATCCTAGAACAGAGTAAGTTGGATTTTTTTCATCATGCAGAGCTACTAAAATGAGCCTTATAAGCAAGCCTTTGTGCTGGGCATACTATTAGCTAGGGATTTCCTTTTGCTGGCAGAAGAAGGTGTTTTTATTCCTGGCAGCAAGTGGTAAATGCATATGTTGGGCTGAGACCTCCCTACATGTTACTATGTATATGATAAGTCTTTATTGCGGGGGTGGTAAGGTTGTCCGGAGAACCTGTGGATGCCCTGTGGAAGTGTTAAGGCCAGGCTGAGTGGGGCTGGGAGCAACCTGGCCTAGTGGAAGGAGTCCCTGTCCACGGTAGGGGTGTTGAACTAGATGGTCACTAAAGGTCCCTTCTTACCCAGGCGCTTCCATGATTCTGTGATTGCCAAGTTTTGGGCATCAGGTGCCAGCCACAGTAAAGTCCCACCAGGGACTTGGGGGTTGGGCATGATCAAGCCTGGAACTTTGAGGGGGCACTGCCAAGCAACCTGACAAACATTCCATAAACGTTCCACTGCACTTGGTCAGATAGTGTCTCCTGCTTGTGGCTTCTCTTAAGGTTTACGTTCCCAGACTGTGCGCAGGAGGATGTATTTGTCAGGTGCTTTATGTGTAAAGAATTTGGACACCGCCAATGGTTAAACTGGCCACTGGCGTCTTCCTTTTAGGATTGCCAGTTGTAGAGAGATCTTCACGCCAGAGCATCTTTTATATGTGGGCTGGTTTCTTGTGAACTGAAATGATCACTTCATGTTGTGACTTTCAGTAGATGTTACTTTGCCCTCTAAATTTGTCTTCTTGGCACCAGAATTGCCTTCCTGTTTAATTAACTTTTCTTTCATGCTTTCAAATAATTTTATAATGTTCTGTTAAGAAATGGCAGAAAGTTGAATACAGGCAAAGTAGAGCAGTCCTAGCATTTCTGCTTGTGTGTCTGCGACTTAATTCTCTTTGCCCAAATTGAAGCCCAAATTGACATTGTTTTCTGAAAGGTTTTCCAAGTGTATCAGCAGAGAGATATTATTTTTTTCTAGAGTGTATATTCATGGAATATCACCATGAGACCTTAGTTCCAGTTAAGAGAAGACTAACCAACCTCTTGTCTGAGGATGGCTGTGAACTAAAAATCACTTAATGCTATCATGCTGAACAACTTAAGTGCTGTGAAAAACTGCCATAATTTCTTTTCATTATCTTCATATGATCTTCAGAATTCTTTTTTTTTTCTACTAAATGAGATTCTTTTTGTATTGTGTTCAGCAAGAGGGGAAAATTAACTCAAAACAATTTATGTTTGCAAATCCTTTCTATAAAAAAACTGAACATTTTACCTAATTTTTAAGTTGTGTTGAAAAACTTGGTGAAGTGTGGATGACTCTTGCTTTGTGCACGCTATATTAAAATATCATGCTAACTACTTGTGTTATTTTCAGTGGGGTTTTTTTGTACTCACCTGTCTTTGCTCTTACATGTCAACTTTGTATCTTAGTACTGCAGAAGCAGTCTTGCAAAAAAAACGGATTACGTGGAAAAGACACCGAGGCAGCAAAGCAAGGGAGACTGTGGGTGTTCCACTACACAGAAGTAGATACCAAAATAATTTACTATTTTTCTATAAGAATAGCATTTTGCGTAAAGAAATTATTTACTTATAATTTCAATTTAGTTGAAAAAAACTTTTTTCCAAAACATATTGTAGTCTAAACTAGTATTTTTTCATGCTATCGAATTATAATTTAACATCTTACTATTACAGTCATGCTATAGCTACATTCTTTGATGGAGGAAGTAGCTTCTTCAGAAGAAAGGAGAAACTCTCAAAAGATATGCTGAAACACATCACATACTATACCTGCTGAATTGCCTTATGATTTTTGAATGTATAAATAAAACCCCCAGCTTTTTACAAATAGCTGTCTCAGGGTTTGGCTTTTCATTCAAATCTTACTAAAAAGTGAATTTACTGATACCTGCTTTATCTGTGTTTGTTCTTGTGCCAGCCTTGCCTGTGAGCTCAAGTAGTCCCCTGACCCAAGCAGAACTCATGTTAAAATTATAGACACTAATCAATCGTATTTCCTTGTCTTGGTTTTGCTCTTTTAAATCAGGTCAGTCCACTGTCCTCTTGATTGCCAGGAGCTTTGTTTTCTAACATATCCATAGCTGCTTTCATAGTTGCTTTTGGCCAGACATGAATTCCTTTCTGATTTGTTTCAACCAGAATTGACCATAGTACTTTCTAAATCATCTCTCAAATGCCAGTATGCCTTTTTTTATGCTAAGAATTTATTTGTTGGGGTTTTACCACACTCTTTGATCATTAAGCTGTGACTAATTGGTACGGTCAGTTTTGTTTCTAGTCAAGTATTTAAGTTTCACATCTACTAAACCCTATTTTAGAGTAGAAGTCCTTGTTATAAATCCCGGGTTCCAGAGTGGTATTCCTATTCCCTCTTGCTGTGTGTTAACTTAATCTTTTGCATGTATGGAGTGCCTTGAAACTGATAAAGCCCAGATATGCTTACATATTTTCTGCATGTTTATGTGATTTTTCCTATTTTTTAATTAGGAAAGTCTAGAAATGGAAACAACTGGTGAAGGAACAACTGACAATCCAGGTAGCATTGTAAGCTACTTCTATTCTAAATTTCCTTGACTATACCCTAGCCAAAAGCTTTTTCTTCAGCAATTGAGATGGACTGAACTACTGGGTATTTTTCATTTATTAAAAAATCTGTGTCGCTCTTGACATTACAAGGCATAGCCACAGATTTTAGGGCTGTACTGTTAAAGAGCTCAAAGGTATTCAGACAAAGAAGTCCCAAACCCCAGTGTTTTCCCAAAACAAGTGCATGATAAAAGGTTGTGGACAGGAGGGTATACCTGTAGTATAGGGCATTTTGAATATATCATTACTTTCAACAGTACTTAAAGAATTTAATGTTGTATGCAGTAATTTCTTCATAAGGAAGTGAAACAAAAGGAAAAAAAAACTTTGGTTTTTTTAAGTGCTATGAAGATAGATTGGAAAGTAGGTTTTAGGCACAGTTTTTCTTAAGAGCTAATTTCTTCCATGGAAGCAGGACTTTTTTAATGGAAATCCATGCACACATGCAACATTAAATTTCTTACCTTCATTATGCCAGTAATTTTTCTTAAGCATCTGTATCCTGTGCACCTTCTATTCATTTTTCCTTTATGGGATCCTTATTGTTTTCCAGTAAAAAAATGACCTATCTAGCCTTGAAAGAATAGTAATTAAAGAGACTTTATATTCTTACTCAAGTGTTTTGCAGTTCTTGTTAAAAATCAGGTGTGTGTTTTTTCACTTCTGCTGTGCATTTATTAACCCCTGCCTGCCTTGAAACTTCCCCTGAACTTGGAGATGGGTGATACACTTCCTGTGTTCTGCCTCTTTGACTATCCCGCTTTATTTGAACTTGTTTGTGACATTATTCTAAATTCTTTGCTTTCAACAGGACTTAGAAGATATGAGACAGATTCTTCAGGACAATCTTCATCTGTCTCAGAGAGAGATTCATGCAAAGGGAACAAAAGGTTTGTGTATGGTTAAGTGATAGTTTTTCTGTCTCAGTAGGGCTGTCACATGAGTTTACTTTGATGTTAACAAATAATGCTTTCAAAGGGTTTTGGACTGGTGGCAAATAATATAATTAGTATTATTATTACTGTGGTAGTCTGAGAGTGTAAAGAAAACAAACACTGGCAGTGGCAGGCCATTCTTTTTGCTAGCCATCAGATCTTATTTGAAAATGCAGTATTTCTGGTCATTGATAAGGTGATGATGAGGGTTGTGGCTGCGATTGTGTGGTTGAAATTAATTTGTTCTGTAACTGAAGCCAGAATCTCCCTCTGAAAACCTTAGACTATTTAATCTTGAGAGATGAAAGTTATTTTCTTAAAACCGAAGACAGTTTAGTTAGAGGGAGAGCCTGTATGGAAGTTTTAATGGATTTTTTTAAATTGCTCAAACACTGATTCTGATGTCTGTTTGGAATCAGTTCATGCTTCTGTATGAAACCATCCTTAAACCAGGAAAATATTAAATGAAAATCTAATTTATGAATTGCAGCAGCAATGACAAAGGGGTGTCACATTGTTTAAACAGAGCACGGAGAGTGCTTTCCCTTGCTAGATAGGAACATTTGTTTCATAACATTGAAAGCAGACAATTATGGAAGGAAGGGGTTTTGAAGTAAAATTTTTAAATAAGTTTAAAATGTTGATGTTCCACACAGTGGCTACATAATGCTAAGTGAAACTCAATTTGTGTGTCTGAGAGAGAGAGACTGGACGAAAGCAGTAATTTGATTAAGAATTTTCTTTGCACACTAGTGATACATTTTACCTTCCTAAGAAAAATCAAATATTGTTGTCACAAGGAAAATCCCATAATGTACTTTGATATCAGACAAAATTTGCAATGATCTGAAAACTTTGTAGATTTCAAAGTAAACTCTGAGATAGTCCTGACTTAAATTTTAGTATTACTTGGAGTGTATTTTAATTTTTTACTTGTTTGAATGTTTGCAGACAGAGATATGGAGTCTTCAGCAGTGATTCCTTTTCCTCTTCTGATGATGATGAGGATTTTGAAATACAGAAGAAGAAGAGAAATTTAAGGAGGTTAATTAAATTAGAGAATAGGGGAAGGAGGAGAATACTTGGGAGGACTTTGCATATGCCTAACTATGATGTGTTGCCATCTTCGTCTTGTACCCTTTCTAAATTGGGGCAATATTTTATCATACCTGTTGGTATTGAAAACTGTGATTGGAGACTCTAAAAATGGATTTTTAGAATTGGCTTTTTATAAGAAATTTGATTTCCAGGTGGGAATGGGAGGAAATGTAGAGATACACACTTTGATGTATTTTCTTGATGTAAAACTTCTCTGCTTCTGTGTTTTACCATTGCTTTTTCAAAATGAAAACCACTATAAGAGAAAATGTTATAAGTAGGGGAAATAGATTTTGTTACTTGACAAATGTTCTAGAAATATTAATTTAATAACAGTCTAACAAATGAGTTTTCAGCCTGACATCTTTCAGATGTGTTTCTTCTGGCACACATATTCCAATGTCCTAAGGAAAACCTAGGAGTTGTGGGCAGCCTTTATAATGTTAGCACCCACTGAAATGAGTATTCTCCCTGGGCTGTAACTTTTTGAAGGTAAAAGCTAAAACAATTTGAAAGATGTCAGTGTGTTTGGGAAAGGGAGGAATTTTTCCATCATATTACCAAGGTCAGTCCACGGTCTCCACATATGGGAATAATTGCTCTTAGTTTGTATTCCTATATATGCTGTGTTAACTGGCTTGGATATTCATAAGTGGTATTGTTAAAACAATTAACTCAGTTTAATGTCTGGAGTGACCATTTGTCTTTATCTACTAATAGTCATTAAATGTAAAACATTGGAATGAGTATTTACCTATTTAGAAAGTTCATGCTGATTTATAAGGTCTTCTGCATTCACTTGCTATCATTAGAAAATAAAAAAATCTTCTATCTGCAAGTTAGGAAGCACCTTTTTTTTCCTCAATTCAAGTCAGATCTCTTCTGGTCAGCTTTCAGAAGTGTGCCTCAACAGGAGTTGACAAGGATACCATGAAAACTGGAGGAAGTCTGGCTGGTGTGGAGCAAATGCAAATAGATGGTTCAGTAAGTATTTTTGATTCCTTGTGGCAGTGACACATTTGCAGCATTTATGAAAGTTTCCAGTAGTGGGCCATCTATAACTCCCTTTCTTTACAGTTTTCTCTCTAGCAATCCAGCTTCTCATAGAACCTTATCAATGCTGCAGCTTTCTTTAACATATAAAATGTGTTCTGTTTTCTTAATCTTTAGGTACAGTTTGATGGCGTGGGTGGTCTTTCTGACCACATTTCATCTTTAAAAGAGATGGTAATTTTTCCATTGCTTTATCCCGAAATCTTTGAGAGATTGAAAATTGAACCTCCAAGGTAACAGACACTGTTTAAAATCTTAAGTTCTAATTTACCTATTTTCAGGAGAATTCAGCTGGGGTATCAATATGTCATGCTTCCAAATTCTCAGCAGTTGTTTTTTTTTTTTTCCAACAGTAGTAAAATGTAATTGAAAAAAATTTGGTAGAATCCAGTATACATGTAGGCCCAAAGATGTACTGCATGGTGAGACCATCCTTTTAAAGTGTCTTGCCTTTAAAAGGCAGAGTTGGGGATTTTTTCTTTATAGCTCTGTATAGAAGCGGACTTGATTGGTTTGTAAGCAGGAAGTACTTTCTACTCAAAGTCAAATGTTTATTTAGCAAAACTCCACTTGTCTCTACCACCAACTCTTTTTTTTAAGTTCTCAAGTATCACTTTTGCAACTGATAGGATATGCAACTAGAAACTTCCAGTGTTTGTTGTCCTTGAGCTAAAATAGGAATCTGTCCTCTTTTTAGAGAGCTAAGTGGCTTCTGTGTTATAAAAAAAGACCACTGCTTGAATTGTTAGCTTTACATATTCTTGGTCAACAAAACTCAGTCACAGCATATTGAACTAGGGCCTAAAATTCTTTGCCTTCAGTAACTTTAAAAGTATTTCAAATAGAAAGAAAATATTTCTGTGCTTTGCTTCTTTATTAAGTGAAATTCTTTTTTGAAGCAGCAGTGTACTGGCTTTTCTAGTTGAAGTAAATGCAGAAATGCAGAATATCTTTCCAGCTTTAGAATACTTCTTCCTTTATCACCAGCAAAGGGAAGCCAATGCCAGTAACTCAAAGCTTTTTAAAGGAGAATCAAATGTTTTACTATAAAACCTTGACTTATGTGAAAACAAGAATGAATATCGAGTGCATCATTGAAAAAATGAACTGATGATTCCTAAGTTAGCCTAGTCTCAGATTCTGCATTGGAAGTTTGTTCTTGTTTGGCTCCAGCCACCCCTGCTGGATTGTCAGAAGTTTTCCTGTCCTTTTGGGATGCTGTAAGCTTTTATCAAGGTTTTGTATTTCCTCATTATCCTCTTTACTGATTTTATTTGCTGCCTTGGAGAACTGTGTAGGAATGTTTTTGACTTTTCTCATACTTTAACTGTTACTGCTATCTTATCCATGAGGTGTTTTGTTTAAGAGAGCAGAGTTGTGTGTTTTAAGGATGGGGTTCGTAATAGGTGCTTTTCCATGATGTTTTTTTCTTATGTGACTTTTTAAAATTTACTTTTTTTTTAATTGCAGAGGCTGTCTGTTCTATGGTCCACCAGGGACAGGAAAGACACTGCTTGCTCGTGCACTTGCTAATGAATGCAGTCAAGGTGACATGAGAGTAACCTTTTTTATGAGAAAAGGTGCTGAGTGCCTGAGTAAATGGATAGGAGAATCTGAACGACAGCTTCGTTTATTATTTGAGCAGGTAAGTTTGAAATTTGGCATGTGTTCTGTCTGAGCTGGAATTAATTTTCTATGGTCTACAGGTTTTGTCAGCTCCTTTCACTGAAATGGGATTGCCACTGTTTCCTTTTTCAGTGAAGTTTTAGGGGTTTGAAATATTGAGATGTATTGGGAAAGGTTAGTAAAGGAAATAATACAATCCTGCAGATTTTTTTTTTTGCTTCCAGAACCTGTAACGTAGCTAAGTCCTGTCTCTGTTCTTGTGGTTTCCAGGTAGATGTAAAAACTACTGATGTGGTTTGTTTCTTGTCACCCAGTCTCCTTGAGTTGATACAGGCTGCTGTCTTCTGTTACTCATACCATTTTACTCTGTTAGCTCAGTTAACAGAGTCTGAACAATTTAGTTAGTGCCTTTCCAACCATGATGTTTTCCATGCTTTTTCTCTTTCAAATAGGGCTGTTTTCCTGATGTCAATATTCCTGTGTTTTCATTGTAGGCCTACCAGATGCGACCTTCAATTATTTTCTTTGATGAGATTGATGCTCTGGCTCCGGTACGGTCCAATAAACAAGACCAAATTCATAGGTAGGGTATGTCTTGTATCTTCATAGAAGCTGCTTGATCTTTGTGAAAAAAAAGATGGCAATTTATTTATCTTCAAGTGACACTTTCATTTTCCCTGAAAATTAGTAATTCTGTGCAAATGAATCTCAGATATTTTTAAACAGTAATTGAAAACAGTTTGCTGAGCTTGATATCAGCAAAAGGTCTGTGTTACATTTTCTGTGTTTTATTATGACTCAAAATGAGTCTTTTGCTAAATAGCATCTCATCAATAAAAACTTGTCCTTTTTGAGCGACCATTGGACAAGGTTATGTGTAACTGAAGAAAATTTACTAAGCTGGTGAATGACAACCATGTTTTTCTGTTAGCTCTGTTGTGGGGACACTTCTGGCACTTATGGATGGCTTAACCAGCAGAGGAGAGGTTGTGGTGATAGGAGCCACCAACAGACTGGATTCCATAGATCCTGCTTTGCGAAGACCTGGGCGCTTTGAACGAGAATTCCGCTTCCGTTTGCCAAACAAAGAGGTCAGAACTTCCTCTCAACCTTACTCTTCTGTGGCAAAGTCCATCTTCATGACAAGTCCCTGTAGTAAGGCAGCATTGTGCAGCAGTGCAAGTCTCCATCTGTAGTGTACAGTTTGGACAAAAGCTACAGGGAGACAAAATGGGATATTGGAGAAATTGCATTGTAGTGTACAGGGCAGACCTGGTGCTGAATATATATGATTAGGGTGATTTCAACAAGTAGTTAATTGTCTACTTAGTTTTGGTTTCTCTTTACTGGTGAAGAAAATAGGATGCTGATAGTAACTGAAATGTTTAAGAAAGAATGGGTATATTAATTAGTTATAAATTACCCCTCTAGCATCTTGAAAGTAAAAGAAAAGGTGAGAGAATGCCTCCATGGTAGCAAAAACTTCGATCAAGGCTGATGCTAGAGCAAATTGAGTATGTTGGGATCTTACTGGAAGTTATTGACAGATAAAGATGTGAAGGATACTGTACAGGTGCAGGGCTTGGGAAGCTTCTAGTTCAATGGCAATAGTTAAGCAATATAAAAATGGGTATTTAGAAAACACAAAATATTGAAGTGGGGAGATATCTTGCAAAACTGGAGGCCTCTTTTTCTCACTGGCTATCTCTGATATTTCTTATCACTTCTTGGAAAAAGGATAAAAAGGCTTATTGGATTGAAAGCTAGTAAAAATGCACAAACATTTTTCTCCAGTTTTCATCTGCTCTCAGGAACAGAAGATGAGGTTCCATTAAAAATATCTAATACATGATTCTCTACTGTGATAGAGTTCTAGAAAGCTGCCATAATTAATCTGTGTACTAAACAATTAATGAAATTTTGCTTAATTTGAGAGAATTTTCTTTGATGAAAATACCTCTGATTGCAGATAAGGATGTTACAATGACTTTTTCTTCAGAATCATTAAGCCTCACTCTTGGGAAAACTCCCTTTTATGGTAGATGTAAATGCCTTTTACTTTACTGCAGGCCCAAGCAATAGTTAATGTAACAAGTTCAGAATTATTAAATTTCCAGCTTGAAGAAGTAGACAGTGTATTAATAATTGACCTTTAAAATACTAAAAGGTTTAGCAGATAAGAATAGTATTTGTATTGGTATAAGGGATTTTGTGGGTTTGTGTTGTCATTGTTCTTTTAAGAGAAAACTTAGGGCAAACTGAAATGCAACTGTTTCCAGGCAAGAAAAGAAATTTTCAAAATTCACACACGAGAATGGAAGCCGAAGCCATCAGACAACTTACTAGAGGAGCTGGCTGAAGAATGTGTTGGTGAGCTTCAAAACTGTGGGTTACAACATGTGACTTGAGTCCTAGAGAACCTGAACTTGTAGCAGGCACTACTCAAGTTCTTGTACCTTGTGGCAGAGAGAGGCAGCAAGAAGGCATTTGGCATGGGAGCAAATTTAGGCACTGCTTTCAATTTTCTTTTTGTCTCTCAGAACACTGGATGGGTTTGCAACATCTTTCCCAGGAACAAAGTTTTGAGCAGTAGGCTGCTGCCTAAGTGCAGGATATTAGGCTGTGAGCCATGTGAAGAACTTTTCTGCTGTGCAGTTACTCTTTAAATTGTCTCTTAGCCTGGTAATTTTTGGCTGCATACAAAGTTATTCAGTGTTGTCCTTTAGAATTACTGGCCTTGAATTCTGTTTTGTCTGAGATTGACATAACATTTGATTCTTGTTTTGTTTATTAGGATACTGTGGTGCTGATATTAAAGCCTTATGTGCTGAAACTGGTCTCTGTGCTTTGCGGCATCGCTATCCTCAGCTATATGAAAGCAGACAGAGACTGCAGATAAACATGGATTCAATTAAAATAAAAGCAAATGATTTTTCCATGGCCATGCAGAAGACTGTTCCAGCTTCACGAAGGGTTGTGCCTTCCCCTGGGCAAGCACTATCAGCTATTTCAAAGCCACTGTTAGAAGACACACTGGAAAGGATTTTACAAACCTTGCAGAGAGTATTTCCCCATGCTGAGCTTGCACTAAAGAAGGACCAACAGCAAGGTAGAACATCTACATCCACTTGTTTTAAAATCTGCCAGAGCAAAAGTTGTGATCTGTGCAATCAACGTACACAAATGTACTCAGCTGTACTAGCAGCACAATTATATAATTTGTGTGTGCACAGTGCTGGGTGGGAGCTGTGAGTGACATGCAAAAGCAGTTGAGAACTACACATTCTCTGCTGGAGGACCCTGTTTCTGACAGGAGCTAACATCACATTTATCACTTGCAGAGAGGAATCTAAGCTTTAAATTATTAGCACCTCTTTTCAAATAAATGCTTAAAGCAGGAGAAATGTTTACCAAATGTCTGGAAGCTACGTAAGTTTTTCTTAACCATCTTTTTTCTAAGGAGAAAAACTCACAAGTTTTTATCAAGAGAGAGATAATACCTGATGCAAATCATGGGACATAGGACAGCTTTGTAGAGACTTGTGCATTCTCTTTTGATTTGTGGTAGAATGAAATCTTCAGGAAATAGCATTCAAATGATGAAATATAAGAGAAGTGTTTTCAGCACCCATTTTGAAGGTGTATTAATGCAAGAGAGAGACAGACTATACAAGAAAGTTAACAAACCTCTCTATTCTTTAAATCCTATTTTAGGAAATTATGTGATTGATAGTGATGAGGAATCACCATCAATCTCTGAAGAGAAGCTGACTCATAAAACATCTGGTTACAAGAAGGCAGAATTGCGCACTTTCAGCAGGTACATTTGTCCCTGTTGTGACTCTGTTTTTAAGAGAGCTGAGTGTGTAAACTGTTTGGTGTGAGGGATGCTAGATGAAGAAGTTGAGTGTGTGTGGGGGGTGATTGATATTTGCCGACATAAGTGTGAAGGTTCAGCTGGTTACTCCTGTTCTGAGTACACTGCCCTGACCCATCAAACTGAACTGTTGTGTGGGTTTTTGGCTGGACAGTCCCACTCTGGCATTTAAGAGCTGTTATTTAACCCAGCCAAAAGAGTAGCAGATGTGCTGGGGACTGGCAGGATTTCTAGCAGATGCAGAGTACCAGTTTGTGAGAAAGTAGGCTTTGATAGTTCTCCTGTTCATGGACCAGCTTATTATTTTGTGGAACAGGAAGAGTATTTACAAAAGAAAGTGCATGGGGAAAAAACTTTAATGTCTACTTTCCTATTCATCACTCATTTTTAAACTTGTTTTCTACTTATTGCTGTAGAAATCCTCGTGACCAGCCAACATCTTACAGGCCACGGTTCTTACTAATTGAAGAGCCAGGATCTGGGCAAGCTTCTGATTTGGCAGCTGCAGTAATACATTCCCTGGAAAAGTTTCCAATTTATACGCTAGATACACCAACTTTGTTTGCTAGCACATTACCAGATGAAACATGTGTACAGGTAGCTTTTTTCCTCATTAGTCTCATAGGATTAGTGTATAAACTAGTGAAGTAAGCAAAAGTCATTGTCAATATAAGTGACCTGATTTAAATGTGCTGTTTTATTTACTTTTGTCTGAAAATCCACTTTTCCAATGGAATGATACTACGTAATGATTTTATACATAGCCATGTTATTTATTTGAAATGTAACAGAGAGACTATTACTAGCATCTCAGGAGGATGGGAATTGCTGCTAATAAACCCCTCTCTGTGGCAAGAAATCCTGCTGGTATCATGTGGTATTTAGAAAGCTGTTTTTGTTGCTTCTTAAGAGTCTGTGCTACCAGTAGATGGCTCTGCATTGGCCTGACAGCATGTCAGTCAATGCACATTCTGTAGCCTCTTTTTTAATTGTATTTGTAGGGCAGCCAAGGTTTTGAGGCAAAGAATTTTTTTGTTTGTTTGGTGGTTTTTTTACATATATACACACAGCTTTTAATTCTGCAGTACATGCAGCAAAAGTGTTAAAATTCATGGAATACTTAGATTTGTACAGTATTGAGTTTTCATTAACTAGGAGAAGGAAATATAAGCAGTTTAGTGCTGATTTGCTTTTTTGCTTTTGGGCAGTAAATCCAGTTTGTTTTTTGCCATCACTGTATTAAAATATTTTGATCTCTAGCAGCATTTGACAGCTATACAAGTTAGGACAGACACATTATGTGACTGGATACTCATTTGTCACATAGGAGGAGCAAGTCCTTTGCTGATTGTTAATCTGAAATGGTGCACGGAGTAGTTTTTTGTGTGTAAGGACTGTTCCACTTCCCTCATGCAGTAGGTGCATGTTGTCTTCTGTAATTGAGGGGCCATCTGTAGGCAGTGGCTTGTGATTTTCCAAAGCCCACCTTTGGTAATGAGAGGCAGTGAGGGATTTAGCTCTTCAGACACCTCTTATAAAACGTGCTTGAAGTTATGAATTATAACCAGGCATCTTGTGCTGTGTTATCCCTCATTTTTTCACATAGGCCTTTGTTTGTTCAGACTGTGCTGCAGTCTGAATTGGGTGTGTGTTTCCCTTCTGAACTGAACATGTTCTGTAGTGATTTCTCCAGGTAAATACACCTTTCCGAAGAGTTAGCTTTGGGATTTTTTCAGTCACACCACTACATTGGCTGAGTTCTTAGGCTCTTTAAAGCCATCTTATACCTAAGTAGTTTTGAAATCAGGCTGAGGTTCAGATCTGTTTCTGCCTGCATAGATATGTCTGTATTCAAGTCAAAGTGAAAATTTTACCTGATTATTAAGGAGTCATTTATCAATTTGTCTTAATGTCTTGTGCTTATACCTCGTATTTCATAAGGTGGTTTGACTGATATGTAGTTATTTAATAGTTAGTTATTAGTAGTCTCTTCTACATGATGTAGTTTTTTAATCCAAGCTTTCATTTTACCAGTTGATGCGAGAAGCTCAGAGATCAGCACCGAGTATCATATATGTCCCACAAATCCCTTCATGGTGGGAGACTGTTGGAACTACGCTGAGATCTGTTTTTACAACACTACTGCAGAGCATCCCAAGGTTTACTCCAGTTTTATTCCTTGCAACATCTAATGTACAGCTGAGAGATCTCCCAGAAGAGGTATTTCAGTCGATACTTTTCTTCTTTCATTACTCAATTTCTTGTTAATTTATAACTCCCTGAAGCTTTAGAGTTACCTGCCACTCTTAAGCAAATTCATAGTTGTTACTCAGACATCCAAACCCAGTCCCTTAAAACTTGCTTAGACAAACAATGCTGAAAGTATTTGCCTAAAGTGTTTTCTGAGTAAAGATTGATTTTGATCCAGCTTTTTCTCCCTTCTCACATACTCAAGATTATTAGACAGTTGTATGGACTTGCTTCCAACAATGGTTTTGGTAGCTTCAGGGTGGTTAGGTGTGTCCTTAGTGAAGAGTGTTGTGTTTGAAAAGTATCTAGGAAAGACTATTTTTCTGAAAACATTTTTGAAAAAAAATTTTCTGAAAATGTTTTTTGATAAAAAAAACATACTGAAAAATCAGGTGTATTTTTGCTGAAAAAATACAGAGGCCACAAAGTTACTGATGGAATATAATTTCAAATTTAAGTTATTTTAAAAAATTAATTACTTCCTTCATCTGGGTGAAAACTCAACAAATTAGAAAACTAAGTTCCAGTTTCTGTTTAAGCAACTTGGAAATAAATTTTTAGGTGTATTCTTTAACAAAATTTTTCAAGAAGACATGCTGAGCATTGTAGGCCTGTGAGACTGCCCATTAATGGAAGGTGTTCAAAATGTGAATGTGTTGCTTGGACTACTTTGTTTCAGTAACACATATTTTCATACTGTCAATAAGTGTCTTCTAAAATAAGGATTGAAATCTCTTCCATAATTTTTGGTAGTAGAAATAGAAAAATGTAATACAACTTGGAAGTATTCAAATTGAGACACTTCATTTAAATTAATTAAAAATAAAATCAGAGAAAGCCCCAACACCTCACTAAAAAGCCAGCATTGGCCTCTGAGCCTTGCCATTTTCCCTCTGTAGCTGCCATAAAGATTCAAGGCAAAGGACAGCAAGGAACATAAATGAAAAATAAGCAGCCTTGGGGATGGTGAATCCCCAATCACCCCTTTCTCAGTTGTTTATCATTCAGTTTCTTCATGGAGCTTAAAACCTAGAATGTGATCCTCAGAGAAGGCACTTTAAATTGCCATGCTGTAAAAACCTAGTCTTTTAAGGCCACAAAGATAACTGTTAATTTATAGTCTTATCCAGATAAGTATTCAGTTTTATTCAGAGAGGTACTGGTTTTTTTGGAACAGAATATAAGAAGTTTGCATGGCCTTGTATAACTGAAGTATATTTTCTCTTTGTGCTTTAGATAAAAGCATTGTTTAATAATGAATATGAAGAAGTTTTCAGAATCCCACGCCCGACCTGTGCTGAGAGAAGACGTTTTTTTGAGGACTTAGTTATGAAGCAAGCTGCTCAACCTCCTGCATTAAAAAACAACACAAGTGAGGAGGATGTTCTACATACAGAACTTTGCTAACTCTAGGTTAACAGTTAATACAGTATTTGCTTGGGTGATAATTTTCTATCAGTCATTTTTCATGTGCTTGTATATGAGTGCCATCAATTAATTACAACTTTCTGATTCAATTAAGCTTGCCAGCCTTTGGAAGTGCTGCCTGTAGCACCACCACCTAAGCCTCGAAAGCTGACAGAGGAAGAAATAAAACATTTGGAAGAGCAGGAAGAGGATACATTGCGTGAACTCAGGATTTACTTAAGAGATGTGGCTCAAAGACTTGTCATTGACAAACGTTTCAAAGCATTTACAAAGCCCGTTGTCTCAGAGGAGGTTAGTATTGACGTATAATACCATTATAACTGTGTGTATTCATAATTCCTCTGTGTTTATGTTTCTTGGTGTTCTTGTGCTCTTTCTAGGAAAGTTTATCTTTCATGTTAGGACTGTACTATACTGATATTAGAAGAAGGAAGTGAATTTTGCTTTTACTTGACTCCTTGAGACTCTCAAATGTTTATTATTTGGGTATTCACCGAAAGCCCTATGTTCTTTCTAAAAGGTCTTTAAAACTTTAGAATATTTCAGTTAGAAGGGATCTACAAGGATGATCTAGTCCAAGTGCCAGTTACACCAAATGTCAACACAATTTGCCTATGGAAAGGTTTGGATACATAGGTATGTTACAGCACTAAAAAGCAGAGAGATCACTTTATATTTATAAAAAGTACCTAAAGGGCTGTTTTAATAAAGTGTAAAGTGCTTTGATTAAATAATTTCTGTGAGAACTGGAGTAGAAGCAGCAGTTTGTCAAATAAATTTTCAGATACTATTCTCAGTTTCATCTAGGGCTTTTCTCAGTGCATAATTAGCCATAAGGGCTGCATGTTTTTTCTTGCTCCCATACTCTTCCCATTGAATTTATTAAATAAGTCTATGCCAGGGGCATGTACTTCAAAGTCAGTTGTAGTTTTAAGATAGCTTTGCATTTCAGCAAAGTCCCATCCCCCTAAGCATTCACTCAGTTGCCTTTTTCTTTCCTTGTAGTTTCCAAGATGTGAATAACCTATAAACACATAGATGTCCTCACCTAAAGTAGTCATTAGGCTTCTTTTATGCTCTGAGTAAAGAAATTGACATTTCTGGGTCCAGTTATCTCATTCTAGATGAGAATGCTAGGTGCTTAGGACAGGTGCTTCAAAGGTGCAAATTCTGCAGTTTTTTTCTTTCTGCCAACAACAAAGAGAATCCAAGGTGACATTACTGAGAAAGGTTTCTCTGCTGTGATTTTCTGAAAGGAAGTAAAACTCATCACACCAGTTCCCCACTCTGCTTCACACATGCTTCTGACCACCCTGCTTCTTTTTTTTCTCCTTCTCCTGGTCTGTCTATTCAAAGACACCTGAAATACCTTTTCCATTTCCAAGAACCTGGTTCTTTTCTGCATCTTTGTGGGTGTTATAAATATTTGGGGCTTTTATGAAGTCCTTTATTTGACTTTATAGAAGTCATTAATTTTTGTAGCTTAAATCTCTGAGCATGTATATTTAATTTGTAGGCACCCAATTACAAGGACATTATTAAACAGCCCATGGACCTCTCGACAGTTCTCTTCAAGATTGACATGCACCAATACTTAACTGCAAGAGATTTTCTAAAGGACATCGATCTAATCTGTAGCAATGCTTTAGAGTCCAAACCATATAAAGGGCCTGCAGGTATGGGTCTATTTTTTATTCCTAATTTGGAAAAATTTCAGATGTATAAATTGATAGATTTTCTCTGTGGAAATTTAGTAATCCCACAGTGGATATGGTATCAGATAATTCTAAAGAGGCCCATTAGATAATTTTAAACAATCCCAGAGAGCATTTCATGCCAGGTTGTAAATGTTTTGATGTTAGATATATTGTTTGGGTATGGAATTGTGATAGATGTGTTCATTGGTAACTAGTACTTTTTCTTAAATAATTAACTTTTCTGTTTTTGTGCTGAAAATAGAGACTGAGATAACCTTTCAGAACCTGCCTATGTAAAAAGAAAAATAATTCTAATTAACCAAAAATAAAGAGTTTCATTGACTGGTAGAAAATGCTCAGTTCTGGCTGTAAAATTTCAGATCATCTCCTGAGGCACAAAGCTTGTACTTTGAGTGATACTGCATATTCCATAGTGAGGCATGAAATGGATGAAGATTTTGAGCAACGCTGCCAAAAAATTAAAGAATCTCGTAAGGAAAGAGGTATGTTTTTTGATGCTGAGGATTTTAAGACTTGTCTCATGCTTTGTAACCAGCCACACAAGACACAATTCTTTGCTCTGTGGGTGTAAGAAAGAAAACTCAAAGTGTAATGAGAAATGGAAGATGCCTGCAGCACCTGTGGACACCAGTACCTCCTGCTCTAATGGCAAGTTGCATTTTATTCAGACTTTCTTGGAAAGGTGCTAAAGTCACTGCCCCCTTCTCTGTTCCTGTGGCCTAAAAATAGGTTCCTGTGATGCTTGGTTCTTCATGCCAGAGGCACTGAATTTTTCATTATGCTGCTTCAAATTGTGGAGTAAATCCTGAGGTCATTCATTCAGTATGAAGTTGAATGCACTGGCTGCATGACATTGTAAGAGCCTGGCCTTGATGGCCCAACTGACATTTAATAGCACTTACGTCTTGAAATCCAAAACATTGTCTGTTTTGAATATTGAGCTAGTTTGCAGTTACACAAAACAGTGTTTTTCCCTTCCCTGCCTATAATATATCTAATAGAGAACTGATCTCATTTACTTTGAACCTTTTCTCTAGACACTTGTAGGGAGATGGTACTGAAGCTCCTGTGGTTATTTTCCTTGCAAGATGCTGCTGCTGCATTTTGAAGAAAGGACTGCTTTGGGAATGGTTCAGATTACTTTTTTTGGTATTTCTTTGTAGATAAGTCAAAAATAAAATGGAAAATGAAGGAAGACTCTTCAAGTATCTCAGTAAAGAGGGAGGATGCTCAGTTTGTATCATCCCAGGACATTCCTATAGAAGAACATGAAAATGTACTTCAAGGACAACAGAAAAGTGGGACAGAAAATGAACGCGAAGGAGTGACCCTTGTGGCTAAATCCCCTGCTGAAGAAAAGAGTGTCATGCTTCCTGAATGTTCAGACCTAAGAGAGGAGAGTGAAATGCCAGATTGCCAAATAGCCACAACTGTTGAAGATTCAGGTTCAAGTGGTAAGTGAAAGGTCAAACAGGTAATTTAGCTCCTTTTTGTTCTTGAGGAGGGTTACACTATTTATTAGGTTTTAGCGTTCTTGAATGTCATTCTGTTACTTCTTTTGTGTCTCTCTCAAATCAACACACAGTGTTCCTTGCATAATGATGTTGTTGCTCCTGTGATTACTTTGGCTACAGCCATGTTTTTTTACAGTGGCTGATTTTTTTTATTTTTTACAGTGGCTGGTTTTTTTTATTCTACAGTTTGTGTTTCAAATGATACCGAATTGTACAAGTACCTTCCCAGTAATAAGCAGCCTAAGTGTAAACTATACTGCTGTACCTAAAACAGTGTGAACACAGAGACCCCTGTGGTACAGAAGAATTATGTCCCAATGTTTGAAATGTAAGATGTGTAGATGTGTTTCCTAACCTAAAATACTACTTTTTTAGACCATGTTTGGTTTTTTTAACTTCAGATTTGCTGTGCAGTGCTGTAGTGGCAGCATGAATATTTTTTCTTAGTTTTACCCTGCCTTTTTTCTCTAGTGCTTTTCTTCATGTCCAAGTTCCTAGTTTTTATGGAGCAGCACTAGAAGGATAGAAGTCAAGCATTTCTCTGTAAAAAAAATGGATAACAATTCTGTCTCTGTTATTGCAGAGGGCTAGTCTTTTCCAGACAAGATACTTCACTGATACTGTATTCCAGATAAAGAGAAATCTTGATTTCAAAAATGTGTGTTATTCCAGATTCACAAGTCCATCCTACAGCTTGTGTGGGACGTTCTCAGCTGGATGAAAAACTGCAAGTATGTGACGGGGAAGCAAAGAAAATTCACACACAGGGAGTGTCTGTGGATTACTCTGAACTCAGAGTAAGTCTAATTTCAATTTTGTTAGTACTGAAGTAGGATGTTTTCTTGCTACCTGTATGGTTGTCAATTAAGTTACTTGTTAATGCCAATTCAAACAATTAATGAGAGGGATGTATAGCTTGTGAAATGATTCAGCCTGTAATGACTGTTGTTTCCAGAGCTGGTGTAGATGGCTGCTCTTGCTTTTGGTGAACTGAATTTTAGGAGACTGTTCTCTTCCTAATCTTCAATGTAAAATGGCCTGTTAAATTTTAAGTTAACTCACTGTGAACCTGCTACTCCTGTTGGGTAGCAGTTTTTATGATGGACTGGGGAGATGGGTATTTTGGTTTGCTCTTTGCATGCTTTCATTAATTAGGACCTGGAAAAGGACCTTGATTTTTAGCAGTGATGACTTTAAACCTGAAATTAGAAGGTGCACCAAAAGATCATCCTTGATAAAATGCTTTGCTTTTTCTCAAATACTTTCAAAATTGAGTGCTAGAATTTTGCATCCATACAGTTACATGGTTTTTCTAGTTCCCTCTAGGACAGAAGTTGTTATCCTAAGGTATAGTCAGGGGAAGGATCAAACACAGGCCGAGCTGCAGAAGGAAAAAGAGGTTCCTTTGCATGAACTGGAGATTGTAGAAGAATGACCTGCCCTTCAGGGGATGCCATGAGAAAAATTCAGGAAATTACTAGGTTGAACCAACCTAGGAGGTTGGTCAAAGCAGAGGAAGCTGCACTTTACCTGCTGTGATAAGAAAGGGAGTATTACTTGGTTGTTTCCCTTGTGCGGGTGAGATAATTCCCTTTGGTAAAAGGGCTCACCAGCATAATTTCTATCACATTTTTAAGTGTTGATCTGAACTGTAGAGGTTAAATTAACTTTCCAAGATGGCTTCCTAAGGAAGCGAATTGCAGGGGGTTGTGTTGTTCATGCCTGCTTGTATATTTAAAGAAGCTACATAGTTTTTTTCTAGAATCAGGATGCTAATGGCATGTAATCTGAAGTTATTGCCTGCTGACTGCAGAAGTGGTAGGGTTGAGCGCTTACTGATGTTTCTGCTCATATGTATTTTAGCTGTGAGGAGAGGGCTACAGTCATGACACACATCTTTTAGAAGACTTCTTTCCTTGACATGGGTGTCACTGGAACTCACTACTTGTAGCAGAGAGCCCCTCCCAAATGGAGATGTTTGGTTTTGTATGGGGGTTTTGGTTGGTTGGTTTTGTTTTCTTGGGGGTTTCTTTTGGATGTGTATTCACTCATTTGCTTGATATTAGGTGTAGAACTCAAATCTTCCAGTAGCTGAGTCTGATGGCAAGCAGTTGTGAGGCAGTTGTATTTTTGTTTGATGTGGCTGCTCTTTTCAGCTATGTCTGTACAGCCTCCCACAACACACAGCTACTGAACAGCCCCAGCAGTGCTGCTGCTAGCTTGTTAGTGTTGCTTTCCCCAGATTACCACATTCACATTTTTGGTAACACAAGGAACTATGTGAGAGATTGTAATTTCCTGTAGACTGCTCTGCTAGTTCATCCACTCTTGAGTTGAAAGGTAGGAGCTGACTAATGTTAGTCACAGTACAGATTCAGCTAATGCGTATATTTGAGCACCTAAGGACGCTTCTGTTTCCATCTGGCACAGCTCTGTCTGGAAGATCTGTAGGCTTGTTTCTAAAAACCCATTTTCTAGGGCCCTGTATTGCATTTCTAATGAAATGCAACCATGATTTCCCTGAGGCAGTCACTCTATGACAAAGTGGATTGTGTCATTCCCAGCTGTTCTAGAAGCAGTTGAATTGCAGTTATGATCACTGATGTCATATAGTGATGAGTTAAGAAAATCCTGTCTGAAATGCAAGTTTTTCTCTGACATGTGGAATATTAATTTGCTTCCTCCAATTAAATTTTTTGAGATACTTAGTCAGTTTTCTGAAGTGCCACGTCTATTTAAAAATATAACAAAGTAGGATGTGTCTTGTGCTATTCTGAATTGCAGTTTCCATTTTTGTGCTTCAGCAAGTGCTGGATTTGGTCATTGTGGCAACTGAGAATGTCAGTATATCTCGCATGGAAAGACTTTATGCTCTTCTCAGCCAGTGCATTTACCGACATCGGGAAGATGATGACAAAACTGAGTTAGTGAAGGTAAATTTTTTGTCTTGTAGCCCATGTGTATAACATGCTGTTATACAGTGTGTGTGTGTGTGTTGTGTATGTGTATGGGTGCACTGTGAACATCATGCTTATTTGGCATTACTTTGTACAGCTCATTTGCCTGTCTCTCAAGGCTTTCATTTCAGTCTGGAAGACATACATATTGCAAAACTTTTGTTGTATGTAGCATAATTTTTGGCAGTCTCAGCAGGAAAAGGCTTGAAGGCAATGGGTCCACCCACTCAGGCCTCTCAAAATAATTAACCTCAGTCTGTCAATAGTCTTCTCCAGAAGCCTTTCAGGGCTGGGAGGCTGTGAAAGGAGAGTGCATTTCTCAGTGTGTCACTTCCTCTTTCCTCTCTTGCAGGCAGGCACATGTGGTAATGCTTGTGTAGTAGTCATTCCATTCTTGAAAAGAAATTAAGTATAAAGCATAACAAGAACTTGAGATTTTTTTCTATTCTCACCAGACTTTTTTTTTAACTAGCATGGCCCAAGCATCTTTAATTTGATAAATGGGGAGTTTTCTGCCTATGACAGTTTGCTAATGAGTCAAATTCTCTAGTCTTTGCCTCTAAGAGAGGATTTCTGAGTTGTCAGAACTAGGCAGAAATCTTCCACAGGCACCCATAGTCCCAGTTGGGCATTCCCAGTATTCAGTTCATTCAGATAGGTTGGATATTCAACCTTCAGCTTCAAGGCCCTTGAATCCATTTGTCTTTCAGATGCTTGTGCCTGAGAATAGATAAAATTTGTTATGCCTCTCAGTCTGCCTTAAAAAAAGATTGTTCTCTTTGGCCCTAGTCATCTCAATCTCTTCTTCCACTGATAAAGAGTTGGAAAAGACTGTTCTGATTGTGCAGGCCCATCCTGAAAAATTCACTCACTCTTCTCTCATAATGATGTGGTTTGGTGTGAATAGGGACCTGTTTATGTTATCTCAGAGCTTTTGAGCTTTTGTGACTGGACTTGATTTTTTAATTTGTTTTCTACTTTTACCTTAACTGTAAAACACCTCCTCTTCAGAGTACCTGCACGATTTGATCAGAAGCAACCTTTGCTGTATATGAAGAGAGAGACTTTAACAAGTACTTAATCAGAGTGCAGAAAAGAACAGTTCCAGCTTTTAGTTGTGGCTCTTTGGGAACAGCTTCTTCTCTCATTGTTGAAACCATCTAATAAAGATCCAGAATCCCATAATACAGATTCTTCCAGTCTCTCTAGCCTACTCTGTATTTTAGATGCCTAAGGATTTGTTTGAAACTAACAGGTCTAGAAAGATGTTAGCACATGTATTGTCTAAAGATGTATTGGCTAAACATTTCTGACAACTGTAAGTTATCAACAGACTCTTGATTCTTTTGGTGAAGAAGCAAAAAGAGTTCTCTTGCTTGCTTTCACACTGTGACTCCTAATTTGTCTTTTTTTCTTGTTAGGCAATGAAGAAAGAAATTGCAACGTTAAATTATCTGTGATACTTAACTTCAGTATATTCTAATGTTGATGTACTTCTCCCAAATGGAAAAATTATGTTTAATGTCTCAGTAATTTCAGCAACTAAGAACAGAAGAATAGAAGAAAGAAACTTCTTTTACCATATGAAGGAAACCAGACATAACCTCCACTCTGACTATGGATCATCTCCTTGCACACTGAGTGAAAGAGCTCGTTTCAAGACCAACAGTGTTTTCTTTCCATGGAACATCATGAAATTCTTCTAAAGGGTCCTGATTCTGACTCCTGATATTGTCACAAAGCTTCCAAATATTTTTGTCACTGTAAGATGTGGGAACTGATTTTATTTTTCCTTTAACTTCTTCCTCTAATTTCTAGTGAAGAGAAGTGAGTTGGGAGGTTCTGGGTTCTGCACCTTGGACGCAGCAACCTTGGTTGTGTGTACAGACTGGAGAATGAGATGCTGGAAAGCAGTGCCACAAAAAAGAACCTGGGTCCTGGTTGATGGTTGCATCTGAGTCAGCCCTGGCAGCCAGGAGGGCCAAGCATGTCCTGGGGGGCATCAGGCACAGCACTGCCAGCCAGGCAAGGGAGGGGATTGTCCTGCTCTGCACTGCACTGGAACAGCCTTACCTTGAGTCATGTGTGCAGTGTTGGGCTCCTCAATATAAAAAAGACATTAAGTTATTAAAGAGTGTCCAAAAGAAGGGAAACCAAAATGGTGAAGGGCCTTGAAGGAAAGCCGTAAGAGGAGCAGCTGAGGTCACTTGGTCTGTTCAGCCTGGAGGAGCCTGAGGGGAGACCTCACTTCAGTCTACAACGCCCTCATGAGGGGAAGAGGAGGGGCAGGCACTGATCTCTCCTCTATGGGGCCAGAGACAGGATCCAAGGGAATGGTCTGAGGCTGTGTCAGGGGAGGTTTAGGTTGGATATTAGAAAAAAGTTCTCCACCCAAAGGGTGGTTGGGCATTGGAATGGGCTCCCCATGGAAGTAGTCACAGCACCAAGCCTGACAAAATTCAAGAAGAGTTTGCTCTCACACGTGGTGGAGTTCTTGGGGCTGTTTTGTCCAAGGCCAGGAGTTGAACTTGATGATCCTTGAGAGTCCCTTCCAAGTCAGAATATTCTGTGATTCTGTGAGAGGCCAGTACTGAGATCAGCCTCCCAGCTGTGGCACAGGCTGGCAGAGGATGCCACTCCTGCTTGTGACTCTGGCTACCCTGTCACCTCCCAGAGGTGAGGGGAGCACTCACTTGCCCCATCCTTGTCCCCCAGCAGCCCTTACCAACAGCAGGGGTGCAGGCATGGGCAGAATGGGACCACACTGCTGCTGTGCAGGCAGGGATGTTGGATGTAGATGATCTTTAAGGTCCTTTCCAACCCAAACCATTCCACGAAATGTGTGGCCAACTGCGTATATGTATGAGTGTGAATATATAGGTATAGATATGGTTATATACATGTGCTCTCTCTGCATGTGCCTACTGAGAATAAAGCTTCTGCATGCTTATCAAGTGAGTATTAACTATTAACATAGCATAAACTCATTTTTTTATGATTTTCTTCCGGCCTTTAGAAGGAAATAGATAAGGAGAAATGAAGGATATGAGTATAGCGTGTGGGTATACTGGAATGCAGAGCTTCTTCAGCAGGCATAAAGACTGTAAAGTTTTTAGTCTGCAACAGTGTTAGATTAAGTAAATTTTTTATATATATCTTGGAAAACATGCTGAGATCCAATGCAATTTCTTACTACTGTTTACATCACTTACGACTGTTTTGCACTGCAAATGTATTTTGGAATGCATTTTAGCATCTCGGGAGTTTCAGTCCTCCCCAAACATTCTCTATTGTTTGGGTTTTTTCTCCCACACATTGCAGTGGTTTAATTTCCTTATTCTGAAGGCTTCCTTTGCTTTTACATATCTGCATGAATTGGTCTTCTATTATTTTCATCTTGCCTCAAGTAGAATTAACCTATTATTTATTAAGAACCCTATTAAAAAGTACTTATCAGAGAAGCTGGGAAGGTGGAAGAAAGAAGTCATCCATTGAAAACTCCAAGGTCCCTTATCAAAGTTTTTGCATTGTTAGTCCAGTTTAGCCCTTTAGCTGTCTTTTCTGCCTAAAAGGCAGACTTTCAAAGCTGCTGGGCTCTTTCAGGTGTGTTGAATTACAGTCTTTTGTTACATGATAGAGCTACTTCTTGGCTCAAAAACTGTAATTCCTCCTAAGTGTAACTGCACAAGTTCTTTTTTTTTCTTAATCTACTAGCAGTGCTGAGCCATCACACAAATGGAACAAGTAAACTTTAGAATGAGATATATTAAAAGTCTCACAACCATGAAACATACATTTAGTTATAATAGAGGTTATATAGTGTTATATGCAGTTATTTTGGAACAAAGGGGAAGGAAATTGTTGAATACTCTTGATATATGTGTATATTTTAGCATCAGCTAAAATGCTGCTCTGCTGTAATTACCTTTCATTTTAGTCAATGGCAATAGTTATGAGATATGGAATGATGGAAAAATCTAAGTAACAGAACTCAAACGGTCTTTTAAAATAACATTACTGAAATTATTCATCATATAGAGAAATACAGGACAGACCAGACTTCTGGTAGAATAATGAGTAAAATAACAGATTTTGGAAAATCACATCTGCCTAGAAACTACTGGCAGTAAATTTCCATTTGGTGAAGGATTTTAGTTACAAGTATTCCAAGATTATGCAAGGATAATACCATGTAGACATTTCACAGATTTATGGCTGTTGCTCCTGAGCCAATAATACAGAAGCAATTAGATGCAGTAAACTTCTGAGAAGGCAAAAAGACATGGATGAGGCTGGTCTGCAATAGAAAATAGTTGTAGTTCTGAAACCATGTTCTGTCTTTCCTTGATCCTCTGGGCATGCATCTGATGTGGTTTCAAACAGTTTGGACTTTGCAAAAGTGGCAAGGCTGAATCAATGACTCCCTTGTCACATTCACAAGGGAGTGAGGACCTCACCTCACAATGGTGAGGTCTAAGCACAACATTCCTGTATTTCAGCAGCCTCTCTGGGAGATCTGGACATTTCTTCCAAGGGAACAGATTTCCTTATGGAACTGTGATCAGTGGGAAGGGAAGAATTTTCTGATTAATTGACAAGAGAAAGTAAGAGAGAAAATTAGTCTAATTTCCTGGGACCTGAGTAGGAGCAGGGTATTATCTGACATATATGTTCCCATTTGGCTTTTTCTAACTTAGATTTCTTGATTCAGTATTAAAGATTTCAACTGCCTTCTTGTAAATAAATGCATTTATGAAACAAAATGAAAGAGCAATTTAAAATAAATGAAAGGCTAAATTTCTGTTGAGAGTACTATTGGCACTTGTAAGATATTTGGATGACTTCTGAAACTCAAACTATAGATCTTTGTGTATGCTTTAAATACTAGACACTTTAATGGCTCATTAAGCTAATATATGTATGAAAGAATAAAGGCTGCATTATTCTCAGTTAATGGAATGCAGTTTTAGAGAAAAAGGTATTACAGTATTCATTATTATGATCTCAGCAGGGTCTCCTCCCCTTTGCTGAGATTAATTCGTACATGGAAAAGGAACTGATAGGTGTTTTATTCCGTCCCAGCTGAACAACTACATATGAGACTTGAGTTAAAGACAATATAGTTGCTACATTATCACCAGCCATGTTCATTGGCACATTCACATCACTGAATGTCAAACCCTTGTGTTGCCCTCGTGTCTGGGACTTCCCCTAGAAAGAGGAAAGGTAAGTTGGAATGCTGTGTAGCACTGACTGCTCCTATAGGGACATGCTGTTATATGCAGCCCTTATGCAAAACTGATGAAGTTACATGGATTTCTCCTTGGCTTAGATCATAGAATGCTTGGATTGGAAGGGACTTTAAAGAACATCTAGTTGTAACCCCCTGTCATGTGTAGCATCATCATAATCAAAGCCCGGTTGCTCAAGACCCCATCCACCTTGGTCTTGAACAATTCCAGGGTTGAGGAGTCCACAGCTTTTCTGGGCAGCCTGTTCCAGTACTTCACAACACTCAAAGAATTTCTTCATGATGTCTAATTTAAATCTGCCCTCTTTCAGCTTACCACCATTCCCCGTTTTCTATCACTATATGCCCTTGGGAAAAGTTCCTTTCCAAGCCTCTGATAGATACCTTTAGGTACTTGTGTCTTCTATAAGGTCCTTTGAGCCTTCTCTTTTCCAGACTGAAAAACACCTACTATCCCAGCCTGTCTTCATAGGAGAGGCGCTCCAGCCCTCTAATCAATCAATGCATTTAAGTAAATTGAACAAATCCCTAGTGTTTACATGCTTTAACAAATTTAAATTACGTTTACAGATTATCTTTTATGTAGATGAATATTTTCTCATAAAAACACATGGAAAGAGGTCCCCAGGTTACTGGCCAAATACTGGCATCTCTGGTATACTGAGTAATGACTGACATTTGGCACCATTTTCTGTGGAGTTATACCTGAGATCCACAATTGTAGCTTAGGAAACTATATTTCTAAGAAATGATCATTAGGGACCTCTCAGAAACTTTGCTTGTTTAGAAGTAATAATTTATTTATGTGTTTATTCATTTTTGTAAATATGCTAGACAGTAGGAACTCACAGCTTTGCAACTGTTCCCACTGTGAAAATAAGGTCTTGGAAATACAATTCTCTGGCTCTAGTGATTAGCTGAGCACTGAATGTGTTTAGCAACCTGAAAGAAAGAGAATGAACTTGGAACAATGATAAATAGTGTGAAAATAATAAAGCGAGACACACTTTATTGTATATCTGTAGGAGTGTCAGAGAAGATCGGTTGTAGTGAATACCAGAAAATCTGAGATTCATTTGAATGGGTGAAACTAAATCTGGTGCTGTTTTCAACCCACACTTCCAAATTAAGAGGAAATAATTTACTGTTGTTTAAAAATGGGAGGTTGGTAGATTTTGTTAGATTTCTAACTCTGTGTAAATAGCTATTGTGACAGACAATACCTCTGAACACATGCACAACAGCAAAGGAGTTTGCCTTGATCACTCATCACAATGAATGTCAATTTAATTTGCAACATCAGTACACTCCTGGAATTACAATTTTATTCATTCTGAGCTCTGGTTACATTACCAGAGTTACAGTCCCTGAGTTTTAATTCTGCAGAAGTCATGACTAGAAATTCCAAGGAAACAAACATGCTGATTATACAAAAATCAATTTCATTGTTAGCTGGGGAGAAACACTGAAGTGAAACTGTACTCACAGAAAGCAGAGGTAGTGGAATATTTATGCAGTGGTGCCTGTTTAAATCTGTTTCTTCTTTATTCAATTTTGTGGGTGAGAATGAGATCTCAGACATGAAAAACAGTAGCTACTATTTTCTGTTATTTTTTAACACTATAAAATTTATTTTCTTTCTGTATGTACTATATGTACTAAGGTCTTTTTTTTTTTTTTTTTTTGATTACTGGGAATCTTATTTTGTCCTTCCCAAGAAGTGTGAGTAGCTTTTAACTTAGTTTTGAAATATTTAATAACAAAGTTGGAGCTTTTCTCCTGTCTTGCAAGGTAAACATGTGAAACCTGCTTGAAGTTATTAAGCAGGACTTGCTTATGTCGTTCTGATGAAAAGGGTACTCAGGCAAGCAGGAGTGGCTGATAATTAAACCAGTGGTTGTATTGTTGCTGCTAAAAGAAGCTTCTTCTTTTGGAGTTGCAATTGTTCATATTAGAATGAAATTTTGGAGATGCTTAGTGTTCATACTAGAATGACATTATTCCAGTCTATGTATGTTTTAATTTACTGCCAGGTATATAAGCCTTGTAACAACCCCAGTGATGTGCAGATTAACACTTCCATTCTTCTGTGTGAATGGAAAATTATGTTCTGGATATGTGACTTGTTTTGTTTCAAGTGTGAATTAGAGTTGTGTGAACTATGAGATCTTTCTGCTGTGCCTTGGTGAACTGAGAAATCTCTCTAGATTGTGGCTATATCATAGCACAAGTGCAAAGTACTGTAGGGCTTTGGTCTGCACGACTATGGTGCTAAGACAGTGCCACATTCCATATGTGCTCTGCGTGTGTGGGGGTGTTTTGTGTGTATGTGTGTGTATATATATATATATATATATATATATATATATATATATATATATATATTTATATGCAAGTGCTCAAGTGGTCAGCAGACTTGCCACTGGAAGATGAGTCACAGGTATGAGATGTTTCTATTGCCATCCTGTTAAAGGACTGAAGAACTGAAAACCCAGTTCCTTTCTAAGAATGGTACAATTATGCCAGCCTCTGTATATATTAAAATAAAATTATTAAATCAAAACCAGTAAGAGATTAAGTGGGAAAAAGTGTTAAATACAGACAGTTCTTTGAGTGGCTGAGGAAATGAATTCTACTTGTTTATGGATCTGTGGTTTTGATCATTGAGTGCCTCAGTGTTTAATAACACCCCTGCAGCTGGGGTATTCATAGTGGCTCTTTTACCTGTGAATTGTCCAGAGCCTACCTGGACTAAAGTTCACTTTAAGCTCTTTTCCACAAGGAATGCACTAAATTGCAAAAATACCTGAAGAAGCTTTTTTAGCTTTCATGGCATGGATATGAATAATGTACTGATACTTGACAGCCGACAGCTCGCCTCTTGCCTTCTAGTAGAAACAAACTGTTGTGGCAAGATATTTTGAAGAATAATGGCAAATTGCCATTTGAAAACTGCAACATAAGAGAACAAATAATAAAAAAAGAGATTTCTTTTGCAAAGGACAGCAACCATTTCATTAGTAGTTTCAATACCAGTGAATGGCAACATAACTCAGCCTGAATGTTTTACAGTAGGAATACCTAAATTGTAATTTAGCAGTGATTCACAGTAAATTGTTGCTGTGCTGATCTCCAGTGTGGGAAAGACGATAATCTGTACAATGCATGAGAATGAATGGTGAGAAATAACAAATCAAATTTATTTGTAACAGCATAAATATGTTCTTGAATGGCACCGTTCCTTCTGATGCCATATGCATGATATGTCTTTACTTTCTGCAAATAAGACATATTTTATGGTTATCATAGTTCAACATTATTAAATACTTTTTAAGACTAAAAATGCTTTTGTAATAGCCTTGAGTAAACTCGTGTTCCCTCTGGGTTCCCTGATGTTAGCTAACAAAACTGCAGATAGTTTTTCCTCATCAGCTGATTAATAGTGTCTATTTTTCACTCAATGAAAATTTGCATTCAGAGAGTCAGCAGAAACATGGTTTAAGCCAGTAAATTAAGGCTTAACATGATAACCTGACTATTTAAGTTGCTTACTTTCATAATATTTATATCTAGAAATGCTAGGGATTGTTTTTCCCTCTAAATAGATTATGGTGGGATATTTTTTGTGCTAACCTAATGCTACCTCAATATTTTGTCAATATCATTTCTACTGACCTGCTCTATTCATGGTCTGTCCAGAATACTTCTTTCTTTAGGACCTAATCCCAACCACATATCACCCTTGCAGGTTACCATAAAATAGTTTTCCTGCTTCCTATCTGCATTTGTTTTCAGCCATAGGTCAAATTGCACCAATAAAATAGTGGAGATTTTTTATATTTTATTTTTTCACTAGCATCAAGTCAGTTCCTTTCTTAGGTTGCTTTGGGTCTGGAATAAGATGCTAGGGTTCTTGACATATTTTTTTTTTTAAATATGCTCCACAAGAAAAAATAAATGGAAAGGAGAAGATGGGAAAAGATGAAATGGTTGGAACAGAAATATTTCCTAAGCTCATGGTATGATTGAAGAGATGTTGAGCTAGGAACTACAGTGGTGTATCTTGGTGCCTTGAATTTGCTTTTTGGAAAATGCTCCCAATTTTTACTTCTATGTGGTTTAGTCTCCTTTCTGCACAACCAAAATCTGAAGAGGCCCAGGTCTTGGTGCGGGATGGAACCATGTGGCAGCTGGAATGTTCATGTAGAACTGCAGTTTTGCAAACACTCCTGGAATTTGTGTGGGCTGCTTGGTTATTGAATAATATATAACCCCCTAAATCCTTTCCTTAAAATGCAATTACTCACATGAATGCCAAGAAGAAGAGATTTGGACAAGCAATAAGAAAGATGTGTTGTTGTTTTTTTTTTTTCAAAGGAAAAAATAAATTTGGAATGTGTTTGAGGTAGAATAGAAAGATGGAACAAATTTAGATTTATATAGAGTGCTGCACATTCATAGAGGGAACCCCTAGATTAAAAGGTGAAAGTGTAGAAGTTCTGCAGTACAGTGAATGGTGTGTTAAGAGACGTATAGCACAGAGAGATTGCGAAAATAAAATGTCTCTATGCTCTCATCAAAGGGATGGACTTGGACTTCCATTTTTGCTTCATTGCAGTGCTGTTCAGATGTTGACATTAAAAATAGCTTTCTAATTTGAAAGTGAGGGCATTATAGTCCTAATTTTATGAGTGGTAGAGTTGCTCTATTAGAGGTGGATTTGGAGCAAAATTTTGCCTGTAAAAAAATACCTGTTATTTTCATGAGTTGTCTTAAAGGAGTAAAATAATTTCCACTATAATCTAAATTTTCTCTTACAGTTTTAAGGTAGACAAGAAATTGGTTTATCCACTATGCCTGAATATTAGGCTGAGGTATGTAAGTTTGACTAGCCAAATAAAGGGTGCCAAATCTTTCCATGCTTCTGCTTTCCATCCTGCAGGCAATACTGTTTACTCACCCTTGTAAAGTCATTTATGGCTTTGTATCTGTGACAGTGTGAGCAGTAATTACCATGAATTCTGAACAGAGAGAGAAGAAAAAGGCTTAGAATCACTACATTTAATATTTTTTTTATAAAAAAGCATGGATTCTGACTTTATTTGCATAGCCAAGTGATTTATTTCTGTACATATTGTCTGCCAGAGATTCCTGTATAATTTTGTTAAGTAGTGACACTTAAAGACACTATGGATAATTGTTTGGTATATATGCAATGTTCAATGTAAAGTGGTTTCATGAAGAGAACTGAAATGAGACACAGATGATTCATTTACACATTTATTTACTATCCTGCTTATTCTATCAGACTGAAATGGAGAACAATGCATTTATTTTAAAGACATTTGACATAAATTAAACAGATATTTTGATGTTGAACAATTGTACAGACTACAACATGCATATTAATATGTAGATTGGTGCAGAAATACTTAGTTGATTAGCAAAATCTAGTATGACAAAAATAATAATCACATTTCCTTTTTTATGACATTAAAATGCAGCTGATATGGAAACATTGATACGAATACCACTAAATGTGAGAAGTTATTAGTCTAATGAAATCAAATGGTTAGTTGAAAAAATAAAGCTATTGTCAAAGTTTTATCTACAGAAAAAAAAAACTAAATCAAAATGTTTCTAACAAATACAATAATAATGAAAAAAACATGTTTGATGCAATTACCATTGCAAAATGCCCTATTATTCCCCTGCCCCACCCCCAAATACAAACAATGCATGAAGCAAAAGCAGCGTATTCTCCCACAAAATGTCTGGGGCATTTTGTAAAGGCAGATGAATGAGATTAGACAAGACTTATCACATATGCTTTTATCTCCTAGTGACAGTACTTTTAAAGAAAAGATACATTATTAATAGAACAATGTATGATGAAATGTTGCTAAATCTGTAAAACTGAACAATAGTGAAGACACTGCTATTGCCCCAAGAGAAGTTGAAAAAATACTGTTGTGCTTTTTTTGTTTGCAGCATTCAGAGCATTCACAGAGGAATACAAAGTAAAGTTCATTAAACTCCATAAAACTAATAATAGTCATGCTACTGTATCTATGAAACTAACACAGTAATAACATATAAACATGAATTAGTACATATTTAATTTGATATTTACAGTGATCTTAAAGCAATAGGCTATGTATTCAATGCTCAGCTTCTTTGTACACTAATCCCTCCATGTTTCAGCTTATCAGCATGGCTCCTTTGATTTTTGAGAGTTGTACAGCTAAAACTCTGCAGAACTCTGAAAATTTAGACATATAAATCCAGAACTCTGCATCCTAGCAGAAGTACCCATGATTGTCCCCAACAGTAGTTTTTTAAATTTCTTTTTTAATGTATTTAGTAATGTGTTAGAAATTGTTTCTTTTGCCTAACACTACAATATATTGCTCCATCTTTCAGTTTTATACAGGCAGAATTCCCACTGGTGTTCTGCTTAAGGACTTCAAGAACAGGTATTCTGAACCTTCACAGAGAGATGCTATCTGAGTAAAACTTAGAGCAAAAATATCACTCCAAGACTTATGTCCTCCACCTTGAAATGGTTAAAATAAGTAAGATAAGGAATAGGCTTTTTGTTCCTTGCATTACACAAGGTATGTCCCAGACATCAGAGCAACAAAGCACACAACCAAAACCCTACTAGTTCCTCAATTTAAATAAATTTCAGCTGGTGATCCAAATAGGAAGATATCTAGACAATGGCAAATCAGCACAAAATACTCAAGCTGGGCTTCTGATCCTCCATCAATGCACAGCAATTTGCTTTTGCAGTATAAAGTAAGGGTTACTGTTAAGTGAAGTAAAGCTACTTGCAATCAGTTTAATAATTCCACAGATTGTGGAGTAAGTCTAGTGCTGTCTGTACTGTCTTCATTAAATGTAATAACAACTTTAGAGTAAATTCACTGTAGAAATATGCAGTATATAGAGTTTGGTCCAAACTACAAAACACAACTGTCCAAAGGTTATCATGAACTTATGGCTTAAATGATTTTGTGTGGCTTAATTTGGGGAACGCACTGGGAACAATTTAATCTTTGGCTACATGTTGTTTTTTTTTTTTAAGCAATACCACTGATGAAAATGGCAAAATTTGCTTGAATAAGTGATTTATCCAAGAGCTACATGGGCTGAAGACAGTAGCCATGGTAGAGATCTATGTCTACATTAGCAAGTCATACATACCAGGAGATTTGTTGAGGACAACAGTTTGTGCTGACAGTTTACACTATTGGGGTATAAATTTTGGACTCACTCTCATCTGGTATCCGGGCCTGAATGCTTTATCGTGCCTGCAGCATAACTGGTGCCCTCATGGAAGAAGTTTTCTGGTTCAACTTCACCTAAAAGTAGTCCAGTTTGCATGGTGCAGGATTGCTCAGTATTGTGAACCAAAGCATGAGAAGTGGGGGTAGCTGAGAGGTTCATGTCAAGAGATCTCTCCTGATTTTCTCTAAGATGCCAGTGTAAACATAGCCACAGACTTCCAGACTTAGAAGTGTACATTATTCCTGCTGATGCTAAATATGTATTTGAATAGTTATTTGAGTTTAAAAATTACCCTAAAGAATTTAGTTATACAGACTGCTGTTAAATTCATGGTTTATGCTAATCACAGGACAACAGTCGATGTCTAATGTGACCATTCTGTTTAGTTGATAGGTATAATTAGGATAATCATCTTTTTTGGATTAAATGTAAGCTAATACCATGTTTTTTAGTTACTTTTAAGTTAAAAGAGCAGTAATATTTGTGTGCTACTTCCTTGTTCCACAGTGGTATTCATCAGGATCTGTGTTAGGTGTTATAAAAGAAAACTAAATACCAATCAATAACAATATAGGATTAGAAAGTATCACTGCTGTTTTGGAAGAAGTCTCCATTTTGCTAAAGAGTAATACTTCCTAAATATCATATCTCAGCATTTAAAAGAAATACTGTTTAAACCTGGAACAAAATAAATACAAAGACAAGTACATTACTCCACCTGCATCACACAATGCAAACAAAATGTTTTCTTTCATTTTTGCCTGCCAGTTACCTAACCTTCCTTTGTTAAGGAAACTGACAGAGGACCTGCAAAGGGTTTGGCTCCCAGAACACCTGATCTGTTTTAGAAAGCATTTCAGCTGGAGTTAAAGCTGAGCACCACTAATAAAATTAGACAAAAGACAAATATTCACACTTAGACCGATCGCTCTCTTAATAGCATTTACCATTCATCTGCTTTTAAAAACGTTCTTGCAAGAGCACTGAAAGCTCTTGCATGAAGGATGAGTACACTGTGGGGACACTGGAGAATTCAGAGCACTTTACAACTAGAAAACAGGGAGAAATGACACTCAGTTCTTGTTCCTTGGTTCAAACGCAGCATCTGGCCATTGGCACCACACTACCAAAACACTTTCCTAGCAAACAAGACACCGATCATCTTGTTGGGTGGGCTGCCTTCTGACCACTCCCAAGAAGAAGAGAAGATTGATATTGGGGAGGAAATGGGAAGAGATCACAAGATCAATAAAGACACCAACACGTGATATCTTATATTCAGGAAAGTCTTCTGAAAAATGATTACAGATCAGATATTCATGTGGAAGGCAAGTGGGTAATGGCATTGCTGAACCTGTTGGTTCTAGGTTAAAATTATGATGGAGGAGTGGACTTAAATCTTTTGCTACTGGCATTTTTACCTCATTTAGTGTGAACAAGTATTCTTTTACATGTGTTTATTACATGTGTTTTTATATAGTACACTAAAACATGCCTTGTTTACTTACAGTTTTCTGCCCTTCTTTCCCCCTTTGTTGTGTTTGCATTTCTCGATTGATCTGTGCTGGCTACTTATTTAAAAAAAGCATATTTGTTGCATTATTTTCCTTCTAATATATGTTTTTATGATCAAAATATATATTTTCTATCCAAGTGGTTAAAAAATTATTTTAATCAGAAAGCCAATAAGTTAAACCCTGGACATTTTTACCAGTCTTACTATCTGCAATAGGGCTTCAAGAAGACAACTGTCTTTCTTACTGGACTGCGGTTTGGAGATGAGGTTGAAGCAGGTAATAAATACATTGAAAGTAAACCTTGAAGGAAACAGAAGCTCAGTCCACGTGGAAGGGAAGAGGTCTACTTTTAAAAGAACTCATTGTTTTTCAAGGAATTGCCCAGTATTACCTGTTAGGCAGTGACTCATGGAAGCCAACTGTCATTTTGATTTATAAAAAACATTTTGGGTTGCATAATAGTGTGCTAAAAGGCTCTTCATGTCCGTTGCTCTAGTGTTAGATCAGATATCACCTCTCTAACATCACTAATGTTTGAATTTTGAGACCAATTGTGAAGTGAGGACACAGTGCATTAGATTGCTGCATTAGCACAGAGGCTTCTATAGTCTATACAATGTAGCATTAAAAGGCCTTTTGTGTTTTCATTTAAAAAAGTGTATTTTGTATAAATTCGGTAGTGCAAAAACTTCCTACACCTTGTTACATTCTTTACATTACATACTTCCCCTGTAAACAGCTTTCCTGTAGGAACTTCCTTTGCAGTTTGTGCGATATATTATTCCCCCCTACCCCCCACACAGATTTGGATTAATGTGACTGTTAGTCAAAAACTCTTCTAATTACTCTGTGAATATTTTTTAAATATGTGCATTGGTTTCATCATTGTAAAGGAATTAAAACTTTGATTCACAATTCTGCAGTTAGTAAAAAATATAAAAATAGATCAATTGCAAAGCTATCTCCCTGAACATTCTTCATTTTCCACTGATGTGAGGAGTCAGACCCCTTTCAGGTGCACAAAGGAGTCACTTCTTCCTAAGACTCCTAGTTTTGAAATTGCACAGCTGGCATTAGAGACTGACTCCAGAACTCAGACACATTCTCCCCTTACTGTGGTGAATGGGTAATAAGTCTGAAATGGCTTCAAAGTTTTAGAAAACCAGAAAAATATACTTGTGTAATTTTGCATAATTTGCTGCATATCAACCCATGATGAATGTAATTATCCCGGCCTGCTTTTCTTATACCCGCTGTACTGGATAGAAAGCTAGATTCAGTCCTGCAACTGCTCAAAAAGATATTTTAATCAGGAATTATACAAGTTTGGTATTGAGAGGTGGATCCTGTATATGCAGTCAAAAAAAACACATTTCTAAACCTGTGCTTCTGGAAATAGTTTTCAGCATAGACAAAAGTAGATAACAAAATTATACCAAAAGCACTTCTAAAACTTATAATTTTGCTTCCAGTGTTTCAAAAAAATAAAGCATCTGTTAATAAAGTGAATTGCATCTCTTTCAAAATAAATGTGCTTCTCTGAAAACATTTAAAATACAGCAGCAAATAAGGGCCTGGTCTTTCATCTGATTTATATAGTTAAAGTTCCTGTTGATTTTCATCAAGAGGGAGAGACTATTGTTCTTCTCATTTAGATTTCAGTCAGTCCCTTTTTCCACCAGACTCCCATTGCTTTCAGGGGAAATTCATTTGCACAAGAACTGAGGCCTTGACTTTACTTTTTTAAAATTTGTAGTGATTTTAATGGGCTGGAATCAGGCTTGCATGAACTTTAGCTCAGGAGAGCTTTAGGAATGAAATCTCTGTTCCTGCAAATAGGTTCCCTATGGCTGGACTCCTCCCTTTCCATCAAGTGTCATAGGTCTAAGGGGCTTTTCCAAAGTGTAAGGGTCACCTGGGAGAAAAAGCACACAGAAGGAACGTGACAAACCTCAGTCTTGCCAAAACAACATCATTGTCTTGAATGGGAATTTTCTGTGGATCCAAAGCACAGGACCAGGTCCCATTTGGTCTTAATCTGGACTTCAACAGTTCACTAGGATGTAAAGGCAGATCAAACAGGCCCATGTGATTTCATAAAACTGCACATAGAAAATACGAACCAACACTTCAGGCATATAAAAATTGACTGGCATTTAGTTTTAGTCACCGAAAATATCTAGAAACTAAAAAATAAATGTAGAAGAGTAATGACTATAAAATATGAAAGAGGAAAGTTTGGGGACAGTGAGACACAACATGATTGAAAAGTGTTACGCAGAATACAATATAAATACATAAAACTGAATGCAGCAACAAGTTGAAATGAACTTCAATTAAAGACAAAAAAAAAAAAATTATTTTGAGAATTAATGACCAGACATTGCTCGAAAAAAAAAAAGGCGTATTCTCAGGTATTCAAATGACTGAAGAGACACCTCAATATTATCTTGTTACAGAAATAAGAAAACTGATGGAAATATAGATAGAAAACTTTTTTAAAAAAAACCCACCTAAGTGATTGTGCTGTGCTCATTGTTTGACCCAGCTACCAGGATCAATATTTTGGGGCTCTTCAAACTTGCCTCTTTTCTATGTGCCAGGCTTGAGTGAGGTCTGTGGCATTGGCCCAGCCATTTAAGCAAAGGGCTGTGTTGTAACAAAAATGGTTGTTCCTTTACACTAAATGCATTAGGTGCCTGATTGTTACATATTCAAGTGACAAAAAAAGACAAAAGTAAAAGTTAACCTACTAACCTACGGTAAGTAGAAGCCTGCTGTTCCAAACCATACATTGATTGGTCTAAAGTACTTTTAAGTCTTCCTTACAAAAAAAAAAAAAAAGAAAACCAAAAAACCAAAAAACAACCCAAAAAACCCCCAAAAAACCCCCCACAACAAACAAACAAACAAAAAAAAAACAACCACAAAACCCCCTCAAACTCAAACAAAACAAAGGGGAACATTTTCTAGGGCATGTCTGTGTAACTGCATACATTTGCTTATGATCAGAATTCATGCAGTGAATAAACTTTTTATGATTTAGGGAATTAAAGCACTCTAGAAGCTTTAAAAAATATTTTATAGCATAAGAAGCTATGGATTCTGGATTTTAAAAAATAGCCTTTTCAAGACAGTGGTTAAATGAGTACTTTGTAATGAAGGCTTTGGTTCAGCATCTTTCTTTTTCTTTTCAAAGATGGAGAAATCAGAGAAATGAAAGATGATTTAGCAGTTGTCCGTGGAATGACATTTTCCATTATTTAAGTATAGTGGAAATCCTGTACTCCATTTCAGAACAGCTATGGAAGAATGGGTGGAGGCAAAGTTGGTGAGTCAAATGATATCTTCTGTCAGTCCAAATGATTGAACTGGAAAACACAAACGAGCTTTGGGGTGTGGAAGACCTGAGGCAAATCACATGTACATGAAGCCTTTTCTTCTCCAGCTACATGATTTATGATAACAAAAGGTACCACTTTCCCTTACAAACCTTGTCTCTTATGTCCTTCCACCTTAACAGCTCCAACAACATTACCATTACTGAAGTATGTGCACTGCATGGAGAACAAAAGGTAAAAGATCAAAGATCATGTAGAAGCAAATGATGTTAAATCAGAGGAAAAATAAGAGTGTGGGAAATATTTTTTTTAATACCAAGGTATAGTCTATGAGGTTGAAAATGTTTTGATATATCTGAATAGCCATTTGGCACTATTTATTGCCACAGAAATAATGATGATTTTTAAATTTTAAAATGGAACTTTTTTTTCTCAGTTATGAAATGTTGGCAATTTTCTATAAAAATATCAAATGCTTCAAGTTCTGGTCATTAAATCTTTGCTTTCCCTCACAGGATAATTAATTAAACTGACAAATACAATAACTGAAATTCTACAAGTAAAAAAAAAAACATCATGTTTTATAGCACAGATGAACTAAAATACTGTAGTCCTTAATTAGCAGATATACTTGTGAGCTTTTTAACAGAAAGCAAGATACGTGAGATGCTTTAAGTAGAAGTTGCAATTTTGCAACATAAGTCTGTACAAAACCTCCAGGCAGCACGCTGTGAAGGAAGTACCTGTGTCCCAGGAAATGCTTTTTCCATAAATCCTTGTTAACAGTAGCTTTCCCCCCCAACCCCAAACTATTTACAAGTATATGCATTTTGCAAGCTCAAAGCACCTTGTTTCACATCCTTATGAATGCATGCATTGACATTTCATCCTTTCATGTGCAAATTCTAAAATTCATTGTAACTGAGGGAAAAAAAAGTTTAAAGAGTTCAAAACCTGTCTACAATCATAAGTGAAAGGATCAAAAATGTCAGATGTTGCAGACCACTGGCTCCTAATAAAGCTCTCTTTATTGTATTCACCATTCTTGAGTAATTTTTTCCTTGTTTTTTTCAGTTTGTTACAAAAGCAGTCTTTTTTTTTTAAATTAAACAGTATTTAAACTAAACAACTCTTCATGCCATGCAAAAATAACATTTTATGCACTTTTGTTGAGGCTTTCCATGTTTTAGTTCATAGGCATTACTAACTGTGTTTTAAGAAAAGATATTTTTATTGCTTCTGTAACTAGTCACATGCTAGTTTCGCGAGTAGGACAATAACCAGTTTCTCCTGGACTTGAATGAATTTCTGGAGCAAATAAATGGTTCTCCATTTTGTGACCTTCTTGGTTAGTGTCTGGCTTTACCTCACCCACAGCATGGTAAATGTCTTGCGTACAGTTGTGGCTCATGCTTTTGGGTGAAGAGCTGACCTGTGGCTCCCCTGGTAAATTGTTGCCATCACTGTGTTTATCCCCACAGCAATTTGTCTTGATATCCTGTTTTTTCTCATGTTTCATACCATGTAACTCCATAAACTCTTCTTCTTCTCCAGTGTCTATTTCAGTGAAGCTTCTCCTCTCTTTTGAAGGGAAAGTGAAAATTTTTTGTTTGGGAAAGAGAGGGGATGATTTTTTAGCAGGTCCCTGACAAAGTGCAGGTGCGTCAGCACCAAGTACAGGCCGTTCACCTTGGGGGGAATTTTCTTCTAGGAGAATGGTGCTGATGTGCTGAGGGGTGGCCTGTGTGAAGTCTGCTCCTGCTGTCACTGGCAGTGGCCTTGCGGTGCTCGGTGGAGTTTGTGGAGCACCACCTCTATTGTCTTTGAAATTAACTTTAAGGGATCTAGACTTTAATGGGTTGCTACCTTTCAGGGAGCTTTTGGGGCTTTCCATGGCAGTGTCAAAATGAAAATGACCATGTGAAACAGTTTGGGACCCACTGCCATCACTGATAACAGCTCTGTTGATTGGATTATAGTCAAAGGTGACATCAGTTGGAGAAAATCCTCTGTCTTTTGCAAATGGCATAAACTGAGAACTTCTTGCTCTTTGGTTTTCTTCCAAGTTAACAGCATCAGCTGGAAATCTCATTTGCAAGTGAGAGCCAGGAAACAGAGAGAGAGGAGACCTCTCTGTTTCCGTGAAGTCAGTTGCGCAACTGGCAAAACTGTCGATACTGGATGTGCTTCTCATGTCCATCACGATGTCCGCAGGCCCTGTTGGCAACGGGTCTCTCTGACCTATAACTTCCTCCATTTCTATTTCTTCTTCATAGCTGGGTGGCTTTGCTGACTGGTCTTGGTAACCAGCATTAAGATTAGGCTGAGACTGGGTTTTGGTAATTTCATTATACAGCATCTCCAGTTTTTGGGCACTGAGGTGCTGTGGGCTGGAGGATGATGCAGCATTGTTTAATTGCTCATGGGAGTCTTGTTGACTAACTTCTTGGTATTTGTTTTCATAAGATTTGTTTGAGCTTGTTTCAGACATTGTCCTTCTGGCCCATTTCCACCGGCTTGGGGACAGGTGGCTGTTATCAGGTGTCTCCTTTGGACTGAGTGGTTCTCCAAGCTTTCCCGAATCTACTGCTACATCTATCATTTCCATACTGCGAGCAAAGGCATCTTTCAGATTCATGGAGACAATACTGCCATTTCTTTTAGCTCGCTCAAGTGCTTCTCTCCTCTTAATTGCCTTCTCCTGTCTTTTCTGCTCCTTATAAAACTCTGAGAAATTGTTCACAATAATTGGTATGGGCAGGGCTATGACCAGCACTCCAGCAATACAGCAAAGTCCTCCAACTATTTTTCCTAATAACGTCTTAGGATAAATGTCACCATATCCTACCGTAGTCATAGTGATTGTTGCCCACCAGAATGACGCAGGAATACTTGTAAATTTTGTAGCATCCTCGTCCTTTTCAGCAAAGAATACAAGACTTGAAAATATCATTATTCCCATGGCTAAAAATAATATCAACAAGCCCAATTCATTGTAACTCCGCCTGAGCGTAAAGCCTAAAGACTGAAGGCCCGTTGAATGTCTGGCGAGCTTAAGAATCCTTAGGATCCTCATAATTCGAAATATCTGAACTACACGTCTGACGTTTTGGAACTGCAGGACACTTTTATTGGACTCTGTGAGGAAAATGGTGACATAGTACGGCAAGATAGCCAGTAAGTCAATGACATTTAATGGGCCTTTGAAGAACTTCCACTTATTTGGTGAGGACAGAAAACGCAAAAGATACTCCATGGTAAACCAAGCAATACACACAGCTTCAACGTGTGCTAGCTGAGGGTTGTCATTTGGCTGCCCAAATTCATCTATTTCTTGAAGTTCTGGCAGTGTGTTAAGAGACAAAGCAATAGTGGACAGGACGATGAACAGAATGGACACAATGGCCAAAATCTGTAAAACAAAATAAAAAATGTTTTGGTTAGATCGATACAAGTGTCCTTGTCAGGGATTTATTAAATCCTTTCAAATGCCTGTGTGTCAAATAAACACAGAACGGTGGAAGCTGTTTTCGCTATTGCATTCATTATTTTGTTTTATTGTTTTGAATTTTGCACAGAAAAAAACATTAGACTCATCTTAGACATGGTCAAAACCTGATTGCTTTACTCCCTGCACTAAGCCAATTCATTTCAGAAAGCAGGCCACGACTGGTCTTACCATTTTTAAATTACAATAGGAGGTGATGTTTATTAGTGCAAGTCACCAAATGGAAGACATATAGTTCCTGCTAATGTGCAGAACATTTTGAATTTTCTGCATTAATTGTAATTATGTAAAACTTTACATAGTGTAGAGAATGCATTGGATAATACCATGTGTAAGATGGTAATTCAGTACTACATAGTGCACACGTTCCTAGACAGGCATAAATTTATGAGCTGGAAAGTTAAGAAGAAAAAGTTAAGAAGAATAAACATGAAGCACTATTCAGGACACTAGTCCTGCTGAGTTTTCATGTCTGGACAAATTTCAGATGCTACAAAAATCAAAGGTATTGGTCCTGAATTAGGTTGAGAGCAAGATTTTAAAAAGTAAGTAGTATGAGGGTGAACTGAGTTTCTCATAATGTGTAAGCAGACAAAGGCTTCCAAGAAATAAAGTTTTGCTTTCTGTCTAAAGAGGTGGGTTTTATAATATATTTCATCACTCACTTTCACAGAGTCCTAGAATGACAGAATCATAGGAACATTAGTTGAAAGAGATCTCCAAGACCCTCAAGTCCAATGTTTGACTGAGCACTACCATGCCAACTAAACCATAGCACCAAGTGCCACACCACCTTCTTGAATGCTTCCAGACCTGCTGACTCCTTAGGCAGCTGTTCATATGCCTGACAAGCCTTTGAGTGCAGAAATTCTTCCTGATGTTCAACCTGAACCCCCCGGGCACAGCTTGAGACCAAATTCTTTCATCATGCCACTGGCTGCCTGGCAGAAAAGGCTGACCTCCACAAGGCTACAGCCTCCTTTCAGGCAGTTGTAGAGAGCTGTAAAGTCTCTCCTGAGCCTCCTTTTTTCCAGGCTAAACAAGTTCAACTCCCTCAGCTGCTCATCATAACACCTGCGAGCTGCTCTGTGCTCCACCAACTTTGTTGCCCTTCTCTGCACACACTCCAGCACCTCAAAGTCTTTCTTGTAGTGAGGGACCCAGAACTGAACACAGGACTTAAGGTGTGGCCTCACAAGTACCAGGTACAGGGGGATGATTGATTGCTGCCCTGGTCCTGCTGGTCACACAATTCCTGATACAGGCCAAGATGCTGTTGGTGGTCTTGACCACCAGGGCACATTGCTGGCTCATGTTCAGCCTGCTGTTGAGTAACACTCACAAGTCTTTTTCCACTGGACAACTTTCCAGCCACTCTTTTCCAAGTCTGTAGCATTGCATGGGGTTGTTGTGACCAAAGTGCAGGACACAGCACTTTGTCTGGTTGAACCTCATACAGCTGGTCTTGGCCCATTGATTCAGCTTGTTCATATCCCTTTGCAGAGCCTTCTTGCCCTCCAGCAGATCAATACTCCTGCCCAACATTGTGCTGTCTGCAAATGTACTGAGTCCCCTCATCCAGATCATGGACAAAAATATTAAACAGGAGTGCCCTCAATACTGAGCCTTGGGAATCCCCACTAGAAACCAGGTGCCAGCCTAATGCAGCACCTTTCAACACCACTCCCTGGACACAGCCATCCAGCCAGTCTTGAACCCAGTGAAGAGTGCACCTATCCAATCTGTAGGCTGCCAGTTTTGGAGAATGCTGTGGAAGACAGTATCAAAGGCTTTACTGAAGGTAGACAGCATCCACAGCCTTTCCCTCATCCACTAGGCAGGTCTCCTGGTCATAAAAAAAGATCAAGTTGATCAGACAGGACCTGCTTTTCCTAAACCCATTGTGGCTCAGCCTGATCCTCTGGTTGGCCTGTTCATGGTGTGTGATTGCACTTAAGATAATCTGTCCCACAGCCTTCCCCAGCATCGACATCAGCTGAGAGATCTGTAGTTTCCTGGGCCATTTTTCTGACCCTTCTTGTAGATGTGTGTCATGTTGGCCAACCTGCAGCTATCTGTTCTTGAGCTCTACACAGGTGAAACACTCCCAAATGTACAGACTGCCCCCACAACTCTCCTTCCTCACCTGTTCCTTCTGAAGGACTTATAACCATCCATTGCCACTCCCCATTCATGTGAGTGTTCCCACCATGTTCCTGTGGTGGCAACCACACCATATCTCTCCTGCTGCACGGTGGCTTCCAGCTCCTCCTGTTTGCCACCCAGACTGTGTTCAGCTGTGTACATGCACTTCAGGTGGGCTCTTCATTTCACCCCCAGCACCAGCATGCTCCCCCCAGGCTCATCTCTAGTGAGCCTGGCCCTATTCTCTTCCCCCTTCAAAGTTTAGTTTAAAGCCCTCTCTATCAGTCCTGGTACATTACTTTTCCCCCCTTTTCTCCCCCATGTCTTCAGCCTGCCTGGTCCTGTATAAATTGCCCAATGATGGAAAAAAGACATTTTGATAAAATTCAGGCATCTCTGTAGCTCACAGCCTTCCACTTTGCCTGGAATAGCTGGTCATTGTCTTTTTTACAGAACCGATATTATGAGAAAAAAATTTAATATCAGAGAACCTCACAGCTTTACCAGAAAGTATAAAGATATAAAGAATATCAGCATCTTTGAGACAGTAAGCAAAGTGTTAAAATGTTATTACAAAATTATTATAATACTTGGAAAATATATATTATTTTGGTTGGAAGTCCTGATTAAATCCAGTTTTTTATTACAAATACTACAATAAATTGTTTTCTGTTTTAAAGATCAGTTTAAGATCATTCACAAAAGTGTTTACTTTCATTTCTCAGAAATGGAACTGTTAAATCCATTTGGTGATGTTCCAAGGATGCATTAGGTCAGACAAAATTGCTGGAACACCCAAGAAGAATGAAATGAAGCAAAGAAGAATGCAAGTGTGAAGAGTGTATGCAGAGAGGCAGGTCACAGTGGTGATAGAGGCTCTAGAGATAGAACGGCCACCTCACTGTAGCTTTGAGAAAAATAGCAATAAACTTGTTTCATCTATGGGTTACCAAGTGGATATTCAGCTCTCTAAGCACAAACAGAAATTGCTCACAGTGGGGTGTGTATTTGGCATTGTCTTGTACTTATGTACTATCTTTGCCTTTTTCAGGTACTAATAGTACCTAACAGGTATGCAGGTATCACCTTTCATATTCTCAAATATTCAACCATTCATTTTTTCTGCCAAATGCGTTATAGACCATCTGTCTTCATCCTTCGTACAGCCAATTCAGAAAACATCCTTAGGTTAATCTATCTTATTTAGGAGGGCTATAGATTCCTTTAAACTTTCTGCTACCAACATCAGCAAAAGAAGCCACTCTTAGTAAAGAATGAGGGCAATAACAGTGCATATGTAGTCAGGGCTGATTAATGAAATTTGTAGGTGGGACTGAGGCAGACAAAAGACAACATTATAAGAGTGCAATAATTACCTTTCAGACTGTGAAAGTTGCCTGTATCAGATTTCTGTATTAAAGTTGGAAACTTAAATAAGTTGTACTGGGTTATCCACTTCACCTAAACGACTGTGAAACAGCTAATGCAGCCTTGACTTCTCTAAAATACTCAATAACATAATTATACTTTCTGAATTTGCAGAACAAATGAACAAGGCACAAGTCTGAACAGTTGAGCTTGCAGTTTCTGTCAAGCTGATGGAGCCTCACTGGGGCCAGAATCAGAATGCAAATAACAGGATTGGAAAAAGCTGTATAATACCAGGACCAAATTACTTGACATGCATTGTTCTTTAAAAAAAAAAATAAAATTGTATGAATGTATCTGATCAACTGTCATCAAACTGATTTTAATTAGGAACCACTGGCATTCCATCTGTCATAAGAGATTTATTTTATGTTTAAATGTCTACCAGCATACAAAAGGTCCTAGAAAAGAGGTGAGTTAGTTAATATCATTCCCCCTTGCACTGTGTAACATTGCTAAAACTCCATGCATTTTGGGTGTTTTATTGAAAACAAGCATCCATTTGTTTGTTCCAGCCATTCCTTCATGTGCTGCTAACACAAGCCTGAACTCCCCCAGCTTTTTTTAATAAAATATCCAGTACAGAAGCCTGGAACCTAAAGTGATTTATACATATAATCTATAAGAATGATTCTGTTCTTAGTGAAAAAATTTACAGCAAAGTAAAGTAGTTTAGTTTCTTCTAATATAAGAATCTCAAGCTTTTATTTGTTTGGGACTTTGTTGTGTAATTAAAGCAGTGCATCATTCCACACACAGTATGTTTTAATTTTTGCAATTGATTAGATTTCACAACACATTAGGCGAAAAAATGCCAGGGGAAAACTTGGAAGAACAAGAGAATGAGAATTCTTCTCTATGAGAAAGAGAAGAAGAAAAAAAAGAACTCCTTATTCTGAGTCTGCATAAAGAATACTTTGCAGATATTATTATGCTGGTAAGTTTTCATGGAACAGATGCAGATTGTATTAAGAGAAGCACAGAATTCATAAGAAAAACCTGTAGCAAACTGCGAGGTTGGTTATTCTGATACAGAAAAGTAAAGAAACCACCACTGACTGAATCTTTCCCAGCAGAACTTCCTGTTTGTTATGTAGTATTTTTAAACCATGTTCTGGATTGAAGTGCCTGGAAAATTTGCACACTCCAAGTAATTAAGCTACGACCACAGTTCTTGCCATAACATTTTTTAACCTGAATTTCAGAATTCTGTTAAATTTAACTCTGTTAAATGACAGATTCTGGCAGGTTATGTCATTTAGCTATGGTACTACAAAAGCACATAAAAATCCAGATCCTCTTAATCTTTGAAAGTATTTCCTTTTAAATGGCAATTTTTTCTAAAACAATGGACAGATTTAGATTTTTTTTTTCCTATGGGCTGGATATGAGACATTTGAATCTGTTCATGCAATGAATAGTAAAACATTCATTGAGTTAATGATGCAGTCTTAACAGCCTCTGCCAGATGCTGTTATTGCTAATTTTTGGGGTGTAAGGACTGGTAGCAATCTCCTGAAAATTTAGTTTTTTCCCAGTATTAAATTGCTACTAAAAATGGCTTTTTTTCCCTGTGCACCCCCTCATTGCTTATTACTGCCAGCAGTGTGAGGAATTCTGCATAAAATGAGCATACAACTGAAGTGCAATGGAACAGCCTTCAAATTGTTCCTTGCTATTCAGCAACAACTGATACGATATGTGAAATGATGTGATATGTGAAAAGGCTTCTGCTATAATTGACAAGTTGGTGTAATTTTTTATGTGCAGCAGAGAAAAAGTATGCATCAGGCTCACATTAAAATATAGGTGCTGAAGGGAATTTCAGTTGAGCCTTACTGATTAGCCACTACACTATGTTTGATTAATACAGGTTTCAGTCTGCAGTCAACTAAGACTGTATTAGCAATAGTGTTTCCTTAGTCTTTTTCTTCTCAGGATGGGATCTAGAGTAGGATCTAGACCATTTAAACAATAGACAGCAGTAAAGTCTCATACTTTTGAGATTTCTAGCCTCCACAGATACTGAAAATTATCAGGCTGTCACATATTCCTCCCTTTCTGCATTGAAATTTATGGTATTGTCTTCACATAAGACATATCCTGGCAGTATCTTTAACTCTGCCTTTAGAAAATCTCAGAAAAAATTGCTGTTGTTCAGTTTTTGAAAGGCTTCTGGAGAACTGTATCAACTTTCTTGGGCACTCAGCTATATATTCTCAGAAGCATCTGCTCTTGGGAAAGAGGTGTCTAAATTTGAGCAGATAGATATCTGGAGTTGATCTATGTTCTTCAAATCAACCTGAGAGCTACCAAGTGCTGTAGCCTGCTGGTCATGCTGGATCTTGCATGGAAGTGTCCTTAGCTTGTAGCACAGAGCTCCCAGCTCTGGCCAGACAATCCACAGACTCACAGCCACACTGGCAGGAGCACAAGGTTAGATAATGGATGTTTTAATTTTTCTGAGGGAGTAAGCCCATGACAGTGGAAGACATTTTGGGAGGTTTGAAGAGAAGTTTATAGAAATTAGTTTACTTCAGCAGCATCCTTTACTGTCAGGTGTCTTCAGATTGTGATATTGAGTTTGCAACTGAATGGACAAAAAGTCTTGCTCAGTAAGAGTGCTGTCTTGTACCTCTGTCTACATCTGTGTGCATTCTGTTCTTCACATCTGGGACTATCCAAATGAGAAGCACATTGGAGAAGCAAAGACAACACTACAAATTGAGTCACCTTGCAACTATAACTATTACCATGTGAGGAATTTTAGGATTAGTCAGGACATCAGTCTGTAGACATTTAGAAGAAGGAGCCATTAAAATATTCTTATGTGGTGCAAATGACAAGAAGAAGGTCATGACACAACATCTCACTCCCTGGTGGCCCCATGTTCTCCCTCCACTGTGTGCCTTGGACTTCCCAGTTACAAGCATAACCTCTTGCTTCTGACCCACACTTCTACCCCATGCTGCTTTGCAGAGGGGACTGTGCTCAGCTCACACCTGTAATTCTGCATTCCCATGTATCACTGTGCCATACATCACATCATGAACAGTCTGACAGACTCAAAATTATTTTGAATCTAAGGTTTCATCAGACCACACTGAAAAAGTTCAACAAAAGGCAAGACATTTTGCTACAGTCCTTTACTGGCTAATGCTGGTTTTTTAACATATGTTCTTAGCCATGGGACATAAAAAAGGAGACAAATAGAGACAAATCCTACTTGGATTTACTCCAAACTAGAACACAATGGAGGTATGGCAAATCTTAAGCATGCCAAATCTAACCAACCTCATGAGTCCTGCAACACTGAGAATTATCTAAGAATAGAAGTATATGTTTGCAAATGCTCCTTGTTTTAAGTGATTGAAAAATTAATTTCCAGTTACTAAAAGTTTAATTTTTGGAAAATAAGAGAGGGACATAATTTAACAGAACAGCAGAAATTTAATGCACCTTACAGCTCTATCACTGTTGCCCTTTCAGGAACACATCTGATAATAACTTTGACAGCCTGTGTGATCACTGAACAGCTTCTCTGTGCTGCTCTCGATCTCCTTCCTTGATGACATTATTTAGAATTCTGACCTTTCATTTTCCCTTTTTTCCTAGATTGGTATTATTATTAATATTTTTAAGGACTTGATTTGACTGTTCTTCATTGCTCTTTCAGGGATATTCATAAGCCTCACATTAACTACATATATGAAGGTTAAGCTTTCAGTGTTGTATTTACCTAGTGTATAAGTGATGCACAGTCTTTGCTTTTGGTCTCTTTGCACTGGGATGACTCTCACTTAAGAGGCTTGGTTTAGAAATAGTCATCTAGGAATACTCATTTAGAAATACTCATTCATGATTAGCTCCATAAACACTCATCGTATTTTTAGATATGCCAATTATCTACTCGTTCATCAGTAGATGAAAAAGCTCTGTCTTCAGTTTAGCTTGACAGACAAGTTCCTATGAAGATAGTGAACTCAAGCACTTCTCAATGTTTATTTTGGTTCTATGAAGTTCAGTGGTGACTTTACCTAAGGAGTGGCATATGGCCACATATGTGCTGTCCTATCAAGCTCACCCAGACTGGGAGCCAACATGTGGAACCACCTTTGTTTCTGTAATGTGGCATCCTTCAAGTCTCTGTCTGAGGAGGTTTAAGGCAGGTAGGAGTTTGCTGCCTGCCAGTTCCTATGTGCATGGCAGACCAGTGATGATAACAACAGCAGGATCATAATAATGGTAGTTGTAGTGGAAGGCATGATAATAGGTAGTTAAAGCTCAGATTTTGCCACTAGTGCAAACTTCTCCAAGCACAGCTGTAGTCAAGGAAGGTGTTTTGATACAGGCTAAGATAGGTCTACCTGACTGGAGAAACTGCTTCTGTCTTGGCAAAACCTTCACTTCAGAAGTTGAGTCATAAAGCCATTCTCTGTAGCTGATATACTTCCTGTTTGAGAGCACTGTATAAATTCCATTTTTTCCACAAAGCCTTTCCACCACTTTGTGCTGACCTTCCCATTCCATAGATTAATATTTGCCTTAGAAGACCTAGTATCTCAGAAGGAATAAACCTGTGTAGGAAACGATGTTTTGTTCTTTGAGATTAGCAAGCATCCTTCTGGTTTAAAGTAACAGTAATGAAATGCATCTGTCCTGCATTCTGTTGCAGGTAGATTACTGTTTATTGTATTTTATGCTATTAGGATAACAGTAATCGAAGACACCCCTCCTGCATTCTGGGGTGAGCTAACTGCGTTTACTTAATGACTTGATTATTGCTTTAAGGAAGGGTGGCCTTGAGGTTTGTACCACCAAGATTTTCAGCATAAGAATTTAGTTGGGGTTTGAGAATTTGATTATGGCTGAGTATCGAGGTGGTTTTGTATAAGGCAGCTCCATGGGTAATATGGCAAATAGGAACCCTGGGAATGGACTGAGTCTCCGTGAATCTGAACACAGGAACTGCTGAAGTCTCTTAGAACACTAGGGACACATTAGGTATGCAGTAGAAAACTAAGTACAACACTGCAAACATTTGCGGGATGTATTTACTAAATATTGCAACCAAAAAGTGACATTGGAGACCAGAGAAATTGCAATATGCACAAGCAATAGGCAATGGATTGCAAATGGGACAATCAGCTTGAACTGTAGCACAGCCCTGAAGAAACCTGCTGTGATTCGTTATACGAAAAAGCTGAGGTTAATACTGAGGCATCTGTTGGACTGGCAAAGATGGGGGACCTTAAGTAGCCACAGATGAAAACAGTCTTCATAGTTTGGGAAGAGACAAATGTATTTAGTTTAGCATCAGTAGAGGTTTAGCATCAACCTTGAATACTGAATCAGCACAGAGCTAATAAGAATTATTTTTTTAACACATAAAGATCTATATCAAGTCAGGTCTAATATTTTTTTTTGTTGTTGTTCTACAGCAAAAAGCTATTTCAGCTGGAGACATGAAATCAATTATTTAATGATAAATAGCAAACTGTCTCCTAGGAATTAATGTAGAAGAAATGGCAGATGCAGAGTAAATGTAGGTGAATTACTTTTTTTTTTTCACTATGAAATTGGATAAGGCCATGAAACTGACTGTCATATATTGACAGAAATAGAGCTAGTCCCTGCTTGAAATTATAGTGTGGCTAGTTTAATCAATTAAATAATTTAATGTAAGGTGGTTTACAGTGAAAATAAAAAGTTTATCTGGCTAGTGCTTTCTTTGCTCTATAACTACGTGAGAGATTTAACTGCCTTACAGATGATCACAAAAAATTAACTTAAAGAGTCATCTTAAAGGCTTTATTTATATATAGCTATTTGGACTCCTAAGTATTATTTCCAAATGCAATATTTGCTTATGTGTGCAAGAGAAGTCACCTACATTTATCAAAAATGAATGAGATGTCTTTATCAAAGCCCCTGCCTGCCCTCATTCAGTAGTTTTCTAAACCTTTGACATATTTCTTACATTTAGGTTGTGTTTTGCAGTAGTTGTTTAATTTTTTGGGTAGTGACAGCTGAGCATTATTACTTAGATGAATGCACTAGACTCTCCAAAATTTGCATCGAAGTCATGACAAGAAGCTTGCAGTTTCCAATCCTTTTGCCTAGCAAACCATATGCAAGATCTGTTCTGTGCTACTTCACTCACAAAAACATTGGCTTCATTACAGGAATTTCATTAAAAAAAAAAACCCAAACAAACAAAAACCGAAAAAAAACCCCCACAGCAACACAGCGCAGCCTCCAGAGCCAAGCGGAGAGGTGGTCTCCAGCAGCAGCCTGGAGTGGGAGCGCAGGGAGCGGGCAGGAGCGGGGCTGGATCGGGCGGCGGAGCCGGGAGCTGTCCCCGGGCCGGTGCTGAACGCGGGGCCGCGGCGAGGCGGAGGCGGCAGATGCGCTGCGCCCACATCCACCCTAAACCCCTTTTTTTCTGTCACGTTACTCCCAGAAGGCATGCAAATGATGCAGCCTAAAAAGATAAGTCGGGGAAAATAAAGATAGCTCTGGGATAATATTTGTTTCTTGGAAAAAATACCATTGAAGGAGGCAGGAATCTCACTAGAGGTGAGATATTTCTTTTTTCCCCTTGCCATTTAGTCAGTTATTACTAACATCCAGCAAATCACGGTGGAGATAAACAAGCAGGAGTAATGAAAAATTAAACCATAATTGTTCAGCTCGAAGGAGTTTTAGCATAGGCTGTTGAATGGATTTAATGGGGGAAATTAGCACACCTGATATACAGATTTATTCTGATGCTACCTATTTTGCTATTAACATTCAACTTAAAGCAGAAAGCTGGATGCAACTGATTTTTAAAATGTGGAAACTGGAAACCAAATTACTTGGTTCTCACTGTTACCATTTCTCATTTAGTTTTAATGGAATTTGTTTTCACTTGGGACCTCAGGTTATTAACCAGGACTGTACACTTGGGTCTAATTTGCTGAAAAACATATTAAGATTTTTGTTCGAATTATTCTCATTTTATCATCTTTTTACCATTGAATAAGACTGTTTTTTAGTCATATGACACAATGAGTAGGTATGGTCTTCCTGAAGGCTAATATTATCTATCAGATTTATTTGAAAATATGACAGGCCCAAAATTCTTTATTCACACTTTAAAAATAGGTTTTCTATCCTGGCTTCATTTCAGTTTCTATATAAATTTCGGAATGAAGGTTCTATATAAAACAGCTATATTAATCTATGGTTTTATGTAAAGGTTATGGCAGTATTTCCCAAACTTGCAGAATAAGAGAAATTGTTAGGGAAAGGAATCCAGCCTGCTGCCTTTTTTGCAATACAGTAGTTAAAGGTCTGCATATCTTAAGTGTCATTTCCTTATGTTAGATGTCACTCCAGGACTACTTTTGAAACTTCATCTGTAATATTGCAGTTTCAAACTCTTATTAAGGTGTGATGTATGCTGTAACACAAACACAGAGTACCAATACTCTTCAATAAATATGTAAATGTCCTCACATCACATTTAGTAAGGTCAAATTGTAATTGAAGACAGATCTGATTCACAAAATATATTATCCGTTATTAAAGTACTATTACAAAGTACTGCACATGCTGCTGTGACCTCAGACTAAGAGGACAGTATATGAGAAAATGCCTGTAAATTAATGGAACATTCCAGTTTAGGGCTGTAATTCAGACTCTGCTTTTAGCACAAATACCTCAGGCAGATCTGAACAGGGTGTTCAAGGAATATCTGTTTTATCCCAAACTGTGACTTGGACAGAAGGGCTGACTATTCCCTGCTCTACAGAAGACTGGTTTTGTTCTGTCACAAATAAATGTCTATTATGCTTATGGTCTATTAAAATTAGGGTAAATCAGTGCTACAGGGTCTGTTTTTTTCTCATGAAATCAAAGGGAGGTTTACTGTTGCCTTTAACCAGAATGCACCAGTGGAGTTTGAATATTTTAGTCAGCTGTACTGGGAAGCAAAGGAGGGCAGTCTGACGAGGCTTTGTCCAATGTTCTGCATAAATTTTGATATTTTTCCTATTTCATATTTTAACCAGTAGATGTCTCTGTTTAATCATGCAGCTGTTGACGAGGACACGCTGTTCCTGTTGTCACAACACATATTTAGTAAGTGAACCATTTGTTTCCCATGGAATGAATACACGTGAATGCAAAAATGCCAACTTAATGCTCTCAGCATAACCCTAACCAACCTAAGCCCCCAGAAGCTTTGGTGAGAGCTCTGGCTGCTAAGCAATATTGAAAATCATCTTTATGGAAATGTCCCATAGGATTTTAAGAGGGCAAAAGGGGAATTGGTGGGATTCTATGGATATTCATCAAAAAAATGTAATAAATTTAGTATATCTTTTTTCATCCCATGGGAAGGCTCACAGAAGCAGCTTAGAGAACAGTATGGAGTATTTAATTTCTACAAAATGCCACAGGAAATTCCATGTTGTGATAGATGAATTGTCTCCTCTGCTTCACAAATGCATAAGATGATATTATTTCTGTGTCTATAGGCATCGAGAGTAGTAATGTAGATTATTTGAAACTCTTTCACTAACTGAAAATATCATTCTGATACAATTTGATTCAGACTTCTGTACTTTGCAAATTTGAAAAAAAACTAGGATATATACAGTTTTTCTAAAATCTCCACAGAAGAGATCAGCAATTTAAAAATTATATTCAAATTCTATTATTTTAAGTATATGAAACATTAAGATATGTTATTTACAATTTTGTACAACTTTTTGATTTTTAGTAATTGTCTAAGAATGTGATAGGTTTCTATAATTTGTTTCCTGGCCTTGCTCTTGTTCTCCTAGGGCAGTTCTCCACACATATAAAAACTTAGGAGCTTTTTTATTTTTGTCTCTATTTTCCTGGATATCTTTATATTTGAGATCCTGGATTAGGTCATCAGAGAGAAAAAATACCAGACTGGATCTACACTGAGCCCTGAACTGCATCAGAATTTTTGTTCGTGGGTTACTCCATCTTGGTCAGTTGCTCCCTCTTAGAAATCCCTACAGAAACTGTTGGGATCTGTTGTTAACATACTTATTGAAGCAAAAAAAGCATATAATAGAGAAGAAAAAGGTCACCTCTTTTAGGTGACAGCTGTTCCCACATGAGCAAACAGTATGATGGGGCTTTTTTTTTTTTTTCCCATTAAGACCCATGTCAGTGTTGGAAACAGAATTTCTCTAGGTGGAAGGAGCATGCTCCTTACAGACAAATGCATGTCACAGATTGCCCCTGTGTATTCACACTTCCACCCACTGTGGTTGTTTCTCCTATTGTCAAGTGGAGCTAGAGGTGAGCTATTTTTTAGCCCACATTTATGCTCCAAATGCACTGTGATGAGAGGCATAGATGGCCAGTGGAAATCATGAGTCCCATGTCACTGGCTCCATCAGGCTGGCCATTTCTGGGAGCCGAGCAGAACACTATGTAGCAGAAATATGAGGCCTTGCCCTGAAATGGTTTCTTATTAAATACAGCTTTTCCCCAAATGTCTGAGCAATGAGGAGTTGACTGTAGAAGGGGACATGAGTGTTGCCTAGTTTCAAAAGAAGGACCTAAGTGTCTGTCAAGTCTTCCTGGTTGTCAAACTGATGGCCAGGCCACAGAAACCCCACAGGTTTCCATGGCTGCAGCTACAGCAGTTTCTACAGCTCAATCAGTCTTAAGACAAGGAATAAACCTGGAAATAAATTTGTCAGGTACAAACAGCTATAATGCAGCTATCTGCAGCAAGCCTATGGACAATAAAATTCATCTTCAAAGAACCCTTGAACGTGGAACAAATACATTATACTCTGGCTATGCTTCAGGAAGTATCTTTCATAGCTGACAATTTTATAATACATATATTTTTTTTCTTTTAACTGCCAGCATCTGGCAATTTATGATAAAGTCTTGGAACAGAGTCTTTGGGGTATTTACACACTGATTACATATATTTCTACTTCCAAAAGCCACATAAAACCCCCACACCCACCACCAAAACCTCAAAAATTCACTGGAAGGGCAATGTGATTCTTTATTTCACATGATCTTTATGATAAGGGATAGAACTGCATAAGTAATTAAAGAAAGGTTTGTGTTATTACTCAGTAAGAAGTGCTAATCAAAACAAAGTAAATAGTTTTGAAAAATCTCTTACTGTGGAACATATATGACAAAATCATATGGCTTTTAGTAATTACAGTAATAGCAGTACAGGAAGAAAACAATATAATTCAGGTATCACCTGGAATAAACTGGAACCACTGTGTATGAGGAATATATGTGATATTACTATATACTGTTATATATGTTGTCTCTGAGATGTAAACATACATGTATTACTTTCAAAAGGATTATTAATTATTGATCTTACAGATTATAATTGCTTCTGCTTTATTCTGGGTCCTTTATGTCCAATTATTTTTCTACGAGATGTATAATTAGAAACACACTTTTATGGGGAAATACCTGACTTACTATACCTAGGAGCTCAGTGGCAGTGAAGTATTTCACTGCTATTAATAGAAACACCACAATGACACCATGACTGAGATTTGGTTTTTTTCAAAATGATTTATCTTAGCAGTCATGGCAGTGCATGCTCCTATCACTGTCCCATGCTCCTTTGAAGGATAGGAAGTGGGACAGAGGTGATTTGTTACCTTCAGTACAATACATTTGACATTATAACAGTTAATGTTAGCCTGAAAGGAAATAACTGGCACAACTGCTTTTACTGTCATATATGATGGAGAAATGGATGTGATGTGGAGATTAAGGAGTCAAAGCACAGGAATATTTGGAGTGCTTTGCAAAATTTGGGATCCTGACTTTTGAACTGAATTTTCAGCATCTAAGAAAGCACTCTTCTTCTTTGAGGTCCTGTTTATATTACAGAATGTATATATATACATTATATATATATATATAATATATCCTTTTTGAAATATTTCCATTAAGACAGAAAATGAGAACCTAGTTTGACACAAAATAGGATTTAGAATTATGGGACTATATTACAATGATTGAAGGAAATACAACATCCTACATCAGTCCTAACATCATCATTTATGGATACATTTCTTCTCAAACAATTAGCTCCCTGCTTCATTTCCATATCCTGGTTCACTACTAGGTTCTTTCTGGAGGCAAATAATTGTTGATGTGTTCACGGCTCCCAGGACAAGTGAAGAGATGCATCTGACTCCATATTTCTTAGAAGGCTGATTTATTATATTGTGATATTATATTATATTAAAAAGTGCTACACTAAAGTTATACTAAACTATTGAGAGAAAAGAATACATCAGAAGGCTAGGAAAGGAATGAATAATAAAAACTCATGACTGCTCCAAGCCTCAGCACAGCTGGACCACGACTGTTCATCAAGTAAAAACAATTCACATGAGACCAATCAAAGACGCACCTGTTGGTAAACAACCTCCAGACCACATTCCACAGCCATCAGATAGTTATTGTTTGCATTTCTTTTCTGAGGCTTCTCAGCTTCTCAGGAGAAAATCCTAGTGAAAGGATTTTCATAAAATATCACAGTGACACATAATCACGTCTGTGTGAGATGAGATCAGTAGTCTTGATAATATACTCTAGGAGAATAACATGGACAGAACAGTGAAGTAACAAGGATGTTTAGACCAGATTTGCTCATGACCTCCACCTCTGCACAAGTGCCCCTCCTGACACTTCTGGAATGGGAGGGACTTTTGAGTAACCTGTCTGTGTGCTTGGGCTGAGCCAGAAGAGACATTTTCATCACTATCACCAGCACACTTTCAAATGTACCTTTTATAGCCCAAATCTGACACTGAATCTGATTTACATGAGCAAGCAACTCATATAGCAACTGTGTGGTGCTGCTGTACATATCTACTGCTGCTATTGGGGGAAGCCTGCTACATGTAACTCAACAAGATAAACAGTAATTTCTATGGATTTTTGTCTGCAGGAGGCTTGTTTCAGAGCAGCATGATTTGGGTAAGAGATTCCCCTAAAGGCATGTGAAATCGTAGAGGCGGAATAGTTTCCAAATCTCTCTCTGTGGAAATCAGAGAGCAAAACAGTGAAATGGTGCCAGTAAAGAAAGTGAGGAACAGATGTACATTCATTGTCTGATCCTTCCACTTACAGTTAGTCTTTTAATATGATGAACACCATTGCTAACATCAAAACATACAAATAAAACTGCATTGACAATGTCAAACATCAGCAGTGTTAGTAGGGTCACTAGTTTCACACTGATTCTGGAAGCTGGGATGAAAAGAGCTTATGATTTTTATCTTTACATCAGCAGAAAATGTGTTCTGAAACACCCCGTCAAAAGGAAAAGATGCAATCCCCTCTCCATTACAAAGCATTGGATTTTTATTAAAATTCATTTAGTGTCTAACTTTGTAGCTGGAAAGAAAAACAATATTTATTTTTGAGTTGCCAATTGCTTTTGATTTTGACAAATGACTTAAATTATTTGCTTATCAGATTTACTTTAGGAATGGATTGTATATTTTTTTCCAGAGGGTGTTACAATTCCTAAAGAGTTTCATCAATTTTCCATTAATGTGCCAGTCAGTCTTAAGCAATAATTACAAAAGCAGAAGCATCATATTAACCTTTTGATACCAGAAGTTGGAATTAGCATATTAGCACTTAAGCAAAGTAAACATTGGCCCATTGGTGACAAGGGATTAAACTGCAGCATGCTGTGTCTGCTGGGAATGAATTCACTACACCTGACCGAGCATATTTTCTGCAGTGCACAAATCCTTATCCAGATGCACAGAACTCACTTGGAATCCTCATAACTTCAGGAGCCAACACCCATATAATGCAGGAGCCAGGAATTAAAATCCTACCTCGGTCAGATGTATCTCAAAGCAGCTCAAATGAATGAGCTTTTAGCTTTTCTTACCTTTCTTTTTCCTGCAGTATTCCTACACAGTAATTACTGGGGCCTCTTGCAGGGAATACACTTGCCCATACTATTTGCAAACATTTTTGATCAGTAATTTATACATCAAGATATGCTTCCAAATCTGATCACCACAAGTAATCCTAGATGTAAGAACACCATTGCTTCATATTAAAATACTAAAAAATTGTCATGGTAGAATTATAGTAGCAGCAGTATAATTTTAAACAGAAATTTACTGACTGAATGATTTTTCTTCAGTGTGAAATCCAGCTCAACAGTTATCATGCATTTTTCCTTCCAGTAATATTTATCATATCACAGCAAAGGAAAAGGAAAAGGAAAGGAAATGAAAGAAAAAAAAAAGAAAAGAAAAGAAAAGAAAAGAAAAGAAAAGAAAAGAAAAGAAAAGAAAAGAAAAGAAAAGAAAAGAAAAGAAAAGAAAAGAGAGAAAAAGAAGCATCAAACATATAGGCATAGTTACTTTATATAAGAATTTCTAGTATTTATTAAGCATGTCAGAAGTTTTACAGGAATAAAGTTATGAAAGGAATTTGTTGTTCTGCATTATTATTGCCTTAAGCTTTGCTGACCTGTGAGTTATCAAAACTTGCAGGTAGGTCCTGAAATTGAAAGCCAGGTGGCCTTTCTAGATATAAGCTGTCTAATTTTCAAGACAAATGGCAAGGAGCTCCTGGGGAAGATTGTGGAATATCATGCCTATGGCCTCACATTTCTTAGCTATAAATTTCCTGTTTTATAAAACTTCAATATAAAAACTGCTGTACAGTATTTGCCAACTTTACATTGGTCTTACAAGGATCACTTAACTATATCTGGCATTTGATAAACTTTCAGAGATCAGCTCCCATTTAAATCACAGCATCTTGCTGGCTCTTTCTTAGGAATGCAAGCTGGTGAGGGTTATTACTGGTCATGTACAGCCACACTCAGGGTTTTCTGCCCATAGTCTAAGGACCTGCATTGATGTTATCAATTCTTAAATGATTCTGGAAATGATACCACACTGGACCAGCAGTCAACACTAACCGCAGATGTGCTGCCTCTCCGAAGTGCCCATGTGCATGATATGACTTTGGGGCATTGGATAATTTGTTTTTCTAATAATTAGTCATTTACTACTGTTTGCATTGCATTGCTGGAAGAATGCAGTTCCCTTGGAAGTGGGCTCTTTACAGACCATTGGCAGACTGAATCTAAATTAATCATACTAGACAAACACAATAAATGAAATGGAAAGATAGGACACTGTCTTTACCATTTGAAGCTTGGTATCACATATTATTTACTTTGTATGTTTTTTATATGAGTGTCTGTTCAGGAAATGGGGGCCTTTATGAGTTCAGGACATTATGTAGCAAGAAGTGGTTTAAGGTGGTTAAAAATATGATTTATTATTTTCTATGACAATTTAATTCTGTATATGATTTACATAAGTAAGAACTTTTTGCAACAGTAAGAAAGACAAAAACCCCCTTAGACTGAATGACAATTTTGTTATCACATTAATAATAATTTTCATTTCCTCATGGTGAAATAAATAAAATCCTCAAAGATAAGGGCAAGATTTGAGATGAGTAAATTGGTCCTAGAGGCCCATAGTTTTTATAGCTCTGTTGGTTTGAGTGGTGTCTATAAATTCTGTTAAGCTACTCCCACAGCTCTAACAAATATCATATAGTATTTCCAATAAATCATTGACTTTCCCTTCTTTTCCATCCTGAATGACACTTGTTTGCAGAAGTTCTTCCAAAACCATGAAAACACGACAAATGTATTTATTTTATACATCTTCCATGCCAGAAAGGAGTTGAAAGGATCCCATTTGAGGAAAAGCCTATTAGGAAACTTGAAATGAAAAACAAAATTCTTTTTTTTTCCCCTCTCCACTAGTCTGTGAAGCAGGAAGGCTGACATTATAAGTTTTTTTCAGTGGACCACCCTCTCACTATATTTTGTAACTGCAGTACAAGTCCTGCTTGCCAGTTTATAAGCTTCCACTTCAGCAATTTAGATAAGAAATTACCTGTATGTGCATGTAACTGTGGTTATCTATCTTAACTACATCATCTGCAAAAGCAGAAACCCTAATTACCTTAATGCAATCAGGAAAGGAACTTTGGAGTCCTTTCAATATAAATGCCCCTTTACTGGCTTTTACAGCTGATGTTCAGAATGCTGTGGGAACAGCTGATACTGTGCTGATAGACAAGAGGTCAAATCTTTACAGGGTCACATATGTTACTGCTGAAAGCTTAAGCAATTGCTTGCACGCAGGGTTATTTATAGTGTTGAGGAGTGAACCAATAGTATTGGTATCTGATCCATTCATATAGATAAACCAAATTTAATGCCAAATCAAGAAGCAGATGTCCATGAAACCTGTCTGGTTGACAGATGCCATAAAGTTTATTAAATATTAATGGCCACTTAAGAAGATTTTCTCTGCTAGTTTCTCTCTGGAGCAGTCACAAAATCCCAAATTATCTGGACTGCTTTATAGTCCATGAAATATGCTACTTCAAGGTCTAGGGAAGGTTGCATCTCAAGAACTTTCATCAAGAACCTTCTTCTTTCTGTATCCCCCACAATACAATCCCTCCTCCATCTAAGAGATATCTTAACCTACGACAGTGTCAAAGTTATCTCTCAGATGGAGGAGGAATTGTATTGGTTTCTCTTTAGCACATTTTTAGGTTTGATTATCCTACTTTAAAAACAGTTCTTGGATGCAAACTTACTGCTTGGTTAGCAATACAGCAATAAAATAGCAACACAATGCCACAATAAAACAACAGCACAAATAATATGTCTAATTTATGAATAGCAGTAAAATCCCTTTGCTTGGACTAGGGATTCTTAAACTGCAGAACACTTAACTGCCATGAAAGATGCATAAATAATTCCTAAGAAGCCAATAGCTTCCTTCTGAGCAGAAATGTGACTGGGAACTGCTGTTGTTGCTCCCAGCATTACCACAGAGATCGCACATGAGAAAAATAAAGTGGGGGACTTCTGGAACCTTTTGTGTTTTGCAACAGATAAAACTATTCAGTTCAGAACAATGAGCAGCTTCTCTCCAGGACACATGCAGGAGGCTGTGCAGCACAGAAGCAGAAACTTTCTGTATAATGAGCCACTTCACATAGCAGATTATGTGGTAGCCTCTCATAACAGAGTAAAATAATTCCCCCAGTGTGAGCCTTATTTTAAAAGACATCTGCTTACCATTGTAAGGGATAATATTTTGCAATGATAGGGAACATTTGAATCTCGAGCAAGAGACTGGAGTATTGGCTGTAACTACCTACAATTACCATTTCAACTCTCTCTTACAAAGATACACTTCCAGATCTCCACAGCTGTTCATATATTCATGCACTGTACAGATGAGGAGGACAAAGATCAGACTACTTACCTCTCACAGACTTTTAGATGCTTTGGGTAATCTAAAATGTACAAAGTGTGTTTCTAAAACAGACAGAAGTACATTCTCTCAAGATTACAATCTCTGAAGAAAAGGCACCAAATCTCAGATTTACTCTTACTCAAAACTGCCATTTACAAATCTCAAGATTTCATGAGAGCAGCAGATGGTGAAAATACATTTTTAACTCATTTATGTTACATGTGGTGGGATGAGTTATTTTGCTCTCAAGTATCCTCCCAATACAATTCTATCATTATTTCCAAAAGCTGAAATTGGTTATGAAGTTGGGGGTATTTTCTCCATTTCACTTTATATGGTTTTTGAAGTGACAAAGAAGTAAAGCCTCACTTGTATTTCAAATGCAACACCTGTCAGCTTTCATATATAATAGACATATACACACATATGTTCACATACACACACACCTACATATATATGTAGGTGTATAAGATAAGTATGTACACTTATGCCTAGAGAGATCCCTGTGAAATATTTACAAATCTGAAAGACAAAAGCTTAATTCAGGAGCATTTAAGGTTGTGGGCTACACTGCTGGCATAGTGCTAAATTCAATTTACTAAACCCTTTATGCAATGTTTTATTATACAAAAAATTGTAGATATGCCAAAAGTAACAAAGCGGATCAGTGTGGAAGATTTAATGAATTTGTGTCACTCTAGAAGCCTGAATCAAACATGATATTCCTGGAGCTTAATTTGGATTGCTAGTGCTTTTTAAAGTAATTAAGAACATACAGTTAGGAGACATTTGAACTGTGCTGGAAATGCTCTATGGAAAAATACAATTTGTTGCATATCTTTTCTGAATTGTGTTATTTTGTGTTCCTTTCTATTTTTAGTGCATACTGCTCTGTCCAAGACTTTGACTTTCCTTATATCAATTCTCAGTTCTCACCAATTTCTGCAAGAACTGCACCAATGGAGAGTGGCAAGAAAGGAAGATCAAAAATAACAATAAAAGTGCTCATGTACCATGGCAAAACTCCATGAGCTCTGAAGATTGCAGGTAGGTACTTGTGTACCAAGTGCATACAAATTGATTTTTTGTTCATTCAATATAATGAAATACCTGGAAAACCACAGTTCTTTGACTTTTTTTTAAAATCAATTCACAGTATTTCCTGATTTGCTTCACCAGTCTGATCTCATTTCAACAGTTCTCTTTGTGAGTAACATGAAATGGAGAATATCTAACAGAGCCAGTTCAGTTCAAAATTCAGTTACACAGAAATGTTTTTAATGTAATATTGTGCTGTGATTTATATCTATTTAACAAAGCCAAGCATTAACAGACTCAAGAGAAAGAATAAAAGAATTAAAGCATTTGTGGACCTTACACTAGACCTTTTCTTCACAAAAAAAAAGTAAAATGAAAGAGTCTCTAGACTGACCTGTATATTAGAAGAGTTAACCACATAACATCAATATGTCAAAATTAGGATATCTACAGAATACTGAATGAATCCTGTAGATACTTCACCAGCAATTTAATGTTCATTATGTATTATAAATATTGATCACTAGAACAGACGGGCAAGGATTTACTGAGGAATATTTTGAGAGAAATGAAAATGAATAAATATTTCCTCCATGCATTTTCTTCTGTTTCAATGGTAAAAGTATTTTGTTTAGAATGTTAAACAAAGGTATTTTGTTTAAAATGTCAGATATCCATTAAAAATGTGAGGATTTTTGTTTAGAGGGAAAAGCCTTTCTAAATAAATTTCAAGGAGTAAATTTCTGACTCTCTCCATTGCAATCTATGAATTGAGCCTCAAGTGCCTGGACAAAATATGAGAATATTTCTGGGGGTATTGCATCACTGTCACTTGTGGTGTGAGTCAGCTGTTGGAATGGTCACATTCCACCTTCCCAATTTAACTACTGCTTTGTCTCAGGCAGGAGAATCTCAGCCCAAGTATTTAACAGGTCCATCACAGTGGTGATGTGTTCCAGTGCACAGCAAATACCCAAATCCTTGAAAACAAGGTTGGCTCAGGATGTGCACACCATCACCTTCTGGGGTACTTGCACTTGCACAGGCACAAAAGGAAGAGTGCCCATCTTTCCTCTAGCCTGGTTTTAGTGGGATAGCATTATGACAGCATTATTAAATGAGTCCACCAAAGTTAAGGGTGTGAAGTTTGGGTGGAATTAATCTGAATTCTGATGTTCATGATATTCCCTGATACTTTGTAAAATCAGTAATTTGTGTATGATTCTGTAAAGAAATTAAGATTAAATAATAGGCACAGCATATTAACCTTCTCTCACCTTGTGTATAATATAATACAATACAATACAGACTAATATGTATGGTAATACATCTGGGAATAGTAAAGTTCACATTTTTAACTGCAAGAGAACTCTCTATTATTCAGAGGAGTATTCCATACTATTCATCCTCAGGCTAGTATGTACACTGGATTCTACTATTACTTCCTTCCCAAAATGCTATTTACAATCCTTTGAGCTGTCAGTTCCATCAGTTTTCAGACCACTTCACTGCCCACTTACCTCATTTGTATTTAATCAATTTGTCTGAGAGAATGTTATGATGGACAGAGTTGAAAGACATATTAACATTCACTAATCTCCTCACATCCACCAAGAGAGCCATGTTATTACAGAGAGGTGTCAGGTTAGTTAGGCATGATTTTCCCATTTGTAAATCCATCTCCCAGTTACCTTCATGTCTTTAATATAGCTCGAAGCAGCTTCCAGGATGATTTGTTCCATGACCTTCCCAGGGATTGAGGAGTGGCTGACCAGTCTGTATTTTCTCCTTGCCCTTTTTGAAGTTATGAGTGACATTTGCTTTCTTCTAGCTAACATGAGCCACCCTGATTACCACAGCTTTTTAAAGATAACTGAGAATGGCCTTGTGGTGGTACCACCTGACCCCTCATCACTTGTGGGTTTATCCCATCAGATCCTATGTATTTGTGGATGCCCAGTTTGTTTAAATGTTTCTTAATCTGATTCTCCTCCATGGAGGGCAAATTCTCCTTTTTCCAGAACATCCCAGGGTTCTCAGAGATTTTGTATTGCTGATGGTTGATCTTATCAGTAAAGACCCTCTGTGCTGGCTTAGGCTGCAGCTTCAATTGAATTGTATGATCTTTCACTAGTAATGGATGGGTTAAAAATAATTTTCTTTGACATTTAAGTTCTAGGATCATTTTTTTAACAGCCATTAGTCAGAAAAGCCTTATTTTTCCCTACCAGCAGAGATTTGCATGTAGAACTCCATTCATTGTGGTGAAGATATGGGACTAGAAACCTCAGGATATGCAGCAGCTTTGAAGGAATAACTCTTAGGTGAATCTAATAACATAACACTACTTCATTGCTCCTAGTTCTGAACTAACTAGATTAAAACCAGCAAGTTCTGTACATGCAACAATAACTCCTTTTATTTTTTCAGAATTCCCCCAATAAACAGAGAAAAGGCATGGGATGGCTCATAAATAAATAAATAATATAACCCACAGAAATGGTTGCCATAATTTTTTTGTTTTATTTTACTGCTGAAAAATTTCCACTCTGATGACCTGTTTTGTGTTCCATATAGGAGAACATCTTGTTACCACAAAGTACTGAAAGTCACACATCCTGACTTGTTAGATGTGGCAGAAATTGTTCTTAGCCGAGAAAGTAAAAAGCCACAGCAAAATGATCATAACTATAAATTGAACCTGAAGAGCACCATGCTTTTTGTGTGTGTGTGTTAAGTGGTAATACAGACAATAAAATCAAACACATGTTGGAATGAAACAATTCAATAAATAAGTATGAATTGCAAGAGTTCCTGGAACTGAGAATGGTCAGAGTGAAAATAAGAATGAAACACCATTATAACGAGAAAGAATACTTGGGAAGAACTTATTGTTTGGTATTTTCTGAGACTCTTTTTAGTTTCTTCCATGCTGTACTAGCCTGATTGCTACCAAATTTTCTCTTTTACAGACACCCTTCTCTCACTGTTATTACCTGAAAATTGTAAGGAGAATAGATTATATCAAGCAAGGAGAATTCCTTTTGCCAGAAAATACCTCCCATTTGTTTAGAGATTTTCTAAGTTTAAACACGAGAACTCCCATCATAACACAGCAAACTTTTGCATGCTCATTTTTCTGTCTTATTGACATGATAGAAATAAATTTGACTGTTAGGCAAATCTCAGAAAGATTTAGAGGCCATATCTAAAAGGATACTTAGAAAGTCACAAGGAAATCAAGTGAAAGCAGATATTTGCAGTGGCAGGGATCTGGGGGAGCTGTGCTGACAGTGCCTGCACAGTGGGGTTCACTGAATGCACAGGCACAGGAGGGAGGAGTGGGGTGCTTGGCACAGTCACAGAAAGCTTTTCCCTTTCAGCCCTGCTGTCCAGCGACTGTGGCTAATGCCAGCAGATAACAGCTACTAATGCAGCCTGGGATGAGCAGAGGGATTGGCTGCGTTTGCTGAAGGGCAGAGACCACTATGGGCCAGGAACAGTTGAGGCTTAAAAGAGAAAAAAGCAGGAGGAAATATGCGGGGGCAGAAAGTTGGCACCTTTTAGAACAATATGCTATTTTTCTTGGAGATAGAAACAGAAGACCTGTTAGGAAAACTGGGGGCTTGATTACAGTACCCTGTTTTTGAAGCAGGGCTAAAAGCTACTTGCTTACCACTGTGTTCACTAAACATCTCCATTTAGCAACGACATGTTAGCAAAGTATATAAATGACATTTCTGAACTGTCATTGGTGCAATATGATATTTCCCCATAGCATATGGAATTAGAAATCATCTTCCTTGCCATTGGCTGGATCAAACGCTTCATTTCCTGAGCCTTTGGATATATTTACATCGTAGGACTGTCACTGTACAGCCCACACCTAAAGCCCCAAGGTCATTAATCACCTCTATGAAAGATATAAAGCTACTGGAATAGAACACTGTCACCAGACAAATTACAGTATATTTCCGACCTTGTGTCTTAAATATTTATCATCGCTGTAAGTAGATTTGTGGGGCTGCTCTTTTTGAGAATCTGAACAAAGCTGCAACGAAGGGAAGCTTGTCACTTGTTCTATGAATAAATAGGGAGCTTCAAGATCCATCAATCTGATGCCTTCCCAAAGCAATAAATTCAGCTTCAAAAGGGAAAAAAACTTCTACCCTCAGCTGTAGATTTAATTTGTCATTATTGTACGTGTATGTTTCTTTTGATGGTTTAAAAGCAAATTCTTAGTGACAAAATTTGGCAAAAACATGAAAAGATTAACTTTACAGAAAATAATGTTGTGTTTTGCTTTGAAATCCATGTCATTATGCTCACATCTATTTCCAGACTTTATTAGGGTGTGTGGTAGAAAAAGCCCATCAAATCAATCAGAAACTTTGATGAAAGGTTTTTCACAGCTGTCATTTATCTTGCCTGGTTTTTGACTCTGTTTCAAATAACCAGGAGAAAACACCCTTATCCTTCAGTGAAAACACCCTCACCCTTCTCTTGGTTGCTTCCTTCAGAAACAGGAGGTGTCTAATACTTTCATGCCCCATGTACACCTCAGATATGAAATACAGCTCTGTCATGAGACAATGCACTGCAGCACTGCAGAGGTCAGTCCCCATGGGAAGGAAGTGGTAAATTAACTAGAGACAATACAGGATTTTTTCTTGGGTTTAGTTGTTTTGGGGTTTTTTTTGTGTTTTTTTTTTTTGTTTGTTTGTTTGTTTGGTTGGTTGGTTTTTTTCCCCCTTTTATTTTATTTTCTTTTTTTCTGAGAAATTGCCTGAAAGAAAGCTGAGGAAAGTGTTGCATGAATCCTATGAGATGTTGTCTTCTCTGTGATGAATGACAAACTCTAAATAATCAGAAAGCCTCCTCATAGCCTTTATAGCTATTTAGATGGCTATTTGAAGCACATCATAAATATTTTCCACAGGAAGGGAAGGGAAGGGAAGGGAAGGGAAGGGAAGGGAAGGGAAGGGAAGGGAAGGGAAGGGAAGGGAAGGGAAGGGAAGGGAAGGGAAGGGAAGGGAAGGGAAGGGAAGGGAAGGGAAGGGAAGGGAAGGGAAGGGAAGGGAAGGGAAGGGAAGGGAAGGGAAGGGAAGGGAAGGGAAGGGAAGGGAAGGGAAGGGAAGGGAAAGTGATATTGGGCAGCGAGTGAACTGGGTGCAATGGACAGCATATGTGTGTGTGTGTGTGTGTGTGTGTGAGAGAGAGCATTTGTAAGACTACTGATGAGATCTGGAGCAAAAGAAGACCATAAATATTTGATTTTTTTTTTCAGAATCTGTTGTGGTTACAAGCCAAAGTAATCAGTCATGAATGAGAATGTTTCCTCAGGCTTTTGCCTGATGATCAGGGTTGTCTGTATAATTCGGTGCACATGCACAGCTCACATCCCTTCAAGGGCAACTTTCTTTTCTGCCAGAAAACCTGTGCAGAGTGGCAGGTAGAGTTTAATGCAACTTATGGCCCTGTGAAGGTCTGGAACTAAATCTTGACTGGCTATAAACATGAGAGAGAAACTGAAATGGCACATTGCTATTCACACCAAAGAGATATTTCCTATGATTTACATTTAAGAGATGGAAGTGTATTCTGTTTTGATAGTCCATGCAAATCAAATGTGTCATATGGTTTGCTATTCAAAAGCAGTAATAAATACAAATAGTGTAATATTAACAGTCCTGAAATAGTGTAATGGAAAGGACAGGCATGCACAGCTAACACAAGACACTGAGTTTCACAGAGCAACTTTGCTGTTTAACAGCATGTACATTTGCTGGCTCAGACTTTGTTTCCTCCAGCCTTGCACTAAGCACACCTGCAGCAAGGAGTTACTTGCCAAACTGATAAGCTGTGTTTTTAACACCTTCCAGAATCAGAAGCATCATCTTCTGTAGTATAATACAGTTCCCACCCTTCAGGTCTTTTGAGTATTCCCTTGGACAGCTCCCTCCACTGCTGAGAAGTATTCACAAGCACATTAGCCAATGCATTTCTGTATGTGTTTGTGGGAAAACTGTACACTGTATATGGCTGTGCACTGACACCAGTGAAACTCTTGTCCTCCTCTGCTCTCTTCTCCTGTGCTTTATCATGGCTTTAGGGTGCTATGCCTCATTACAATTTTAGTCTGTTCAGAGCAGCAGATGACCTTTCCCTTTGTTATGGAAAACTCCATGCATACTCCTGGAGCTATACAAATGATAAATAAAAATCACCTAATCCCTAGCTGCATCACCTGGTCCCTAGCTGGTGTGCACAGAAACTCTCCATACTACATTTTCTAACATCACCATCTGCCCCTAGGTATTCATTACTGTGAACAGTCAATGATCAGGCTACAACCTGGATAAGCTAGTGAAAGGATACATTTGAAGCAGTTCAGAGTAAATACATAAATATCTTAATTTCCAGAGTTGTCCAATAGAAACTAGAGTCTGTACAGAAATCTTGTTTTACCTCTCTCTTTACACCTCTGTTCTTTTAGGCTCTTTTTCTTGAAGTTTTAAAGTTCAGCCTCATATGCATGATCTGTTTGTTTTAGTGCCCTAGTACCTAATGCATGACATTTAATAAACTAATACCCTACCAAAGCCTAAAAATGGTTCTCTTCTGAAATACTGTTGAAGAAACATCAGACGGTTTGTCATCCTGTACCAGGAAAGAATGAGTAAGTGCTAAAAGTGGCTTCACATCCTTTCTATATATAGAAATCCTATTACAATTACCCTTAACTGTCCTTTGCCTTGCTGTAGTAGTTTCTTCTGTGTCCTCTGCACCTCCATAAGTAAATACAATAAGATGTCAGGGTTTGTTTGTGTATATAAAAAGAAGAGGCAATCCTGATCCACTTTTAGTGTATAGCTAATTTCCAAGCATATGTGTGGTACCCTCATGCTCATCTATGTTCCCCTTTGTTTCACTGTTTGTACATGCAGTAACAGTTCCTGATGCTGTATCTATTTTCACATTTTGAGAGCTAAACTGTTTCTCAGAGTATCTCCCATTGCCACATCTTGTGCTTGGAGCACAAAGTATTCAGAAAAGGGTCAGGCAGCATTAATAGCTTCAGGAAGCAAATCTGTATAGAATTCATGGCCTGCATAAGGAATGAAAGTGGATTTTAGTGAAGGACCTGCCACAGATACTGATTATAATAATCACCAGTGCATCTAATCACTTTTTTAGCAGTTCCTTAAAAGACTTCTTTGTTGACAAAGTTTTTTACTCCCTTTGCTGTCAGTGCAGAACCTGTTTCTTTCCTTCTGAAGATTAATGGTCAGTTAACTGCTCCTGGCTGAGCAAGGCTCATTAAAGGAATATTGTCTAATCATCTACAACACTGCCTGTCTCTCCTTATTCTAAGCATTTCATTTTGCAGAAACAGGATCAGAGATTAATTGAGTCAATTAGCAGCTAGATTTGCAGACAGTTTGGGAGACCTAAGATTTGCCACTTACTGTATTGATTTGTGTGCAAAATGGCATCTAATTTTCCACACTTCTAGGGCTGGCAGGCATCCAGTCGGTTATTTTGCTATCCTAATGGCTAAGAACATGCCATGTGATCTTTGCCCATAAGTTGCATTTCTTTAATCTTCTTTTTAAATGCAGTCATTCTATTTAGGTATTTGGGTGGTTTTTTGATATATTTTTCAAAAATCAAGTGATGTTGGTAAAATACAGGCCCAGCCAAGCTTAAATCTAAGACATTAGCTCTAAATCAGGAGTCACAGCACTTTCCTGACTGAAAACGGGCCAACTTCTGTACTAATTGATAACCTGTAGATTTCTGGTGAATCACTGCTTTTCACAGAAGAGGACAAACTAACATTAAATTCCTCAGTATGTATATATAGTTTGAAATATATAGTTGAAAGTTTAGGCTGTTCTCTATTCCCACATCTGGTCTTTGCCATTCCTTATCTTAAGGCAGAGGTCATGCAATTGATGGATAGCTTCTGGCCATTGATCATGACCCCAGAGTGGGTTTCAAGAATTCAGAAAAGCACGGCTACCTTCTTCCTGGGTGTGCTTGGAAGTACACAACAACAATTTCATGAAGCCAAATGTTCCTGCTTTACAGGTGAAAACTCTGGCTCAGTTTCTATTTAATATTTTGCCTTCCATCCCAATAGTGCTGAAGTACCTCCCAATCATTAGCAGAAAAAGAGCCTTTATGTCTTTACAAGATGCAGAGGAAATCAATTATTTAATCTGCAGTTCTGTTTGTGAAAATAAATCATGAGGAGCTTTGACTTGCAAGAGTGAGTGGTTTTGTGACTATCTCTGCTGAGGAAGACCACCCCAGCCACAATGTGTTCTCCTCTTGCACCAGCAGGAAGTGTGCACTTACCCCTTACTCTCAGCATTTCTACAGGCTTGCTTGACCTAAAGTATCTCTTTAGATACAACTTTTTCCTGTAAGTTGGAATATTATGAAGGGAAACTTTTATGTTAATAAGAAAAGGAGTGGACATTAATGTGTTTTTATGAATTACTGTCATACATTTATTTTTGTGTAAAATAGAAATTAGTAAGATAGAAGTGAAGGAAGGAGGAGAACAAACTTCAGTATCTGATTCAGATTGCATTTAAGTCATTGAGAAGTGGGTGACTGATTTGAATGGATTTTCACAGGGATGAAGGGACCTCAACTACGGAACTGAAACACCTCCAAAGTCATAGAACATAATCACCTGCTACACCTACTGAAATTCCCTTCTGTCATTTCCTTACAGATAGCCCTCAGTTTGGAAGGTTAAGCAAAGTTTTTGGAAGCTCTGCAACTCTTTTAGTGTCTTTCAACAGAATAGGCTCCCCGTTGCTCAGAAGATAATAGTAATTCTTTGCCCTTCCTTCAATTACTCTTCCTTCAGCAAGGAATCAGATCCTCAGTGTCCAACATTTTCACGTAGCAGTTTTTTGCTGTTCACACGTCTAAAATGAAATTGAGTGTTTTAATCTGCTTGTTTACTAAGGTTCCTTAACAGCCTTAATATCCACCTCCTCAGTTTTCCATCAGCAACTACCACTGTTCAGCAGAGTGGAGAACAGAGATAATTGCTTGAAAGACAAAAACCACAAGTAATGCAAGGTTGCATGAGCCAGCTCAGAAGCAAGCATCCTCTTCACTTCCAAAGTGCAATTCAAAGCTCTGGGCCAGTTATGCACGTAAATTTTCATTCCTAGGGATTATTTAGTGAAGGTGGTGGGAAATGTGCTATTCTAAGAAACCACAGCTTTCATTTACTTAGTGGGTGCGACAGATTCTCAGCTACTTTGTGTAATCAGATTTGCTTCTTTAGCTAAATCATAGTATCCTGTTAACTTTAAAAAAAATACAGGAAACCTTGTTTCTAATCTGGCAGTTTCCAGCCTCTTCCTCATTGTTAGACCGCATTGCCTGCTTGCTGTTTTCCATTCAGGACTCTGATAGGAAAGCATCTTCTCTGCTGGTTTCTTTAAAGAAAATGTTGACATTGACTTTCTTGTCTCTTGTTTTCCTCCTGTTATCAGTTGCCCTTTTGCTCTGTGGCAGGTGCTCTTGAAGGTGAGAAAGCACTACTAGGGAAATGGGAAACTTTCAGTGGGATCAACGAGTCTGAGTCTGGTGTGGCAGAAGTTCTGGTGAAAGTTGACCCCATTGTTGCCATGGGGCATATTGCTGAGTAGCCAAATATTAAAAATTGTTATTAGCCCCTGTCTTTCTCAATAGATAATCAGCAAATTTACGAAGAAGGTACTGCTACCTTCTTCCTGGGTGTGCTTAGAAGTACATGAAAACAATTTCATGAAGCCAAATGCTGCTGAAGAACAGTAAAAAAGCAAGCCTTTCCAAATTTTGCCTCTTGCAATGGTATTAAGATTCTTACACCTAGTACTTTCCAATGTTTGTGTTGCATTTTTCAGCATGAATTTTTTTTTTTTAAATTCAGTAAAGCTGGCTATTTTAGCCAAGATTAAGGGTTCTAAGGATCATGAATACTAAATTCTATTTATATAATACCAGAGTAACAGCAGACATACAATATTACAGGCAAAGACGAGAACATCCTGTAGTACAAGACCTCAGTCTATGAATAAAAGGTTCTAAGCAAAGTGCAAACTCCCCTTTCAGTCTCTTTAAACTACTAACATCCTCCAAAGCTGTAGCAAAGACCATAAACCTCAGGTTTGTAGCTATCTAAGGAAGTGCTGTCTTTTTTTTCTAAGAGTGGATATTAGTTGTCACTTACAGCATATGGCCAAAGCCAAAACAAACCCACCTGCCACTGGATTTAGGTAGATATTTGTCACTGAAGTCCTACATTACTTAAAAAATACACAACTTAAGGAAGTACCTGGAGGGACCTAAACTCTTTTGCTACTTTCCTTTCCACTTCAAAGCCTCTCCACTGATATGCAAACCCTAGAAAATATCTGTCCCATGTGATCTCTTTGTTTAGGGGTCTCTTTTTAGAATCTGACAAAATGGTTTGGGGTGCTTATCACACCCCAAATTTTGTAAACCAAACCAATGTCTTAGTAACACAATGGAATTAAAAATCCCACTATACTTACTTGACCAGCTTAAAAGTATGCTGCTAAACACACTGGAATGCAAATGAGATGCAAATTAGCATATCTGACCACAGACAGTCATTCTCCGAAGAGCAGCGTGTTTAGATATAAATGATTACCCAGTAATGAAATAGCAGCAGCAGTGATGAACCTATTTCCTCAGTTCTAATTACATAGGCTCCAAAGAGGTCTAAGCTATGTTCCCTGAAAAGCTAATTATTCTACCAACAACACTTTCTGCATTACAAATAAATTAATCCCCACAGGAATCACTGAGCTGAAGTAAATGTGACAATGTTTCTGCCATAGGGAAAAGCATTTGCTCCAGAATTTTTAACTATTCAAATACTGGAAAATCTCCCTTTGCCCCCTTGAAAATAAATACATTTTGATAAACATTCCACATTTTAAAAGGTTCTTGATCTCTCTATTTGGTTATTCATTACAAGGACCATTTTAATCCCTTCTACATTTTCCAGAAGACATTACTTCTGATTTTCTAGCTAAAGTCAGTTTCTCATTACCTTTAAATCACCTTAATAAATGCTTTAATATGGAGCTTTAATAAAAGGACTTCACCAAAAAAAAGGTCCTAAAACTGCAACAGAACTGAAGATATCTTCATATAACCTTAATGTAGTAATAAAAATTACTAAAATAAAATTGTTCCCATATGTAACAGCCCATTGCCTAGAAGTAAAAGAAATGCCTATTGAGAGCTCAAAGGCTCCCTAAAATCAAAAGGCACAAAGGGGAATTTGGCACTTGAGTTGAAAGCCCTGTGTTTAGAGACACACTGCATAACACTAGGCAAAACTGTAAAACTGCTACTTTCCAAATGCTGCTATTTGGAAATAAGCAAACTGTGTTATCTTCAGCTTTTCTTCCTGGGGTACTTTGCATCCTCTCTCATCCTCACCTCTTCCTAAGATTAGCAGCAACACAGGTGGAAAGGGAGGGAAGGGGCAAAGCCCTTGAGCTTCACAGCATCTCAAATTTCCAACTCTTCCAACTCTTGCCCTCTTGTTAGGAAGATGAGGTACCATGTATCTAAATGGAGAAGCCAACAGATTCTAGCAGGGTCAGAGAGATTTGTTGTGTTCAGTTCTAGCAGCACCTTGAGACCCTTTCCCCTTTCTAATTTCTGTTTCTTTTATTTCTCAACTTCGTGCATAGAAGAAACCCAGCAACTCTGGATTTAAGTATGCAATTCATAGGTGCTATATTTTTGTCTCTGGCAGGTTTGTCTCAAGATAAGCTTAAGAAATTTCTTAAGATAAATACCCACCAACCCACTCTGCAGCTAAGAGTAAGGGAGTGAGCAAGGTGCTCTTTTGGCTTGTTAAAAAAACCCAAAATATTTCCATGGAAAAGCAGAGGCATCTAAAGCAACACTGTGCTGCACTAGTTACTCACTAAGGAGCAGCTATAATGTATTTTCACTGGGCAAGTTACAGTATGATCAGAATGGTAAATGGATTCAAATATTTAAGTTTCAACTGACAGATTGAGGAAGAGGGCTTATATTCATTGCACACGATTTTATAGTACCTAATTTTTGTACTTAGCATTGCAATGAGGATTGATAGAACTAATCCAAACCCTTCATAAAATGAAACAACGTGAAAATAAGAGGGCATATGATTTATAATTTACAAAATTATGCATAAGATTAAAGCTTTATGCCTAGGGTAACAAGCACAAGAAATATTTAATTTAAATATTTATTTATTTAAAATTATTTTATTGTAATTATTTTTTAATTATTTAATTTTAATTTTTATTTAATTTTCCTCTGATACACAGTCCTTATGGATCTGTCTGGGAAATCTGACATAAGAATAAAGAAAAGAAACAGTTTGTTGAGAAGTTAGAGCCTTTTCATGATATTGAAATGCTGAACCTAGTTTTTGGTACAGCAATTTGACTAACGTAAAACTTGAACTGAGATAAATGAAACTTCCATTTACTTTTCTCTTTTAAAATCTGATCCCTACTTCTTAACTGAAAACCAGCAAAAATAAAGGAAATCAGAAATGTAGTTGTTTTTCAATCCATTAGATAAAGAAATGTGTATGTCATTGACTAGGTAATAGCTTTCCCAGAACTAATGAATACTCAAGATTCAGTCTGGTGGTGATGCAGCACAAGATTATGGCAAGGAAAGGAAATACAAGATGCCATGTAGAAATCAAATATTTGAGCTGAAAGCAGAGGGAATTTTAAAAACAATGAATGTGATAGATCAATAGCAGATGCAGTCTCCTGTAAAAACAAACTTTCACTGCTTAGATTTAAGATTAAAATCACTTTACTTGAAACAGTGAAAACCTGTGAGGAAAAACATACTTGATATGCTCCAGGCTTAATCCAAAAAGCTGTTTAGTCAAATCCATGCAAGTTTTTGACATACCTAACTGCCTTGCCTATGATTAACAGTCCACCTTCAGCTTTCAAGCCTTCATTCCTCACAGCCTCTGACTATGGAAATGCCCGATACCTCCCAAAGAAGCTACAGCACTGAAGAATGCCAGGTAAAGCAGGGTGCAGAGGCATGTTTTCCTCAGCATCACTGCCAGCCACTGCAAATGTGTCAAGCTTGGTTGCTGTGCTTTACATTGTTCCCTGTGCAATACAGAACCAAGTGAAGGTCACAGCCTTCATCTTCAAGTTATCCTCACACTGAAACAAAAGATTTCATTTACAAGGGTGCAGAACACAGCTGACAACACTTCTCAGGTAGAATGGAATAATATGGTTACAGCTCATCTTTACAGAGAATAGGACTGGCACAGTCTGACATTTAAATGAGAATATCAGACACCTAAAACCTAAAATAGAAAGTTCAATTCTTTTACCTTGTCTTCTTACATGAGTATAAATGATGTTGCTCAGTTAATGTATATGAATTTTCAAAACCAGACACTCAAGTACTCACTTCTATATCTGGAGAAAGGGTGGGAGAACAAAATGCCTCTCAGGCATTAGGAACAGTGCTTAAGCAAGACAATGAGGTACATGTCCAGTTCTGGGCTCCTCAGAACAAGAGAGCTCCTGGAGCTGGTCCAGTGGAGGGCTACAAAGATAATTAAGGGACTGGAACATCTCTCTGATGAGAGCAGCCTGGGAGAGCTGGGCTTGTTCAACCTTGAGAAGAGACAACCGAGAGGGTGCCTCATAAATGTGTATAAATATCTGGAGGAAGAGGGTCAAGAGCCTCGAGCCAGTGGTGCCAAGCAGTAGGACATGAGGCAATGGGCAGAAACTGATGCACAGGAAGTTCCACCTCAATGACAGAAAGAACTTCTTTACTGTGTGGGTGACCAGGCACTGGAACAGGTTGCCCAGAGAAGTTGTAGAGTCTCCTTCACTGGAAATATTCAAGAATTATTTGAATGCAATCCTGTTCCATGTGCTCTAGGATGACCTTGATTGAGCAGGGAGGTTGGACCAGATGACCCCCTGTGGTCCCTTCCAACCTGACCCATTCTGTGGTTCTGTGATTTCTGTTACAATGAAAAATACAGTCAGAAAACAGAGGAGATTAAGATGTAAAACTCTTGGAAGAAAATAATATACAAAATTGTTGGGATAGGGGAGGAGAAGGACAGGGAGGGAAGAAAAGGTGTGAAGAAAGGGACTGACAAAAGCATTTAAAATGTCTTCCTTGTATTTGTCTGATTTCCTGCTTTCTGCACTCAATAGTCCTTCTTTTAATAGACATAAGAAGCATTTGACTTTGTACAATATGGAATGGGAGGAATAAAGAGAAGTGCCCTTGAACCATTCCAGATGCAGAAATCACCTATGTCTGTCTTCTGTTTTCCAGTGTCAGTTACAAAGAACAAGTAAGTAATTTTTTGCTATCTCTGGTTGGGCAGTTCTATTAAAAGTGGCTTCCTTTTTTAATATAACCCACCTTCCAAAAGAAAGGAATGGATGGCTCTGAACAGTGAGCAATTCCATCTTAACCTTGTATTTGTTTTGTCACTAGGATGACGCAGACTGTTTGTCCAACACTGCAAGCAAACAAGAAATTGTTCGATAAAACAAGTCATCTCTTTTCCATGGTACTTACAAGGGAACAGGCTTATTGTTAACAAGACAGAAACTATCCCTCCTCTGAGCTACTGGTGGAATTTCTCCCAAAATCCCAGCTTCTGTATGGCTATCCAAGAGCATGCCCAGGAGCTGGTTCCTGCTCATCTGTGCTTTGGTCCTCTTTGTGATAAGGGCAGAATGAGGTGATCTTTGGCTTCTCCCAGTGCAGGCTTAGAAACCGATTCTAAAATTACTGATAATGACAGTGAATGCATGCAAGATTTATTGCAGATCATTAATTTGCTTATATATGACTGTAGAAAGGTACTCAATGTTTTTTAGGACAGGACCCGTATTTCATTGTTTGGGAAGATCTGTGGCATTACCCTGTGTCTCTGAAGCCTGGACAGATGAACTCTAAAGTGATTAATATTTCCCAACAAGAATTTATCCCCTTAGAGCAACAGTTACTGAAGAGTGAACGAGGCAAGTCAGAAAATTATGCTGATCAGTGAAGCAATGTCTTTGGAGGAACTTGTGATTCTTCAGAGGTTAAATCAGTCAAGTGACAAGGATCCTGTAAAATCTTTATCTGAAGTGCTTGCTTCCATCAAACTGTGATGAAAATCTGATAGGCAAAAGTTTACAAGATAGCTTTAATGGAAGAACAACATCTCTTCTGATTTTTAATTCTCAGATTTGAAATTAAAATTCAACAGTTTATAAAACAGAAAATATTTTCTTGCCATACTTCAATAAGCTTCATACTTCAATTACAGGATGGCCTGTAATCCTCAATTGAGGGTGGCCAAGATGAGAGTCAGTTGAAGCATGCGTTGTGTTCTGGCTAACTTTAACCAGGTTTAGCAAACTTTTCAGTTTTGGCTTGTTAAAAACCCAAAATATTTGGGTTTTTTGTTACCTAAAAAGTAGCAGCAGAACTGGGGGTAAAGAAAAGCAGTAGAAATACTTCATAGACATCACTTTTTACTATTTAAGGTATTGGAAAAACATGGATAGCAGTTATGTGTGGAAAAAGAATAAGCTATGGATTTGCTAAAAAATAATTAATTCTGATGTAAAAATCTTTTTTTTGCCCCCCTTGCAATTTTAGCATGCCCATACTTTCCACTGTAGTAGCTGGTTCTTGGATTAATGTCAGCAAAACTAAGCTGCCAGTAACTTTTCCTCAGGTAACTGAACTTATTTCAGAGTGGCATTCATCTGGTCACATCTGCTTTTTGGCTTTTTTTTTTTTTTTTTTTTTTTCAGACAACTGGTAGGGCCAAAAAGCCATGGGAACACCTGGGAGCAGCTGCACCATGTTGCCTGGTCATGTTTTCTCCCAGTGCAGCCTGCTCCGGGGGCTGTGCTGGCTCCATCTCTGATCACTCCTGGTGAGTGTCCCCAGAAATTCTCCAAGCATCTCTGCTAACACCAGCTGCTGGGCAACAAAATATATTCAATCTGTCCTATTAACAGAGATTATGATTCATTTAAAGCACAGAGGTGAAAAGCAATTAGTATTAGTGATGATATTATTGCAAATTTTTTCTGGAGAGGAAAGACTAGGAGAGGGAAAAAAAATTTCCTGATGTTTTTCAGCTACAGAGAATATGTCTAGATAAAAATAAGTGATTCACCCTAAGCATTTTTGTCACTTGTTGTTTCAAGGGAATTATCATGGTTTGGCATTAGTTCAGAGGTATAATTCACAGTGTTTAAAATAATAAATATGTAAGATCCTCTTGGTAAACAGATCCATAGAAAGGGCAGGCAGATGGAGGTCTGCATGTTGTTTTGTTATACGTCCAGCATTACTTACATTTGGTAACTACTGAAACCCTTAAGCTTTAAATCTCCTCTTTCTTTTATAAAATACTGTGAGATTAGGAGGTCTGCACTAATCAAGTGCCAGCAATAAAAAAACCCAAACCCATTGTGGAGTAGCCAGTGCTAGTCAAGTCAAAGGTTGAAAGTATTGCCTAAATCCTCACCGACAGACCTTAAGTGCTTCATGTGATTTGTAAAATATGAAGGTAAAGGTGTTTTTCTGTGCCTGATTATCTACTGAGAATAATTCCTTAGAACAATGAGCATAAACAGAAACAGAACAATGCGTTAATTAACGGAAACAAAAAGACCTTGTTAACTTGAATGCTTCAGAGTCTGAAGTTCACACTCAGATTATCTCTAATCTATTTTGATAACAAATATTTGTTTTGGTTTTTTTTAAAGCTTCTTCATCTTATAGTTGGGGTAGACTAAGTGCCCTGGGTGTAGGTGCACAAAGAAGCAAATAATAGCAGATTAATCTCTGAGTTAAAAAGATATCTGTTCTAAGTGGAATTCCACGCTGGAGACATAAGTTGTTCAGATTTTTTCAAAAAATCACAAAATATTTATCTAAACACTTCTGTGCCTGAATACCTTCCCCAGTTTTCTTATTTGCCAGGCAACAAGACTTGTGCAATATCAAATAAATACAAAAAATAGGTTGTGATATCTTGAAAAACTTTATTTCTGACATTTTTTAATGGAATGTTGATTTGGTGTGTGGAAGATGCAATTTAAAATAATAAAAATATATATAAAGAGGTACATCTTTCCAAGCTGAAGAAAATGTCCCTTTCATTCAAGCTGAATTATTGAAGTTTTTCACTTTAATAATTTCAAGCATGAAATAGAAAGTCTACAGTTACTAAATAAAAAAAAAAGTATTCAAAATATCCAAATTACTATATTGATATTTACAGTTCTAGCATGCTTGGCGTAGTGCCAAATCTATATCCTCTTCTAGGAGATAAAAGAGACTCTCTTAGAGAAGTGCTAATGGCAGTTCATTAGAGTCCTGAATATGTGGTACATTTTACCCTTAAAAAGATTACCCCCATATTAATTGAATTTCCCAAACATCCTTTAAGGAATATCACTATTATCTTACTTCTTTATTGAAGGCAAAGCCCATGAGTGTTTAAAATGAGGCCAATTTTGCTGCATTAAGAATAATGATTATCAGTTATATTGAGGATAACACTATGCCATTTTATATTAGCTACTTCAGAAGAAAAATAGAATTAACAAGGTCTACTCTTCTCTGAGCCTATATCAGTATAATAAAGTTTTATTTAAAATTAGCTTTTTTTTAAACTTATGAGCCAGAGGCTCTCTGGATTGCTGAAATTTGGAAGAAAAACTTTTAGTGTGATGTATGTGCATTGAATGAGATATGCTGAAGCCTGTAAAATTCTGTAAGTGACTCAGCTGAGTAGCATGTTCCAACTGTGAATGAAGGTCAGGGTAGTTTACTGGCCTCTTGGCTAGTAAACATGAGATGAATTCTGCCACGTAGCAGGGCGTAACATTCAGAATATTTCAGAAGTCATCAAGGAAAAGAAGTACAGCACAGAATTGGTCATTGACTGAACATTCATTTCAGTTTTGGTTAAAGCATGAGCACATTTGCATGTTCTCATGATGCATTTATCAGAACAAACAACTAGAAATGGATCCTGAACTCCTCTCATGATTCTCCTGTCCACCCCACACATCAAAATTCTTGGGCTAAAAGTCAGCTGTAAGCAACAGCTGCAAAGTCAAAACTAGTTTTCTTAACAATATGAATATTTCCATCCTCACCATACTTATTTCAGCAGAATGCCAGAGGGCTAAGAGAAGATGGAGGTCAGTGAGTTTTTAAACCTATCATGGATATTCTTGTTCTTTTACATTGAAACAGTTTTCACTGGAAACTTTAAAAGCCAAGAGTCATCTGAAAAGCTGATGGTTTGAAATCAGGAGTATCCATACAGTATAGCATATTAGAACCTGAAAGTGGAGAAGCTTATTCTCAGTCCCCCATAAAACACAAAGATTTTCAGAGCTACAAGTACTTTCATCTTGCCCTTGCAGTTAAGAGATCTTATGAGTCCTGGAATTCAGAAGAGGGAGTTTTGTCTTGGCCATGAAACATATAGAACATGAACATTTAAAATGCAGTTCAGAAAAATATCTCAGTAGGATGGGATCTGAAACCCATTTACATTAATTTCTGATTCAGAAATACATCTGTAAGACTGATCTCTCATTTGAAACTAAGGATTTAGATGCAAGTATGTGATAAATATACCACATGAATAGTTACAGAAAACTTTCCAGAAAGGTCAGCTTTTCGGTCTATCAATCCTAAAACTGTTGCTTTGAGCAGCAGGAATTATCAAACATCTCCAGATATTCAATGTAAAGATGAAGCTTTTGATGCCAGTCAAATAAATGCAAGTGTCAGCTTTCACTGGCTTATAACCCTCACAACTGTAACAAGCAGCTTGGAAATGTGACAGTCAGAGCACGATCACTGACCTGAACACAGGCAGCCAGTGTCACTCAGGATGCCCTTCTGGACCCTGACTGGCCTCCAGCTACTGCTCCACAAGGCCACGGGTCTTCTATGGCTCTAATGTCACATCTGCCAGACTCCTGCAGATGCCCTGGATACCCCACCAGGGCGTCTCAAATCATACTGCCTATCTGCATTGAGGCAACTGAATGCAGTTCTCTGTGTGAAAAGAAGGAAAGCCAAAGGATCCAAAGCTGGTATCTCAGATCCATAATTATTTTTAAATTGTTATAATTATGAGAAGCTCACCAGTGATTTCAGGATGCTTCAGCTGGCAAGTATTCAACTGGAGTATGCAAAGTTATTTTTCACATGTCTGCAATTAATTAAGCACTGGAAATATTCAGCTAAGTGTTCCCTCAGATGAGCATTTATAGAAAGGATAACATTTTGGTGCAATTCTTTTACTAACAGGCTGCTTGGGAAACTGCAGTGTTTTGTGAAAATTTTGGACTGACTGCTTCAAAACCTTGACAATATGTTTAGTCTGCATAAATGAGGGAAAACATATTTTGTTTTGTTCAGCATGCTCTGAACTTTCACAGTCACATAATTATCTGCTCAGATGGTCCCACAGTCTTATTTTGACTGAAGGGAAATTGGAAATGTTGATAAAATAAACCCAGGCTGGAAGCTTGGCAGCTCTGCCATTTGTTGGAGAGAGAAAAAGACCGAGGTTCAGGACTTTCTTTAGCATGTGATGTTTTTCACTGCAAACCATTCCCTGACATGGTGATAGTTAGCTGCTGCAAGGACATAAAAAATGGCTGGATTATGCTTTTCTGGTCTTCTCCTGAATAAAGATATTATGAGAGTGTTGAATTCAATATTGCGGGACAAGCTGAGATGCTGGCATTTCATACCAGCCAGAATCTGAATCAAAGTACTTTATCTGATTTTGAAATGAAACAGTTCAGGGTTTTGCTTCAAAACGTTAAACTCTCAGGAAACCTAATTTTTTTCTTTTCCAGTACCTTGTGTGTAAAACTAGGGTGTCAATAATTTCCTCTGCAAAACATTTTGCTGATACCAATGCTACAGTATCACTACAGTCTTGATGAGTAAAAAAGGACAGGTATGATTTGAGTCATTAACAAGTTGGTAAAAATAAAATTGAATGAAAATTTTACAAACTCAGCCCCTGACCAAAAAATGGATTTCAATGTGGGAAACGTTCTGCTGTGAATTCTCTGAAAATTATTGTCAATCTTTAGTTCTGCACAAGCCCATAAGTTAAGGTGAAAGGAAAAGAGGAAATGAGGAGCTTTTCCTTCCCAGCCCTTTGCCTCCATATCAGTCAAGCAAAGATAGTCTGAAAGTGTAACTGTCCTGCATCTTTAATCATTGTCTGTGCTAGCAAAGAGTGAAATCTGCTACTGGAGCTCCTGTTAAAGCATGTTAAATCTCTTGTCCCTAGGTGTAGATGCCATCATGGCACCCAAGGCAGCTGAGGCTTGCTTCATTAATCAACCTGCCATGTTTTTCTGCTTACAATTTCATCAATTTGTTCTTGACAGACAATTTTTTTCACAGAAAAATCTGAACAGTTTCCTACTGCTGCAGCAGTATTGAGGTAGGTTTTGGGCAGATCTAGAAAGGAATGCAGACAGTTTATTTTCTCTTCCACACAACCTTTCTTAACTTCTGGAAGTGCTAAAGAAGTGCATTGCTTTTGGCTCCTTGCATCTTAAGTTTCACAGTAAAACTTCTCTGCTTACTTCAATTCTGCTGGTTTCATACTTTCTTCATTATCAGAGAGGCTGAACAAAACTGCCCAGACCACGAGGCACTGTCAGCCTTGCCCATCCCTGCCCAGCCTCCCCAGGAGCCCCCTGCCCATGGCGGGAGCTCCTGGCAGGGCTCTCTCCACTCTGCTCGGGGCACAGGATCCCACATCAGCCTGCTGGGGCCTCCAGCTGCCATGGGCTCAGCTGAGCCATGTCCCCATGGTGCCACAGCCCAGCATGGCCCTATCCTAATGCCTGGGGAGGTACCCAGTGTCTGGGGCTGCCTGTGCCTCCCTGCTCCTTGTGATGAGCTGCCAGGCCCTGCCCTGCTGCACTGACAAGAACCTCTAGACTATTATTAATGGCTGAAACTAAGGCAGAAGGAACTCACATCTTCATATGGTGTTTATTTGGGAATGCCACCTCCTGGAAATGGTTTAATGTGCAACAGTCCCCGTGGACAATCACTTCAATCATGTTACTGGAATAACAAGGTTACATACTGTTAATCCAAACTAGACCAGGAATTAAAGTCACTTCCTCATAAAACCCCTTGAGCATCCCTGGTCTCAGAATAGCACAAAACTTTGGTTAAAACTATGTAATATTCCTATATAAAGAGATTAAAATTGAGGGGAATGGAGACTAGTGGAGTTGGGTGTCCTCTGGATATGAATTGAACACAACTTTCCAGAGGCTGGCAGCCAGGTGTACATATGGTGTGTCTTGGTGGCTTTCTCTGTTGTATTGACTCTTCATAATTTTTGGATTAAGTTTAGGATGAGATTAGGTGTGTCCACCATGCATGGGCAGACCTACTGTATCTGCCTCTGGAAGACCCTGCCCATCAGGACTCACCAAGACAGAGTCTAGACTGCAGAGGCTACCCCTTGGCATCCACCAACAGCCTTCTGCCTTCTACAGCCTTTCTCTGGAGACTTCTTGTGCCGTTATACACCTGTGCATTTAATAGTAACAGAAAGCTTTTCAGTATTCAAAGTTTGAATATTTTCCAAGGTGCCAATCTAGAACCATACCGTGTCCTTTCTGGTGATCAAAACAGTTACCCTGAGGACTAGAATGAAAGAACATTTTTTATTTCCAAGAAGAGCTCTGTGGTGAGAGCACTGACAACTTAATCCTGCTTAGGACCTCCACTGGTTTTCCTGTATACCAGATAGAAAAGAGCAATAGGGCTGTACTTTCTTGCAGATATTCAATGCTAAAACAATCCTAATTCTGGTGGACAGGGCATCCCCAGGAAATGTTTCTCTCTTCCAGTGAAGCCTGCAATCTGGACTGAGTGATGTTTTCCTTATAGATATCCTGCAGGTCTTATAGGGTATGTTTCTGGATTAAGGACATTCTTTTCCTTAGATGGGCATTTAGGGGATAAAGGCTCTAAAATTCTCATCTAGAAGTTTTTCTGTCAGTGGGACAAAAATATCAGGGCTGCAGGATCATATCAGGACAGGCTTTTGTAGGACACTCCCCACTCCTCAGAGCAGCATACAGTTAACTTTAAAAATACAATCTGTTTTCATACTGCATAATGCTCATGATTAAACGTGAATTTCTCATAGCTGTTAGAGCCTGAGGCAGTCACCAAGCTCCAGCTGATAAATGTTGTTTAAATGAAAAGACATTTTTTTGTTAGGCTCCTGGCAATTCAATAATGATGTGGACAAATCTCTGGCAGGGTAACTAGCAGACCCTGCAAACTTTCAAGGAGTCTTTTTTCAAATGTCATGATAACAATAGGTCAAATCACTAATTTCTGGCTCAGAATCACATACCACAAGGATAAAACTCATTTCCTTATAACTCCTACATGACACTGCAAAATTTCCTTTTTGATTTTGGAAAATATACCAGGAACATACAGAGCTGAAGTAAGAAATAGATATATAGGCCCTGACAAATGGCATATAAAACTGATGAGCCATTTTGTTTTGTGGTAACACCTCAAGGCCTCTGACAGGACTGGGTCCTGTGGTGAGAGGTGCAAGGGGCATGTAGCAGTAAAATCACATCTGCTCAAAGATTTGCAGTCAGAAAAGCAGTTTGCAGCACAAAGAACAATCTAATCCCTGTTCTACATCCTGATGAGTGAGGTGCAAGGAGTGCCTTTGGTAAGCATGAAAGGGGAATAACTTATTTCACTGCTGTGTAGGCTCTAGCATTATAATTATATTATAAATATCATGTCACGACACAGGATGTTATATAGTCAAGTTTGTTCATATATCCCATTGCTGGAGCTGAAAAAACTGTTCCTGATGAATAAGTTAAATTCTTCAGCAGTTTAAACTTTTATCATTAATCATAATGATAATAAAGTTCATGCTAATAGATGCATTCTATAATTTAGGTATCTAAATATAGCAGTTTCCTGAGGCTCTGACAGTGTGAGGTATTAGCCTTTCCTGACTGGTGTACTGAATGGGACTTTCTGCTGGGAGCAATGTGAATCATGGATTTAATATATGTAAATTCTTTCATGTCGAATCTTTTCATGGGTTACAATCTGCCTGCTTAGACTCACAATCTGTATTTGATATGGCTATGATAAGAAGTTCTGCAGTATTTTCTCATGGTGGCATACCATGAGGGGAAAGGGTTGTTACAGGTTACAGGAAAGGCAGAAGCTATGTGTTCCCCTTTGTAATTCAAAATAAATGAAAATGAAAAACAAGTGCAATCTCTAAAGCACTATTATTTTAAATTTATGAATCATTAGCTTTCTAGTACAATAAGAAATGAACATAATTTAATAGGCAAAACATAACAAAGGGAACTCGAAACATGTTTAAGTGATTAAACAGCAGAGATCAGCAAGTTTCAAAATGAGAAATTATTTTAAATATATTTCATTAAATTATTAAGTGGATTGCCTCACTCATTAGCTTAAATTTTTTGTTCCCCAGAAATTATATCTTATTTTCCAAAGAAGATGTATTAACAGAGAGAGCACATGCTTTTTCTGCCATGATGAAAATTGGGAAAGGATGCCCAAACCTCTGCCTTATGTAAAGGCTATTGCCCAGCCAAAAGAAAAAAAGAACAAAGAGGTTTTTTCTACTGTTATAATGTGCTGTTCTCAAAGAGGTGACAGGAATGTGTTTGCTGAACATACAGCATGTCTCTGGAAAACAGTAATCCCCTGTACTTCTTAATCTTACTGAGAAAGTCTGGAGCTAAGACAGAAGATCTAAATTTAACCAGACTCAAGAATTTAATCGATTTTGGGTAAATTTAGCTCTCCTTCCATGTAATCTGGTGGCAGGCTGGTGAGACAGCAATCTTATGACAGGGTGTGTACTACTGAAGTAATGAGTTGGTGACCACAGCCTGACCTCAGATTGCTTCAGCATGAGCAATGCTCTCTTCTGGATGCTTGTTTCAGTACCACAGAAATGAATCCAACAAATCACACCTCCAATCTGCTGTTCATTACTCCTAACCAAGGGCACCTCAGTCCCATGGAGAGATGCAGATGCCACAGCTTAGAGGCACCTTGGAATTCCTCAATATGTAGGGAACATTGACCACTTCCAGGGTCCTGCTAAGAGCAAACTTAGGGGCATCAGCACACAGCCTCCTCCTTTCTTACAAGCAGCAGACAATTTTTCCATTCCAGTATATCCTCTTTTTTAAGGATGTGACCCAGCTTCATAGGATATTTATGGTAATAATAACAGCAGGCATTAGCAGCATTGCCTGGATGCTCTCCAGATAATAAACAATGTATGGGATTCCTGTAGGCAGGCTTCCACTCCATAGCCAGGGGGAGTGAGCTGAGGTGCCCAAAAAGCACAGCTTGGTCAAATGGTGGTATTTTGATAGGCCCTCCATGAAGCATTAGGACAGAGGCTAGAGGAGCACAGCAAGAGCAAATGCTATGCTGGTGAACATATGGATAAACCCTAGAAAACTGTCCCTTAATTGCTGGGGAAAGACAGGCAATTAGTGCCAAGAACATGTTTATTACTGTATGTGTGTACAAGAGTGCATCCCAGTATTCTGGCTGCTCTCCAGGACTCCCAAGGTCTGTGGGTAATTATAACAGACACAGAAGTGTGACCTAACTACAGGTCCCATAAATTACCCTCTTGCATAGTTTGTTTAATATTTTCTTTATGATTTTTATATATACTACATATAGAGTTAAGGAAAATATAGTTATCCTATACCAGCATTTTACTAGTAGAAAGATCAGAGGAAGAAATAATTTAAAAATCAGGATCAGGAGCAATTATTTTTGTTATGATTTCTTTGCCCATATTTACCTAATGCCCTATGTAACCTTTTAACTATTAGCTTTCCTGAATAAGTCTGTTATGTATATGTTTCTTTAGTTTCCACTAAGTAAGAAATTCTAAACAATGAGCTTCAAAAATATTTTTAATTCTGAACAGGAGTAGCTCAAGTTGAAATACTATTCTAGGGTGATCAAAAACAAAATGTAAAGCTGAACTTTTGAAAATTATCAAATCTGAAAAAAATATGAACTACCCACAGACCTGATGTAAAATTGAATTTTGTATTCAGTATTTTGTATAGATATTTCTATTTTTCACCACCAAAATTAAAAAAAAACTTAATTACAAATTCTCCTTTCAATTCAAGTAGTTTTTTTTTTTTTTTTGAGAAAGAAAGAGAGAGAGAGAGAGAGAGAAAATGAGAAGTGGCACAAAATTTTTTCTTCCTTTTTTTCTACAAATTTACCAGAATTTACAGAGGCCAGTTTAAGCAGAACTACATTAGCATGCAAAACGCTTCTGTATTATAACCCCTCCCCATAAAATACAGTGCTGTGCATCCTTCTGAGAAATAAAATGTGAACTTTGCAGTACATAATAGTGCTACATCAGTGAAAGCCTCAATTACAACATAGGAACTCAGTTTGATCTAAATTTTCTAATAACATAGCCAGTGGAACTTTGCCCAAGCTACACCAATCATGAGTTTCCTTTATAGTTCAAAACCAACCTGTTTCTTCTTCTTTTGTCACTGATGGGCTAAAGGGTTTGAAAAATAGAATAGAAATTAGTCTCTGAAGGACTTCTGTTATAGGACTTGACAGATATAACTGTGGAATGAAGTCAAGATCTAGTGCAGGGTCTATAAATGTAGTAGATTTCCTGTTTCACATTAAAATCTGTCCATTCACAAGTGAGGGCTAGCATACTTTCAGTAACAGGGAGGTTTGTCTACAGGCAGAAAATGTGTGGGAAGAAAGTGCCTGGCAGAATATGTTCTAGATAAACAAGGCAAGGGGAGAAAGTAGGAGATTTGGGACAATGACTACCTAAGTCAGGAATGAAGCTCAAAGTACAAATATTCAGCTTGAAGTCAGCCTCCAACCACTGCTTTGTGAATGGTCTGAGCTTTACCATATTCATTGCCTTGCTGTATGTGAATCCCTGTCAAAGTCTTAGCAGCTGTGGGGATCTAAAGTAATCAAAAGGAGCCCAAATTTGTGAAACAACAACTTGGTATTCCATTAAGAATAAGCACTTTGATCGAACGTATCATCAATTTTGCCATTCTTCACTTTTCTAATGCTCTTTTTCACTTTTAATTTAAATATAATTACACTTTTAATGTAATTTACTTCAAATGTTCTTATTAGCAATAGCAGCAAGATGAGGTATGGGAATGATGATAGCAATGTGGATTTTGAACTGATAATAGCAGTCCTCTTATATTAGTCTACTCAACAAAAGAGTAGTAATCAATCCTTACTACAAGGTAGTTATGGACCTGTGCCATCACTACTGCATTTGGTTTGAGCAAATTTTTTGGTTTTGCTTCTTCCACTGTAAAAAAAAAAGCAACTCTCACACTGTGTTTTCTCATAGTAACTAATTTTTGACTATGTATTATACTACAGCACCTGAACTCCTCCATGGCTGCCATTAGCCAGTGTCAGTAAGAAACTATTATTACTGTCAAGTCATATGGGTGGTTAAGAATGGGTTCTGATGGTCTTAGGCCCAGTGAAGAAAATCACAGTTTGCCTCAAATTTAGAAAATTTAGTTTGCCTCAAAAACCTGTGGAAGGACCCGAGAAGTTCAGTCTATGATTGCTATGAAAACTCTATGAAATCTCCACAGATTATAAAACTGAAAATACAGAAAAACATGCTATATTCCAAAGGCAGGGATTTATTCTAGAATTGTTCTCTGAAAAAAAATTTGTGTAAGTATCTTGAGAAGTTTATTCTATACCATGACAAGCAGTTTGTGGATGCAATTCAAGCATTTATATTGAATTCCTCATTGGTAAGGAATAATACCAATGCATACACACTTTGATACCAATGCATCAGCCTGGTGTCACAGAAATGCACGAGAACCCTGGCTGAATGAATTTTAGGTGAATAAACTCATCTCTGTAATGTCTCTTATACCTAGAGAGCATTCAGTGCCCTTACCCCAGCAAATGGGCTGACAAATCACTGCCCTGCAAAGCAAGAAGCAAGCCTGGAAAAACTGGGGGAGGTTGGGCAGAGTGGCAGTGTGCTGCATCAGTGCTCCAGCTTTTAAAAGGAGATTCAGGCTACAAACTTAACATCTGCTTCCTCCAAAGTCTCCTGCGTTTGCACAATTTTATCCAAAACCAAGATTTCCCAGTCCAACCTCCCCTTTGGTTCTAGCAACAGTAACTTTTTGTATTGTCTTTTAGCCAGAAAAAAAAAAATCAAAGTGTCACACAATGTGCTTTGGGAGGAAAAAGTTCTGATTGCTGAGAAAGCAAACTAAAGGAAGGAGTGGTTCCTCCAGCTGGTTAAGCCCAGTCAGTCTTCTGCCCAGTAAATGCTCTAGATTCCTGGCAAAAAAAGGAGCATCACCACCCAATTCCATGCCACTACATAATTTTTTGCCTTGCAGCAGTTTGTTCTGGGGTATTACAGACATGAAATCATTAATATATTACACATGAGAGTAATGGTGCCACTGTAGCTGTGACAGTCTAAAGATACATGGCACAGGATTTGCAGTGAGAGGTGGTATCTTTTGCTAGATCAACCATCACCATGTTAAAAAAAAAGGGACAAGATATTGAGTGAAAAAGTTTTGTGTTTTTTTTTTTTCTGATGGCTTGATATAATCTTCTCAGCCTCTCAGAACTCCTATAATTAAGAAATATTTGCTTAAGGATGACACTGTTGATATTTAACTATCATGTGATCATACAATAGTTAATTCTACAGATCATTTAGTAATGTATCATGTTGCAATAACAAAAATAAGAACAAACATTTAATGAAACATTAAAAATCAAAGTGAGTGTTGACATTCATCCTGCTATTGCCCAGATTTCATTAAGTTTTCTGCTGTTCTTAGTAGTTCAAAAGGTTTTGCTCAATGTTTCATTGTATTATCTCAGATTGTGGTTGATGACTGAAGGATCATAAAGAAAATAAAATAAGAAAGGAGGAAAGATAACATTTTTTGGAACTGTGGTCAATTATTCATCTGGGTCATGACACCATGAATGATGTCATGTAGATCTCACTTAGAAATAAAAAACAAATAGGAAATATTGTTCCACCAAATGCAAAGTACTGCAAATTATGTAGATAATGAGTTTTTAATGACTAAGTTCACTTTGTGCACAGTCTCAGAAATGTCCCTGTAAATGTTGTTTGCGTCATGAAAAGGGCACATTAGGTAGAGTTTACCACTCTGTAGTCCCTCCCTGCACTTACAGCAAAACCATTAGAGAAGGGATTTGAAGATATTCGAAGCCTGTTGTAATTACCTCACATGAAAGCAAAGTTTTATATCAAAATCCAGAGAGAAGGGATATTTTGGTAACAATGTAAAGCCAAAGTGCTACAAAAGACCCTAGAATTTCTTAAGGATTTTATCGTGCATGTCAATATAAAAGGCTACAATTTCATTCCTGGTTGCAACAGCAATTGCAGGGATATAAAAACCAAAATGGTTCATTTTGCTTGACCTTCCATTTGCTACAATAGAACTAATTAAGAACATCTAGCACATTTTTTTCAGAAGAAAAAAAGGAGCTACATACAGAAATTTAGTTAATAACAGAGAAGTAAGAAGAATAAAAGTAAATTTTGAGTTGCCTCACTGTGACAGTGATTTTAAACTAGGTATGATCATATGAGATCTGTATCTGTTTCACTTGAAAATCTGAAGCATTTTATTGTGATTTTAAGGCAATTCATTACATCTTTCATGATGAAAATGCTAAGTGCATCTTGAACACACAGTGGTTTGTACTGCTTGCATTTTGTGTTTTTAGAGAGCATTTGCTGATTTAGACAATTGTAAAAATCTATCAATTTCAGCAACAGCAAGGTGAAAGTACTAAGTACCTTTGACTAATGTATAGTGACTTCATAACTGTATGCTGATAAATACAGCAGTATCATTTGAAATGTTTTATTTAGACAAAATTAAGCCATTTTGATTTAATTTCTAATTATTATTTATGACATAAAGATTTTAAAAAGAGAAATTTATTTTTAAATATATTTTTTCAGAATTTTTCAAGGCTAAAATGATGGTTGTGGATTTTTTATTCATAAATCTATATTTTTCAATGGAAAAATCTTCTGTTTCAAAATTTCCTAATGAGCTCTTGTGGTAGATAGATCCCATAAAAACTACATGGCAACTAGTACTCTTTTTCTATGGCAATTTTGCACGGCATGATTATTTTACATTTCCTTGTATATTCAAGAAAATAAGAGAAAACATTTAACCTTAATTGCATTTTCCCCAGTAAAAGACCTAAAAGTTTACAAATGTCTTTGTCTTGAGACATTATCACAGCACCCATCCTGTATTAAATGGTTAAAATTCTTCACTATGTCTTGGCTTTACTGATCCTGGTTTCCAAAAGTTGCTGATTTTCTATTTTCATATAACCTCATTATCTAGTGATACTGGTTTCCTTTGCTGGGATTTTTCACCACTTCTATCCCAAGTATGTTATTCCTCACAAAACACTTCACCAGCGTTCATTGCCACTTTGTCAGCAATTTGAAAATGCCCATTCAAGCACTAAAAGGAAGGAGTCTAAAAGGAGTCTAAAATTTTGAATAAAAGTTTCTCAAGTAGCCTAAAACGAGCAGTAGGGTGTCCACAGTGGTCATATAAAAGAAACTGAGAATGAACTTTTTTGATTGCTAACGCATTGATAAAATGTCTGATAGCTGTGCTCTCACCTCACTCCATCCCTGTGGCCACAGATAATTGCTTACTCATAAACCTTTTGAACCCAATTAGCCACCACAGTAATTATCAGCAGTCCCCATAAACCCCACTAACTTTGTAACAATACACCAGAGCCATTTATGAGGACTTTGTAATGATGAGCAATACACAAAGCGGTTTCACCTCGCGCTTGAAATGTTTCTTTTCAAATGCAGGCAATTCCAGCCACAAAAGCAATTTTGCACACAAAAAGCCAGTATCACCTAACTTGGGCCGAGAACTGGAGCTGCAGCAAAAAAATGTCATCTCTGTTCCCCTGGGAGACTTGGAAATCATCACATTCCTGCAGCAGCAAACTCAAACGTTCATCTATTTTATACTGGATGTTATGAAGTCCAGTTAGTTGAGAAATTACAGCTTTGTATTGATTTTCTACTCCTTTTAAAAGGCTCTACCAAAAGTATTAGTGTTATGCCATCTTTAAATTAATGACATGATAGTTTTTATAGCCTATGTCTATCACTAACATAAAAAAAAATAAAGACCACAGAAAGGGCAAGTCTGGTTTGTTTTTTTTTTTCTGTACAAGGAAACAAACTGTAGTCAATATTTTGACTGGGCCTGTGAAGAATAACACAAACAAGATTATACAAAAAAAGAGATCCCATTTGAGAAGAAGGTGGTTTTGTAAAATGATACACAATGGGTCAAATCCACTAGGAAGAAAAGGAAGTCCCAAGAATTGGCTGGAGCAAAGACTGAACAGCATTCATAAATTAGCTGATGCCTAAAACTGTTATTCATTATGCTCTATTTATCAGCTTGTGAAGACTTCCATTTTAATTTATAATAGCACTCCTCCTCAGTTATCACCCTTCTGCCACTTTTCATTACATTATAAAATTCAGTTTTGTATACCTTGTTCTCCCACAGAGAAGCAGAAATTAATTTTCCTCCCCATCTTTTGATTACAATATGCATTTTTGCCTAGATTCTCCTGACTTTTATTAGTGCAATAATTTACTTGGACAACTCTCTTCTACCTCAACTCTGTGCCCATGAACACCATGCTGCATCTTGATTTGTCTTCTTGATAGCGGAATATTGAATTCAATTTCAAAGATAAAAATGCCATCCTGTTTGATTCATCAGGAGGAATAAAGCCCTCTTGCTGAGAAAGCCATTTGAATGAGGGTTAACTGTGACCTGTGCTCCTCCACAGTCCTTGGAACATCTGGCCATATGGGCTGTAAGCAGATTAACCCAGTGCTTTGCACTCTCCTCCTTTAAACAGCTTAAAGGTTGCTGTTTAAATAGCACGGCATGCAATTTTTTTTAAAAAAAGATCAGCAAATATTCAAAATAAGTGGGACCAGATGAATAAACCCTCTCTACAGGAAATTTTCAGAGGACCTGAAGAAGAAAATTATTTGGAAATTACTTCATTTTGTTGCAGTCTTATGTTTTAACTTGATGAATCTAAATTTAATCTTTCCCAAAGTTGTCAAATCCTATCTAGCTTACATGATTGATCCAGACATACAACTTCCACTACTCCTGCTCCTGACAATTGTAATAGACATTTTAAAGTCTGGGTAAGACAGACCTGTAGTAACACCAGCTTGTCTGGATGAAGCCTCTATGCCTTGGTTAAGCGTCCCTCCCAGGGTGCTGGTGGCAACGTATTTTTGGTTCAGCTGTAGCTCCAAAAAGCTGGAAAGCTCACCCTCTGAGCACTGACCACCCAGCTGGTGCCTTCTAGTGCCCAGAGCCATGTCAGCATCTCGCTTGACGTGTCCTCTGTGGTGCAAGCAGAGGCAAGACTCTGGCTACCCTCCTCACGCCGGCTGATGCTTTTGGCCGCAGGAGCAACTGCAGATGGGCTGCACCGATGAACCAGAGGTCATGTGGAGGACACTACTGCAGAGGCTTTCTTTCTGCCTGGGTGTTTTTTGTTTTTTTCCCCAACAGCACAATAAATTGCTGATGCTAAAGCAACTAATTCAGTTTTCTTAAAATTTATGTTTTCTTGGGGTTTTTCCCCACTGAAAATGGAAACCTCCCTCACAGGTGGAATTTTGGTTATATTTGAAAACAGGAAAATCCATTTAATTTATTTTAAAATACAAATTTTCACACAGAAATAATTATTTTTAAAAGAAATCAGATCGAGTTCCAAGCCATGTGAAGTCTGTACGTTTTATCCCCATCTCTGTTTCTAGGATTTTCTTTGGTAAAAGCAGAAGCTAAACTCCACAACCCCAAATGTTTGCTTCATTTGAAATTGTACTTTCAGGTTTTGCAATAGATCTAAATTCATATTTGTCTCTTGATTTCCAAGCACGTAATATCTCAGTTCTTGTGCTTTGTAGTTACTGCACTAGAGATTTAGTTCTGATCACTATGCTTTGTGTGAATAGCATGACCAATCCTGGCCAGAATAGCTGTTTTCCAATGTGAGTTTGAAGTTCTCTTCTTCACAGGTGCAGGTGGTCACTGCAGCTCTGCAGACAAGCTGAAGTCTTATTATCTTCACTTTGCATTGCTACTAATTTTGAAGTTGTCCATCATGATTAGTTCTGGGACTAAATCCTGTCAATTACCAACCATGGTGATTTGTCTCACTAACTTTGAAGACAGGAGCTGAGGAAACACTGATGATGTCCTCTGAAACAATATTAGAAAACAGATTCTGAAGTTAGAACTCTTATTAACATGCAGAGCAGCACACTGCCTATTACTCTGCATTCCTAGTTAATGGAAAAATTATTAGCAAATAGCACTAAGTTAAGAAAAGGAATGATACTTTGATTGAGTTATAGAACTGGTTCTATTAAAGAAAACTCCATCACTGAGATGACAATCCCTGCTCCCCATTCTGTTGTGCATCTTCTAGGAGGGGACCTGAATGAGAGCAGAGTGCCAGGGTTGAGGACAGATTGCACTGGAAGCAGACTGCAGGAGCATTACCACAATGCACAAAACACTAAGGCAGCATTTTAAGAACCAGATCTCACCTCTTGCTTAAAAGGTAGGTATTGTGTATGCCAAAAGGCCATCCTGAAACAGTAAAATGGCAGCAATTCTCAAATTTTGGGCTGATGATGCAACTGACAGTACTCCACCAGCCAGTTCAGGTCAGATGAGTGTGTGGTGCATGAACTTTGTGGAATAATTAACAGCAGACTTTTTGAAACACTGAAGACCCAAGCAACTCTTTCTCTCAAATAAAACATATGCAGCACTGACATAGGAATTCTTTATTGCTAGACCATGGTAGAATATAATTTTTCAGTTCTTTAGAAGTTTTTAATTTTAAATTTTGCCCATTCCATCTGAGTTGAAACTAAGTCCTTTCTAGTGAAAACCCAAATCTCAGAATATGATAAATTAGGATCTTCATCTAAAACGGAAGATAATCCACATGAACCTTCTTCAGCTCCCAGCTTTTGCCAGAGATTTCTATTTTACCAGCTCAGTTGGGATTCCTGACTACTAGATTACAGACTTGGTATCTCTTGCTGTGCCCTAGTACTACTCAATTATTTAAACATGGAATAGCTCCAGCAGATGCTGTTGCAAGAAACACATTCTATAACAGCACAGTCAAGGCATTCATCTGGGACACTGGAAACTACAGGTCAAGTCCTCGTACCAGACAGGTTTAAAATCTTTATACAAAGAATTAAATTTATGCTAGACACACAACACCACTGGGTCAGGGAAACATAAGTTCAGGGCTAGATTCATTATTAGGATAGAATTAACTCCACCACTGGTTGTTGGGAAAGTAATTTAACTGTTGAATTTTGGCAGAAATGAGCTCTTACATCTTATAAAATGGCATCTTAAGAAGCAATAGAGATCCTCCCTAATCAATAGTGCAAAAGTCTAATTGACAGTGCTACAGACACTCTGATAGGTATTTGGTATGAAAACAAGTTATTTTGTGGAAGTGAAGAAGTTTTATTAAAATAATAAGGCATTAAAGCAAATTTCAGAGTTTATGGTGGTGGTTCACATTTTCAGCAACTCAAAAAGAGTTTTTGCAGTGCAAGCAATAGACAAAACTGCCTTGGAACTAGATATTGAACCAAATATTCCTTTTGGGGAAGGGACTCCTGACATGACGAAAGTTCAGTGAAGATCCATGCAGGTCAAAGGAATTTTGTGACTTCACACCTGTTAGAAACCCAGCACACAATTCCTTGGCAATCAAACCAAACCTCTAGAAACTTAGCTATAGTCTTGGGGGAAAGGCATTTGCCTTCAGCTCATGGTGAGACTGCTGCTCCAAGGCTGCTAGGAGGGCTGGTGCTGTAACTCCCCTCACTTTGAGGGACTTTTACCATGCTGATGTTAGAGCTGCAGGCTTTAAGTTTTGTATGGCTCTCAGGGTGTGCAGAAGCAGTGGTAGCACTGGATGAGGCTGGACCAGCTTTCATGAGCTGGGGACCAGCAGTACAGCCACTGCCCACCCCAGTACAAGGGGCTGCATCTGCCTGGCCACTCCTGAGGGCACTGAAACCTGTATGAGCTCAGAAGAGCAGAGAGATGGGAAGCACAGAATCATCCCATATGAAAAGCCCTGATTTACAACAATTGGATGCCATTTCTTCTTTCTGAAACTCAGTGATGTCATGGTATAAATGATTCTCTGACTACTGCTAAGATAATGCCTTTGTTCAAACTGATACCCTGCAATAATTTATATAAACACTGTTAATTACATATAATTTTTTTCTGTGCCCATTGAGCTCTTTCACAAAACAGAGAAATAAAACTTAACACAGTTTTCACATACATCACCAGCTGCCTGTCTGATTTCTTAGAAGTGAACAAAAACAGTGTAGGTGACAGTCAAGACAGGCAAACTCAGTCACTCCCAAATAATATTTACGTTCCATGACTGCCTTTTCCTTTCTGATTCATCTATAATGAATATCTTCCTCTCTTCATTAGATCCAATTACTGTTTCTTTGTCTGGAGTAACATAATCCACATGGTTTAAAAACACAGCTCCCTATCTCTATTTCTTTCCCTTTACCATTAGTACAATTGGGATGAAGCTTTGCCCATGAGACCTACAGATGGAGTTCACAGTAATAAGATATTGAGGAGGTTAAAAGTGAGAGACCTTTAAGGCAAGAGGAAACACTGCAGCAGCTGCTCAGATGAACAAGCCTGGGTTTTGTGAGGCTCTGAGCATGCTGCTGCGTTACACATGAAGAACTAAATGTGATGCCCAAAGGCAGAGTACGTGCATTTGACAAGGTAGGATGCCTTCCCCCCACCTGGGTGCTTTCAGGCACAGCAAGAACAGGGCCAGCTCTTGAAAGCCACACAGCAGCAGCTTCTCAGTCACTGCTGCTGCTGCCACTGGTTTTCAGGAGAGGACGACAGGACTCTGCGAGCCCCTTCCTCATGACTTTCAGAGATAGCACTGTAAGACATTACAAGAAAGATGGGAAAAGACTTGTAAAAGAGGGAAATGGTAAGATTTCTATACTATTTAAAATAAATCTCTTACCCTGCACAGTGACTTATCTTTTCCGGGATTATTTTCACAGCCACGGATTTCCCGTACTCCTTCACTAAGTGAATATCCAAAGCAAGACTTTAGTACTAAGACATATGGAAATCAAACAAATCAAGATCCATATAAGCTGGTGTCCTCTGGTTGACCTGTCATGTGTGGAAAGCAATGACAATCTTAATCCTCAGATTTTGGATTGTATCCAGTCTATAAAAACATGTGGACTGAGAGGAGAGGATTGGGAAGCAGGCTGAGCTGCAACAGGCACTAGATGCAGATACTGCTCAGCAGTGCCCTCAAAGACCTAAAACCCCACGAATCTATGGCATGCATCCCTCTCCACTGCTGCTTCTGTCCAGTTTGGCTTGTGAGAGAGAACGCTGTGAAACAAAAAGCAACTCTCTGCTGTGAGATCAGTAACTGTTAAAGCCCATCAAACCAGTAAAGGGAAACCTTGGGTCTCATCTCTGATGCTGGGTGTTAGAGTTGGCAAAATAGCACTACAGCACATGTCCTGGTATTTGTTTCTGCCAGTTGTGCTCTATTTTGTATTTTGGGGGAAAAGGATCGATATCTTTATGAACTCAAGGAGTTTTTTTCAGTTCCTTTGCCTTTCCAGAACAGAATCCAATATGAACAGTAAGCATAATTTGAAAACAGTTTAAGAGGAATATATTACAGTACAGTAATGAAGTGCTCCCTTCTCAGCATATTACTGCCTGCTATTTGACAGCATTTTATAAAGCAGTAGCTTTCCCTCTTCCATTGCAATGCACATGCCTGTATCCTGCCTGTTACAAAGAGAGGGCTGGCTCAATCTGTTTGACCACTGTCTCTGCCAGAATGCCAAAATGCTGCTGTGAGCATCAGAGGAACATGCCAAAGATTAGACAAAGAAATCCTGTGTAAAGTAGCAGAACACAAGTGCTCTGGGTCCTGCGTGGGAGGTTTGCTCTTTGAGCTGCCCAGGGTTTGTTCTTTGAGCCGCCCAGCTTGCCAGTGGGTCTCTTCCAGCCCATGCACCACCAGGCACAGAAACTGGGGCCAGGGGCCAAATGTAACCCAGAACTGGCAGCCAAAGATGCTGAGGAATGCACTGGTCCAGAGTCCAGAAAGGCAAGAGGCAAGGCCTGTCTGTCCTGTCCCCTGGAGGAGTCAGGACAAGGATCAAGGAGCAGAAATGACTGTACTAGAGGAAGGGTGAGGGACAAGGCTCAGTAGCAAGAGGAGTACACAGCTACTGCCAAGAGACACTGCAAGCAGACAAGGACAGCTGAGGTTATTGAATCCTCTACTAAATGAGCAGGGCAATATTTAGTAGTTTGATTTAGCAGAGCATTCCAGGAAGAGCTGGGCTGTGGAGCTCTGAGCTTGGGCAGAACCTGTTACCTGAGCCAGAGCCCATGCTGCAGTAGCAGAGAGAGGATGACACAATGAGGGAGGAGGAATACAGCCTGAGCAACATAGCTCTGCTCTGCTAAACCTACCCTTGCTTATGGAGAGCTGGAACCTGCAACATTTTTGTCAAAAAAGGGATGAGAGTTTTGAGCCACCTCCAGCTCCTGCCTGCCTCATTCCACAGCCCTGCAGCACAGGGGGCACAACCCCTCATGCTATGGAAAAACCAGGTCTTCAATGAGCCCATGCTGCCATTACCCTTCAGAAAAATACACTGGTGTGTGGACCAGTAGCATACAAACACATCAAGACCACTCTTTTAAAAAAACCTTGAACTAACCTGCATTTTTTGCCTTTTGATACTTAACAAAGCCCTCAGATCCCTTTGAACCCTCATTCCAGATCTTTTAAGTAATAAACTCTCGCAAGACAGGCACAAGAAGGAAAAGGTTCCTTCATTAAAGAAATCCCGCATAAAACACTACCCTTAGAATAGTTTTTAGGTAAAATATTAATGTAGCTGAAAATGGCAGAATTATAGAAGCTCTAATGTAAGATTTCTCAGATTTCATGGAAACACAAGTACAAAACAGCACATTTGTTATTCATTACATGAATCTCCATAAAATTCCAGTCTTATAAAATGTAATGTCAGGAAAAATCTGATTAAATGATGCTGTTCTCCCTCAGGGAAAACCTACTTAAATTAGAAGAAATTGTGTTAAAGCCTGAATTTCCTGCTCCATTTCACCTTATTTACCATTCCAATAAATTTATGCTAGGCTAAAACATTGCAAAAACCACTGAATGACAGGTGAACACAAAAAAATATATGCATTTAATATACTCACCTATTTAGACTTAATGCTTTTCAGTTGTCTACTTTCAAAGCCAAAGCATTTTCTCTGGGCTTAAGTTTTGTCATCTTGACATTTTTAATAATCTGAATATTTAGCTATGTTAGTCTCTGGCATAACTGGAGCTTCCTGCTTTAGTTTTGGTCAAAAATAGCCCTTGAAGTAGATAGTCAATGCTATTTCGAAATTACATTCAAGTATTCTTAGGTATTAAGTGTGAAATTTGGCTCTAGATTAAGAAAATCTTTGGTTACCCTTTGCAATAATTGCATCAGTATTCATTTAACTTTGATTTAGGAAGACAGTTGTATTGTGAGTGATTAGATGATTACTGAAAATATATCTGAGGATTATCAAGTAATAATAGATATTTTGTCTTTTCCTGTCTTTGAGTTTGTGTCTATTATGCAGCTTTCAATTCTAGCAATTCTTCTTACTGTTCAAGTTGCTACTCTGTCAAAATATAACCAGCTTTAAAAACACTAGTTAAATTCATACCTTAGACCACTGACACACATATAGAGGTGTTAAGAAATAAAGCTTGATACTTTCTCCTCAAAATACAGATGCTCACTTCATGTATCCTGTCACATATGCCAGACTGCAGGAGAATATGTGGCACTGTATGAGGTGTGTGACATCTGCTCTGGCTAACAGATATCAATGAGCTTGCACATGTGTTCTCCCTCAATTTACTGGGCTCATGGCAAAACTCTGAAGGCTGCTGCAAAGGCAAATTTCATTGACTGCTTCATTTTCTACATGCTGGAGGCAGCACAGGAAAAACCACTTGAGTTGTGTTCTGGCAGGGTAGGGGGTCACTAAGCAGCCAGGTGAGTCATCACGGCAATTTAGCAGAGTTTAGTTTCCTCTTAAACTCTCACTTAGTTTGTCCCTCCCAAATTCATGGTCCCCTCTGCTTTAAACTCTGTTCATGTTTTACTGGTGAAATTTTTGGTTGCTTTCTAGACTCGTGAATCAGCTGTAGGGAAGGGACAAGGACATGCAATACTCCTGCTGGTGCAAGACCTGTTTTGCACCTTTAATTATATCAAGATATCATTCTGGGCAGTGATTTTCATTATTAGAATGATTTCTAGGTACAATGAGTTTTTGATAGATTTCCAGTTTCTTGTCCACCTTTTTGAGCACCAGGGAGGGGCCATTTTTTAAAAAAGAACAATTTTTTAAAAAGGCTTAGACGCTCTTCAAACACTTTGCAGTGTAAAAACTTACAAAAAGAAAAATGACATATCTAACTTTTTCTATGCACTGAAGGTAAAAATAAGAATTCAACAGGAAAGAAAAAAAATCAAATAATTCCTTGCTTTTAACTAATCAGAATTTAACTTTCATCCTGTACAGAGAACACAGAGTTTAGCAGAATACTGCAAGGCAGTGTGCAAAATATTAATCTTTGAATTTTCACTGAAATTTTTTGCTGGTGTGCTGAACTGTGGTAAGAACTTTTTTCACTCTGGCTGCTGAGTGCTGGACTTAACCTAAAAGAAATCTTAAGGTCTAAAAAAGGACAATTTTTGCTGAAAACACACCAAAATTCATTGTCAAAATAAGGTAACATTTGTAATAAAACCTTTAAAATAATAAAGCAGAAAGGAAAAAGTGAACAACCAGGACACCACAGATATCATAACCAAGTCCAAGAAAACTAATAAAAAAGAGGGGTACAAGAAAGTGATGACTGGCGTAGACCCATTTTTATGTAGATGGTGTATAATACACATTCAGGAATGTTAACTAATTTTTTTTCTGCTTTCACAAGAAAAACGTTTTTAAGAACATAATGAAGTTCTTTCTAGAACTTTCAAGAAGGATATCAAATAGCATGTGCAGGAGATAAATACTTTTCAGGCTGCAACCCTAAAAAGCTTGCATAGAAGATCCTATTTCTTCTGGATCTCAGTCAAGCTTTTGAATAGAAGCAAGCTCATCTGCCTTTGATCAAAACTTTTTATTCAGTTAATACTTAGTTACCTAAGATTTTACTTAAAATGCAGATTTATGGCTAGTCAATACCTTGACTCTGAATTAACGCAGAATACATGTCTCTAGCAAATTTGGCATGACAGGAGAAGATCAGAAGATCAAAAGACTTCATACTGTGGTTTCTACATGTTTGTCAGATGCAGTAGAAGGAATTTACTTTGAAGTACAGTTTGTCTGTTTCTGAGATTGAAAGTCTCCACCTGTTGGGGCTCAATGCTCTTCATGGCCACATACCTCAGAAAGAGGGAATGACATGCATTCGTAAGCACTTGGAGGGGATTTTCCAATTTAGCTCCCTCCCAAAGAAATTTAAAATCCAAAACTGTGATCCTAACTAAACCAGAACATACTAAATGGGGGTGATACAGGGATTTACTTCAAACCAGCCCAAATACCACTACAACTGTAAGCATTCACCTAAAGCAACAGCTTCTTGCTGTGCCACCATCCATGTCCCATCTCCAACACAGTTTCTTGCTGTGCCACCATCCATGGTCCATCTCCAACACAGTTTCTTGCTGTGCCACCATTCATGTCTCATCTCCACAGATTTTACCTAAGCCCTGTATTTCAGAGGATGATTCATAACACGACCAACATGTTACAGAAAAAGAAATCAAGCTGTATGCCTCCCCTGTGGTTCTCCAGAGGATCAACTCTCCCTTTGGCAGTGCTTGTTCCTGATAGCATCCTCTAAGCTGGGAGGCTGAATGAAGCACTTGTGAAGGTGCCATGAGAAATGTCTTCTGCAGATGATCTGCCTGAAAGGCCTTTTTAAAATAATTTTGAAAGGCTACGGTACTATGGCCAGTGCTGGAAAGCTTTACTGCCTGAAAAAAATTGTCAGGATGTGAAAGAAGAAAAAGGAGCAATTTACACAACTTCTTCAGGGCTAAACTGCTATCTCATATTTAGGAACTCTTGGCATCAAGTATCCTTAGTTACCCATGGAAACTAGGCCTGTGTGAGTCAAAACCACATAGCTGAACAAAAATAAACACAACAGAAAATCTTCATTTGAGCTGTTGCAGATTATATTTTTTCTACATGCTTTCTTTGGTAAATTGAGATGAAGATTTGAGAGCTGTAATAATTTTGGGGCATTTATGATAAAAGTAAGAAAAGAAAGAAATTCCAGACTCCTTTTATAACAAGAGTTAATTGACTTTCAAATGCCAAGGAAGATGCAGCTGTGCAAACATGCACAGTACCACCATACTCTGGAAGTCAATCTCTCCAGCAATTAGAAAGTCATTTCCCAGGCAAATCTGGCCTGACTGATTCAGCACAGAAACTGGAATTCATAGATGTCTTCTCCAAAGACAGGACTCTAGCAATCACACTGTAAGTGTAGTATAGGCAATGAGGAGCCTCTAGTCTCTCTTCTCAAAGCTACTGAATTTTGGCTAAACTTCTGCAAATCAAGTCCAATTGATCAGCATTATCATGGAAAGAGAGAATGGTGTTGAGCCTGTAGCTCATGTGCTAATAAGGAAGGTCCACCATATTTGCAGTTGATTCTAAAAGGTTCTAATGCATTTCTTGAACAGCTCTTAATGAAAATAAGCTTTGAGTAATGGGAAAGTAAGATTTAATTTTCTAGAAAATGTTCTTACTTCCTTGCTAATAGAGGACATGGATGTCAACTTCCTCACTTGCATCTGCCCCTTCTGTGAGAGAAGTTTTCAGATGCATGTGAATTGGAAAGTATAAATTATAACTTGAACTTGTGTGAAGTAATCATCTGGTGAAGACCAGTAAGCTTTCTCAGGAAAAGACAAGAGTTCTGGTTAAATTATTATGAGCTGCAGAAATGGGCTCTTGGGTGTCTGGGTATGTGTATACATATAAATAGACACACACATCACAATTCCAGTTTTAGCAAGGGGAATATGCACATCTTGTCTCATTACTCACATTCCATTTTCTGCTTTGCCTAAAATATATTTAGTTACATCCCAGAATGGAGTATCTTTGCATTTTTGTTTGGAAGGAGTACCCAGCTTTCTAAACTCTTACCTGGCTATGCTCTTTTCAGAAGAGCAGCTCTCAATTCCCTTTCACACTAGAAGTACAGTAGAAAGAACAATTTGCCAGTCTATGTGCAAAAAGCTCTTATACAAAGAAAGTTTTCACAGGTCTGTTGTGCAGCATAAAGGCAACTCTTTGGATCAGCACTAAAGACTTCTTTTGTGTGTAACATTAATGGCATGACTTGGTAGCACCTTACAATTTAGAGGCTGTAAATCATAATGTATTTACTGTTGGTAGGATAAAGTATTAGGGTATTTTTAGACACTTCATCCTGTCTATACCATATGTAAGGAGAACAACCCTAGGTGCAACTTTGCCTACGTATTTCACATTTAGTCCCATATTTTTTTAATACAGAATGGTCTGGCATATTTTTCTTCAACTATATGCAATTTAATGTTAGGGCTTGCCAAGTTATTTTAAAGAGATTTATAAAGACGGCTCACAACATCTTCAGAGGCTGAAAACCTGTTATATCTGTAGGAGGGATGGAAAGGAATCTGAAAACCATTTTCTGGAAGGGGCTAATGGATGAGAGCATGAGAAGAACCTAGGAACAATTTCAATGGTATTTACAAGAATGCATTTTTCATTTAGCTCTTGGAAGAGGCTCTCACATGGGTCAAATGTGTCTTGGCAATTTGTCAGTAAAATGCAATTTGAGTTTGAAGCACTCTGAACTAAAGCTTCCAGAGTCTTACTTTTAGCCTGATGAGGAAGGTTTAATTTCAGTAACCGCAGACCTGATTCTCTATTTCCTTTCTTAAACCACTGATGTCACTAACTTGGTGAATGCACTCCCAAAGTGATGCAAAGATCCCTTCCTGAATGCCAATAGTAGAGCAACTGTCACCAGGGCCAGAGGCCATGGGACAACTGGAGAAAAAGGGTCTGGGCTTCTGGCATGTCTACATACAGGAAAAGACAGAGGCAAAAGTAGAGATGAAAGAATCACACCTTAGGCACAGACTTTACTGTGTGACCCCTCACTGTGGTCCAGAGCATTTTACTCAGTGTCAGTTTTCTTAGTCTCCAAAGGCAGCTGAATTCTGTGGCTGAATAATTTATTCCAGAAGGTCAGAGGAGTTCCCCACCGAACAGGCTGTACTAAGCAATGACCCAAAACAACTGACGAAGGTGGTAGGCACACCAAAAGCATTTAAATGATGACAGAAAGGAAAACTTAAAAAAAAATCCTGCTCACAAAAATGATAAATCTCTTTACAAATCATATGACAGTTGGTGGTACATCCACTACCCCCAAAATACTACTATTTTGTGAAATAGCTGCTTTACAGTCACACAGAGGATCTTGTCCATAACCCACCACACATCACTCTCCAGAGAATCTATGGAAATCTTAATGTCTACGCCCCGCTTCTGGTCAAATAAAACTTATTGAGTTCTAATGCTCAAATGCTAAAGCAATGATATTACTTCCTTTTCATAGCAATTACTATTGCTATGAACTCTTCCCAACAACACAGCTTGCCGATGTATTTCGATGATACTATGACTTTGCTACATAAAATCATTACTGTATTTTGCAAACATCCATGCACAATGAAGTGTCATTGCTTCTTCTCTTAAGTAGGAAAAAAGATTTAGTCTTGATTCGATTAAAGAGCATCTAAGAAACCAAGTATAGTTTCTACTCAGAGAGAACAGCATTATTTTTTCTTTTATTTTATTTTTCTTCTAACAGTGAGAAAGAGCAATGACAAAAACACCATGAAAAGACATAATACATTTTAATTTCCATATAACAATCCTTATCAAACTGAATGATTTTGCACTAACCTTGAAAAGGTTAGCTGGCTGCCTAAACCTCAGACCCCTCAAGACAAAATAACTGCCAGCGGAAAGGACATAAATGTAAAAATGCTGTATTGGAGAATTAATTTACATAACACATTTAAAACACTATTGTTTAGGATAAAGATTATCTTTGTTAAAAAAAAAAAGCAGCAAAAATCCTTCTGGTTGTAACTATGTTTCTATATAGAAATTTGGTGAAAATTAGGGCTATTACTCTAAGTCTCAGTCAAGAAGTGCTTTTAAATACGTCATTACATGGAACACTGCAATTACACAGAACAGTGACTTCCACAAAACTCATTTTAGACTCGTCAATTCCAGTAATTTATGCCTACCATCACCATAAGCAAATGGGATGAAGAACTCATTTTATGACTGCAAGCTGAAAGAAGATGCAAGAGGACTGGAAGTGATTACCTGGACCAATATTTTATTTCATTTTTCCTCACTTATAGAATGTCTCTGCTAGAGAATCTGTGAAAACATAGAAATGGAATAACACAGTACACTGACTGCCCAAGGTTGGCAAATGTTATGTTATCAAATAATCCTATATATCTCCAAGTGGTTAACCAATAAAATACCAATGGAAAGCACTAAGAATAAGTAGAGAATTTTCTGGGTTTTGTGAAGACAATAGCAGTCCTGCTATTGCACAGTGCAAACAGGCTCTTCTTTGCAGTCCTTGTTCTGGAACTCTAGTCATGCTCTGTAGAGAATGTAATGGTTTGTCCCAGACCACACACAGAAAAAGAAGTCCATGATGAAATTTAGAAACGTCAACAGCTCAATTTCTAATCAATGTATTGCTGAAAGTCAAGAAGTATTTAAAGCTTGTTGGGCTAGTGAGATGCAGAGAGTTACACAAGTAGTAAAGAATTAATGTGTAATGATTCAGATTGCTCATAGAATAAGGAAGGATAAAGGCAAGAGAATGATGCTTTATGATCTCATTCCATGAGTGTCATTTTCTCTGGGACTGAAATTTTTCCAGGAGTAATGCAGACAATCATAGTGATTTTGAACAACCTGACCCACACTGCAGAACTGGTTAGAGAAGAAAGAAAGAAAAATATTCAATTTTCTCATAAAATTCCAGAGGGAATTTTATTGATGGGATGCAGAATAGCCATTTGATTAGTGTCAAATAGCTTTTTTGACAAATTCTACAATATTTTTGGAAATTTCTTGCTCTTGTATGCCCAGTTTAGAGGCCTAGCTGAATCACTTACAAATGTATTTCCGAATATGTTGTTCAATGTGTTCCATGACATTTTAAGTAAAATATACAATGAATACATTTTCCCAGTTCTCGGATGACTCAAGTAATTAAACAAAACTGGGACTTGGCCAGGACATGGGAACTAACAAAATTACTAACAAAATTACTGAAAAATGTCACGGGAATTTTTCATAATACAAAAATTTTATAATACAGCTTTCTCTCTCCTTTCTGGACTCATGGGGGAAGATTAATTGGGTGCAGGCAGAGAGAACATGGTCTAGTGACTGAGCAGAAGTACTGTCTGGGTGTAATTAGTGCCAAGCTACAATATAATTACCCGAAAGTGTGAGAGGTGGAGAGATCTCAGTGTGACATGTCAGCAAAGAGTACGGGGCAAGACAGGCAACATGAAAAGTGGAAAGCAGCAATACCTGCACACTCATTCCCTGCTTCGTTAGAAGTACTTCATAAATGTAATGATATCGAGCAGTGAAAACTTAGGGAATGCTAGAATTAGTGGTTTTTACTCAGCATTTTTTGTTATTTACCCTCCCCCTTCAAGGCATAAGAATAGTTTTTAATGACTTGAACCCATACAGTTTTTTTCCATATGCCTCTTATCTCATTGAGTGAGTGCATGAAAGGGCACTTGATGTTATCTCCTTGCTCAACATATTGTGTACATTTCAGTAGAGAAACTCTCTCCCTAATGTAATGGGCACATTCCTGGGCTGTTCTGTAGTACACAGAGGACCATCAGGTGATTTGAAAATTTTATTTATATATTTTCTTAACCTGTAAAGTAAGAGGATACCAGAACAATTTACAGATGTGTTACTTAGTGAAATAGAAATTGAGACTACCAACCACTTTTAAGCTCCTTTTGAGATGCCCCAGGACTGACTTTTCAGCAGAGGTAACATCATACAGTGGTTAATACCTTCTGAGAACAATTCTTTTAAGTTAAACTGTGACTGGATTTGCCAATACTTCCCCAAATTAGAGCCATGTTGCTCTTAGGCAAGGCACAATTGTACAGAGAAACCTACAATTAAAGGCTGTGGCAAATCTGGTTTTTGTGACTTGCTCACTAAAGCACAGAAAGGAGCAAGAACTAAGGAAAGAATCCTATTTTCTTGGACCCGAGTCACCTTAACTATGTGACTATCGTACCTCCTCTAACAGTTCCATGCACTGCACCCCTCAGCTCTTGCAAAGACAGAAGCAGTATGCAAAAAGAAGTCTTCCTAATCACACTTAATTCTCTATTTGAGTGAATGGCAACACAAAGAAACACTCTCTTATGACAGACCAAGAGATTCCCCTTCCAAAGACTGTGAACTTACCAGGAATAATATGACAAAATGTACAAAACTGGTTTTCATTAAAAACATAAAATTAAAATAATTTGAACAAAGCATTCTAAGTCTTGTAATAAATATAATTGATATAGTACCTGATTATCTTACAGTCTGCAGCAAATGGAGAAGGGGAACAAAGTTTCACAAAGCTTTGCACTAAACAAAGGATGGTGGTTCATTCCTCTATTTTGACTTGTATCTTTAGTTTCCAAGCATGATTTCCAATACATGCAGGAACAAGTCTTAGGTGAATTCATTAGTTCAGAGCATCTGAACTGGCATATTCACCCCAAATTTGTGATGATGTGAAGCAGTTGCAGTCTATTCCCTTTCTGAAATTTCACTATAAAAAAAGTAAAATATTAATTCTATCTTTCTTTTACAAACCTAGTATAGGTTTTGTATATTTGTTTACAAATATACAAAATTACAACCTAGCATATATTTGTATATTAAGGTTTTTTTTTTTCCATTCCAAATAACTTAGGGCAGTTGAAGTCTGCTGCCAGCCCGTCTCCCTGCATCTCACAAAGCATTTACAGAACTATTTCCTGAGACTCATACTTCCCTAGTTTTCACATCTTAAAATCAAATTACAAGCTCAAGGATCACAATCACAGCCTGGTACTGAAGCCTAGCTTCTTTTACCCTACTAAATGAATAATGCTTGAGAAGGAAATCAATACCAAGCCTTGTATAGTGAACAGTGAAGATACCAAAGCATTGCTCCTTTTCTGCTGCAGCACTGCATTCTGAATTCAAAATCAACACAAGAGCATTCCCAGCTAATGGGCTGTGCTGGTGAGCACTGCTCTGTTCCTGTAAAGATCTCTGCACAAGGCACTGCAAACAAGTCTCATGAGAGCAGGTGAGATTTGTCAGAGGCAACTCTTGTTCCAATTGACATTGTATTCTGGTGCTGACAGCTGAAGGCTAAAGTTCTGATTAATTAATTTTCTTTTCACTATAAACATTTTCTTTTTTCCTGAGTAGGTCCATTCAATCTAGAAAACTGATGGTCCTTGGCAGTTCTGGTTATTCTAATGTGGTCAGTAAATATGCAAGAAGGCTTTGACTTCTAATTTTTCCCTGAGTTTTCAGCTCTGTCTGGACCCTGCTCAAGGAATGAACAAAAGCACAGAGTTTCAGCAAGCCAATAACTGACGTATTTACAGAAATGAACAGTTCTGTTCTCTGATCTGTTTTTTGGTCTCTGCACAGTCAAACAAATAACTTAAGTGGGAGTTTTGCCTGTGTAATGAATTTAGGAAGCCTTCCAAAATAGGAATAGGATGTGTGGAGAGCAGCAGTGCAGTAAATACCCATGTTTTTTCCCCCAATTATCTGCAGAGAAAGAACAGAGATTGGACTGAGGAACGGAATTAAATTTCAAATGAACAACAGAATGAATATATAGTGGTATACTTTATTTCTGACCTCTGAACCTCCAAAAGGCAGGTACAGGCATTACATATGGAAACTGAGAGAGACTACCACTATTTTCTTTGACTCTTAGAAGCATTTTTAAAACTACTTAATATTAATTTAAATTATTCCCAACAGGACACATTGAGCTAGATCCCTGTCCTGCAAATGGCAGGAATGTATAGAATTCATAAAGAGAAATTCCAGATGGGCAGCTAAACCCTTCCTGAGTTGCAATCATATTTTGTCAATATTCACCATTTCCCAGATCACTGGCTTTTTCTTGGCTTTTGTACTCTTTGTTTTGCCACTGAGAAAATACTTTGCAGTGAAACTGTTCATTAATCCCTGCAAACGTGTTCTGGAAGAGAATAAATAAAGAAAAATGCTGTTTACTTAGATGAACAATCACAAGCAACATAAACTGGGCTTGAGGGAGAGTATAGCACAGAACTACAGTCTCCTTTTTCCTAAGTAAAGGCCACTTATTATGAGCTCTAGGATAAATGTCTAGAACTCTTGTGACTTCAGCTTTCACGGAAAGCACAAGAAACCCCAAGATAAATTGTCAGTTGAAATATATGTTTCCTTCAACTGCAAAGGAATGGAACCTAGAATTCTGCCTGGCTGAGATGCTATGAAATGTCAATCATGTTGATGTGCCTGATGTTTGGTTTTGATCTGGACACTGAACAACAACCCCAAAAAATCCATTGTTACATTGCCTTAGTGAACAAGAATTCAATCCAAGTTGAGGGAATTTTTACTTTGTTTAATGACACAGTATCCACAGTGGTGCCAGTGATTCAAGGTAAGGATCTGGTCAATGCTAACCTTGTCAAGCCAATGCTTTCAAGTTAATAATTGATATTATGAAGAAGAAGTAAAGAGCCAGGCAATTATGGGTATCTAATCGTGGCCCGGGGTGAAGATGTCAGTGCTGTGCCACAGAGAATCCCTTCAGACTGGATCTGGACACTCACTTGTACACAGTGTTCAGCTAGTACCTTCTTTTCCAGATGATAAACTTCATAAGGTGTCCCACAGTGAGTGACAAGCCTGTGCACACTAGCCCCTAATGGGAAGGAAGGGCTGCTTAAAGCAAGAATTTGATTGTTTGGAGCAAAGCTTTTGGCCCAAACAGCATTATTCTGTCCATTTACATCATGAAACGCTACATTAAATCTAAAACCACATTATCTTACCCATTGAGCAGTCTTTTATGAAGTGTATTATAAACCAGTCAATAATGTATTTAAAAAAATGCAGTGAATAGAGTAGATTTTTATTTTACACTGTCCTGAGAGTCATCTGAAATTTCTATGAGATCAGTGCACTGAACAAAAAAATACTGATTTCAATGGGACTTATGGAAATATAACCTCACATGAGTTCTGTGTAACAGACAGCTTGAAGTATTTGGGACTTGGGGTTTGTCTGCCAAAATACAAAAGGTAACAGGGAGTGTGGTAAATGCTATCAAGTAGTTTGGGAAGCAGGGATCCTTTTACCTTTCTCACTTACATACTCTTGGGCTGGCTGGGCAAAGCACTAATGTACTGTCTAGACATTTATATAGAAGCGGATTTGGTTTGTCGGAGAGTGAGCCACATAAATGACTAATAACCCTGTATCTTACATGAGCCATCTTCAACTGCCATGTATTTTATTGAGATGAGCATATTAAGAGGCATAAACTCTATATGGTAAATCCTGAAATGCCCCATGCAACTTAATTTTCATAGATAAGAAATGCAAAACAGTCTTTCCAGCATGCCATGACTTTCAGCAGGAAGTAAATCCATTAGAAAATGAAAGCTTTCTAATGCAATGACAGGGTGCAGTCTCATCATCTGCATGTGGGGCTGGCACTCACAAATTATTGTTCCAGCTGCCACCAGGCAGCTCTCTCTATCAGATCTAATTTACTTGTCTTTTATCAAGCCATGTGAGAGACATCCTAATCAAGAAGGGCAGGATTTATCTTACCTAATGTCAGCTTTCTGAGGTTAGGCAGACAGTACTCTCCTCAAGGCAATGCTTAGGATCAGAGGAGTGGGGCTTCTCTTTGAGATACCTGTTGGGGGATTGGGTCCATGACTCTCCTGTCTCTTGCTGCTGTCATGAGATCACAGACATTTGGCTTAAACTTTGGTTTTAGCCTTCTTAAGCAGTTGAGGTGAATCCTGTGTTTCTTTCTCAGAATACTAATGACAGAGGTGAACCAAGGTTTTAAAATTTGGAACTGAAGACTCATCTTTTCCCCAGATGATGGCCATGTGATGCCTTTTTTTTTTTTTTTAAGTCCATTAGAGAGAGGATCTCACATGTATTTGGACTGGTACTATCCTCAATCAGGTTAAACTGAAGAAAATGTCCCTGTGAGTTATCAACCACCCAGTTAATATGATTGACTGATCTAAAGGCAGCTGAAAACATCAGGCACTAATACAGCATTTGCCAGTTTGCTGCTGCAGTGGCTGGTAAGCACAAAATATGACATGAGAACAAAACAAATCAACCTGAAAATACCTGATTTCCCTTATTGTCTGCAGAAGTTGTTCGAAACTGGATGCTTTATGTCTATCTGAAGCACTGTAACACATTTTTGAATGCAAATAGATTGAAATAACAATAATATCAAGGCCATCAGATGGTTGCCCAGATCACATTTGGTACCTCAGAGACAGCCAAGATGGAGATGGTTGAATGAGAACATGAAAATATGTTTCGTTTAAATATTAGATATGATTTTTCAACAGGAACTTGTTGAAATCCTGTTCCATCTGGCCCTCCTTAAATAGTCTCCTGCTTGAGCTTTGTTGTGCTCTTGAAACCAAACAGGTTGAAAGCTTCTCTAAAACACAGATTCAGTAGCACTCAGAGATGCTGTGATTAAGAAGCCAAGCAGTGCACAGTACATAATGTTACATCACCAGCCTGAATGGTTAATGCCTTGTTAATACATATACCAAAACATGAGTTATGTTCTATAATACTGATTAGGCTAAATATATTGTGACCAGGTTTTATTATTCCCAAATTCTCTGTGTATTAAAAGAAAAGCAAATGCATGTATTTTAATGAACTCTATGTGTGAGTAAACTGACCAGCATCAGTAGAATTACACAAATTGACCTCAATGTGAGTCAAGGCATTTTCCCAAAATGTTATTTTCTTATCTTTTCCATTTTCCTTTCCTGTAGATCAAGTTAATCCAAATATAAATAATGTAAAATAGAATGAATAACTGCTGTGAGGTCAAAAGTGGGTCAAAGAAGGATAAAGAATTAATCTCAAGACCAAAGGCCATTGTGTTTCAGATATGCAGCTCACAAATGGAGGAACTCTATAAGTTTTAAATGAAATTTGGCAGGCTGAGCTTGGTGTGATTCACATCTTTTTCTAGACACCACAGTCTGAATTCAGTTCTCTCCTGTGCATACCACATGTGTGAGAAACACTACTGAAGTGAAAATACAACCTACTATATGGGAATTGATTGTCATCATCCACAAGAAATGCATAAATTTAGTTAATTAAATTAATTAGCTTGATACAAATACATTGATTTTCCTTCTTTTTCTGGGCTAGATAGTAGTCTTAATTCATTATAACATGCCAGAAAAGTATATCCAAATATCATTTAACTGTAGAAAGCTTGGTGTCAGCTAATATTCTGCAGTTCTCAGTAGCTGGAAAACCTATCTCTAATACAGTGACAAGACATATGACTGCTTTTGCACATACCAGTACCAGGAATTCCTAACATGATTCATCTACAAAGGATAGTTCTGAATACCTGTTGATGCAATATAATAATCTTAGAAATTTGATTAAACCGTGTTAGTGGCAGAGTTCTTTTTGACATAGTTGTCACAGCCCAGTATTAGCTGCTTTGCTAAATGGGATAGATCTTCCTCTCAAGTTTGTTGTTTGAATTTTCTTCCTTTTTTGACATTCAGCTTGAGAATTGTAACAGCAAACACAATGAAAGTACAATACTGTTGGAACACTGCTTACAGAACCAGCCCAGGGGACAAGCCACAGCAAGGTATTCTAGTCAAAGCTAATGGCTAAAGATTGATCCTAAGAAAGAAAATTAAGGAAAAACTGGTAAAAGGCTAAAAATCCAATCTGATGCTCCAGAACATGTCCAAATATACATACTTTAATATATGTAGGAGGAAACGAGGCTTTAGAGATAATGCTGCCTTGCCTAGCATAGCCTCTTCTTTCTCAAAAAGGCATTCACTTGAATTTCAAGACTCTGAGATTCTTTACAAGACTTAATATGCTGTGATTACCTCACACATCACTGTAGAACAAGAACTTCTACATCCTCTAATAAGCACCTACTCTAAGTTTTGTGACAAACTTCACAAGAAAATTTCAGAAACTTGCTTACTTTTCATCCTTCCTGTGTTCTGTAGCATGCTCAACTAAGTCACAGTTATGGCCATATCCAGAGAAAGATATTTCTTCTGCTGGATTTTAAACTCTGGTTTAAACTTGGTTTTAGAAGCTTAGTCATCTATCTAAATTTGTTGGTAATGAATGGTGGCAATTGATACTGAAAAAGAAGCTCCAGGTGAATGGACTTCAGCACAAGAATCCCAAAACTTCCTGTGACAGAAAGAATACTTCAGAGCTGGGGCCTGATGCTATTCCTCAGCAATTGCTGAGGAATCAATTGCAATTGGAATCAATTACTATCAGACATTTCTTTTTTGCAGCTGGGATGTTCCGGTCCAGTTGGGAGGTCCTTCTAGCACTAAAAGAGAGGAGTGGATAAAAGACACTGTGCCACTGTTTGTCTAGAAGATGAAGGTTTGGTGTTTTTTGTGGCAGAACACATCCGACAGGGGAGATGCCCACTGGGCTCTTTCCAGGGATCTTTATTAGCTTCTCAGTGAAGGACTACCAGACAAAACTCAGCTCTAAACTGGCTCCAGGACTAATGTTTGCTTGGCTACTTTCTAACTAGTAAAAAGTACTCCACCAGTGTGGGGGAGGATGAGCAGGAACATTTTGGTTCACTCACTTCAACATGAGCAAGTAGTCAGGCCAGCGTCTGTGGGACTGAAATTCCTCTGCCCAAGCAGTAAGAAGAAGGAACCAAGATTTTGTCAGCAATTTGATATGCTTCAGATTACTTGGCTGGATACTTAGCTGATTAAAATCAACATAAACCAAACTGATATTTTTTTGGTCAAGGTATAGTCAAGATATACTTACTTTTTTGTAAGTATGCAATCCATTGTATTTTCTAATATTGAAATATCTGAAGTAAAAGGATTAAAGTATTTGTCATCCTGATATCTCAGCCCAATTAGCTGCACAGTCCTGACAGAGTTACAGAGAAATTTCTTTTTTGATCATTAGGTGCCAGACATAAGAACAAATGTCATTTCTGAAAGTGAAGATGAATAGATAAACTACAAAAACAGTTCTGAGAATTTATATAGTGCCACAGAACATTTTCCCTGAATTTGTATTTAGGAATTAGGGTTTGCTACGGTGACTGAGCCCAGGTGCACTGGCTGACGTCCACATGAGCAATTACATTCAGCTCAAATTCCTCTTTTCAGAATAGCAATGCCCTCTCTCTTCATCCTGACACATTGTATGGTGGCAGTGCCTATTATTTCAAAGATGCACCCAGCCTCAGAGACACCTGTACTTTATTGATAGCTGAAAAAATCTTTGTACCCACAGCTCATATTCTCTTTCAGACTCTGCTCTAATTCACAGAACAGACTTGCTATTGCAGGTCTTGTATAAGTGCCTACCCTGTTTTGCAAACCACTTTGAGAAGCACAGAAGAGCAAGTGAGTCACCTGGGTGACAGCTAGTCCTCCCAAACAGTAAGAAACAAGAAAGCATAAGGGGAGGGAAAAAGAGCTCAAGATGATAACAGCCATCTCCTGTGTCCAGAGACATCACAACATCCCTTCCTAAGCTTGCCTGGAAAAGCAGAGAATAGATCACATCTGCCCCAGCCATCAGTCAGTGAGATGTGCACAGAAACTTAAAATACATTCTTTTTCCCAAAGACAAAAAATTTCCTCCATCCTTTTTCACAACAAATATTCCACCTGGAGTAAGTACTACACAGTATCCTTATTACTCAGCCTACCCCTGCACTAGACAAACTGTGCTGCCACCAATGTGTGAGAACTTGCAAGGACTGGATATGAGAAAAGTCAAAGGGTAAGGCAAGAGTATGGTAACAAGTATGATCTTACCATTCATCAGTGTTCTGGTTTTAATTATTTCACTTTGATTTGTCATCCTCCCTCCCCTTTCCTTCCTCAGCTACAGCTTTCTTTCTCAATACTATAAATTCTTTTCTTGGTTTCATTACCAAGAGAGGTTTGCTTGTAAATGCATTAAGTGTCTTAAGATGTTTAGTCATAAGGTGTGGAAAAGGGCACTTTTTATTTTTTTTTTCATGGGAGTAGCAGCACTGTTCACTTGTATATGATGCCATGCCATTTAAACAATGGGCATGCCTCTATTCTCGTCTTCAAATCTCTGTCTTCCAATTTTTAGTGTTTTCTTTTTTCCTGTATCTTATTTTGTGTCTGACTCTGGTTCAACATCTTTAAAACTATATAAAGGCAGTGCCAAAATCTACTCCAATATATGACTGCTGCTAGTAAATCATGACATACTTAGCTTTTACTTTGTTAGGCGTTTACTAGAAATGCTGTTACTACACATGATGCCATCATGGGACAACAAAAGATTTTTATGAAAAAAGCATGCAGGAAAAGTTGTTCCTACGCAAAAAACTATTAACAAGTATCTTTATAGTATTGTCATTTGATGTTTGGGACGGGAAAATAAATGCAATGGTGTATTTGCCAAATGGAAAAGTACCAACCTGGCTAAACAGGAAAAATTATTTTCAGACTTCTGACAAGATTTTACAATTAGCAAAGAAAAGTGAAATCAAATTAAATAACACACAAAACCCATGCAATTTTGCTAATTTTTGCCCTTATTGTTTATTCTTTCTAATAGTCCTGTTTACTCTTTTTTGCCTTTTTTGATCTGACTTGATGGAGTTGCCACCCATTCTCTGGCTTTCATTGTAATCTCACACTTGGCCAAAGAACAGAGGAAATGAACAAAGCTGTTGATATGTAAATAACAGCTTTGAAGATAGAAGTACCACATTGTTCCTAAAAAGAAAAATGCAATTGCTTTTCTTTCACTTTCTTAAAAAAAAATCCTGATGTATTATTCAAATGGTGACTAAAATCAAAGATTCCATTATCTCTGAAGAATAATCATTTCAGTAAAACCAGGTATTTCCAGAGAGCCAAGGAAATTGTATTAGGAGTTCAAAATGTTACATTCTAAATGTTGTTGACAAAATTGCTTATTTCAACCCTATTTCACTTTCTATGTATTACATTATGAGTGCCTTTTAGTAGGACATTTTAAGAGATAGGTTGATTTTCCCTTGCATAAAAGTAACCAAGGGCCAAATGCTGATGCCTCAGCTCCTGTAGGTGATATATGAATCAGAGTCCCAGACCTGGAGGGTATCTATGGAGCTCACCTGGTCCAACCCCTGCTCTTCAAGCAGGGCCACCTAGAGCTTGTTGCCCAGAACCACATCCAGAAGGCTTTTGAAGATCTCAAGGATGAGGAATCCACCACCTTCCTGGGCAACCTGTGCCAGTGCTCATTCAGCCTCACAGTGAAAAACTGTTTCCTGGTGCTCAGAGGAAACCTCCTGTATTTCAGTTTTTGCCTTTGTATGTTTTCTCTGATCCCAGAGAGATTCTCTCCTGATCACAAAATATATGATAAACAGGCACCAAAACTCACTGCAATCATATCAGTGACTTCAATATTTCTGGACATGTATATAACTAGAAGGAAGAAATTAGGTTCATTTTCCTGTAAGTACTATTGCAGTTTGCACTGCTAAGTCTGTATTTCTGCATGAGGTGTGTTCATGGAACAATTTCACTATTGAGTGAGATACCCTAATGCCTTAGTCCAAACACGCAGTTGGTAGTATGCAGATAATGTGCAGACTATGAGTTGCATGTCTACAAATATGATAGAATGAGCCTTAATAATTGAAAAGGGCTTAATGCAAAATAGCCTCAGAATGGAATAATTGCTGCTGAGGCATTGCCCCAGAATACCCAAGGAGAGTCTTACTGGTTGTCCTTCAGAATAAACAGGATTCTGATGTTATTTTTTTAACTACCCAAAATGAATAAAGTGTCCTGTTTTCAAATCTTGATACTCAATAGTGAATGAGTGAAAATGAGCATGTCTGCCCCATCTGTTGTCTTAGAGACATATAAGGTGTCTTCATGTGTCAAAGTGTGTGTCAAAGGCTCCTTCCCAGTGTTCAGAAACAGTTAAATTTTTATCTTTTGGAGAAAGCCATGGGGAAATGCAGGAGACTCTCAGGTAAAGTTTAGGTAACTCACAAATTTTGTAGTGGCCTCCCCCAGACAGCCTAGTTTACCTCTTCTTCAGGACACTTCATTGTGGACAGCTTGATCTGTTATTGATTCTGTCCACATTCTGAAAACTGGCGAAGTGATGCTGACTAATGTTTTTCAAAGGTTACAGTTCTACATGATGATAAATGATGGGTAAGCACTACCATAAGTAAACAGCCAAGGTGTCTGATGGAGAAAAGTCAATGAAAGTAAACAGCATATAGCCTGATTAAGTTGGCCCCAATTCAGAATTAAAGGGACATAAAATTATCTGCTCTTATCTGGCATTTGGCTTATTAACTACATTTGTTTCAAACCTGCAGACATAGAAAAGACAAGCTCTACATTGCTGGAAGTCAGATTTTTCTTGCTTAGTGACTGTCAGCAATATGACACTATAGCATGGTAAGTGACAATAAAAGTTGGTCTGTTTTTTTCCCCCACAATGTTCCTTTTAATAGGAAAATAAAACATCTTTGTAGTCCCCAGTATGAGCAGGTGAAGAAGATGAAGGTTCAGAAAGAAAAGCAGCACTTTTTTTTTTTTCTTCTGAAAAAGGTGTGGTGAATTGGATGGACTTATAAGCAAGAAAAAGAAAGATTGAATGAGAGAGATTCTGAGAAAGTGGACACAAGTAGTGGTGTAGTAGTAGGTAGTGCAGGGGCACAGGGTGGTGTGGGAGTACCTGGCTGCCAGGTTGAGCCTGAAAAGTTAAGAAGAAAGAAGAAAGCAGAAGCTCATTTCTACCCTTGGATCTGTAGATGTAGGAGTATGGGAATCTCTGCAGTCTTGGAACCAAAGGAACCTTATGCAGGTAGAGCCCAGCTGGGTTTGATACCCAAGGTTCACTGTTCATCAGTGGGAAGATGAGCAGAAAGATGATTAGAGGGATGGAACACCTCTCCTGTGAGGGAAGGTTATGAGATTTGGGATTGTTGAGCCTGAAGAAGAGAAGATTTTTGGGTGACCTAATTGCTGCCTTCCATTACTGGAAGAAAGCCTACACTAAAGATGATGACAGGCTTTTTACAAGGGCGTATAATGACAGGACAAGGGGAAATGGCTTTAGACTTTAGATTAGGTATTAGGTAGAAATTCTTTACTGTAAAGTGGTGAGGAACTAGAACAGGTTGCCTTGGGAATGTGCAAGGCCAGGTTGGATGGGACTTTAAGCAATCTGGTCTAGCAGAAGATGTCCCTGCCTATGGTAGGTGGGTTGGAACTGGATGATCTTTAAATTGATTCTGTCGTTTGCTAAGTCATCAAGGCTTTTTCCCCTCTGGCATGTCTACCACTGGCATCCAAGACAGCTGTCCTTTCAGGCAGTGCAGAGATTTTAATTTCACTTTGGACTTCTTGGCTCTCTGTGTCCACCCCCTGAAGCAGCTCAGAAGGACAATCCATCTCAGGGGACAAGGGCAAGTTGGAAACTACTGTATGCAAGTTCTGCAAGAGACTGCTCGGACCAGAGCATTCGATTACACTTCTGTCTGAAGCTACGTGCCCAAGGCTGAATCATTTCCCTGGAATGAATTCTCCATGTGAGGCAATTCAGCAACTCTCTAGTGGGGTGTTGGGTTTTCTCATCTTGTCCTTGGGCTGTAAAAAAGTCCTTGGCCACTACCAAGCAGTTTAGAAAGGAGAAAAAGGAGAAAACCACTTCTCACAGTGTTCATTGACTGAAACTGGAATTAAAACTATTCTTCTCAGCTCACAACTTCCCTATTGTATTCAAGTACAGGGTAAGAATAAAGTACATTAAGTCTATGCTCTTCAGTGGAAAAAAAATAAAAAAGGTGAGGTTTGAGAAATTTCAAGTTGCTTTCCTTCTTCTAACATGAGTTAAAAAAGCTTAAATCTCTGGCTTCTAAATTCATCCACTCACTCCTATGGAAAAAAATATTTAATGGCATAAGCTAGCAATAATCCTGTTTACCTCTGAGTAGACTGGAAGATTAAAGTTTCTGCCAATCTACTGAGTGAGCAGTCAGGCTGCAGCCCCTTGTTTATTACAAGGCAATAAGAGCTCACTATTAATTAAAGCACAATGTGGCAAATAACTTATGGAGACAATTATTAGACACATTATTAGACAGTCACACATTAGACTGCCCTGGAAACTGCACAAATTTAACCTGAAAAAACAGTGGTTTAGTTAAGCAGTACCTGTACAAGTTCAGGCACACTGTGCATGCCTAAGGATGTCTGTGGATGCAGAACACAAAAGAATCTCAGCTCTGATGTGTCCTTCCATGCTACTCTGAGGTCACATTTGCTACTACCATGAATAATATTTTGCACCTATTTATTTATTTTGATTCACCCCAAAGTAATCTCTCTGAAGGAAGCTGGAGTCCAGAATATCACCCATGAGCATCAACATGATGATAATAATGCACAGAATAGACAGTCATTTGTCGTGAAGGATTTCAAAACACTTAAAAGGTGTTCATCAAAAGCCTTTACATGTTTTTAACTGTGTATCTGCAGCAGCACATCTCTGAGATTTTTATACTCAATTGGATGGATTTTCTAGCATATCTATCATTGGTTAGCCAGGTTAATTAGGAGAAAAATGTCTAAGATTATAAACATTATATTTATGCTTCGAACTTGAAACTTTCACCAAAAAAAAAAAATCTTTGCAAGGACCAAAGATGGTACTTCTTATTTATTTAACCTGTTTCTAATAACTAAAAATAAAAAAAACAAACAAAATGGGTGAAAACGCACTAGTGCCAGTTAGCATTTGAAGAGAGCCTTTTGTGAACCTCGCTATTAAAAAGACCATGATAGTAGGAAGCAACTGTAATTTGGCTATGAATCACAGAGCTATTCACAGGAAGACTCTTAGCAAAGACAAAGGCCCTGCTGTCCATTATAAACCCATGAATTGCATTCAGATAAATGCAGTTGTCCTTCGATGTAAAGCTGCTCGTTGCAATCCAGCCAGCAGTCTCCTTTGTTCACCCTAATGAAAATGCACTGTGGAACAGAGAAACTGTCTAATTCCTTACAGGGAAGACTAATTTTTTTCCAGCAACTGCTTTGTACTGAAAAATTTAAAAATCCCCAGTGAAAGCAGAAACAGACTTTAATTTTTTTCCACACAAAATTTAACCTTTATTTGCAAATGGCAAAACCACCTTTTTCTTAAAAAAAGCAAATAATAACAGTGTTCCTTTTGTGTGTATTTAGCAGAAAGGTAAATCTCAAAGAGCTTTCCTTTACACCATCTTTAGAAAGAATCTCTTTTTTCTGGGTTTTATGCATCTACAGAGGCTTTGAACAAGACAAAGCAATTTCTTTGGCTACATTTATCTTCTTCCAGACTCCTTTAAATTAATATTTGTCTAATATTTGTTAATTGCTACTAAAGGTGCTGTATCAGGTAATGCTTTTAATTTACCTACTGCGCTTGGAACTGCAGGATAGAAATTGTATCTATGGATATGCCACTGTAGAGTAGCAACAATAGCTTTGGGCTACAGCTGCTAAAAATAACTTGCTCTGTGCTGCAACTCAGGCATGAGAGATTCAGACCATTCATAAGGACTGCAATTAAAAGCATCAAATGGAATGGAAATACCCTCCTCCATCACTCTGGCAATCCCTTTTTGATGAGTCTTTGCAGTAGTGGAGTTTTCCTCTTGTTTTGTGTGTTTCCTCTTCTTTTGTAAATGCTTTACTGTTATATGAAAGGCACAATAATTTTGTTTATTTCTTTGCTGGCAACCAGTAGTTTTAGAGTAGAAAAAGGGAAGTGCACATAATTTAATTTCAGATAGCAAAGAAGAAAAGAAGACAATTTTTCAAGGACAAACAATGTTAAGACTACTGGCAATTTTTAAAAAGCAATTAAAACAGTATTCTTCATCATAAATAAAACCCCTTCATCATTTAAATAAAATGTGGCCTCCTGAACATATTTAATTAGCATAATTTCCTTCACAAGGTCTCTGTGGGCATGGTTGACCTACCCTTACCAAAGCACACATCCTTGAAAAGCAGTCCCACTGAAGTTGAAGAGATTGATCATGCAAATAAATCTCTCATCACCTGGGCCTCAGAATAAACACTGCACTGTGACAGTCAGAGGAAGAGCTGAAACCCTGCCTGGCAACCTTGCTGGAAAACTGGCTGTCAGGGAACCACACAAAAGCAGAGGCAGCAACGTGTACCACACGCTGAGATGGCTCAGGGGATGGGGACAGTCCTTTTCCTCAGCTTCCTTCTTTCTCAAAAAGCAATCCTTTGTGAAAGGCACATGGTTGGTGACTGGAGCAGCTGCTGGCTTGCAGCAGGTTTGGCTAGTGTCATTCCAAGGAGAGGTGGACAAAGCCCTTTCCCTGCACGCTGAGCAGCACAGCGTGGGTGCAGTCTGCTCATGTTACGCCCCTGGCAGCAGCATCCTGGGGAAGATGCCAGCCAGGAGCTGTGCCAGGGTTGGGGGGCACTCAGGCCCCATGTCCTGCACAGGGGGCAGGCAGAGGAGAAGCCATGACCCTTGGCCAGCTGTCCAGCCACCTCTCTGCTGCCCAGGCCACAGGCCACTGCCCTGTGCTGGGAGGAAGCGGCTTAAATCAGCTCCAGCAGTGCATGGTCTATTCACCCCTGTACTCAGGCTGCTCTTCACCTGTTTTACCTGTGCTTTGTCCCTTCTCTGCTATTCACAAAGGGGACAGAGCTCCTGGATGGTGGTGACAACTGTTGCTCTGCTGCTTTCTTCCTCAGGATACCCACTCTTTGGCATAGGGGAAGGGATCTGCTCTACTCCATATTAAACAGCAGCAGCCCAGACAGAGGTTCAGCTGTCTCATCTATATCAATGATTTAATCAGGACTGAGAGTGCCAATAAAAAAACAATTCTTTTTTCTTTCTTCAAGTTGGAACAAACTGAAAGACATCTTTCCCCTCCCTTAATTTTGTTCTGCCAACACAAAACAAAACAACTTTCCTTATCAACATATCCTTGGGTCAAAACGTCTCTTCAGTCTGAAACAAAATGTTCCATCCTGTGGCAGACATACAACAAACAACAGGGAATGAAGGACTGGCTGCATCTCCCCACTGCTTCCTTCTTCCAGAATCACCTGTGATGGGGACACTTCTGGGACCTGAACTCCAAGCTCTAGACCCAGTTCCCCCTGAAGGGGTTCCAATCTACACCTCTTGTGAAATGGGCCAGCCACTGTGCTATGCCACTCTCCTGCTCTTGACAGTGAGTGCTTTAGTATTTATAAAAAATAGGTTTCAGAGAGGTAAATATTGAGGAAACATATACTGGGATTTTTTTTATCTGGCTGGTTAAGGCACTGTTGAGACAAGAGAACTATAGTTCAAATCAGTACAGGCAGCATTGGACACAGCTCCCCTACGTTTTGCTTGACAACATTTATCACTGGACATTGAAAAAACAGAAGGGACATTGACTGTCCTTCCATCAAGGCATGATGACTCCTCAACAGCCTCACATATTTACAGCTGAAAGTACTTGGCAAATTTGATCCAAGTCCATGTAGATTTTGAGCTGCACAAAACTACCTTTTGGCAAATTTTCTATTTGTACTACTTGTAAATTTAAATCCTGTTTTGCTATACTGTTGCGCAAGAACAATGACTTATAAGGAGTCATTCAAAAAAAAGCTGTATATTTATTCATATTTTTGTGAAAACTGAATACGTTTTGCATGTGAAATATTTCCTGTGTTAAATTCATTCTCACAGTGCTGTTTTCCATACTAATCAGTACCCAGTATATTCATTATATTCAGACTGATATATCAGGATGATAGTGGTTTAGTACAGCTACTAAATTATTCATGTGAAAACATATGCTGTACTAACACTGCCAAAGTGTTTATAAGCAATATGTCTAGGGAAAAAAAAAAAAGGAGAGACAGGAATTATCCACAAATTAAAAATGAGAGCTCTTGCAAAATTATCATTAATACAATGTAGTAGTATTCTAATGAAAATTACTGATACTCCAAAATAGGTGGTAATGTCCATTAGGTAAGAATTGAAAAACCATGTTGGAAAGAGTGCTGTTAAAAAAAAACACAACTGGCCAAAAGGGAATATGGCAAAGCTGAGGGTTATGTTTACAAGTTTTCTATATGGTCAAATAAAACACGGATCAGGCAGGAGAGCCTGTGATATTTACAGGTAAGAAACAGTCAGTGGGCAGAAGCAGTGACGCTAAGCAATTAAGGGACACATTCAAACTTCTCCTAAGCCAGGGAAAGCACCAAGACCACAGATCCATGCAGTGTCTGCCCAGTGTGCTAGGGCCTCGACACAGAGCCTTTTCTGACAATCTCATTGCTGCCATCACAGGACAAACAGACCCCTTGCAGATGGCACCATGCATTCCTAAGTTTCCTTCCCAGGACTAGTACTTAGACAGACATACATTAACTTCCAAAGGAAAAGCAAGGTCATCTGTTTTTCATAGCTATCATAAAGTCAGGGGTAACATCTGAGGGTATTTTGTGTTATTTCTAAACTCTCCAATCCATCTTTTACAAGAACTTTTAAGGTCAGCAGAGAGCAACACGTGCAGCAAACAGATTTACTGGGCAGATTAGCTAAGTGACCTCATAAAGCGAACAAAGCATGCTGCTCTTTCAATCAGCATCTTTTTAAATCTGTTAACTAGCACTGAAATATTTGCTTTGACACGAGAGTTTGCTGCAAGTGTTTCCATGGTAATTCTTGGCCTCTCAGTTGTGGGGACAATTTCAGCTAAAGCCAGCAGGCAGAATGGGCTTAAGGATATCTTCCCAAATAGCCTTCAGACTATTTTCTGCACAGACCCCGGGAAGAGCTGCAATACAGACAGGGATGAGGAAGAGGGTGGTCAGCAGACTGTGAGCTCAGGGATGATCATTGGTGTTAAGGGCATGGGGCGCAAAAGTTCCTTCCCACTCATCCATCCCTAAACTGAGATTAAAGACACGAGGTGCAGGATGCTGTTTACCCAGATTTTCCTGAACTCTGCCTGTAGCTGAAGCACAGCTCTCACAGCACAGCAGCTGCCTGTGGGCTCCAGCTGTGGGCCTGCAGCCCATTCTCTGCAGGCCAGCAAAACCACTGCTCTTGGATGGCCCTCTGCTACAGACAGCAGGAAGACGTCAGGCCACGCGAGCAAAATCCTTTCTTCTAATCACTGACTGCCAGCTAATCCTACAACAAAAATTCTCATCCACCTTTCTAAACAGCTGAACTGCATTTATTTGTATTGCTCCTTCCAAAACCTCTAAAGTACAGCCACATAAAAATAACATCTGGACACTGGTTTGTGCAGCTAACATGATTATATTTTTTACACATTTTATACTGCAAACTGCACGTGGTCAATCTTTGACCTTTGCCAAGAGGGTTTGAATTTTTTTCCAAATTTTTTTTTGAACTCATTTTTTTTGCAACCACTTATTAGAACCTGTGATTTCTGCATTCTATTGTTTTCACATTGTTCTCAAACTTATTTTGGCACTTGAGGACTTCAGAAGGAAGAGGAAAACTGTGGCTCCAGTAAGATTATAGCCTTGTGAATTTCCTTTTTTGACTGTCTCACTGTGCACCCACGACTCTCTGCTCTAAAGCAAGGGGTCATCTTTGCTGTAAGCAGATATACTGTCAGAGCAGTTTGATTACAGACAACAATTACTAAGTCCAAGTAACATTAGAAGATAGTGCACAGATTTCCTGTAATTAGGAAGAATTACAAATACTTCTCCAAATTACAAATTGGGACCACTTTGTATCCTGGGCTGCATCAAAAGAAGAGTGGCCAGAAGGTCCAAGGAGGCAATTCTCTCTCTCTTGTGAGACCCAGCCTGGAGTGCTGTGTGGAGTTCTGGTGTCCCCAACAAAGCAAGGACATGGAACCACTGCAGCAAGTTCAGGGGAGGGCCACAAAGTGGAGCATCTTCTCTATGAGGACAGGCTGAGGAATCTGGGACTGCTTGGAGTCCCAAAGAGACAGCCTGGAGAAGAGAAGGTTGCGTCAGACCTTACAGCAACTTTCTGGTGTCTGAGGGGGCCTACCAGGGAGGCAGAGAGTGACTCCTCATCAGGAACTACAGTGGTATGACAAGGAGTAAGGGGTACAAAATGAAGAAAGGGAAGTTTAGGTTAGATATCAGGAAGAAATTCTTTACTGTGAGAGTGGTGGACAGGTTGCCCATAGATTTTGCAGAGGCCCCAACCCTGAGAGTGTTCAAAGGCAGGTCGGGGAGAGCAAGGTTCATCTTTAAGGTTCATTCCAACCCCTTAAGATTCTATGAAATACATAAATAACAGGCTTATAAATATTATGCATGTAATATAAACAACAATATAAATATTGGGTCTATTTTGCAAAGTGTTATGTATGACATATATAATATTATGCATCAGTAAGACTTCTATATACATAAAGATGTACAAATCTGTGTATATTTTTATAAAAAGATTATGGAATGTGCTTTGGAAGCAAAAATACTTGTTTGCTATAATAATGAAGAGAGCAAACATGCCCTTTAATAACATCTATGCTGCAAAGTGGCACAGGAATAAGGATCCTCCTTAACAAGCCTTTGAATGTTAATGGTATAAACTTTCTCTGCTGTACTTTTGAGTGGTTTTATAGCTGCATGTCATTGTGACACAAAACAACACATTTCTATCAGCATATTTCACACTGGGGTTACTTGTATGTCCATTGGTTTTTGGTGTGTAATACCTGCTCTTTCTTTTTTATTCTGCTACTTTGGGTGAAAGAAACTCAGAATTGAAGGCCAGGGTCAAGTCATACAGGTATTGCATGTGCACTGCAGAGAGCATTTCCATTTTGCTGTCACAAGGCTGCTGCCAGCGAGCAGCATTTGCTGCCCATTGCCCAAGCAGGCTTTGCACAGGCAACCTCACAGCTCTCACAGGTTCAAACTGCAGCTCTGTGTGATGGGATGTTTCTCTTTGTGGGGTTATTCACACCTTTGGGCACCTTCTCAGTGTGAGAAGTGACACACAGTAAGGGAAGAGCCAGGAAATGGCATCTGACCTGCAAAGAGCAAAATGTGTCCTGACATATTCACCAGCCTGAGCAGAGCCACAGTGTCATCAAACGGGAGATTCCTGTTGCTGTAACAAAGGAAGAGCAAAGGAAGAAATAGTCCCCACTTGGCTCCTCCCATCATCCCTGTCTGGTCCCCAGGAACATGTGCCACTCACCCTGCCAGGCCCTGGGAAAGGCACTGGACTGCAGAGGTGTTTGGAGCTCTCAGAAAAATGTGATGCAGGGCAGGCCAAATCTCCTCTCATACATCTGTCACTGATAAAGCCAAGCTGGGCAATTTCCTAAACCTTATCTTTCTCCTGGATTCTTCATTCTGATCTCTTTAATTTTACTGGGGGTAAATGATCTGTGATTTGGTTCTGACCTTCACAGACAGTCCTGAATAATGTATTTATCCGAGATATAATCAAATATATTTGATTATATTCAGACCATTATTCAGACCAACAGGACTCTCTGGTTCTCTAATGACTTTCTTTTTTGTTGTTTCATTTTTGGTTTTGTTTCCATTCATCATGCAAATAGTTTATTTGTGTTATTTCCTTGAAATAAGGACATTATTTTCTTTTATTCATCTCCAGAGATGAGAAAAATCTCTTGTAGGCTTCAGTATGAGATTTGTATTATCTACAGAATTCTTAATATACTCAGAGATTGACTTTTACCTCTGTTTTTAGCCTTCCTATTTAATTTGACTACTTACATAAAACAAAAATGAAACTTACAATGATGTCCAATTGAATATTTGAACCTTGCCATGATGCCAACACAGCTGTCTAAAATAAAGCTGAAGAAATAGGGGGAAATAGGAAAATAAACACACACTTGAAGATGATTATACCTCGAGAAAGGATATGAAAAAAGCGGCACCATTTTTCAGGAAGTTATGCACTAAGAAGAGCTATTACAGACAAAATGAATTGTTACTGGCTGGAATGAAACAAGAATATTCCTGGTTTTGACATGCACCAGCATTTTCTACAAGGACTGTTTTTACTAGTATCTTTAAAATATAAATAATTCTTGTTTCTCATCTGAGAAATATCTTATTTTGGTTTTGTTTTGCTCTCCTTTGTGGTTCCAAGTCAATAAAGAAATATGACAATGCATTTAATTAACTTATCATATATGATATTTTCCATCAGTAAAAGAGACACCAGCAATAACCACACCAAATTCCAGTCATTAATCATATTGCTTTCAGTCCTTTTATCTTAGCATTTATATATTGTCTTAGATTTAACAGAATTTTACAACAGACATATGGGTTTTCATCTACCTGCTAATTTCACATTGAGAGATTCACTACAGTGCCTATAGCAGCAGTTGTGTTTAATTAGAGTATTCTTGTCAGCTGGGGAAGGTAGGACAGAAATTATTGGGTAAAGTTTCCATATAAAATGTCCCTGGTGGAGATAAGCTCAAATAACAACGAGAACCTCAATTCCCTGCTCTAATCCTCTCTTCCTAGGGTTGTTTACCACTGAGAAGGAACTCAGTGGTAAAACAAACATCTGGTTTTCTGGGAAAACACCAAGAACTCATCAATCTGAGGATGTGCCAAAGGAAGCAGAGGATTTGTACTTTTTTCTGCCAGCATCTGTGGTCAGCAGGCTCTGGGGAGGAGTGGCTGTGTCACAGTGTCATCTGGGGTGCAGAAAACTCTGTATTCCTGAAGGTGCTAAACCTGTGAGCTCTGGGAGTTACAAATCAAATCTAGCCCATGACTCTCTGCATTAAGCTTTTTGTTGGTGCCCTGTATTGCATTCCAAAACTATATATTAACACTGGTTAAATTTCTACTGGATCACACCTGGCACTGTATTGGAAAATCTTTCAGCTTTTACTATTCACAACCTTATGAAATCAAAATCACTTCAAACATACACTAGATAGCCATGTGTATGTATGGAGGTTTCTACAGAAAAGTGATCTCTGAGCATCCTGTTTGAAGAAATAAAAGGGTACATGTGTGAGTATGCATGCACCGGCACACATTTATGTGTCTGTATATAACACAGTATATACGAACACATAAATAATGTGCTCATGAACACAAATGAAAGATATAAATATTTCAAAAAGTTAGGATTTGCACTACCTTTTGTCTTTTTTTTTTTTTGTAAATCAGCAGTGAAGAATGGTCATGGCACTGACTGAAAAAAAATCACATCTACTTTAATTTGTTTTAATTTAAGAGATTATCTAATGGTGTTTTGGCAAGGTGGGGCTACTGAGGGGAGGACCAACACAAATAGAATGGTTAGAATATGAATAAGAGGGAAGGCTCATCAGAGGATAAATGAAAACAAAAACCTCTCCCTTTCTCAGGAGATGTAGTATCTCTCTCTGAAAATTGAGAGAAAAGAGACTATGATAGAAAAGGCTTCGATAAAAAACATAAAAACCCTCTGTCCCCCAAAATATCATAACCCAAAACAATTCCATGTTTCAATAAATATCATATGAGTCCTATTTGTTTAAGTTTATTCGAGTTTTCATAAGAGATTTCATCATTAGATTTTTCTGTTCCGATTCCTGAAAGCTCAGTCACAAGAGAGAACTTGTTTTAGATTCAGACATAAACATCTCATGTAAATTCTTCAAATAAAGCACCCTTACTTATGACAGAAGCTAGACTTACCTAGTTATGGACTACTTATAATATCAGATAGCAAAAAAAATAATGAATGAATACAGGGTACATTTTTTCCCATATCTGTAATTTCAGGGCTCTGTTTTGTCTTTGAACACAACACATGATTAATCTCAGTGTAGGATTTACAAAATCCGCTTTTAGCTATAGGATATACTCCAAAAAGTGGAAGTAAAGTGTGGCTTGTGCTAAATTTAGCAGCTTTGGCAATTAATGCAACTTTATTCATTGATTAAGACAAGTGAAATAATTTGCTAGATAAGTAAATTAATTGTTCCTGCAATTTTGAATACTACTACATATCCAGCCAAATGGGCTTTAGGATAAAGAAGCCAGGGTGATTTATTTGTAATCCCTTTAGTTGCTTTTTTATTTGTTCTTTCAGATTGCAGAGACTAAAGAATATCATACGTACTCAAACCCTTGGATTATTTCCATGCAGAAGATTTGACCTTAATGCTCTGTGTGTGTAATAAAATCAGATGGGTTCAAATGATCCTGGTAGAGTGACGCATTCTTGATACTGTCTACTTATTTTAAGCATGCAGTTCTGGTAACTTATGCCCACTTTTCCTCTTACAGCATATGATGGGGCTCAGGTTAATCTTTAATAAAGGATTTTATTATGGCAAGTCTTGCTTATTCTGGAAGCATGATGAGCAGGGGGGTGAGCTGGTCAAGCTCCCTTTCACCACCCTCAGGGTGTCTTAGCTATGTTTTTATTTCAGCATCTACCTCCAGATGTATTTCAATTAAAATGAAATGTGGAAGTGAACTTTGAATCCCATATCATATATTCTTCACCAAGGAGGAACCCAAATTTCAATACCCATTGGGAACAGTTTCCTGTCCAATGAAATCCCCTACCTCTTATCTTCTCAGATCAATCCCCACTGCCCTCATCTTTCTCATGCCATCTTTATGACCTTTAAGAGCCCTGATCAAGAAACCTCAAGAGGAGATCTTTGATGAGACCACACTGAGGAAATAAACAGTATAAATTGCTATGACATTCCTCTCCTGGGTTGTGTGTAAGGGATGATCTGAGTACCCAGGGCTTTAAAATTAATTTCATGCAGAATGGAGTATGATCTTTCAAAGGACGAGAGGGAATAGAAACCTGGTTAGTCCAACAAATAAAAACAGAAATAATGTTGAAGGAATATACTTTTATTCTGTATATGCAAAGAATGAGGATGGAAATGAAAACGTTTTATGAACATTTCTATGCACTGAATGGCACACATAACATGATAATTGACTTTAAAACCTGCTTTTAGCAGAAGTAAGCAAAGGCCCTCAAGTTGGAAACATCATCTCTCCATGTCTACTGCAGTGTCATACACTGAAAAAGCTATTCTACATTTTACGTTACATTGTAGAGTGTCTTTTAAATTATTTTACAAAGCATTTCAGCATCTCCGCTCATATTTCATACTGAGTATGTGGGACTAGAAAATTAAATGGTTTCCTGGAAGTCACTTGAGGTGGGCAGTGGTCCAGATCTTGTGCAAGTACTTTACTGTATCTCCCCTGGTTGTGAAATTACAGTAATATTGACTATCATTACCTTCTGCTGTCCTATAACTTAATGTGCAAAGATATACAAAAAATACCTGAAATGGTTAGGCTCACCTGTCCGCAAGGCTGAGTAGTGAGTACTCCTTTGTAAGACTGAGGTGAATGGCTTGCAGTACACACAGACTGATCTAGCAGATTAATAGTTACTCAAACTTACTTCTGACGCCAAAATACTCAGAACAAGGCCAAATGCAAAAGCTGCCGAAGGGCACTACCAGTATCAGGTGCAAGATGAAGACAGTCATCATGTTCTCAAACAGTGGAATAAAATGATGTGGCAGGAAAATCAGAAATAATGGCTAACTTTGCGTCAAGTCCTCCAGTCTCAATGTATCTGTGCAATTCTGCCCCATCTTTGCAGAAATATACGGACTAAAGGTCTTTTGTTCAATCTTGAATGCCTAATCCTTTTGTTTTCCCCTTCCCAATTACAAGGAGCTTGCAAGAGTAGTAATGATCTAGGACTATGAAATATTGGACTTTGAATTCCACCGCTGAAAAATTCTAAGTCATCTCTGAACATTTTTATTCTTGCTCTTATTAATTCACTTTTACTGGGGCATGTGCTTTTTTTGAATGATGTAATTATACATAGTAATCCTTCACATAACACAGTTCTCTTCTTACCACTTCCTGTGCTAACATCTATACATGTTATTAAACTCTAAATAATTAGGGATGTGGATCCCTAACTATGCATATTAAGGCTGTAAGTTTTCATTTTACATTCCATGCTTTTGATTAGGATTAATTTCATACCAGATAAAAACTTTTGCCAAGGTTATCTGCCAAGAAGCTCCAGGCATGTCCTACAGTTGTTCATTTCTCATGAAGTTCACTAGCAATCACACTGTTTTAAATAATTCAGAAGTGATCTCTTCCTCTGTTGCAGGGGTTTGGTTATTTGTTTTTTAAATATTTTAAAACATTGTTTAATATTGTTTTTTAAATATTTTTTAATATTACCTAATGGTACTGGACAAGGACATAGGCATCAACACTAGTTTCAGTAATGTCCCTCAGAAATTGTTCCAGTGTGTTTCAAAGACCTCCAGGAAAAATAGATGCAGCTCACTTTTGTACAAGTACATCCCCTGAGGAATCATCACCTTGCTGTCTTCTGATCAAGAGCGTTGCAGAATCACAGAATGGTTTGGTTTGGAAGGGACCTTAATGATCACCTAGTTCCAATCCCCCTACCACAAGCCAGGGACATCTTCCACCAGATCAAGTTGCTGAAAGACCCATCCAGTCTGGCTTTGAACACTTCTAAGGATGGGGTATCCACAACTCCTTTGGGCAACCTGTTCCAGTGCCTCACCACCCCTGTAGTAAGGAAACATGGTGACCTGGTCAATTGCATGGAGACAGATTAAAATTGGGGTAGCTTGCCCAGGCTCTTTCTTGGGTAGATTTCTCTAGCTGAGACTTTTCTGTAGCAATACAAGTAAGTTTACAGCTTTTTTGGATCTGGTGAAAATACTGCTAAAATCATCAAAGAGGTTCATTTTTCATGGAAGTTGAATGGAAACTACACATTGTGGGAAGGTGATGGCCATGTGGGTCCCCTAACTACCTTTAGTTGAGCTGTGCTGTGTCCCTGCAGTGGAGCAGAAAGGGCTGGCGGGGCCACTGGCAGGACACACTGGCCACCAAAGCCAGCCAGCACCACCACTCTCCCCTGCCCACATTCTGCCTCCCAGGACTTGGTCCTGCATTGCTGCATGGAGACCAGAAACAAGCATCCACTTTTGTCATTTGGTATTTAGTTCCCTCTAGGCAATGCTTGTAATATTCTGCTCTAAGAGCTAGTGTTTACACAAATCTAAGCTAGACAACTGAATTAAGTATTTAGGCCATCTAATTTAATAAGTTACTAAATATCACCTAAGCCCCAAGCCCAGCAAAAGAAGGCAGCTACTTCTGAATGGAGCAGAGAAAATAATTTGCTATCTGAAGAGAGGTCAGAGTCTCATGTAAGGAAAAAATAAGATGGTTCCTGGATATCATAAAATCACTTACCCAAACAAATCAAAGCACTACTAATAGCTTTAGAAATCTATCCCAAAACATTTAATAATAAATAAGTTCATTTATTAAGTCTTCAGACTGGTGTCTCATTTAACAAATGTGATCTGTGAAAAGGACAGAGACCTAAAACCTCAGTTTTACTCATGGCTACTTTCAGGACCCATGGATACCACCATCTGGAGAAATGCAGCAACCTAGTACATACCAGTAATATTATTTATAACATTCTTCTTTCAACTACTCAAAGAAGCACGGTCACCCGAGATATTCCAGTATGTTAGCATTCAAACATCCTAAATCAAGTTAACCTGTTCTATAACTTCTTTGTCTTCTCAGGATTCCATTAGAGAACAAAATGGTCCACTGTATTTTATGAAATCTTTTATAATTCAACAGTAACCATCCTTCTTAACAATTCTCCTAAAACATCTACATCAAATTCAAGAGGTGAAATTGTCCTAGAACAGAACTTCAGGCTATAAAAATAAATCTACAATGTAATTATTTTGGGGAACAACTGGCAATTAGGAAAGACCAAATTCAAGGACAGTCAGGCACTTTGTGTCTTTGCTAAAAGTCAGAGGTATGATTTACTTTTTCTGTTTGATTAGGTCATCAGAAATATAGCATAATTAGGAATAGTAATGAAAACTTTCATGTTCAGTAGATAACTTTCAGCCAACTTTCTCTCACAAAGAGGAAACATATGTGCCTTTCAGCAATCCATAACATAAAATATATTTCAGTACCATATGCTATCTTTCCTCTTTGGATCCCATCATAGAATCTGTAACCTCTAAAAATGTTTTGGTTTTTTTTTTACCAATTGCTTCTTTGCATCAGTCATAGTTACATTTTTTAACCATAAATTTGAATTTTGGCCATAATTTTTTGTCAGACGTGACAGGGTCATAAAATCAATTCAAATGAGCTGTGCAAAATTAACAGATGAAATGGTGTGTTAGGTTTGTTTTCACCACCATGATCATTAAGAACAAGGCTGGCTCATTATGGGAAGACAATGTTTAATCATCCTCCAAATTCTGCAGATGGATTTACGTCTGTGCATATCCCCTTCTGTGATGCTCAATAGCCAGGCACAGTCTGTTCCCATCGTCTGCAAACAGCATCCTGTTCAGAAGGCTGCTCTGGTTTAGCAAAGCATTCCCACAATCTGAGTGGGTCTTGCTGGTTTCAGAGGAGTTTAAGCCCATACTTAAAGTTAACCTACACTAAGACCATGGAGATTGGCCTTGTGTAGGTGCATTGCTGCTTTTGAGAGCATGGAGTACACCATGAGCTTTGAGGACTAACACCAAGATGGAACAATCTGGCAACTGCACCTTGATTAGCCAGTGCTGCTACTGCAAATGAAAGAGTGGGAAGAACAACAACAAAAAAATCTAAGAATCCCCAGAGATCTAAAAGCAAGAACAAATGTTGAATAACTATTTTCTTTACAAGATTAGAAGACATTCCAAGAAGAATTAAAAATATATATCAGCCTATGCTTACCATTTCCTTGTCACATTCCTGGCAAAAACTTGAGGTTAAGTTATGCTTAAGGGAATCTTATTTTGGTCTAATTACTCAGCGTAATTATTTCCCTCCCAAAGGAATGACACACGGGGGAGGCACTGCAGTGCTTTGAGGTTCTTTTCCTCAAACAAGACAAACGAGCAATGACACCCAGGATTTTGCCAGTGGGACTCTGTTCCAGCCTTGCCCTTCAGCTTCTTGGCTGGAGAAATCTTGAAAACCATAATCTGGCTTCTCAAAAAGGGAAGTCTCAGTGATGCTAAACCTATCACTGAAGCTATGTTTCTAAGTTTCTGCTTAAGAGTATCAGATTTTAATGATGACTTTAGAAAACACACATGACTCCTTGAACAAAAATTGTTGACTAGTATAATTCTTCTATTGCTATTGGAGGTATACAGAGCATGGGGTTAATTTTCTTTATTTGACTATTCTATTTGTTTTAAAAAGATACATTTTTAAAAATAATTCAGGAAGAATATAACAGTTAAGAAGCTTATTCTCTGTCATTGTGTGCTTGACGTTGTTGAAGTCTCTTGCACAGCTATAAAGAAGGGCACAGCAGTTGCTTCGTGCCAAGGCAGAAGGAGGATGTCTGATATATACCTACCACTGCCTAGAAAGAAGTAACCAGGAAACTCAAGCTGTTGAAAGGATAGAAAGCATATGACAACAAGGCAAGAGACTAAGGTTTTGTTTCAATCCTGAGAGGGAATCTTCAGCACAGTGGGTTTCTCAGGGCAGTGAGGTCTAGACAGTGGTCATATGATGTTTGGGCCATGCATCAATCAACTGATAACTCAAATGTTTTATAGTGGCAAAGCTATTTACTGAAAGTTAAAGCTTTCTTATCAAAACATTAAGATAGGCCACTGTGTACATTCAGAAAGAAGAGATTATGAAAGGTGAGATAATAACAGTGCATAATGACAGGAAAAAATAATAAAATTTGGAAATACAGTGGCTAAAAGTAGATGTTCTCCTGAGAACTCACACATACCTGATCCACTGAAGGATGGGTCTGACTCACTGTGAAGAACAATGTGAACTGTGACTCAGTTGAAGTACTGCAAGGCCCCTTTACAGAGTATAACTAAGAAATAAAAATTGATTCATCTTCTTATCTAGAAACTAAGGTTGTTACAGAAACTGGGTTATTGCTGTAGCTCACTGGAAACCAGGGGTATAGAACAAGCTGGCACTGGTGGCAGTAAACAAAACAACTATTGGCAGGTATGGGTAAAAGATTAAAACTTCTTCTTGAATGAAAAGTATAAAAAAACATTTAACAGAGGAGAACAGATAAATTATATGCTTCTATTTGTATCATCTGAGGATGGCAGATATGGAACATCCAAATGTAAGCAAAGAAATCCTTCACAAATGACAGTAAGATGATCCAATTGACCCTGAAACTGGTACTGTTAAGGAGACTACTTACTCTCTAATCTTACATAAACTTAGTGACAGAGCTATGGTGCAAAGCACCCTTCTCTTCAAATTAGTGTTATGAAGTAACCAAGTTGTTCGTCTTCATTTTCTCTGATTTATTTTTTTTAATATAGCCTACCATATATTAAAAATAGAAAGTTTAGTAAGATTATTTTTGAACATTTTAATATAAAGTAACATTCTTTGATGGCTTTTTCTACAAGGATAAATTTAAAAGAAATTATTCAAAATTTCTCCGGTTGAGCAATCTTCTAACAGCTTGCTATCTCATCTCTTTCCCCGTATTCTTTAGAAAGTGACATTTTTTGTCAGGTTACTTATTATTACATTTATTTAATAATGTTTATTTTATTATTATGTAGTTAATAATGCTATTATTAATTATTATTATTACATTTAAATAATTCAAATTACTTAAATTCTAATTATTATTACACATTATAATTATTACATTTAAGTCAGGTTATAAAGATTAGCAGGGCCTGCACCTCTGCTTATTCTGCATTTAAGAGATTTATAGATTCATACTCTTGCTCTAAACATGAATCAGCCAATACATAAATAATGATGCATTATTATTTTATTATCATTAATAAATAATAGAAACAACAAGAAATTTTGCCTGAGTCAGAGCTCCATAATTTCTATCCAAGACTGGAGTTTATTCTCTGATGGGAAGAGAACCAGTAACGATAGGATGGTGTGGGCCAGAACAGGAGAGGTACCCATTCCATCTTGATAAATCCCTTTTTTCCCAGGACAGTATTGAAGTAGAAGTGACTTGATGCAGGAAAGCCACAGGCTTGTGTGAATATACCTGCACTGAAGGTGCATTCTTGTAGACGTGCAGAAAAAGTACGTCTCCAAGTTATATGGAAATAAACCCATTCTTCCACTCCATCTCCTTTACTACCCAGGGAAAAGACAGCCTTTTAAATAGACTTGAAAGTAATTTTTTTTCATGCTGAGAACAAATTAACAACAGTCCGACACAAGTTAATAATGCGGGCATCTGAGAGAAAGGTCTTGTTATTCAGCTACAAATAAAAGAAGGGGACAGGCAACTTCTATCTATTTGCCAGTAAATAGTGAGAAAAATATTGGCCACACCACAAACTAGGAGCTGGAAAGCAGATTAATGTGATGTTTTCCAGCAAGATGGCTCATTTCCCCAAGCTCTAGAAAAGCTACATTTAAAGTAACAATGATTTCTTTCAATTTCTAACAACGGTAAGAGAAGGTTTCACAGCCAAGAATCCATTTCTTCTATCCTAGGGTGTGCTGCAGGAACACTCATTGCTTCCCGACATAGCAATTGGGGATTTGTTGTGCAAATCAAGCACCAGGTTATCACACAGGGACAATAACCAGAGTTATTTCTGAACAACCACCATGTTCAGTCATGAGATTTGGAGGCGTACCTACTATTGTATCAAGGCAAGAGAGCGCTGCCAGCTCTGTGACTACTCCAGCTGGCAGCAACACTTCAGGGGCGGCACAGACAGAACTTGCTGTACTTCATGCACCGAGGTGCTGCTGGGTTTTGCCTACAAACCCAAAGTGTCAGGTGCTGCTAAAGGACTTACAGGGTGAAGGTCAGATGAAGCTGCACAAGTGTGTACCAAGGCCAAGTACCAGCGTATGTTAGGGGGAATGATTCAGCAACAATAGGTATGAAAGCCAAATGCAGATCAACCCCAAAGTGTTGAAAACCCACACACAATCTCTTAATCAGGCATTTTAGAAGGTTAAATTTCAGTGAACTGTCAAAACTTTAAAAAGCAGCTGCATAGCCTGGTTCTAACAGAAATCAAGTGATCACAACTGCATTGCTGTCTGGTTTATAGAAGCAAATGTCACACTTGAGTCTCAGATGGGCTTATTTCACAGGGATAAACAACAACTCTCTTCAGACAGCTTGTTCATTGCCTTCTTGGAGGAAATGGCAGGTCAAGTTTAAAACTGATCTAAACATAACAGTGCAGAAAAAGGCAAAAAGGTGAGGGGAGAAAGAACATTGTTTGCTTCCTGTTACATTTCTTTTCTGGGGCTATTACCAGTGTTAAACCTGCAGTGGCACCCAATGGTGCATCTCAGAAGAAATCCTCCTGTACGTTGTGGCTCTGGGACTGTCATGACAACCTGTCACCAAAACACTGAGGGATCTGAAAGACAAGGTTTCCTTTCAACCAGCCTTCAAAGTTCAGCCTTCCTACGCTGTTCTGTATTGTCACCAGAAACACTGGGATCTGAATCCCTGCACTCATACTATTTGAAACAGGTATTGCTAACTAATTTCTGCCAAGGGTTCCAAACACTATCACACTTATATTTAGCCTCCTCATTATAATGTTTTGATAGACCGTATGATCTTTAGGCAGCTAAAATAGCCATAATTGCTCCAAGTTGGATAAATGGCCCTCATTTGCCCTGATGAACAATGCAGCAGGGCAGCTTCCTCCGCGTACCTTTTTCTGCATCATGTGTGACTGATGCTGTCAGGCAGAAGAATGTTCCACATGCACTTCACGTAAAATTAAAGGGCTTTTACAGAGGATTTCAGCTAACGTCCCACACTAAGCTGAAAATTCTGAAATAAGCTCAACTTCTACAAATCAAGAGGAATCCAGATAGGAAGCTCCTTAAACAGACACAATCCAAATCTGAATCTGAAATGGGTTGAGGAGGGCTTTTTTTTTCTTTTTTAATGATAAACAACTTCTATTGTATATTGCAAATTGACTGTCACAATAATAGATTGGGTTCCTCTGCAAGAAGCTAACTAGCTAGATGTAATAGAAGTAGACTGATTATTTGTGCATATTGCATTTTGCAATTCTTTATGTTGATGAGTTTTTAGCCTGGTACTTTGAGAGATTTGTCAATCTCTCTTGGAAAAACAATAGATGCTATATGTAATATCACATTATGCTGACAATCAACACTGACTACTTTTCAATTTTATTCTCTAAAACATGAACTGAATTTTATAAATGTGGCCATTTTCCTCTTAAAAATGCAAATTTCCTGCTGTTTTCCAAGATTATATATTCTAAGTCTTCCAATGCATAATGACAGAATTATTCATCCAGGGTCCTGTAATGACTTAACATTATTTAATTATTTCCTCTTGGACTATTTCCTGGACTTGTCTGTAGCCTAGGAAAAAAAATTGCTTCCATTCAGGATGTGTCTTTCATTTGTTTTGATATGACTGATTTAAAAATTGCTAAATATAGGGGATTAAACATTTAAGAAGAAGATACACAGAAACAGATTTCAATCTTTTTATTCACTGAAGTGAGCCCACTGACAATAAAGTAATTAATGCAGACAAAGCAGAGGTTAGAGCAGGACCTGGACTGCTGTGTTTATTGAGCACTCTGACTCCATTGGAGATTCTTCAAATGTCACCTTCCAGCCTATCCGTGAGGTGGTTTTGGCCTACTGAGGCTGACAGCTGATAAATTAAAATAGATAGAGAAATTAATTTGCCACATTTGAAGCTTATTAGCAATAAAGCTCCAGCTACTGAAACTTCATCTGTTCTGTGGGTTTCCTTTTCTCCTTTTCAGCCCCAATAGAGTCTAAGAGGGCTTCAGACTTTCCTGAAATCTTCAGCCCTTTCTATGTGAAATTACTTACTCTAGATTCTTTGCCTTAGCATTTCTGCTCTCATGACCTGTGGCTTCTGTTTGGTCCAACAATTGTCCAATGAAGGAACAGGAATATTTGGTGGATATCAATATAGGCAAAACACAAATAAGCAGTCAGGAAATGGGAATCAGGCCCTTTTCGATACAGAATATATCTCAAGAATTGGCTTGCATCCAGCCTAACTCTTCCTTCTTCCAAAATGATCTTCCTCCTCCTAATATGAAGCCTTTCTGTTCAGAGATTCCATGGTTTAACTAAAAAATGAAAAGCCCCTTCCAAAATCAGAAACGAAGTTCTCAGTCCAGCTGAGAGTCTTGTTTGAACACCCCAAATATATCATATATACTTGTTTACATCTCCTCCTCAGAGAAGCAGGAGATCATTTGGAAGTTTCTTTTAAAAGAGGACTGCCAACACCTTCCCATGTTTACTGCAATGTTTGTAGGCTTTCCAGTGTGGGTGGCAGCTCAATTGTGCTAGCTAGCAAGTCTTTTACAGAACTTGGCACCACCACTGCTACAAACATGCAGTGGTATGGAAGAAACACCAGTTAAATGTAATTCAGAAGCACTATAAATACTGCACCACACTGTTTGTAAACAAGTATCAGCAGGTAGAAAGTCTGGTCTGGAAAAGTCATTCTGGGAAATTGGTCACCAGTGAGAAGACCTGGGAAGAAATAGCATGACTTTCTGAAGGTTTCTTATCTGTGAATGGGGCCTTTTTCAGCTGGCAACATCTTTCCAGTTCACCAGAACTAGAACAGAGCTGTCATCTGTTCTCCACTTTCCTTAGTTGCTTTTATTCTCTGATTTCCTCCAGTTCCAGCCTTTCTGCCCCCTTTTTCCCACCCCAAGGCCACTAGGCCACTCGGTCACCATTTTCTCCCTCTGCTCTTGTTCCCTTGTCATGACTCTTGTTGGACTCCAAGCTGAATTTCATCTCACCTGGTCTCTGTTGAAGAGTAAGAGTTTGACCTGAACTAGTCATCCACACACCCTCTATAAGCAATGGGGAGAGAAGCATTCCCAGACCATGGGACAGTTCATCCTGAGAGAGAAAAATCTACCCAAACTCTCAAATTAAAGGCAAATGCCATCTGCAGCACTTAGAGTTCAACCACATTTAGCTCCAGCTCCTCCTGTCCCACTGCCACAAACCAACAAAAGCCAGCATCAAGGGACACTTCCCTGGGACTATCCTAGCCACTAAATTTCCAGGGACTCCTATTTCCTTGGCAAATTTGTTCAGAATTTCTTCGCAGTGATAATGGCAATGATGGGGAAAAGGATGCAGTAAAAGGCAAATAAGCAATACAAATGCCTTTAGGCAATGCAGAAGGGAAGCATTTGATTGAATTTTGATAAGCTATTCCTTACTTAGCTCTACATACATTGGTACTTCATCCATACATATAAATCTACACTTCATATCTTCATCATCTCATATCTCAGCATTAGAAGTACTTCTTTTTTTTTTTTTTTTTTTTTTTTTTTTTTTTTGCCTTTTTGACCTCTCAAGTCTCTTCTTTTCTGGTAGACATCACAAGCTCTACTGCAAAGAAATGGTTTTCTTAACACTTCGAGTATGATTAATCTGCATTTAGCAGATATTCTCTCACTCCCACTTCTCTAAAAGATGAAGCATAATCTGCTTGAAGTCTTCCCCGTCTACTTCTAGTCCTTTCACACATATGCTTCATATGTTGATGCATGTAGAGCCAATGACACCTGTCAAGTTCAGTCTGCTTTCAAAGGAGCACCTTTATCCTGTATCTTTCCATTCAATCTTCACATCCTTCCCATTACTTGGTTCTGTGGAGGCTGAAATCTCCCACACCCTCAGTCAGCAGTCATACTGTCCAGTTTTGGGTGTCAGAAGGGAGCAAAGCAAACTATCAGCTGTCTAAAATTTGTAACCCGTGAGGAAATATGTATTAGCTATCCAATCTGAGAGAAGGCTGAGAGCAATTTTCATCAGATTAGTGAAACAGGACTTTTACAATCAGCTCTCCACATCTATTGTGGAAATGACGAGATGTAACAGACTTAAATTTCAGCAATGAGCATGCAGGAAAATTGGAACAGATTGCCTAGGATGGCTGTGAAGATGCCATAACTGAGGGTGCCTAAGGAAAGATCAGAAGCAAAGAAGGTGTATTTGACTCTGTGCCCACAGGATTAGCTAAGCACTCCTTGTCTATTCGACTTTATTACTCCATGACTCAAAGATAAACATCTGCTGCCTAACTTCATTGTGCTTCTTCAAATATGTCTATACAAACCTCATTCATCATAATCCAGGAAGAAAAAGGCCCAGTGCCTACCATAATTTGTGCTCCCTTCTCCTACCCCTTCAGGCATATTAACTCATACCATTTGGATCCTCTTTCTCTCATCACCTCACTGACTGCACTGACCACATTAATAAACAAAAGTCCCCAGACCTGCACTGTGCAGTACAATGGCATTCAAGAGAGACAGCCCTGAGTGGGATGGTAGATCACCTTGAAGCTAGACACACACTCTTCCCAAAGCAGGATACAGGTTATGTAGAAGCAGCAAGTCACTTCCAAAGCACTCCACTCCAAACCACTCCCCAAATGTACTCAGAAGCATTTGCTGTCCTGCAGGAAAACCCAGCTTATGGCAGCAAATGTGTTCTTTGTATTTTTCTCTTTCATAGTTCTTAACTTTCTGTAGCACTTAGAGTTTGACCACCTTTAGCTCCACCACCTCCTGTCCCACTGCCACAAACCAACAAAAGCCAGCATCAAGGGACACTTCCCTGGGACTATCCTAGCCACTACATTTCATAAATTCATAAAATTTCAAACCTAGCTTATGGCAGCAAACGTGTTCTTTGTATTTTTCTCTTTCATAGTCTCTTAACTTTTAATTATCTAACATGGTGCCCAAATTAAAATTTTATTGATGGGCTATCTGTTCTACAAGACATGTGGGGGAATTTAGGGAAAAGTAATTACAATTTTTAAAAAGTTTTTATCTTTTTCTTTGAGCAGTGCTGTAGCAGTGAAGGACTCCTGTACCCTTGTCCATCTTTTCCAGCTGCCATCATCAGCTGGCAGGTTTAATGCCAGACATTAGATCTCCCTGGAACTTCTGCTTGTTACTAATTTTTTTTGGTTTGTTTTTCAAGCATAAACCAAAATGCTACACAAAAATGGTGTTGAGAGGAAAAACATTGTAACTCACTTAAAGCTTTTTACCACTGAGAACTGGACATAGGTCTTTTTGGGACATCTTTCATATTGATCTAGACAAAACAAACTCACAAATAGTGATCTTAACAGACATTTCTTAAAACACTAAGAGATCCAGGACTCCTGCCTTGAATTTTTTGCAACAGCTGAGGCTTTTTTATTTGGTGAAGCTCTGGCTTGTGAGATTCAGTAACTAAATCATTCCTCAGTTGCCTTGAATGTCAGAGGAAATGACACAACCTTCAACATTGCAGTGGAGTCCTGTAGACACCAAGCTGCTCTTGATTCTGGGGAGGTGGTCAGGAGTCTCAGGCACTGACTCCTTCTCCAAGAGAAGATCTCTGATCACAGACCCAGTATGGGGCTTATCCTGATCTTCTTTCTCATGGGACTGAGCCAAATCCATCTCGTCTCAGCTAATCTTTTCCTACAGCCAATATCCAGCCTTCTGGTGTTACTAGTGTTTCTTCTATCCCATTCATCCTTTTGCAATAATGAGATGATCTGGAGGAAGGTGGCTTGCTCTGCCAACAAGCAATGCTTACTGGGATGAAATGTGGTTTATCTCTTTTCAATATTAGTCCATATTATTTACCAGAGATTTCCTTAAATTTTCTTTGTTTTTTTTTTTACAATTGTCCTTCATGTGTGATGCAGCATATTTGAATGAGTGCAAACTATAAATGCTACATGATATTTTTACAGGATAGATAAAATCATCAGTTCAGATTCATGTGTAGGAAAGCCAGAGAGAATAGGAAGAGAGCTGTTCTGGTACTAATGCACCTGATACTGTTGGACTACATGAAACAAAGTTTGTGAAAACACAGATAATAGCATTCCCAGTGGGCATTAGCAATGGATTACCTCCCTTCTTCTTAACTACTTCTTTTGTATGGCTTATGAACACATTACGCAGGTTTGTGTTCAAGTGAAGGAAGTTTGCCACTCATTTTGCTTCTTAAAACCTTATGTTTCAGTACGTCAATAATGTAGGCTACATGGACATTAAAAAGGGGATATGAGCACCTGAACAAAAGATGCCATAAAGTAATTTTGGTCCTGAGCTGCAGCACATCCAGGCACAATTACACCTCTGGCCACATACGGGCACTGTGAGAACCCTGCCAGGACTGGCTGCACAGCAGCAATCCACTCCATGCCACTTATCCTTCTCCAGAGCAACACACCTGCAGGAGTCAGCATGGGACATGAGGACATGCTTGTAAAGCACCAACATGAGAAGACTGAGATTGATAGAATAGGATCTCCTTTGCCTTATCTATTGACTACTTCATTGAAATGTTCTGGTCTGAGACGGGGATAAAAATTGGAAGATAATGGCTTTCAGCTTGCTGAGATTTTGCACAGTCTAGGAAATAAATTGATTGGATTAATGTTACCCATAGAACAATTGTCAAAAGATGTTTCAGAGTAAATGTCAAGAAGGCAGAGATTAAAAACCAGAACTCTAAATAAGAACTAAAAGAGTAAAGGACAATGATAGTATTGCTTAGGATGTCTGACCACTGGAAATAAAGAGCTAATGAGCAAATCAGGATGCAAGAGAAGAGCAATGGGAATATTGGAAAAGCTTCATTATTTGAAATAGCTGATCACCAAACCTCAGCATGAAGGGAAGGCTGAGGAAAGTTATTGTTTACTTTTTTGCCAGTTAATGACAGGTGCAAGAGACTGAGGGCTTCATATTTTATCAAGCAAATGTCTGTGTAATGACAGAATCAGTTTAGTTCAACTGGAATTCATATTCCAAGTTTGATTTTTTAACATTCAATTCTCTACATAATTTTGAACAGCTAAGACCAGCTAAGAGCAGCACAAAATTAAAAACAAAACAAAACAAAACAAAACACAAAAGCCAGACAAGAGTGACATGCCCAGAGAACACAGTACCATATACCAGAGTGTTCAGTGAAGCTTGCTGGAAAGGAAATATAGTCTAGTTTTCTGACCAAATTAGAAACATTCAAATACATCTTTGTGTACACCAAACCCTAAGGGACTGAATATGCTGTGTGAATGAGATAAATATAGTCTTCTTGATTAATCCCCACCTGAACCTCATGTAAAGGCTCCTCACTTTTTTTTATCAATTATTATATTTAAAAATTGCTGCTGTATTGCAGAGGGGTTTCTGTATAAAAAAGTAGAGCTTTTCAAATGTTTGCCTTAGAAGTATTTTCTACATTTGGATTAAGCAGGTATTTTATTTCTTCCCACAGAAAGAAATGGGGTGACTGATATTGATAGGGATGTCCTGAGATCAACTTGTCCAATGACACCCTGCTGAAAGCAGGGTCAGCTAACAAAAGTTGTCCTTGACCATGCCCAGTATTTAGATGCCAGATCCTCTTATTCATCTCTTATTTGGGAAGAAACACTTCACGTTGGTACAGAATATTCACTAAGAGCATCAGTTGATTAAAAAAAAATAAATAAAAAGAAAGAGGAATTGCATCCAGTCACTGTACTGACATGAAAACATGTATATTGATCTGACCAGAAGGCCCCAGAAGTTCTCGTATATCATTTATTTGGATGTCATTAATTTGGTAACCAGACCTCAACAAATCAAAAGAGAGGGGGCTGCCATTTGCCATTTGTCACACTGGTTTCCATCTCTGAATACATATTTTCTTCACCACTTTGCCATTCCAGTTAAATCAGAGAATAGATTACAGTTAAATTAGAGAATAAATCTACCCACAACTGTATGTCCAAACCCATTTCAAATTAAGGAAGGCACACAGTCTTCCCTGAAGGCCCTCACATAATTATTGTGGATTTCAATTACCAAACAATTCAAACTCTAGCAATCATTTTATAAGGGAACAGTTAAAAGAGTATATAGGGCTAGCTTACACAGACTCAGTTATTTGTCTTTCAACCAATTCCACAAGAGAAAAATATTTAATGAGCCTACTCTCATGGTTAGAATGAAGTGTGTACTCATGAGATTTCAGGATTGAATTTCAGGATCTAATCCTACAATTTTTTTCCAAGTATTCTCAATACAACAAGTAAAAATACATCCTGCTACATGAGTCTTCAGGAATGTATTTCCTAGGGGAAAAAAATGGTAGCAGCAAACAAACACTAATGACTTCAAGAATAACAACATAGAAGAGGATTTTCAAAATCTCATGACTAAAGATTATGAATAATATTTGATGCAAAGCAGAAAAAGCAAGTAAACATTTAAGTGGGGATGAAGATCCGTTAAAGTATGGGGAGCTTTGCAATGGTTTCCCTGACATGATTTTAAATTACATGGCACTTCAATAGCACTAACAATTGTCAGATTTTCTTCTGCTTTTGGTTAATTTAGAGGAAATGTAACAACACAGTGCTAACCTAGTAAGTATGACTGGAGTTTTAATGGCAGAATAAAAATGACAGTATTTTTACAAATTGCCTGAATTTCAAACCAGCACAACTTTACAAAAATGAACCAGAATTATTATCAATTAATTTTAGTTTATGCAATTTCAGGTTTAAGAATAAAGAACTGCTTATACACGTTTATGATGAAAAACAATATAAGCATCTATAGCATCTGATTGATGCTGTGTGAATAACTGTGTTCAAAAACTTAAATATCAGAATTTTCTAATGGACAATTTCTTTGCTAAGAAAACACAGGTTTCAGGTAATAAGCTTCTCTCAGGCTTCTTCTAATATGTGCTTCTTAATAAACAGCAACACTTTTGCCAAAACTAGAGATAAAACAGAAGTGAAATTCTGTTCGTAACATCTCAAGGTATGTGGAAGTTCTGAAGCCTACAATGCCTTTTGTTTGACCTCCTGTTTCCCGTTTTTGACTGCAGAAAATTACAACCACAATGGAGACAGAATATACTGACTGAGCAGGCTAAACAAAAGGTTTCTAATGCATCTACAGAAATAGCCTATATATATGGAAATAGCACCTACATACATACATACATAAAGCTTTATTCAGGCTTCCCATAACAGTGTTGACTTCATTAATTCTTAAAAATAGCTTAGCAAAAGCTTTTTCCGTGTAGGAACATAAACGGTACCATGACTGTCTTATTATAAGCAATGGTAGACTGGCTTGTTTCTACCAGCCTAAAAGAAGCAGATGTGGCCTTCAAAATCTTCAACTCTAAAGAACCTAAATCAACAATTAATTTATGAAATGGCTATATCAAGGAAAAGAAAAACTAATAAACAGTTATTTATTTAACTCTTAGAGCACCAGAGTCCTCCAGGCTGCCAGTAAAATCAGTGCTTTGGAAAATATTTATTGACATCTACACTTACTCTCCAAGGGGTTACCTTAAGTATTTTTAAGCAAAACTTGACAGGTTGAATGATTGCAACATTAACAAACAGGTTCTCCTTGGCAGCCAGGAAGGCTTATAATTCATGCTGAGATGACATCTGCCATTTATAATTGCTTAAAAAAGACAAAGAAACCCTATTACAGTGCTGCAAAGTCAAGTGTTTTATCTTTTACCCTGATATCCTACACTTTCAGCTTGAAAGCTATTTACTTTTAATATATACAGAAAGTTCCAAGTCTAGAAATGACAAATATAGACCTTGGCAAGGTGACAGTGACATTTGGTGCTTGCTCTTTTGCTACCATTTACTACATTTTTAGGCACAAAAAATTCTCAGGATGGAAACACTCAGTAGGAAATTATGTCTTTCAGCCAACCAAATGTTGTTCCAACAAGTACTGCCTCAGAATATTGGCAACATAGCCATGATCTAACAAGCTCTGACAATGCATGCAATATTTTCTTGTTACCCATTTGATGCCTGTTGATGAGAAATACTCACAAAAACAATTTGTCCTCAAGCCATTCTAGAAAAATGTAAGAGAGGGATATCTGGACATATTCATTAAAAAAAAAGTGCCTACAGGAAGTGCAAGACAAGGAAAACTCTCTTTTAATATGCCTTGTGTACTGATGTCCACATTCACACCAGTTTCAGAGGTCTCTGCAGCACAGGTATGAGCTCACACAGAAATCAGAAAAGAACCATAATTTGCTGTTTTCCCCACTCACATTGGCCATTAGGTACGAGCCCAGCTAACACCCACAGCCTGAGCATGTTGCTTTACATCCCTGCTCTGCTCAGTGTGCAGATGCCTTGGGTGGAGAAAGATCCAAAATAATGGTTCTGACATATTTTTTTGCCATGTGCAGACCTTCCTCCAGCTGCTGTATTGCCTACTGGCAGCACATTTATTCTGAAGGATCATAGTGGAGCACTTACCCTGGTTCTCTGCATGCTATAAAGATGATAAAATCCTCTCTGATGAATACATGATAAACTCATGCTACTTGTCCTACAGAGTGTTAGGAGCAGACTAAAATAAATTAGTATATGCTAGAAATCCATACATAATACATACTTCCATGCAGCTTTACTGAATAACTATGTGCTAAATGTATAATTTCATTCTGGATTACTCTGGATTACTTCAGTTACTTTACTGAAGTTCTCTCCACATCTTTATCTGCTCTGTTATGCAAGGCTTCTTTGCAGTTAAAAACCCTTCTATGGTTTACCCAGGAGCTCAGTGTGATCACAGGCTGTGTGACAATGTAGGAAGGTCTCCATCAGGCAAAAAATATGGAAGTCTGTTTGTGGCAAGACTTCTTTAAGGATAAAATGTCTTGCCTGCTGGATTCTAACAGTTTCAGGGTCTCTTACCGAAATGATCTTCACATCTATTTTGTTGTCTTCTTTGATAGGGGCTCTCCTGCACAAGAAAATTTGAAGTATGAATGAACAAGCCTGACTGTCATTGACTGTCACTGTTTGTTAAGTACTTGCCTGTATGAAAAAGATGGGCTGTAGAGAGAAGTGGTGATAAAGTTACATTCTGGGATTGCTGAGATCTCCCAGCAAAGGGTTAAGACATGATAATGTCTGATAGAGTGGTAAATAGTCACCACAGAGCTGATTGCAACGATTTTGGTTTTATTCAGTGTTTGCTTTTGATAGAAAGTGTATTAGCTAACTTGCAAAAAGCAGGAGTAATCCTGCTTCCCATGACTGCAGTTTTGTTTTGGAATTACCATAAAAAGCAGCCCCAGACAGACTTCTCCAGGCTTTTAAATTAATTATGAGATCAGAAACCTGCTGAACTTTTCTGTAGTTTTCGCACAGATGTCAATTCATTTCTATCCCTACTCACTTGCATAGCAGCACTGGATGTGTGAGTGTGAGGGGGAGATCTACAGCTGCTGGAAGCTTGTACACAGCCTGAATTCTCATAAAATAATAACAACAAATGAAAAATGCAATAAAAGACATGACATGGCTTTTACTAGCTCAATCTAATTTATAATCCAAAAGCTTCCTTTAATATAAAATGCCATCAGGTAAAGACATGGTTATAAAGATAATAGCCAATGCAATGAAAGGAAAAAGAATGCAGAGACAACCTCCTTGGAGTGCTCAAGAATCTTTAGAGCTCATGGCTCATCATTAGAAGTTCTACAATTTCTCTGTGCCTCAATAACTCCCGTAGGAAAATACATCAGTTATACTTTTCTTCTTCATCCTGTTCCCTGCTTTACCTATTTCATGCCATATTGTGCAACTTTTATTCAAAGAGTGAAATGTTGTATTTATCACTGATTTTACAGAAACTACCTACCAAACTCCTTATCAACCTAAGACAGGCTTACTTAGTTTATCAGCTTTCTGAGGTGAGGAACTGTTTATTCTTATGGGTTTCAACAGTATTTAACAAAAAAAGACCTAATTTTCATAGGTTTATTTTCTGTGATCAAAACACTAACAAATATTTTGTAGGTTTTTATCCCAGGCGCTCTTTTTTTGCCCAGTCTAGGCATGTGATTAGCCCTTGAATATCACCTTCTATAGGGTAATTTTGTCAATTTAAGGATCAGTTCTGTGAAGATGTAAATACCCAATGGACTGGATGCTCTCTAACACAGACATTAAAAACTGGAGGTGAGAATATCTAGTCAAATTTATATGTCAGCAGCATTTGTGTCTTCTGCCAAACCACTGTGCAGCTTTTACGCTGCTGCCAAAGCACCACGCTGTTGCTGGTTTAATACCAGCGGCTTGTGCGGCTCAGAGCTGCCTTCACTGACTTCAGCAGGCACAAAGGTGCCATGGAGTGCAACATTAAGGAATCTTTAGCAGCGGGGGATTAACAGCAACTGCTAGCACTGGATGCTGAACACCTCAATCACAATTCTCCTTCACATTCACAGCTTTAGCATTCTGACTTCCCTGGAAGTGAAATGTAAACTTTGGAGCACTTCCCAAAAGCCACATACTTTCCCTTTCTTTCACTAAGTTGTTCCAAAGCAGTGATTTTATGTAGTAAGTTATGATCCCCTTAATCAAAGGCTGAATATGAATTAAACAGAAGCCCTAGACCCTATCTACTGCACATGTGAACTCTAGAATGAAAATAAACATTTCAAAGCAGAGAGGAGTGTCTCGACTCAGTGGTAAATATCAGTCTACCATTTTTGCTTTGGATTTCGTAATGACCACTGTGAATGACAAGATCCTGCTCCCCAACTACTTCTGCTACTCTCATGTCATAAATATTCTAAGCTCATGGAAGCAGATGTTCATTTTACACAGGGGTCATATATAGTTTCCTATACAGTCCTTGTCTGCAAGGCAAAATAATCTGATTTGTTATATAATGAGAATTGCATTTCATAGTTGTTTTTGCCTGTCACATAAGCAGAGCTCAGGTATATAAAAAGTTGAAAGTTATCTGTCGAAGAAATAATTGGAATTAAGATCTGGATATAAATATGACACTGCTTTTGGAAGCCCTCATGGATTGGGAAAGTAGCAATGAATTTCAGGAAACAGCATCACAAAGCGGGGTTGCAGAAAGACAAACAAAAGAAAACACTGCATTTCAAAGACATTGACAATCCTTTTTCTTGGCAAGTTAGCTGCAGTAATCTCCAACCAAAAGTGCTTTGAATAATAAATGTGAAGAATTGGATGGTACACAGAGTATATCTATAGGGAGGGGGCAGAGATGCAATTACCAATAACTTCTCCCAGACTGTGCGGGATGCACAGTGTAGGCAATTCAGGCACTTCACCACAAGTCTGGGTTAGCACTAAAGTTTTTCTAGCAAACCATGACAACCACTGTTTTTATTAGGTTCAGCAATAGAGATGTATCACCTTGCCACACAGCATTACATACAGAGCACTCAAAAATCAGGGATGTTGCTGCAGCCTGAGGGTGGGGTGAAATAGCTAGAATGAAGAATTGGAGCTACAGTAAAGAAGGCTGGAACACCCTCAGAGGAGTTTTAACACACTGCTCAAGTTGACTGAGGTAACAACACTCATTTAGCACCATTCCAAACTTGTGATATCTGCAAGTCCTACGCTGGCAACACAAAATCAGCGCCTCCCTTCTCGCTGGGGCACATGCACCTCAGCAGAGCAGAGTGGCCAAGGCAGCAGCTGGGGCCAGGCTGAGGGCACAGAGATCTACACTCCTGCCAGGATGGCTGCTCACTGCAGAGCCCCGTGTTCAGAGCTGATGGTGCTCCTCTAACTCATTTCCCAGTGCATCATCTCCTGAAACAGGGGTGCTGAGAGGCCCTGTCTTGTCAGCCAACATATGGACAGCTCTACCTCGGGCTCTCCAGGTCTGCTCTCCACCAAGTCCCCAAGGGGAACTCACACAGGCTTATTCAGCCACACTGCTGGTTTCCTGAAAGCACTTGAAAATTTTCCAGCCTGCCTAAATTAGGAAACCTGAACCATTTTCACTTTTACTTGTTGGACATATATGGGGTTTTTGATTTCTATGGTGAAAGCCAGACTCTCAGAAGAAAAAGTATTGAGAGTAAGTTGCAGAGTGAGATATTTCTCACCCAACAATACATGAATTAGAAACTAAAGTAACCAGTCTCACATGAAATACTCAGTAAACCATATCATGATGGTAGTTTAATTAGGATAAGATTAACTGGGATCCAGTTGACTACCATACAGGAACAGAGCCTTTTCAGTTGGCATGTGCTGATTAGAACAAAATTCACCAATTAAATGACTGTTCTAATTAGAAGCTGAAAAAAGTTAGCCACTGCAAGCAAACTAATGACCAGGCAACATGTCATTTTGGGGAAAAGTAATCCAAGATAACTCAGTGATTTTTGTAAGTGATACTGAATTATCAAAAGTTTCTGCCAAGCCAAAATCAATGGCTCATCTGGGGAAAAAAAAGAAATATTTTTCTCACTCACTCTTTTCCAAAACAACTGGTAATTCTTTCAAAGTATTAAAGACAATCTAACCTTGCAGCAGGGGATAGCTAAATACTCTCCAGCTCCATTTCTGAATATGATAGTGCTTCCCAAGGGAAGGAGATAGACACTGTCAATCTGTACTTCTGCAGTTCCTAGACAGAGATGTGCCAGATCTAACAGCTTGCTATCAAAAAAACTGAATCCCAGTGCACTCTTTTCCCACTTCTTCTGCTCCTAATTGCCAGCTTCTGCTGTTTCTCTTTACAAGGCCCAGTGCTCACTTGACCTTGTCCTAAGCTGGTTCCATTCATTATTTTTGGAGGAAACTAGCAGAATGAGGCAAAAGCAAATTAACAGTTTTCTTCCATGCCAGGTGGTTGAAATGTCTCTCCATAAGGTCTGATGAGGGTTATAATAGAAAAAGCAGGGTTGTATGGTAGGGTTAGGAAGAGGAGGGGAAGAGGTCAGAAAAATGGGAAAAATGGGATTTCCCCTTTCAGCTGTAGGACCAGATGTCATCAGGTCTCTAGGAACACATTCAGTGTCTCTGCAGCCAATAGCTCTGCTCCTGCAGCAGTCACTGGCTTCAAGTATTCCCAATGACCAGGGAACTGCTATCTACCTTTAACTGCTGGCAGAAGTTCAAGTGTCAGCAATTCCAGAGCAGAGGACCAAGAGCAGATATCTGAAACAGGCGCTGCAGACAGCTCTGCTCCCCAGTCCTGTTGGGGGAGGGGGAATCTCTTCTAATTCAGGTGATCATGCATGTGTGTGACAAAAGAGGCTGGTGTTTTAGTTTGGGAAACATGTTGTATATGGTGCACTCAAGCACACACGGCTCTAAGGCATGCAAAGGCAGCTCTGGCATTCTGCACTCTCAGTATAACCACTTATTTCATGACTTGCTTAAAACAAGCAATTCACAGCCAAGCTGTGCACAGTGATAAAGCCTCATAAAAACAGCTCGAAGCACAGCATTTGGTGATTTTATGGGGCCAGGGAAGACTTATGAGGCGAGTCCAGGGTTTATGCCACAAAAGCACTCAAAGAGTAGACCTTCAGAAGAACCTGCATGGAGAGGAGTAAGTTGTGCCATCTAGTTGTCTGCAGGTAGTGAAGCAAATGGCACTGACTCCAGTTATTTATAAAGACCCTGGCACTCTTTATCAGGAAACCAGCAACTTTCATTTATTTGTGTGCACCCACAGGCTTAGAGATGTTCAAGGTGGGGTGTTCCTAATCAGCTTCTTGCCAAATAAAATCAGCACTGAAATACCTGAGTGCACTGCATACATATGCCTATTTCTGGTGTTTCCTTAGATTACAAAAGAACCCATTTTATCATTTCAAATGAGGAAAAGAACAGATACTGAAAAGATAACTGCACTGCTTTTTGTTTCACAGTTTAATTTGGAATGTTCAATTAAGAAGTTACTGCTTTGCTATGTAGTACAAACACTATTAAACATAAATACTTTATCTCATTACACATTACACAACTTCCATTGAACAGCATTATTCCTATTGACTAGTCCATTAAGTAACAGTATTTAGATCACAATTAATTGGCTAAGGATATGGGTAAAATTTTAAAGTGTCATTATGAATATGGTTTCTAACCAGAAGGAAAATTTCACTTGTTCACCTGGAAGTCAGACTCAAAATGAAGCAAACTACATGGTTTTTAGGGAAAGATATCCAAGAATAACTTCCCATAATAAAGACATGATATAAGTAAGGGCTGCCACAGCGCAAAGTTTCCAAGAACGCCTTACATTTAACATTAAATAAGGCCAGATGCATTATGAAATTAAAGGTCCTTTTCTTCCAGGACAGATTAATAAATTTAATATTCCACTCTTCTCTTAATTGGGATGTGCAGAATTAGAATAGCACCTTTTTAGGATACATCCCAGAGAACCTTTTTAGCTTAATGATAGTGAATGATCATGACAACTGTTTAACTGGGATAGTATTAGCAAAAATTTCCCTTAATGGGATACATGTAGATTGTGTCAGGGGGTTAAGTGGTGTTTAACTAAGTGTGAAATTCCAAGTCCATGTCCCTTAATAAAGAAATTGTTGAATAATAATTAGCAGAAGAAGCTGAAATGAACAGTAATGAATAAAATCTGACACCTGGTGTTTATAGACGGCACTAGAGTAACAAGTACACACACAAAAAATGTACCTCAGAAAAATAACAATTTTTTTTTTTCCTTTCCTGAACAGATTGCTATTTTTTAAACTGTTTTCATTAACTGAACTACCTGGGAGACAGTTTTGCAAAATAACTTTATCTGAGGCTAAAATGGAGCAGTTCTTTGTGGGGGTTAGCTTGTCTGCATGGGAATGCCTTTACCTGGATAAAGAGACTACATGATGAGTTGCTGATCTTTGGCTGGATGGGCATAACATAGAAGTGCATTTACAATGAGAAAAGCTGATGAATGAATTTCATTATCTGATCATGCTCTCCAATATTGGCTTAAGATTTAAAGTTCAGTGAATGTTCATCTGTAAACCCATTAGCCAAGAACCCTCATGATAAGAAATAAGCAAAGCTGCACTGTCAGGCAGGAGGCATTGTATTTTACACTTCAGTGACAGGCATTTTACAGAAAACTGTTTCTAAAATTAACTCAGAGGATGTTGCTACCTTGTGACTGAGGTAATGATTAGGCTCTACACCAGGGAGAGCACATCTTCCTTCTCTCCTAAGCCTTTGCAGCCAGGCACACACAGGAGGAAGAACAAAGCTATTTCCAGTCTCATCCCACCTGACCACCCTCCTCCACTCCTGAGGATGCCTCTAAATCAGGACTGAATGGGGAGCAAGTTGGAAACAAACTGTGAGTCCTTTAGCTGTGTTAGTGAATCAAGATCCTGCCTCAAGAACCGGACTCACAGGGAAACCACAACTGAGCCCTTCCTCCCAGCTAACATAATTTTTATATGACTTGGCATCTTTCAGATTTCTTTTATGTCTGCTTCAAATCAGGATAGCTTAATGAGGGATGACAAACAGTTGATAGATGTCCTCATTAACAAAAATTTAGTACCCTATTTCTACTGCAATATGTCTTGCTTTGTTATTTTGGAAAAAAGCTGGCATTTAAGATTTAAAAGATTTTAAAGCTGTCTGCTGAGTTGAACACTCTCAAGTTTCACCACCAAACTGTCCAAGTTAATATTACTGGGCTGTGCAAGGAGATAGCTTACAAGGTATATGGTTCAAATACTTGTCAGATGAAGATGCTTAGCCTAACTGTTCACATCCAATTTAGAAGTGCCTTCATGTGATACAAGTAGTGGCATGGTATAATACAGCACCCAATTACACAGGTGAAAGCACACTTTTGGAGACTCAATTGCATATCTGCAAGGGTTTTGTGATGGTCTCACCATTATTTCCCAGAGCCCTGCTGCAGGGGTAGCCACCATGGGGTATCTCCAGGGGTAGTCGTGCTGGATGCACATGGTTGTGACGGCTGCATCCAGCTCAGAGTGCTTTCAGGGGAGACAGGTAACAACACATTAGCAATGGCTAACTGGAGCAATGAGCCCACCTAACCACAGTGCTGGTCAATGTCTGACTCAAGCCAAATTTGAAAGAAATTGACTTCTGCAATTGTTATGCAAAAAGGACTGACTCAATCATCTTATTCCATAAAGAGTGGACAGTCCAGGGAGAGTCCACTAAGCTCTCCTGCAAGGCAGAGGCCTGCATGCCATGATCTCCCCTTGGGTAGGGGCAGCTCTCAAGGTTACACCTCGAGCTTGAGAGTTCTTACCATGTCAGATACTTAGCAAGTCAATTTGAAACAATTGTGCTGAAATTTTGGAATCTTAGCTAAGTGATAGAAATGATTGTGCACATCTAATCCTTTAGATATAAATCATTGACCAAGTCTGGGACTTATTCTGGATCCAGCCTCACTTAAACTCCCCTCTGATGACAAGTTTAGAACCCAAGGGGGTCCTTCCGAACCTCATATCTCATTGGGAAGGTTCCCCTTACAGTTTTATCTGACCCTGTCCTCTATGCAGTAAATAAACAAGTGTTTCCATTCAATCTAATTAAACCACTGTCATATGTACTATTAAACTTTGTTAAATCATTGTTTTGTACCAAAAGAAGTATCTCTACTTCCCTTGTATGAGTGAAGTGTACCACTCCATCCATGAACAGCTTTTCACTAGTGTAGCTACAATGTTTAAGGACAAACACCTTGGAATATCACAGGGTCTTGTAGCAGGGGCTAAAATGTAGTCAGATATCTGTCATCAGATATTGCTTCTTCTTCTTAATTGAATGAATAAACATATCTATGCAAGATCAGCACTCAGAAAAATTACAAATTACCCTATAAACAAACATAAAGTGGTTTCTGTTTTTTGGTCTTTGTGGGTTTTTTGTGGGTTTTTTTGGTTTTTTTGGTTTTTTTTGTTTGTTTGATTTTTGGGGTTTTTTTTGTTGTTGTTTTTTTTTTTTAGGTTTTCTTTTTAGTTCCATAAGCCTCCTTTGACAAAGGAGAATTTCTGGCTGAAAGTAAATAAAGAGATTGCTAGTGCTACTAAACAACACAAAAAGGTTTTTTTTCTTTAAGGTTTTCCCAAATGAATTTATTTTCCCAAATAAATAAGCATATTAAATTTCAGTTATTTATTGACAGGGAATAGAGGGATATTTTCTTGGATGGGTCCAAAAATGTATAGTCTTTATTATGAAATTCATTCTCATGGATGAGTTGGCAGGCTTATATCAATGCAAATAAAATATTGGCTATTGTGCATCATTCCTATTTTTTACCCTTAAATGGATAAAAATAGGTAGATGAGGTAAAATTCTTTCATTTTAAATCCATCAAAGCCCAATCATTTTCTATGAACTTTCTCATTCTATCAAAATATAATCAAATTATACACAATGATAAATGGTACATAAACTATAAAATATATCAAATTATAATAATGCATAATTGAATAAATTTTATCATTATATATCACCAATACGACACTGCTTCAAGATAAAAAAGCAATGCAATATTGCTGCTTTGATTCATTTGCTTTTTCTTACATTTTGTTTAGAAAGAAGTTGTTTCCTTTATGCATTTCATTCTGGTTCAGAACTTCAGAAATGACACTTGACTTGTCTGATTGTCTCTTCAAACTGTACATCAGTGGAGTTATTTCTGATTTACCAAGTGGGAAACCAAGATAGATGCTGAAAAGGTCTGTCTATGGAACTACTCTTCATGCAGCAGGAGATCTGGATGTGGCCCACTCATCACTGGGCATTATTTGTTCCTCTGTGCTCTGGAACAGAGTGGAACAGTGGCTCTGTGTTTGTGATAGCCCTAGATACAAAGATATTGAGATGTAGTGGGCAGCTGCAAAGACTAAAATGAATAGTTCTGGAGTTTGAAGCTCTCAGTCTTAGCTAGGATAGCAGATATCACAAAAGTGGGAGTTGATCCAGGGATGAAATGTATTTACTATAAAAAAAGTATGAATTATGTCTCTGGAAAGTAATGTGGATAATAGAACATTATTGTGTACAAAAATAATTCACTGCAAAGAAACTTCTGAATTTGTGTAAATCCAATTGCTCCTCCTCCTTGATCTAACAGAGATAATAAAATTTCTTGAAATTATTTTATGCAGAGCATCTTCAAGTGCACGTGAATACTGTCATACTGCTAAAGTCATACACATTTGTCCACCAAAATAAATAAAACATCACATCAGCAATCAGCTACGGCATGACTGTACATTGCCACATTACTTTTGTAAGTGCAAAACTGCAGCAGTCAGTCCATCTGATTTTAAACCATATCTGACAAAAGCAAGACTTTGTAAGATATCCTGTAGGATAATTACACTCAGTCACAATCAAAGTATAGATAAGCCTGTGAATGACTCGGGCATAGTCTATTTTTCCTATGACATTTCTGTTGTAATGAGCTTCTCTAATCAAATAAACAAGAAACATTGTCTCTGCTTAGACATTTCTGAGGAGCATCTTGAATTTTCTGGATTGCACGAGGAAAAAACCCATAAAATCACAAGGAGACAAGAACGATGGAAAGGCATGCACATCACAGCTGTGCAAACTCCAAAGCCTCGTAATCCACAAGGGTTCTCCTCCACTCTGGTAATCTTTGTGATGTGTTGGCTGAGTTGCTCAATCCTTGGATAAGCCAGCCCCGAGACTGCTCCTGTGGAGGCAGGAGCTGCTGGGGCGGCAGCGAGGGGATTGGTCCCGCAGCCGACTTGTAAAGTCTGATTAAGCGATCTGCCACTGGTGAAGTCCTTCAGTGACCTGCCAGCTATTTCTGTGTCTAAGGCATTTGTGAAACAGCCCCAGCATGTGATGCCCTTGCTGACGCATACACACACCAACTGGGCAAGGTGGCCAGTGGCTTTTATCTTACAGCTAGGAAAAAAGCCTACGCACACCTATTTCCTCTCGGTTGCTTCTAATCCAAGGATTGAGAATGTTATGTGAGATGGGAATGGCAGCTTCATAAACAATAAAAGCAATAACAGAAACAAAAAAAATCAAACAGAAAAAAAAAGAAAAACAAAATCAAAGAGATTTCTAACTAATTTTCAAATCCTTTGATTAATTTGAAATCTTTTCCTTCCCACAACAAAACTCTCAGCCTATTTAAGAGAACAAAACTAGCTTCAAGAATTACACTCAAACATTCTGCTTTTTCTCTGCTTTCTTGTATATATTTATTGGAACTAAACTGACAAAAAGAAAAACCTATAGAATGCTAAGATGTTGATACTTCTATGACAAAGGTGTTCTAGGACAGAGAGGTCAAAAAATCTCAGTTACTGACAACTTTTACTGGTACCACACCAAAAATCTGTCCTTTTATTCTCTTGCACAATGTGATTCTCTTGCACTGCAGACAATTCAATAGCCTGTACTGCTTCATCTTTTCTTTACAAAGTCTTTATCTATTTAGATTTTGGGGTGGGGGTTCTGTTAGACGCATTTAAACCAGGATAACACGCCCAGAGTTAATTCCTTAATGAAGATTGCCACACTTGAAAGTACTGACACAAATTTTTCCTTTGTAGAAAAGGAAAATTAATGCATTTCTTACATGTTTTTAATTATATAACACACTATAGTGATTCACTCAAAAAAAAAAAGTCCTTTGTATACCTGAGTAAATCACTAGAACCCTCCAGCAAATATAAGCTGATTTTCATTATTCAGGGTCTTCTTGTGCCTGGTACCTGTCTCTGAGCCTTACCCAATTCAGCAATACTTAGGATTCCCAGTGCTAGGGCATCTTTATGACAGTGACACCAGAAGCACACGTTGACCACACTGTATTGATATTATGAATTATCACCTTTCAGTTCTGGGTGCTCTGTTAGACAGTGGCTACAGCTACAAAACACCTCCTTCCAAGTAAGCTGCCCTGAAAAGATAATTATTGCTCCTGCAAATTTCTGTACATCACCAGAATGGCAGAGTGACATGATAAAAACCAGTGCTACTCACAGTGTCCCTCAAACACCTGATCAACATGGTAATCTGTGGCACAGTCCAATCATTTTTTCATAGCACACCATGAATAATTAATTAGACACACATATTTCTTTAACAACCACTTAGGTGATTTGCACTCCTATTTTTCTGCACACCAATTGAAATTGTGTTCAAGGCAGTGAATGACTATTATATCTTCTGGTATCTACTGTAAGGCTCACAAACATTCCCAGTTTGAGTTTTAGGAAATTATTAATCCTAAAGGCTCCTACAATAGTTTGGTATCCATTAATATCCACTTCATGCCAAGTACTTCTGCACTACTGAGGACAGATCTGAGGGTAGATCACTCAGAAAGAATGGTCAAAAAATGAAGGAAGAGTTAGTTGCCAGGCTGTAAAACACTGAAATTGGTATGTCTAGCAAATTACTTTTAAAAATTATCAATTTTGTGTTCTTTCTCCTATGCAATGTCACAACTTTGTATTCACTACCTGTACAAGAAAATATCCATAATCTAAATTTTGGAGCTAGTTTCCAACACACTGTTTATGGACTTCAGCATTTCAGAATACTTTCAATCATGCTGTGAATAGTGGCACAGCCAAGTCAGTCTGCCTTATCTAGAAAGAAACTGTATGACTTGAGTATGGCCATATTTTCCTTGTAAAATCTATGAGATCACAAGCAGCTGAAGGGGCTGGAGCTGGGGAAGAATTATGTTAATCCATTTCACATAATATTAGCCCTCTGAGGAGCAAGCACCTAGCTGTCTAGGCTTCTCTATAGATAGAGATGATACTTCCAAAGGGCATTTCCTCCCTGTTTTAGAAAAAGTACCCTTTACTGTGGACCTCTAACTATGAAGCAACAAATACTTTTACTTAGTGCTTCACATAGAAGGAGACAGCTACCAGAGTCTCATGACTTCTGCTTCATTCTGCATTTTTTAAAATAACTTCCATTCCCAGGATAGTTAAGAAGTAAAAACAAGTCACTATCAGTGTTCTGCATGAAGAAAAACATTTTCTACAGGAAAATCCAATTAATCCCCACTTTTACCATATTTTCAGTGTAACTGTGCTAATGTAGAAAGAGCATTGTAGATTTCCTTACAGATCAAGGATCAGTGGATGTTTGAACGGAGGGCTGTCTCTGAGACAAGATCACAGACACCCTCTCAGCATTTCATCTGCCCTAATGGCAACAAGAAATTGAGAGTCCTTAAAATATGTAATGGTAAAGGCAGTCTAGTTTGTCAGGAGTGCCACTTTTAGACAGGCCCTCCCATCTTACACATGGAGAGCACCTGCCTTTGAGGCTGAACACTACAGCAGACTCCTTTTAAGGCACAGAGCCTGTCATCTGGGATTAAACTGGATTACACTGGTTGAAGCAAGCGTTACCTGAGAAATGACTCTTTATGCTACTTAGATTAGATCAACTGACTGCACAGTAATAGAAGTAATTTTACAAGGAAAAATAAGTCAGCATTTAGAGGATGAAGCATCCTTTAGAAAGATGGAGTATGTTATAATGAAAAGAAAGTCTTGTTCAGGCTTTATTATTTTATCAGGTAGATTAATAAAAGGAATGAAGGGAGCATGGCATATGCTATTTGAATTTTAGTGAGGCATTTTGGAGTGTCTCAAAACAATTTTCTAGCTAATACAAATTACCATGGATATAAACAATATTATGAGGATTGAAAACTGGCTGAAACAAGAGGTGATGATGAATGACAATGTAGTAGTGAGAATGTGTCTACCGAGGATCGCAGGAATCAAAGCAAGGCATGGTTATTGCTAAGTACCTCCATTAGGGGAAGGAAATACTTGTAGTAATGAAATTTCCACATAATGCAAAACAGACATGAGTTGAGTAGCCAAGTGTTGATAATAAAGTAACACAAAGGGGTCTATAACAATTAGTAATATGAACAGACTGATGGTAAATTATGATTTGCTCAGGGAAAATGCAGAGCCATTCAGGAGCAGGTGCCATAGGTGGCAGCTCAGGCAGGATTTCACAATGCAAAATTCTGGCAAAACTCTGTTTAAGGGCACATAGCATTCACAGCAGGGGAAAGGGAGGCGGCCTGGTGCTCCCTGTGGTGCTCCCTTTATGTAACTACCTGGCATGGCTGTCCCAGCAAGGTGGCACTGAGCTTTGCTCACTGTCAGAAACAGTCAGTGCAACAGAGGGGCATTTGAAGAGAAGGGTGGAAAGCGCTGACTCACGAGGAAAGACCAGAGGAGTTAAACATGTAGCTGGCTAAAAGCAGCCTGAGTGGGGAACTCTGTAGTACTTTATAAATATATGACTCTGGAGATGAATTTTCTCAGAGTGACACTAGAAATCATGGCATGCAGCTAAGAAAGGTAATTTAGAGTAGGAGCCAGATAAAACTTCCTGACAAGGAACAACATTAGCCTTGGCAAACCCAAAGGGAAGATGAAGATATGAAAACTCAGCCAATATATGGGAGATTGTGTAATCTGATTTTCTGGGCTTGAGGGGAAGGTGAATTCGCAACAGGAATCACATGAAGTGGAATGCAGAAATGCTTAATATTTGTCTCTGACCCTGAAGAGATCAAAGCTACAGTGATAGCCTTTATCTTATGGGGCTGTGCAGACACTGAGAGTTTGAGGATTCCCTTTCCCAGATGAGCCACGCTGGACCTGGACCTCTCCTGCAGCACAGGGAGCCCTGAGGACAGTCCTGCAGCCAAATTTTATACAGAGAACCATCATTCCCTCTGCCTTGCTCTATTTAATGATGAATTCCTAGTGTGGAGACAGTTCTACAATGCTCAAACAAATTGAAAAGGATAAAAGTTTAGACACTTGCTGTTATTTCTTAATTGAAAAGCCTGGCTGACACTTGTGACAGTTTCTGCTGTCAGGAGATAAACCAGGAGCACAAAATCCTTCTGCCACTCCTTGGCCTTACAGGGGGCAGACACACAAGGTGGGGTAGCCCTCTGCTATGGCAGATGCAAAACCAGGGGATTATACCTACCTGGATGATAAACTGGCACTTTGCTCAATTTGTCATGCTAATATTCCATGCTGCAGCATGGAAACTGTTCTCTAAATAGGTTTCTAATTTCTGTACAGATTAAATGCAACCAAGCTACTTTACTTGCTGATAATTTATCTAATACCTCTTAGCTGTGCAGTCACATTCACCACAATGAGTTAGACAAGGAGATTTCAGGTGTCCTGTGGAAATTCAGAGAATTACTAATAAAAGAGCAGTCTGCTTGGATTAAACATACATTAGCACTGTACTTTCAAGCTGGCACCTCTAAATCCTCATTCTCCTGATGTCACTGCTACATCCTGCCCTGCCTGTCAGCTTGTTAAATTCCTGTGCCACATACTATCTTAGCTAAGCCAACTTAAGGAAAAAGGGACAAGATATGTTGTAAAGGATCAGGGTTCATGTCACTGTGATGGAATGAAAGTCTAGACAAGCTTTTTCAAGGAACAAGCTGAAGTGTCACCTAAAGTTCAGCAACCAGGAACACCAGGAAAATTTCCAGCAGAAAAAACCCAGAGGAATAAAGACTTGTATGGTATATTCAACTGAACCACAATATTGTATGACTGAAGTTCTTACTCTCTGGGCAGCAGTGAACCCTTTAGGATCATGGATGAGAACAATATATGCTTTGAAATTCTCCCAGGATTTTCTTACAAGGATTTCTACAAGGAAGAATGATCTTGCCTTTAATTTAAAAATTGCAAAAATTAAAAAAAAAAAAAGTCTTGACTATTTTTTTTTTTATACTGGGTATATCTGTAGAAATAAGAAGTAGAAATAGTTCTACTTCAAAGCCCTTACTGTGAACTTACACAATTGCAACTGGGCTCAGAAAAAAAGTTGCAAATAATTCAGGAAATCAAAGGTGTATGAGAGTTTCCATGTTATTTTGTACAGAAAATAAGGAGCATCCCCAAGAGAAGAGCACATATGTCAGTATCTCAAATATACGTTTTTCATGTACCTGCTATTGAAAAATATAAACAGAAGAAGAAAATCTAAATGATCAGATACTTCTGCTTTGCTCTGTGGAATGGATGCAGCCAAAGTGCTCAAAGGAGGTTGAGAGACCACTGAAACACTTGGCCAAACCCTTCCTACCCCCCGGATCATGTTGGTGGAAACCTCCACAGCTGGTGCAGAGGAGATACAGCAGGTAGCACTAAAATCACAGGAGCATCTTATGTAAGTCACTAAAGGACTTAAAAGGAGGTGACAGGGAATTATATATATTTTTTTTTTCTTTTTGCTTGAGTTTCTTTTTGTTAAAAGCATGAATATTGTTTCCTGTTTGTCCTCTGAATTCTCCTTACTCCCCTACTTAATCTATGATGAAAAGGTTCTGTTTAGTCTGTAAGTTACTTTTGCAAGAAATGATGGCATTAACTTAATTAATGAGAAGTAGCTAGAGGTGCTTCTAAGTCCCCTCTCCATGTAGGGCAAGGCAGATATAGGTAAAAAGGTGTGAGGTATAATTATCTATCATTTATAAACAGCTGTCCATATTGTCTTTTAATTCTATTTTAGTGTGTTTCGTCCTATTTTTTCAGCATTTCAGAAAATGAGCAAAGACATTCTCTTAGGAAGCATTTCTTTTTGTTTATTAGGAAACAGTGATTATTTCAAGTAAAGATGGTGCTATCAGTGTTTTAAAGAAAAGTCAGTATTGCTGCCCAAAGCCTGTCCCTAGAGTAATGCCCAAAAGCTATGATGGTCTGTTCATTGATCACTGACTGTTGTAAGCCTGTCTGTTTAGGGAATAATAAAATAAATATTAGAGGGTCAGACATGTGGCTAGTAGCTAGCACATGCTATGAACAGATGCTTGCTAGTAAAGACTGGTAGTTCATTCATTTAGAATTAAACTGTAAATCAGGGAACTATGAATGTGTGGGAGTAGTGGATTAAAAATTTAACAAAAAAAGCTTTTGGTTTCTTAATACCATGATCTGTCATACCTCTCCATCTGTGCAAAATGAGTGGGTGTTGCAGAAAAAAACCTGAAAGGGTGGGATGTTGAAATGGTTTACACGGAGGTTCCTGTGCAGTGTGGCTGACTTCCATGCTTCCCAAACAGCGCCATTCCAGAACACCTCTGCTTTTCTACAGAATCAAGCCAGACATATCTATCACCAGTCAGACAAAAGCAGTTTAAATAGCTGGACTGAAAATGGAAATAAAGACCTTATCATGCTTGAACAATACCATTTACTTTAAAGGGAGATTTTCTACATAGTGAGCTCAAACATTTACAGAAAGGGACACCAGATACATTCTGCCTGTTTGCATTGAGAGAATCTTAAGCAAAACAAAATCTACCCTTGGAGAACCAACAAGAAAGAGAGACTACACAACACATGCCTGAAATAAAAATGACAAATTATTCCAAGATTTTATTGTAATTTTACTCCAGAAATTGAGCTCACTATTCCTAAGCTCCAGGTATTGATTCCTACACATTTTAAAACATCATGAAATGGAGGCTGGTCCTTAGAAACGCTCTCTGACAATGAAGTACAGTGCCCAGAAACAGAAAAAGTTAGCTGAAAAGTTAATATATTTTACAGTGAAAGGAATAGTTTTAAGTGCAAACTCCTGAAATAACACCATGTAATTCATGTATCTCCCTAAGTGGCTGGATGTGTTACTTTTTTAAATTGTCTGTATATTCAAGCACAGAGTCACTCATCTGAAAATGTGAAGTAGTTCATCCCTAACTATAGCTAATCTCTGTGCAGGGAAAGACCACAGGCAAGCTCCTCTCAGCTTTGAACACAGCATGCTATGATACAAAGGGACTCTCAGCAACACAGCTGGCTAGAGCAACAAAAGCAGTGCCAGCAGTCTGGACCGCAACAGGTTCCCATCTGCAGCTCTACTTCTGTCATGAACAATCTCCATGTCCTGAGCAGCAGCCCCTCTGAATGAAAAAACAGGGGAATAAAAATCACTGGAGAATTGCAAGAGAATTGGCACATAAATTCTCCTTCCTACACAGGGATCAAAGTAGGGAAGATAGGTTGAATCGTCTTCTTTCACTTCAGAGCACGTGTATAGCCCTTTCAATGAAGAGAGGTTCTATTAATCATGATCTCCCACTCTCTCCTAGGTCAGATAATTCAAAATTTCCATCTGGCTGCTGTTTTGGAAGTTTCATTACAGGTCTTTCATACTTCTGGTGTCTCATTATCTCTGGAGGAGTTTCTTACACTATTGGCAGATTGTCCCTGACTGTGAGACAACTCACAACATCAAGGAGGGAGAAAAATATAATAAAAACCCACTCAGCAGAAGCAAATGATGATAACTGGAAGAAGCCTACACTGAGAATGGGAGAAGAAAGAATCATTTGAGATGTGGGCTGTGTGTGAGAAAGTCTCCTCCCTGGGAGCCTAACTGGTTGGCCAGAAAGTGGGGAACTGCAAGAGGATACCTCCAAGACAAATACAGGAATATTCAAACAAGAGAAACCTTTCATCAAAATGGAAAACCAACCATAAACAGATGGAAATTCTACCCCTTCTCCCCCTCTTCCTTCTTCTCCATCCTCAGTGTTGAAAATGCTGTTTTACAGATTTTTCAGATCCAGCTCACAGATACATTTGCCTCTCCTGTGAGCTGGATCTGAAGCCTCCTGAAGCCAGTGATTTCAAAGGGCGTTACTAGGCTCAGTGGGGTCTTGGATTTGATGGCTCTGTTTCATAGGAAAATCCGTTTCAACCTCATTAACTATCAGAAAAGAAAGAAGAAAGAAGCCTAAGAGCTCACTATCCTTTCTTCCTGCCATCTGACAGAGTGAGCAAACAAGAGGTCACTTTAGTGCTGACTGTACAGACCAAGATCTGTAGGGAAAAATCCAAACTGGCTTTTACAGAATAGCACAAAAATTGTCCGAGGGTGCAAAGCACAGAAACAGAATGGCTGAGATGAGAAGGAACTTCTGGAGATTATCTGGTGCAACCCACCTGCTCAAGCAGGGCCAGTTGTCCAGGAGCATGTCCAGATGGATTTTGAGTACCCTCAAGGATGGAGACTCCACAACCTCCCCAGCCAAACTGTGCCAGCTCTTGGTCACCTGCACAGTGAAAAAGTGTTTCCTGCATTTCAGTGTGTGACCCTTACCTCTGGTGCTGGAACTGTGCACAAAATCCATTCAAGAACCTTGAAGAAACTTTAGTACTGAGAATTTGAGCTGACATGCTTGTTCCTTACCTGGTTAATTTAAAGATAGCCTGAGTTTGCATTTAACCCATTTTAGTCCTACACAAATCTAAGGTCCAAAGGGTAATCTATGGGGGTTTTGCTTCCCTTAAGTAAATTAGGTTAAAAATATACTTTTCTGGTCATTGCTGTACTTTAATGCATTATTGCAGGTAAGTGCCTTCCAAAGTTTCCTTTCAGCTGCAGCTGTGTGGCAGTCAGACAGGCATAGGCAAAAAATATGATGCAACAGAGTTACCTATAAGAAGATTCCTAATACTTCCATATAGCATATCTCTGAGGCAATGGCTTCTCCAACTACATCTTTGACCATGACAATAACAACTTTAAAAGCAAAATTTTCGCATTTGAACTTCATTCCTTAATTTGTTTTCCATTATGTTAGCAGTTTTAGGCTGCTGCATCTTGTTATTCTAAAATTCTAAATAGGATCAGGCAGGGAATATTTACATTTTAATTAAAAAATATTGCAATAAACTGAAGCTTATTTTTGGAAAAAAATGGGGAAAAGGAAAAGCAGGTTACTACTATTTAATTCAATGGCACTAATCAGGGTTTTTTTTACTGTAGGTTTTCTACAACCATCTTAGTGTGTAAAAGTATTTTTTTTGTCATGCAAATCATTCTGAGCTAATATTACACAAATTTATTCTTGAAAGACTTCAATTGCTTTTCAGAACAATAATAAGCTTAAAGTGGTTTCTGTCTGAAATGGTTTTTCCAAGCTTGGAAATCACTGAAAGGAGAAACAATGGATAGAAAAAGTTCAGTTCAACAAGATCACAATGTGAACAAAACAAGTGTGATTCTCTTTCTGCCTCTCTGGCAGCATTAAGGATTTCTGTCTATCTGTTCCCAGGCCCTGTGGGGCTGCCTTATCAGAGGTATGCCAGGTAAAACTATCTTGATGTAAATGCAAGTGTCTTTCTCCCTGTTTGTAAATTCCTAGTAGGATGCATTTAGTGAAATGTAAAGAAGAAAGGGAATATCCCAGTGTAGCACTTCTGAATGCTCCTTTTCCAAAGAAGAAAACGGACATAAAATTGGTAGAAGCAGGACATGTCCGGTTGAATGACAGGAGGAGGGAATCACTTCTCAAAAAAGTCAGCATCTGCAATGGCTACAGGGTCCCTCTGTGGCCCCACAGGTCTAAGAGAGTGTAACTTTTCAGTCCAGAGGAGTTGTTAGGTCAGCAGGAGCAAGAGCAGGGAGACTTGCCTTTCTCCAAGAACCAAGTTTCTCAGGTATGTGTCAGTCTTGTGCACTGTGAAACATGAGCACCACTGGAACCTGAGCTGTAAGGTTTACAATAAACAAGCAAGCGCAGGACATTGAGGCTAGTCCTGTATTATCATCACATCTACATGGACAACAAGAAAGTAAGCAATTATCTCAGCCCACCAAAAGGTTGCTTCAGTCTGGAGACAAGGAAATGTGAGGTTAACACTGGAAAGAAAACCACGTTCCTAAACCTCTCAAACTTTTTCTAAAATGACTAGCCAGAGAAAAATTACTTAAAGAAACTCAGTGGATATCAGATAATATTTGTTCCAGTTATCTCTGTGTACATTTCCCATTATTCCCACATGAAACCTGAAATTATGTCCCTCAGATCCTTAGAAGTTATACAGTGTTCCACTTCTTCTCCCCAAAGACCTTTCCTTTGCTCGGTGTTATTCAGAAAAAGCCTGGAACCCACTGGGGTAAGAACTGTCCAGAAGTTAATGGTTCTAATTCCATGGTCAAGCCTATTTCAGTAGAAAAGAAAACCTGTCTAAAAGAGCAGACAAGAATATGGGATGCAAGACACATACCAGAACTTAAACACATCTGATATCATCAGTATCATATTTTCTGCCCATATCTGGTTACAGAATAGACTTTTTTTCCAGCTCATTACACCAACTTGCAAGCCAACCATAAGCCCTTCCAGAAAATGTAAAATGAATTTTAAAAGAGAACAATGACATGGTTTAAAGAAAATGGATTAGCCTTCTGACTTTGTGCATTTAAATTTCTTCCAGCAAACATGACAGCTGGAATATCACTTAAAATTACAGCAGAGGTTCTAACTTGTTATCAGGTTTGTATCGCTTGTTTCTGAGCTTTTCAAATTGAATATCATAAGGTTTTCAAATAACCGGGAAAATGTGGCAACTTTGTATAGATCACAACTTCTGCATTACCCTGAACTCCCCTTATGAGTCTCCAGATTCTTTGGTTCATTCCTTGAAAGTGCAATACAAAGGAGCTCCCTGCATAGGTGTGTGTATTACAGATGTACTCTGAAAAGTGGTTTTTTTGTGAGAAGCAGTTCAGTGCCCAGAGAAAACTAATGCTTCCATAACTGCAAAGCAGGCAGGCAAGTGCAGTCTGCCACTCCAGCTTGGCACTTCACAATACAATCCACCTGTTTCAAAAGCATCACCTCAGCAAACAGTGCCAATCATTTGAAGGTAAAGTTAAACAGATTTAAATAAAAAGCTTGGACACTTCACACAGGGCAGGTCTTCAGGGTCAGGTTCAATGGAGCTTTGAGCAACATGGTCCAGTGAAATGCATTCCTGCTGATGGCATGGGGAGTAGAACTAGATGATCCCTTCCAACCCAAACCATTCCATGAGTCTATGATTCTGTGATTCTATGAAATATTAACTGAGAGTGTGTGCAGGATTAAAAGCTCAAATATGAGACACTTACATGTAATTTTATGTAATGGATGCAATTTCATATACAGTAATAATAGCTGAATTATCGACAGGCCAATTATACATCTCAGTGGTCATTTGCATTTACAGCAATTATGCCTACAACATAATCATAGTAATTAGCCCTGCTATTGTCCCCTATCTAGATGGAAAGCTAGGTTTACAGCTTTTTTTTTTTTTTTCAGCTACCTACATGGAAATCAGGACTGTATTTATCCATCTATCATAACTAACCACGTCATTCTTTTACAGCATCTGATACTACTGTTTACACTAAGGCAAGGCGAAGTGACCTACCTGAAATATTCTTGCCTCTCATGATATATTGCAAGAATAGCCTGGAAAGTTTTTATAAAGAAAATTCGGTTCTTTATGTGCACTTAAAAAACTATCAATCATATATATTTGGAGAAACACAATAATCACCAGGAGTAAAGCTTAATTGTAGATTCAGTCGTATTACTTCTTGGTGATTAGAGAAAATAAAATATAATGTCAACATAAGCTCGTTGGAGATCACAGGTTTGATTAAATTCCACCAGAGTCAAGGGGAATGTTTTCCTAGGGCTTGAGGAAGCTTTGAGTCAGATTTTGTGGCACTCTTGCAGAGTTTCCCAGCGTGAGGGTCTGAGCGGGAGATGGGGAATGCTGCTCACTGACACAAGCCTCTGCTTCAGCATTGCACCAAGCTCAATGCGTGACTGCAGGGATGCACATAGCAGTCCTGTTCTCTCATGCTGGGACACCCGTGGCATTGGAGCTGTCTGGGAAGAATCCACTGAATCCAGTGTCAGGCATTCTGCACTGTCTGAAGCCATCAGGAGATAAGTGGTGTACATGGCACAGCTGGCCCAGGTGTGCCACGTGTTGGGCTAACCAACAGGATGGACTCACATCTCACCACTGATATGTGGTTCCAGTAAACCCCACAACTCCTGCAGGGCTGAGCTTGCATTCAGAGAGAAGAGCTTCAGACAGACCTGGTAGCAAATGCAGATTCAAGCTATGTCAATGTGCATTATGAATCTGACACACACACTGCCTTGCAGGACAAGCTTTAAGGGAGTACACCTGCTTCAAATTTTGGAAAAGGATAGGATCCTGCCTTTTTCAAACAGGAGCATGAGATGAAAGTGGGAAGGATGTTGCTTTTTTTTTTTTTTTTTGTCCTAGTTGGATTTTCTTTTCTTCCCTAATAACTCTCATGTCCTGGGACCCTAGAAAAAGTTTATCTTAAAAAACAGAATTTTAAAGGTCATAAATATTGAGTTGTCTTTCCAGTTAAAAATACAGAAGTGTTGAACTTGACATTAAAGGGTAACCCAAGATCAGCCATTGATTTTTAGATAGCAGGTGGGATTTCTGCATTCAGAAATGGCAATGAGATCACAGAAACATAGATGTGATACTGAAAGGATTTTGGTAACTTTCCTAATAGTCCAAAAGATATTTTTGGTAACTTGCTTAATAGTCATTAAGCAAATTTGGAGACTGATGTTACTTAAAACTAAATGAAGCAGGTTAATCTATTTTTTTCTATTTTCATAATCTTCTGCCATACTACGCAATTTTCAAACTTTTTGTCAGTTTTTGCAGAATTTCTTCACATTTCAGTAATTTTTACTTTTTAAAGAATTTACAGAATTTCTCATTTTCCTTGAATCTGAAAGATGTATTTAAAAGATGAATTTTTAATACATTTCTACTAAAACACTGTTTAAAACTATTAAAAACAACATCTGAAAGAGCTCTGACATTTTGCATTTTCATTTTTCCTTTCAAATATTTTGGCCAAATCTGATATTACTACAGCACTTAAGTCACTGTAAAGTTTCATTAATAAATGTTTTAATATGGCTAGCTATAAAGAATTCTGGTGAATACAAATAATAACATAGAAAATTTATCAATTAATTTCTTTGCCCTATGCTTTTCCTCCTCTATTACTTAAATCTTGTGGTCTGAAACTCTCCTGTTGCATATGTTGCATGTATCTCTTGTGGTAGGAAGGAGTCTGGCCAAAAATAAGTCTGCATTTGGTCAAATATCTGGTGAGGTGGCATCAGAAGATGCTACCCTTCATGAAATGTTTTCCACACAGACTGAGTCAGGCCCATATTTTCTAGCTCTATCTGTACAAGCCTGTAAGAAAGGGACTTCCAACCTTCTTAATGCCAATGCTTAGAGATGGCTGGAAGAAGGTCAAAATATTCAGCCTCCATGAGCTGCCAAAGACTCTGTGGTTGTGAGGTGATCCCGCAAAGGTCCTTTGGGCCATGGAGTGAAAAAAATGGGAAAAAACTCCCACTTTTGCATTGGTCCAGCTCCTGACATGCAGGCAAAGCTGTCAGCCCTTTGGGCTGTGCTGCTGTGGCCTCCCAGCCTGGGGCTGCAGGTGAGGAGGGAATGTCCTTCCCTCCTCTGACCTAGGCTGGCTGGAATCAGTCACCATGGGGCTGCCTGCTCCACAGCTGAGTACAACATGGGCTAGTAATAACCCACTTACTTTGCAACTCTAATTGCTTCCATGCCTGCCTCAAAATACATCTAAATGAAACTAAAATTAATCTAATGACTTCATGTCCTTGTTATCATGAACCTCAAACAATGACAAAATGATGAATAGCTGCATGTTGCAATTCAAACTTTTATTACAAATAAATTTCACAACAATACCCTAGTATAGTCCATTATTTTTATATTGTCTTTTTTAACTCTGCTTTTAAGTGGTTCTCATAAATCTCCAAAAGAACATTTATACAGGTATCCTAAAAGAGTCACATATACTTTGAGCAGAAAATGGGAAATTAATTATAAGCGCATGTATGTATTTTGTTTGATTAGGTTTAAAAATATACTCATGTTGTAGACTTTTATAAATGTATATTGGATTACTTTTTCCCTAATGCAAAATATTTTTCCAAGTTGGATTGCAGTCATCAGTGACATAAAGGAGAGTAATGAAGACATTTGCAAAGCAGGCTGGAAGGTGGCTAAGGGAGACAGAGAAGACAGAGAAGAGCTCTAGTTTAGCAAGAGAACTGAGTTGATATTTACTGAAGAGATCCTTCAGTTATGACTAAAGGAGGACGTGGCACTTAGAAATACTGAAAATTGCATTTGTTTTATGGGCATTATGCAATTACTGTCTGAAAACATCTCTTTCACTTTTACTGCATTATTTACTATGCTGGTTGCAAACTCTAAAATCTCTTTTTGTGTGTATTATATTGAAAACTTGCAAACTTTACTGTAACATCAGTTTGCTAGTGGTGAAGAGGGAACTTTACTCCATCTAGGAAAGTCTGTGAAGTCCACTGTAAAGAAAATCCACACAGAAAGAAGTTTGATGGCAATGAAGTGCCATCAACTAGGTACTGCAATGCCTGAAATGTGTGCTTCTTGCCCCAGCAGGGTTACCAACAGCGCTGGAATTCAGGGTCCTGGCCACCCCACTGCCATGGGGAGCTGGGCACTTCCCAAATGGCAGGCAGAGGAGAAGGTACACACAGCTGGCTGACAGCATTCAGGCCCCTCTGTGCTGGGGTGCTGCAAACAGTGGGCATTGAATTAAATCACAGGGGTCATAACAGAATGTAAATTATGTTATCAGGGAAACTGCCTAACTAAGCAAAACTCCCAGGGGGTAATATTGGTGCAGCACCTTTGCCCACACTGAGTGCCCCAGGAAGGCACCAAAGGCTCCCCAGGACAAACTGGAGAGCTGCTGTAAGTTTAAGGACTCCCTGGGCCAGGTATTTGCTTAGGTATCAGTGTTCTAGGTATCCTAGGCAGGAAACTTCCGTTTTACCCCTAAAATAAATGTTCTTGGTTTGCTACATCAATCCCAAAGCTGAAAGGAGTATTTCTACCTGTGTCTGTGTTGAATATGTTGTTTACTCAATACAGACATAAATCTATTTCTAGATTAAATATTCATACATTCTAAACTTATAAATATTTTTAAACATTATATATGGATTTATACATTAAATACATATGTCTATATATAGATATTGATATGGATGTATATTATTTTCATACTGCCTCCCTGACAAGAAAAAAGGTATTGAATATTTTGCTAGGATTTTTCTAATCTCTGATAAAGTATGTATACCTGACAGGCTGCATGTCTCACTGCATTACAGCCTTTGAAGACTCTGCAGTGCTTTAGGCATCACACAAATATGAGGATTGTGAGGTTGGGCAAGAGCTGGCAACATGCAAGCCATGCTGCTATTTTTCTCTTATTTCAGCTAAGATTTCTTCTCAGCTGATTGGGTTTTTTTTTTTATCCCCAAAGCTTCTAATGTAGAATATTTTCAAGTATAATTACTTCAGATTGTGACCTGTCATATCAAGAATTTATTTACATATGAAGGAGACAGTAATACATCTGCTTAAGAGGCATAACCTATCACTGCTGCTTCTAAGCCAAAAGGCAATTTAAATTTTTTGCTCAAGATGTATACATAGGTCACAGCTCAAAGGCTGTCAGGCTCAGAGCATGTTTTTACATATATTTTATTATTATATAGTACTTGGGCAGCTTAAAATATTCTAAAACAGGGCAAAAGGCCAGCATTTTGCAAGCCTATCATCTTATTGCTACACTTTTGCAAAGCAGAGCTCTTTTCTGGGCTTGTTTTTGGGACTGTTGCGCATTCACAGCTGCTGGGTGGGCTGTTACTAGCTGGAAGAGTGGGATCAGCTGGATCTGCTCACTCTCCGTATCAGCAGTGGGACTTAAAATGTCTCTCTCTGAAAAGGATGACAGATTTCAATGAGAGTACACTTGTCCTCGGTGAGAGAAGGGATAGAGAGGGAGTGGGGAAAGCCCGTGTCTGGAGGAGGTCTGTGCCGCCACTCCCTCCCAGGGAAGCCGCAGGCATCAGAAACGCTTTCAGGCTGTCAAGGCAGAGTGTCTAATGCGCTGTGCCACAACTGGGTTGGCACTGTCATTACTCTTTTATGGGTGGCATCCTCCCTGCTGCCCACGCACTGGCACTGGCTCGTTTGGGTGTGCTGCAGCACGCCCTCGCTCAGAGGGCACCGCCAGGCACCCACTCAGGGCAGGGGTGGCCACTGGTGATGCTGAACCCCCTGCACAGGGCACAGCCTCCTTCTGGGGGTGCAGCAGTGAGACATGATGCAGGGATGTCCACCATGTGCTCCCCAGCTACAGCAGCCTGCTTGGAAAGGCAAACTTGGGTGAGACTGGCAAAGGCCTGAAGCAGCTCAGCAAACCCGTACTTGAGAGACTGGGGCTTTGTGTGAATGGCAGGCACCAATGAATGAGGGCAACCGCATTTAAAAATGGGCTTGGGATGGTATCTGAATCTCTAATCTACCTAATAATACCGGGTATTTGTATCAAATAAAATCTAGTAGTGTGCATTTATAAAGTCTTTTCCTGAGTCAGTCTGACTCTGAAAGATCTTTCTGAAGACAATTAAACATCATGAAAAATGCACAGCACTACCTTTCTTGGTGTCAAATCAATCACAGAATTGTAGGATGATTTGGGTTGCAAGAGACTTTAGAGACAATCTAATTCCAATCCCCCTGCCATGGGGAAGTACTCCTTCCACTCACCCAGGTTGCTCAAATCCTCATCAAACCTGGCCTTGAATGCAGCTGGGGGAGTTTCAACTTTGATGTCACTTAGATATTTATACAATTCCTTCAAACTCACATGTCAGAGGGTCAACACACTCACAGGAACCATGAATGACATGCAGATCTGACATAGGATCTTGTGAAGAGATGCTGCAGGCTTTCTCACAGTTCAATTGGGAGCTCAGCTGGGAGCTGCTGCTCCCAATTTTAGATGCACATCTCCAGCACATGCTCTTTTTAAGCAAGTATTTCTCAAATTCCTACTGGAGGTTTGATGTAAAGTACTGTGAACTTATTAAAAATGTCATGTAGTTGTTTTAAAATTGTATGATGTTGCCAGAGAAATAGCTGCATGATGAGACAGCAACCTCCTTCATGCAAAAGTGAAAATTATTAAGAATTACTTGTTCTGAGTACATAGAGATACTGAGATACTTAGAGAAATTCTTGAGATTATCTCCTGCATATAAAGATAACCAGCATGGTCAGACTGTTCATGTATTTTCATGATGGGGACAGGTCATATGGGGATCCTTCTGAGGACTCCTGTCATCCTCAAACATTCAACCCAATCCTTCCTCCACACCAGGGGAAAGTCTAGAAGAGACTGAATAGACTCTGTCTCTAGAAAGACTGGATAAGCTCTGACTATCTACTGATCTGATAGACGTGATGTAGAGACAGGAAGAAAATAAATTAGACAAGAGGCAGGGTACAAGATACAAATTACTAGTTATGTAAAGAATAAATTCAGCATACATTTGGGAGGAAAAACCAAAAGGATAAGGAAACTCTTAGAGAAAGACAAAGAGATGATGACTTGCACTGGAGCAAAGACAAGAAACTGGGCCAATGGAGGACAATACAATCTGAAAAAAGAAAGGAAAAACTGAAGCATGAGGAGACAGGATAAAAAGGAAAAGAGAAAAAAAAGAGGCAAAATAGGGAAACCTGTATTTTTTAGGAAACAAATCCCTGCTATTTAGAGTATGTTTCTGTGGCTCCTCAGTGAATACAACTGCTTTCTCCATGCGTGCTAGACTTAATGTGCCATGAATGATAGATTTCAGAAGAACTTTAGAATTCAAAATGTACTGTGAAATGTTCCATGCTCTGCCACTCCTGTAGAGTGGGGAAATGGCAGGAAATAATTTTGAACAACAGCGAGTGTTATTTTGAGGGAGACATAATGGCTTGTTTGGTTTGACATCCAAAACAGATATAACTGCGACAAAAGCATTTAAATGCTAATCTGTCATTTACAGCAGGTAAACAAAAACTAACGTGCATAAAATCTGTGGTGCTTGTGAGACAGTGCCCTAGAAGCCTGAAATACTGCTTCATTCAGAGAAGACAGGCATCTTGGCAGGCACAATTTATTCCCAAAATATATGAATGTTGAGAGCAAATTTTAGGTACTCAAACCTTTCTCTCCTGGTGTTGGATTTGGATCATACAGTTTGGATCTCAGACAGGAGTGATTTTTCATTTGCAGTGTATTTTTTGGAGATGGAAATATTCAGGCAGGTATTTTCCAGGAGCAATCAATACCTGCACAGTCCAATCAAAATGTACCCCACATGTGCAAATTCAAGAGACACAGAGAGATCCTAAATTCATCACAAATTTGCGTGACTCAGGAAGAAATGTTTGCTTTATTTATTTTTTTTTAAATATTCTTTTCTTCCTGTTTGTATGTGAAAGTCTTCAATACACACAAAGACAACTTATGAAAAGTCCCTGCACTGGACAAAATGTGATCTGTGACTTATCTCAAGGAGGCAAAATGATGGGAACAGAAAGAAACTCAGTCACCTGTCCCTCCTTGTAACATGGTGTGATTTATCTCCTTACTATCTAATCACGTGGCTTCTGTCACGCAAGTCTCTTGGCTCCTGATAGCTGCTGAGTAACTTGTACAGAAACCATACTTTCACAGAAATAGAAAAATATTTTAGTTTCTACGTGGTGATTGGCTGAAAAAAAAAAATTAGTACAGTAATGATCTGTTTAGATCTGACCTTGACATGGATGGTCAGACACTCTGGCAGAACTGTTTCTGTTTCTGGACCTTCACTTCTTAAATTTGTTTTGTCTTTTTCCTACACAGACTCTTCTGCAATACCGGAATGTGTTCTTTGGAGAATGTATGTATGCACTTTCCTGTGGTATTGACATTTCTTGTTTGTCACATACTCCATCCCTGGAGTATAAATGTTAAACTTCTGTTGAGCAGGCAATTTCCCCAAGCCCCTCAAAGGATGGTCATTTGCTCTATGCAGTAGAGTAGGTGCTGGTTCATGAGATGTCATCTTCCGAACATCCCTTGTCCTGTACTTGCTGTTTGTTCTGTAAAAAGGGAAGAAGGGAAGGCTATGCCTGTTCTACACAGAGCCTGTGTGAAAATGCACATTACAGACACCAGCCTAGAAATCCAAGATCATAGTTGACAAGTTTAGAACCAAGTTGTCCTCCCCTTATCTTGAGGCACGTATCCAAAGGAGCAAGCACAACAATTCAATTAAAAATAATCACCAAAGTCTGATGTTCTTTGTGCTATTCTACTCGTGGTTTTTATGTCCCATTTGAAAGTACTGATTGGACAAAAATTGGTAGAAACTTTCTTTTCCAAGAAAATTTCCAGCTCGGTTTCAAGTACAGAGCTTAAAGGCATTCTAGAAGTGTCTTTAAAATATTCTGTAGAATAAGGAAGCCAACATAGCACTCAATTTTATGTTTTGAGAGTCTGAGAATTACTGTGCTTCAAAATGTTCAGTTATGGTTGTGTGGGCTTTGACATTGCTCTTTCAGCTGACAAACATAATCTCATAGTGTGTCTAAGCCTCTCCACAGAGATCTTACAAGCTTTACTCTGCTGTCAATATCCTGCCTTGGGTTTCATGACCTAGGTTCAGTGAATACTTCAGGACATCCAGCACATGGCATCAGACATCTTGATGACACCAAACCTTGCACACTGCTGTTTAATGACCTCTTGTATTATTTTTGTCTGTTGACTTTCTAAACCCATCAAAGCAGATTACAGCCACTTACAGTGTTCATGTCTTCTGAGTCCTCTGCTCAGCTTAATACAGCAAGGAAATCACCTTATCTGTCAGATATTCACTGCACCCCAAAATCTCTCTGAAACACATCATAATCCTTCAGTTGGACTAAGAAAGGATCTCTTTCGAAAGATAACCACACAATCTGTTTTAAACATATTTTTCATTCTTATGTTCAAAAAGGAACAGGTTTTACATTTTCTTAATGTATTTTGTGAGCAATTCACTGATGCCAGTGGTGCATGTATGAATGCAGACAGCAGGCTACGACTTTTGGTTATTAAGTTCTTCTAAAATTACTTGAAGGTGGTAAAACATAACAACATACAAAAAACTGAACCCAGGCACTACAGGTTATACATATTTATCAGCCATAACTCTTGACAGTCTTGCATACATATACCTGGGATAAATTTTGCTGTGATAAATACTTTAGACATCCACTTCTTTTTTAATTGAGAAGATGATTACAGCAGGATTTCCTGATACTTGTTCTTGCACTCCCATCCTCTGTTGTTGCCTATTCTCATGTGAAGAAAAGTTTAACACAAATAAATATGTTAAGGTGGCAGCAAATTCAATGCTTTACCACTGCCATCATTTCACAATATGTGATTGGGATTGGTTGGGACAAGAGGAAAATACAAGAAATAATTTTTTTCTGCCTGGACATATCTTTGCTCTGTATGCATAATTTATAACAACCATTTTACACTCATGAAGAAAAACTGAGGCTAAGGAAAATAGGAACTTTTTTAAGTAGCAGCTGATGTTCTGCTTTAGCAAAGGGGTTACAGTGAGCAGTATATTTAGTTGTTTTGTTTTCTCCTCAGAGAAAGATCACATGCTGCATTTATGCAGGAAAATTTACTGCCACCTGACTAAAATTAGATAGTCCACACTTATGCTTTGAGTTTATGTCGTTATCCTGGGAATGGTGTGGGAGTTTAAATCTATAATCTCTGCATACTCACGGAAAGGCTGAGGACTATTCTAAATAAATGCAACAGCCTTGGAAATTCAGGCCTTAGCATTTGAATCATTTTTAATGAACTCTTTTAAAGCAGAGGTGCTGGAAAGCAAAAGTGGAGGGGAGAGGAAGGACAGGTAAGCAAGCATACCATATGGGCACTTAATGTATCTGGCAGCCTGCTGTTTTACCACTCTGGAGCCTTGTAATAGTATTAGCTGACACAGACGTGTGACTGTGCTTATCAGACGTCACTGCAGGGCTAAGGGACATGCTGTGGTGGCAAGCCCCACCACTCCAGTTTACACTGCATGCTGCAGCTCTAAGTGGGCACTGCTTCAGCTCCTGCTACTCAGGCCTGCAGAAGGGCAGCTACTTAAGAGATAACAAAACACTGCCATGTGTAACAACGCTTCAGTATTTTTTTTTCTCTTGGGTTTCTATTGAAAAATTTTGCTTCACTGTGTTGTTTGGTTTTTTTTTAAAGCAAGCTAAGAGCCCAGAGCCTTTGTAGTCATTGGCAAAATTATATTGGGGGGGGAGGCGGGGGGGCAGGGAAGGAGACTGGGAAGGCAACAGCAGCTCCCAGAAAGTGACACCAGCTCTCAGTAAATTAGTTGTGGGGATTTCTCAGGCAACAAAAATTTTTAGTTCTAACTCTCAGACCTCTCTTTCTATGGCAGCTTCATATACTGCAGGATATTGCTTACTATCTCTTCTCCCTATGATAGGCTGTAAATTCAGAGAGGCAGGAAGTAAATACCTAATCCAAACCTAGTGTCAGTGTTATTTTGCTTGGATTCCGCTTCACTGCACTCAGCTGCACTCTATCTTTCCAGAACTGAGCTCTTACAGTAAGCTTCTTATATAAAAACCAGTGCAAAATAATATTAAAATCAAATGCAAAATATTGTCATTTTTGTCAGATGTCTATTTCCAATCAACCTGAAAAATAAAAAAACTTTCTCACTCGCTGATATGTCTGTCTATTTGTAAATCTCATATCCTATTTTTGAGATCTACCATAAGCAAATTGGTTTGAATTGTGACACAAATCCATGTGGATGACCCTTAAACAGCCTTAAGAGTAAGTCATGAGCCTAATGAAAACTGCTTGTTCTTTCATTTGCTCATAACATCTGTGCTAAATTCTTAAAATAATATTTAAAGGATGTAAGAAAGTTTTCAGAAATTCCCAAGAGGCTGCCTTACATCTTATAAAAGCAAAAGCAACTATTATCCCAGAGAGCATATAAACAGAAACTATTAATCTAAAAGCCAGATTACAGCAAGACTGCATTATGAAGCCAATTCTGGATTACTAAAAGCCCTACTTTCCCCTTATTCTATATAATTTCTCCATTTTGTTTCAGTCAATATAAAGTCAGAATAGACCAGATACAGTGGTTACTTGTTTTTTCCCATTAAACTATTAGCCAAGTAGGGAAACAAATGTTGTACATCATTTTTGTACACATCTACATATGTGCTCATGTCCATGAGCCTGATAAAGCCTTTTCAGTAAAATTAACAAGGCAAGCCCTGCAGGACTAATTAGGTCTCCTTGCACAAAACTTTGGCAAGAAGTCAGCATTTCCTCCCATTTATTATTATGGATTCAAACTGGCTCTATTTCTGCCCAAGCCAAAATCTAGCTTAACTGGTTTTGGCCACAATGGGTATTTCAGTCCTCAGCTAAGGGTGTATTTCTGTGATTCAGTGATTCAGTTCCCTGACCTGTCTTTTACTGTTCATGGTCAGGACAAAGCTCTTCATTTCAGAGGCCAGTCCTCATCTGCTCAGAATAGCCACAAGCCAGACATCTTGAAATATGCAGTAAATTCTAGGTTTTTCCAGATTTAGAAAAACATATAATTTCTGGGATATTTCAGCTGTCAAAACAATTGCTATTCCTTCTATCAGGTGTTCTTTGATCTCTGTCTACTATTCTGTTGTTTCTCTAAGCACAGTACTTTTTCCCCTCAGGTTAGATGTCAACAAGAGAAGATTTCCAAGTTAGAGTGAAATCTTCTCTTTCATGTCCCTTATACTAACCAGTTCAATACACAACAAATGTTAAGTCCTGAGACTACCTCTGATCCAAACCATCTCATAGCTAATAAAATAAAATTATAGCAATGGGATACAATTGAGAAAAATACAGAGCACTGTCTGCCCCTATGTTGCTCAACAGAAACAGCAAAAGAAAAGTTTATGCAGACTAGGAAATTATTCCCACAGCAGAAGACATGACTCTGAATAAAAAATGAGCACATATGCTTTTATTCCTGGAAGCGTGACATCCACAGTACTGGCAGTTTGGGACCAAGTGTAACAGATTCTTAAGCAGTTTCCACCCTTCTGGAGTACCAGATTAATTCTCCACAGATGAATATGATGTAAATATGAAATATTTGGCTCCAGCTTGAAGCAGTCAAAAGTGATTTGCTGACTATCCCACCAGCATTTCAGGATGCTCTGAACTACCTTATTATTCCTGTCAGCAAACTCTCGGGTGGACAATGCCAAAAGTGTCTGCTTCCTTCCCTACAATGCAGCAACCATTTGTGAGATACTCAGAAAAAAATAAAATGAACCCCCCAAAAATCAATTAACCACACCAGTTCAATTTCAGATTGTATCACTGAAACAAAGTCAAACAGCTCAGAGGATGGAGTATCCTCTCTGTATCCTCAGTATTTAAAGTTCTGCATCAGCTGTGACAAGGAGTGTTGAGAACAGCCATGATCAGCAACAACAGCCTGTAGGTGTGCTGCTTATGTGAAGTACTTGCAATGCCATTTTTTAGTAGTCATTTAGTAGTAACTGGGGAGAAGAAACTATTATTTCCACTGCCAATACATGCTTTGATCTATAAAAATACCCTACTAGCTATGTCTGGGTACGGCAGATTCATTTCCTAAGTTGACTACACAACAGAAAGCTCAAATATTACGCTTGTGATAGAAATAAAGCACTGCAAAAATGACCAGGCCAGTCATAAGGTCACTAGTCTTACCACAGACCATTAATATCTATATGAGAATGAATTTTAGAATTTTGTCCCCTAGGTATAACTTATACAATATGACATTGCCACATGATCTTTGTCTAATTTTCTCTATGGTATGGTAAAAGGTTTTTTGATTTATTTTTCTGTTTCTTTGCCTGTGATGACCATTTAACAGTACTATTCTCCTGATTAGAATTCAATATGTTTTGAGTTAGTTCTTGGAAACTGAAATTTTATCTTAAAGGTAGGTGAATTACAAAATCTATCACATCTGTATAAAATTATCAATAGAATGGAGTTTGGATCACAAAAAAAGTTGCTCATCTCTGTTCCACCAAAGTATCTCATCTCAGTTCCACCAAACTAATCACTTTAGTCAAATGCTAAATTTTAATAGATGATTTGCAGTTAGCTACATGCTTAACTGCAAGTCATCTCCTAAAATTTAGCATACTAATAATATCCATATTATATATAATACACAAGTAACATAATGTGATGAAAAGAACAAGGCATTCCTTATTAATTCTGTAAACAATGCGATAATGAATTTTTGTATTCGTTATCATGGTTTCAAGGAGACCAACCACAACAGTTTCTAAGAAGTGACATATTGTTTGTATGTCATCACATTATACTTTAACAGTATAATGCTGAAGCTCATGAGAAGAAACTTTGTGTGACTAGCTGCAAAACTTTTCTTCAGATACTAAGGACAGCTTAAAATAAAAAAATAATAAAAAAAAAAAAACAACAAACAAACACAAGGCATAAATAATGCTTTTGCTGTATTCTGATACCTGGCTACATTTCTGTGCAGCACAATTTGTTCACTGCTGAATGCTTAAGTAAAACATTGTAGCACACATTAGATGATCTCAATCTTCCGAGACAAACTGAACTCCCATTTCTTTCAGGCACAAACTGAAGATGTTGTTTGCAGAGAAACCTCGAAGCTTCATGCCAAATCCAGCTCTTTCCAGTCAGCATTCTGGAAAAGCTGCAGCTTCCATCCAAACAGGAGAGAAGGTGAGCAGCTATGCAGACAGCTGACATTGCTGCCTCACGGGATGAGAAAATTGAGAGGTAGTTAGAGCTAATGCAGTAAATATGCAGCAGGACAACAAAACTGTTTTGCCTTCTCTTCCTCCTCCCTCTGGTGAAGTCAGATATGCTGCTTTTAAGCTTTTGAGAGATGTATTTGGTGATGCTGCCCTGAGAGATGGCTTTGCAGAACTTTGCCCATGCCATGCAGGTGCTCTGCCCGAGGTCCATCCTGCTGAATGAAGGTGCCTGCCTGAAAGTTGAATTCCTCCTGCAGCCAGTGGAGAAAGACATGTTTCCTAAGGCTGCTCTCAATCCCACTGAGCCCTTGTTTTTCCTGACTATGTGACAGAGCTTTGGACAACCAGACTACTGATCCAGGCCCCTTGGTTTGGGTGCTGAAGGCAAAAGGGATGAATCCTTAGCCCTCTTGCAACAGGATTGGGTGTGGAGAGCCAGTTGAACTCCAGCCACTGACATGAAGGAGGGCTGAATTCAATCTCAGTGCTGCAGACTTGGCATTTAGCAATGTTGCAGAATAATCCAGCCACGTCAACTTTTTCTAAAGTGCATGGAATATCTCAAAGTCAACACCTAAATGATTTTGACACCTAAGCAAAATTCAATTAATATAAAACACTTCAGTGTGAGTTTAGATGGCTCTCCTCTTTCTCTTCAATTCTTTATAATTTTTTGCAAGTGAATAAAAAACAAACCTTGGAAAAAACATTCCCTCTACGTAATTCCATTTCAGCAACAACTGAAAAACTGGAGTAACAGGTATTCAGATGCCAAGCACTTATAGAAGAAATATGATAAAGTGGGACACCTTGGGATTTATGTCAAAAACATATCTGAAAGAATGGCTTGTGGTTTTCATCTTCCCCATATGATAAGTGCTGGAAAATGCTGAAAAGTCTTATATCTGAATATATACACATACATACATACATACAAACACAGACATATATATATATACATATAAATATGTATAAAAGGACAGAATTCACTCATGGTTTGAAAGCTGGACTCAAAGAGAACACAGGGCAGGGCTGTCTCTTGTCTCCTGGGCTGGGGCTCAGGGGGCCACCAGTGAGGGGCAGATTGGGATGCTGGGCAGGTCACCCAGCCAACAGCTGCAGAACTGAGTGTGTGCTACTACTCTCCTTCTGGTGCTGCTGTAGGAAACCTCTTGTGCCTCCTATAGCTCTTTTGTGTCGAGAAATTATATGTAAAATCTCATTTTTGGCTTTATATAATGTCTCTGGGCATTGTACAATTGCAGAATACTGGTGAATGAGATCACTCCCATCATATGAACTGCTGACACTTGAAATGCTCTTTTGATTCCTCTTTTATTTGCACAAGTTGTTAGACTAAAGAGCCAGACAACTTATCATTTTCTTGCACACAAATCATCTTATTTCCTATTGTTAGAGAAACTGAACCACCACACATTGTGTCAAGTGACATTCCTTAAATGCTGTAAAATAAAGGAAAAACAATTTCTTTTCTTTTTTAGATTGATACCTTGATTTTCGTTTCATTATACTAAAATCCTTAAGTCTACTGAGTAATAGATATTCCCTTACTAAGCCTTCTAAAAAATCTCTATACAGGGACTAAGATTTGTGACAAAGATGTTTGATTCTAAAGGACAAACAACTGAGATTATTTTTATTTAGCAGATTTCCTAATCACATACTGCCTTAGCTTCCCTCAGTATATATGAAATTCTCTAACCACTGCAATATTTCACTATCTCTAGACTTCTGAAAGAGAACTTTTATTAATCAGTGTCAAAAATGTGAAACACAAGAATTCAGATATAAAAAATACAAACTCTCCTTACAGTATTTCAATTGTTCCTCTATTTTTACTCAAAAGTTTTATTCTATTCTAAGAACATAAAGAAATTATGAATTTTATTGATGAAATTATTTTGAAAATAGTGAGGTGTACCTCTAGCTACAGGGAGTGAGGGGGGAAATTACTGGACTGTCATTTTCTCCAGGCTTCAACCTGTTCTCTATGGTTGTCAAACTGTATCCATTCATCTGAGAAATGGCAGGGATGGACGCAAAGGGGTAATTGCCTTCCAAAGGAGTCTTGGTGTTTAGCTAACCCCTAATAAAATGAGCATCTGTATGACAGAACGAGCACTACTGCACAGTGCAACAAAGAAGGCTTCCACATCAGCCTTGTCTGAAAGCAGACCTGACATAAGACACTCCCTAACATGAGCCTGCTCAATATTTTATTTGCACAAGGACTATGATTAATGAAGGCTCAATTCTTTGCTATTTTTTCAATGATTCACACTAGTACTCAAAAGAAAAAAACATTCTCTTTTATTTCTCAATGCCAACATGCTATGGCCTTGAGAAATACTAGTAGTTAAGTGCTTTCAAGCCACAACAAAAGACCAAAATAACAAAACACAAAAAAACCCCAAAGCCCTGAAAACTCAGCAGACTCAAAAGATCAAAACCTGGCTTTACTGAAGAAAAACAACACTATCTTGTGTGGCTGCAACAATGCAGAGGAGATGGTGACCAGCTGTGCAGGAGCAGCGCAGCATCACCTTCCGCGGTGCTGGACACGGATTCCAGCCGCACTTTGCCACTGGCCTCGGAACACGAGGAGCTGCTGTCGTGTGCAGGGGCAGGGAGGGACACATGTTCCATTTTTCTTGTCATTTCCCTTGGGTGTCTTTTCATAACTGCATTCCTGCTAATTAGCTTCACCTCAGAGCTGGGCAGGGCAACTGTTTCCCCTGCAGGCTGCAGAGTGAGAAGAAGCTCCTGCAGTTGTACCTTGTTTGATCAACTCTTTGGGTATGAGCAGCACAAGGATACACAGACTCACTAAATAAACTCAAGCAAGTGAAATAGCACTGTTTACCAGAAATGAGCAAACACAAACCTCAGCTAAGGGGCCATCTGACCTTCAAGTACACAAAATGCAGTGTCCTCTCACTCAGAAAACTCCCAGCACAATGCAGTGGTGGGGACATAAAAAAGGAGTATGAGCTTTCTCATAGCTGAAATTGTCCATGCTAGGAAACAGCAACAACTCATCCAGCTTTTTATCACACATTTGTTAGCACCCAATGCCAGGAAACACCAAATGCCAGGGAGAGCACAAAAGGGAACATCTCATAAGGTCTAAACATCTTCTCTTTATTATATGGTTTTTGCACTTGCAGTCTTTTGGTTCCCTTCAGCTTTTCATAATCCCTGTCCAGACCCAGACGGAGCAGCAGATAGAAGATCTGTAGGTTTTCATTCTCTCTGTTTAGATCAGGGATTGTGGGCTCTTCCTTATAGCCTGAGCTCTTCACTCCTGAAGTATAGGAACTTTATTCCAGTAGAAAATTTTCTCAGTCATTCATACATACTTTGTACCTTTATATTACAGGATTTCTTTCCATCAAGGCTCTGAAACACTTACTTGGCTGACATCCTCAAATAAAACTAGGAATTTCACTCAATTTGCCTTGTTTTTTTAAACCTACATGGTTTACATAGCACCTTAATTTATACTGATTTGTCTGTTTTTACATATTTGGCTTAATTAGGACTTTGCTAGCACTGGGGTGTTTTACTGATATTTGTTCTATTCTTATTTAAGATTTTTTTTAACTTTCTCTCAAGTGGATGATCAGCTGGATTTGTGTGCTTCTTCACATCACATATTTTCCCTACTTTTTTTGTAAACAATTTTCATAATGTCTTCAGTTCACTTTTTGTGACACAGAGCAGTAACTAAATGCAATGTTAAGTGAAGACTTTATTGAAGTTTACCTCCCGCATCAATTCTGTTTTTCAGGATGCCCGGTTTGGACATTTTCTGAGCTATACAAGAGTGAGAAACTGGAACCATGTAAGGAAAAAATGACAAAAAGTTAATTCACAGAAGTTTTATACATGTTGTCTAAGAAAATGCCAGGCACTATGGAACCCTTCAGCATCCCAGCTGCAGTGCTCCAGTGGCATCAGCTACCGTAACCATGTCCCTGCTGGATGGCATTTGCTGCACCCAGGTCTTCCCCCCTCCTGCCCATCACTTGCTCAGCCTACGAGGTCTCTGGGATTGCACACAGATATTCTCAATTGGCTGGTGCAGCTTGAGTGTCATGAAAATGAACTGTGACCACAAGTCACAGTGAACAGGAAAGAAATGTCTCCATCCAGACAGCAGCTGCAGGACAGGTCCAAAAGTTATTTACTGCTCTTAAAGCCAAAACTGTTGTCTTGAGTGAATACACAAGAGCCTTAGTGCCTCCCTTATCCACTTGCTATAAACTCTGTTTCTTCTGCTTTACAATATCCTGGACAAAAAATTTGGAAGACGCAGAACTCCATGGATGGAACTTCATGGAGAAATGAACTATCTCTCGGTGTGCTGGTCCCTCCACAATGCACAGCCACACTGAAGCTGTCAGCATGGCCCTGCATGCAAGTTAAGAAGTTTTGCCTCCTAACCAAGGTGAATTACTATGAAAGTAGCATCAAAGGCTGATCCAACAATCTAGCTTCCAGTCCGGGCTAGAGCAGCTGGAATTAATATAGTAACTTTTGCCCTGCAACCTATTTCAGAATCTGGAGGAAGCTGCCTGTACCCATTATAAACTCTTGCTGTCTAAAGTATACTGGAAGTGTAGGCAGATTGCAGCATCTCAGAGGAGATATTTGATATTTGCTTACCAAAGCCAAAAGACCAGGATGGAATTAAGAATCAATGACTATGGATAAATATCTAAAGTAAAAACTAGTTGCCTTTGAAGACTTTCTTACACTTTTATCTCAGCTCTTAGCATTTATTTTTGGTTTTCCACCCACAAAGTCTTTTTTATTGACTGAAATTAAATATTAATTCACTTTTCAAGCTACACAGTAGAAACCTGATCAAAGGCAAATGGTAACTGTAATAAGTAGTAGTTAAATTCTATAAGTATAAAGTAATTTATAAATTTTCTTCTAAACTATAGCACTGACCTAAACATGTCAAAAGGCTCTGGGACTAACTGACTTGTACACCATTACACAGACACACCCATAATATATTGGCTAAAATTGCTTATTTTCCATAAAAAGGAATAGAAACAAGGCAGCTGAGTCTCTTAGACTTGTAAGCTTTAAATATCTGCCAGCATTATTAAATGAGAACATTAATTACTAATGGTATGAGAGGATAAATTCTGCCTGTTCTAAATATGAAATATTCAAGACCAAATTTCCACAGAAATAAAAGATGTTCCAGGTGAAAGATCTGGATCCAGCATCCTACTTTGTCAGAAACTTTTTGTGAGACCTTAAAGCAGATGGTGTGAACCTCAGGTCCACATTTGTACAACAGGGCTTCTCTGCTCTGTCATATGATTGTAAATCTCAAATCACTTCAATATTACAAGGAACTGTACTAAAACAATGATAGTAGGGACAGATACATGAATCTGCTTGTCTGCATTTAATTTGTAAGTAAGGCTCATTAACTTTTCTTCTCACATACAAAAAAATGCTCATGCTTTCTTTAATAGATGTCTTTTCACCCCAGAGCTAAGCCTGTGGCACTAAATCTATACTAGGAGTGATTTACACAACAAAAAAGATGGGAATATTCTCAGGCACAATGTATACCCCTCCCTGGGGTGTCTTGGTTTTGGGTTGGTTTGGTGACATGCTGATGTGACTGAGCTCAGCACCTCACTTTGCACGGTGATTTTTGCATGCATACACCCAACACACACAGAGAAGCTGTCAGTAAACAGGCAGGAACAGCTGTCCCCAGCTCACTTTAAAATTCTGACCTACACAGCTGGAGAAAACACTGCTTTGCTTTCACAGAAGGAATAATCTCACTCACAAGTAGGCTAGTCATCAGACCTCCTCTCTCAGGAGATGCCTGTCACTACTCTGAAGTTCCTTGCTGAGAATTAAGACATGGAAAACTGGAGACCCTTTGTACGGCCACTGCCTATGACTGAAAGGTCGGACAATAGAAACAAAAGTTATTTGAGATACTGTGCTAAGAATTTTTTAAAAGAAAGGGAAAATAATGCCATGGATTTTAGGAATAAAAACCCTAATAGGCACTGAGATTTCAACACATGTAGATACTTGCTGATTATACTTATCTTACTCTCTACCCTGTCCTCTCATCATCACCAAGCCTGGTGGCCTGGTGGCCTTCAGGGTTTCTTATGGTCAAAGGATAATATGAACATACACACTATTGTGCAGAAGAAGCAGAGTGCACCTGCACAACTTGGGCTACAGATCTTATGTGGAAGGGGATGGAAAGACTGCTTTTGCTGTTCAGACACAACCTGGCTTTGTGCTTTTTATATTAATTTTAATCTATTATCTCGCTTCCCCTTTTTTTTCAATACTGTAAATGTCCTTTAAAAACTGTGTTTTAAAATAGCACCCTTAATTCTGGAACCTGGCTTATCTGTGAAAACTTACCAAACAATGAATGCCAAAGTATTTGGCACCATTGAATAAATTTATCAGCATTTTTTATCCACAGAAAAATATATCTTCTTTTTTTCTTACATGCTAGATCAGTGTTAAGTCAGTGCACACCAGAGTCAATGGTTGGTTGCTCTTCTTCTATAAACACGGAGATCTCAGGTGACTTAGGTGAACATCCCTCTGGAGAGGAGGTTTCATTCCAGAGAAGTTAAAACAATAGTTATGGTGATATTAAAAAATAAACATCTAGCAAAAATGTAAAAATGCTGTGAGATTCTTTTGTTTAGACCTAAAGAAAAAAGAAAGACTTGCTTGACTTCTGATTGACTCCTTTATGCATTTACAATTGAGAAAAGAAAAATATAGTTTTGGATGGATGGGAAAAGGGGAAATCCAATTAAAAACCTCCATTCTTCTTTGGCATTTTACTTATGCAAACTCCAGGCAGGTTCAGTACCATTGCTGTGCCCAGAGGTGCTGTTTGTCTATGGCACAGCACTGACAAACTGCTCCTCCATCCATTGTCACATGTTTGGAACAAGGAAAAATAGCCAAGTGTGCTCCTGCAGCAAACTGATGTGCCACAGGGATCCACAGCTGGCACACGTGCAAGTTGCTCCCCCTCTCAGGAACACTCGAGTTCAGCCTAGTTCCCAAGGGATAATACTCCTTTTCACACAAGTGGAATATGAGAAAAGGTTCAGAGCTTTTGAAGGTTTTCTTCCCATCTTCCTTTTTAAAAATGGAGGGGGCAAAGGCACCACGGAGATTTGCAGTTGTGCCTCCTGCTTGCAAGGACCAGGTTCTCTTGCTGTTTGCATGCTGGCTTTCAGCCTGGCTTCACAAGCAGGAGACATCTGTGCCTCCCCCAAGCCCTTTCCAGCTGCCCCCTGCCTTCCAGTAAAGCCCTGGGGGAGGATGCCTCCAGGAAAGACTGGCAGCAGCAAGACCCTGCTAGTAACTGCGGTCTCTTAACCACCTCTCTGTCACACACAGCCTCCTTCTCAGGAACATGGGCTTAGGTGAGGGCTGGGTTTTGTTTTTAAACCCAGTTAGAGAGGAAACTGATGCTGGAGTTACAAATGCTGAAGTTACATTAATCTGAATCATTATTGCTGAAATGCTTCACACATGTTATCAGAGATTCAGTGCACTAAATGGATATTTCTAAGATTAGGTTTTTCCTTTCAATTTCATACCCGCCTAAACGAAAAAATTTGTTTTCAATTAACAACAGAAATCAGACTGAGAGGGGACACCTGTGAGTCAGACATAGCAACTCTCATCATCAAAGCATCTCATCATCATCAAAGGAAATTAATTTGCTTTCAGAAAAGAGGCGTATTTCAGAAGAGCTTATTCTTCATACAGACATTACTAACATCAGTTACACAATATTGTAATAAGACTTGTCCCACCATTCTGTGTTAACACGTACTGAGAATGCTTCCTAAAGAGCATATCTAGCCCTCATCTACTCCCTCTATAATACACTCATCAAGCAAATTATTTTTCAGTCCAAGAGCTCTCATCTCCATCAGCTACTCTAATTAAAAGACCCCCTCTTCAACTTACTTATTTAATCCAAAACTGCACATACAAGTATGTAGCAAACTGTGTTGATTCTTCCTAAATTCAACAGCCTGAAGAAGCACTGAGAAGCCAAGAGGAATTATTCACCATTTCACTATTACTGGAGCACCTACAGCATTTTGAGTAAATCTGTCATATGTAGTTCAGAATTAAACCCATGAACAGCAACCTCACCATCAGGCAGGAGTATACATCAACCTAAAATGCAGATTACAATAAATTAGTATCAGGTTCACTGAAGCACATGTTATTGACCTGAGTAATCTGTCCATCCTGCTTCAATTCTAAAAAAAGGCTGTAGAGTTCAGTGAAACAGGACTGGCCTCATACCTGTGTACTCTTCATATTACGTATTTTTCCTTTTGTGCTAAATGCAGGTAGCCATGGCCTAAAGAACTTTGAAGTCAATGTTAGTGTTATGACTGAAATCAGGGGCACTAAGCAAATTCTTCTGTGCTATCATCTTACAAAATGAAACTGTATGTATACATGTACAGACCACAGACCAAGATACTTTTGGAACAGTTTTTTCAAATGGCATTTAACTCCACAAAAGAATTTATATCAAATTTTTAAAAAGATGATACATGAAAATACAAAAGCTTTGTGAAAGTTACAGAAATGGAAATGAGTTCCCAATTCTTTTCAGAATAAGCCTGTAACACATTTATATGTTCTCAAAAGAACAGCCTTACCTACTATATTTTAGCAATATTCACTGTTCTCCAGAAAACCTTCCCCCAAAGTCAAACACACTGGTGGATACTTGAGTAAAACAGAATAGACAAGTCATCCAAGGATCCTTCAGTAAGCAATCCAAAAGGAGGCTGCAGTGCTTGGGAACGAACTGTGTGAATGTGAGTTAGTAACAACAAAGCTTGATGTCATTTCTGTCTGTCACAGAAATCCAACTGACTGAAAGAGTATGAAAAATTGAACCATCTCAGGAGTTAGCCAAAAATACCATCCCCAGGAATACATGAAACCACAGCGAGCTTTACTGTCCCAAAGTATGCCAGCAGCAATCCCTTGCAATGGGGCATTCTGCACAAGGCCAGCGATACCTGAAACTGTCACTGCCACTCGGATGTCCTTGGGATACCTCTGGCTGTGGCATCCTGGAGCTTTTTAAAGCAATGTCTAACTCTTGTGGCTGCATCAAGAGGGATTCAGTGATGGATGACTGAAGACAGCGAACTCTGGGTAACTAAAGTGCCCCAGCATCCTGCAGTGAAGATCATTGCTGCCTTGGAGAAAAAAGCTCCCCCTTTAAGAGCTGTTTTGTGAAGAACAGCTCTTTTCGGACTTTTCATTACTTTATCTTTTAGAGATGAGGACAGAATAGCTTAGAAATCCCTAGAAGATTTTATTAGTTTGATGAAGCACCAGCTTTTAGGCAGAAGCTTAGGGGAGCACAACATCATTTCTACAAGCAGCAGGCATAAAAGATTCTCAGTGAGGAATGGACTTGAGCCTCAGAGGTCAGATAAGACTAAACTCAGGAGTTCACCTTGTCATTCAGATAAAAGCTTCCTCAGACTTCAGGTTTGCATCCCATGGGTCCTGTCTTTCCCTGCATTTTAGAAGAAATCTTGTATGAATATTTATTACAAGTAGTTACATGATGATTTGAAAAATCAGCAAATAGGATTCAGGCAGTTTGTAGGCACTTAAATACTGAAAGAAAACTACTGCTCTGATAGCTTCAGCCATCTCACATATCTTCTTGATGTGCAATATTGTGAGCAATTTTTTTTTAAATGGCTCAGCTGTCAGTATTGTATATACTTATACATAGTTTATGTATAGGATAAACTCCAACAATTCTAAACACTTATTTTGGAAATAAAGGCTAGCTGGTAATATTTAGAATTAATGGTTATAGTGCCAAAGTAAACATGCTTTTCAAAGATAACTTGCCCCCTCCCACAGCTGCTCAAAAACACTAGAAGAGCTGTCTCAGCGATGGTATGGGGAGCACAGGTATTGACTCACCTACAATGCTGTAACACTCATGTGGAAAGGATACTGCACATTTATGAAATTACTTAAAATGTAGAAATGTTTTCTGAGTCCCACCTAGTGTAAATCAAATTCACTCATCCCACTTGAAGCCCTGGCCTTTTTTCATGCTTCCCCAAAAAGAGAACGACCAAGGCATGTTAAGAGCAGACCATGGTGGCTTCATATAAGGACTGTACTGGGATCCTGTTTTGATCTCAAAGTCACTTTGAAACAGCTGTGCCAGTGTCGCTTGCTTGTTTTCAATATTCCCCCAAAGGACCTGGTTTTCAATGCTATGTGTCAAATATTCACATATCTTCATCAAATAGAAAACTCATGAGTCTGCCATATGTCATGATAAATACCATGGGTTTTTTTTCTGAAATAAACAACATGCAACAGTCTGTTTGGCTTCCCAGTCACTTGGGAGCAACCTTTTGTTGTTCTGCATCTTGCAACAAAATCAGAGAGCCAAACAAAGGCCAGTTTGCAGGGGATCATATAGATTTGTTTTGCCTCAGCTCTGCAAAAGCCAGACAGAGCCTGTTTATCCAGACAATAAGATGCAGGCCTTTGTGTCCCTTAGATTTTGTCTGGATAACGTTTCATCACTTAATTTATTAGTGTATCTCCCTGACATCTGATTCCTTCCAAATATCTTACATGACAGAAGACAATACACTGGCAGCTGCTTATAAAAACATGGAACGGAAATGCAACATTTTTAGGACATACGATCTGCCTCTGGGTGAAGGGACAGGCACAACAGCCTGGTCTGCCCCTCAGGCATTACACAGCTTAAGTGACATGTCACAGCTGACAATCCAGCTTTGAGATGCCTCTGATTTTGTGAGGGGCATGCTGTAATGCCCAAAACATCACCCTCCTAACCAGAAATATTGCAGTACATATTTTAAAAGATATGTAGCACCATTGATGCTACTCTACACTCAATAGATGGTAACAGCATTAAAAATGGATATGATCAGTGGTAAAAGAAGCTGTTGTTGTAGTTAAATTACTCTCTTAAGTTAAATTAAGTTAATTTGCTCTCCTAAATTAAGGATGCAAGGTGCTGGGGTAAATTGGAATAAATGCTTTCTATCCATTATGGCAAAGGATAGCTGTTCTCATGCAGATGGTAACTGCTGGTAAATCACTGTAATATATACTCCAAATCCTAGTAGGTTTCTCTGTGCAAGTGCTACTGTGTGATCCTGTGAATGGTTTCGCAAATTCAGGCATATTCTATTCATTATTTTAAAACTTTGTTTTGCAAAATATTACCAATTATATTATTACCAAACATGAAAAATGGATTTTCTTAATTTTTGAAATAATTATTCTTGCCTTTTTTTCCCCCTTTAACAACACTCATCATGAATCCCCTTTGATTTTCCTTAATGTATGCATAAAACCAGAGTCAGTGAAGTCCCTTATCACAGCTACAGAAGTAAAGTTCTCATCCCTTTGTTCATACAGAGAATGGGGATATTCCCTGGTGCCAGTGCTTGATGCCATTGATGGACTGTTATAATATGAGTCACTGCATCTCTGCCCTTGGCACTGCTTCCACAATTTCAGCATCTGTTTTACTGAGAATTAAGTGCCAATAATAAGCAAGTCAGTTCAAAGGACATTTTACTCATTCCAATAGCAGTTTTTAGGAAGCTTTTAAAAAAGTTTGCACACCACTGATAATATCTCAGGGCTGAAGGGAACCTGTATGTAACTGAGGTCTGAGCACCTCGGAAGCAAGACAGATCAGATGGTAGCTGTTTTCCCATGACACTTTAAACTGACCAAAAATGCTGAATCATGGGTTACATGATACTTCATATAAGAAGTATAAAGAAGGTAAATAATCTTTTAATGACCAGCTCAGAAGTGAGCATATGTAAGTTCTTCAAAAAAAAAATCAATTAACTACTGCCAGTCTTCTTTGTTCCTTGATATAATATCTATTGAAAAAGCAATAAATTCACTTATCTTTCAAGACATTAAAACACTTGAGTTATTAAATATGAATGACTAGGATCCAATATGATCTCCTTGTCTTACAGTCACATTGACTGGCTTTATCATTTGGCACAAGAAATAACTTCACCTTAAAAACAAAGAGTGGTAATGAGTTTCCTTGGAAGAAACAATCATGAAATGAAGACACCTATTTATTACCAGTGACCATTCTCTGTGCTTTACCATTACTTACTTTCAGTGAACAAATTTCTATAAGGTATTGGAAGTGACAATGCAAATTATATTATTCCTGGTAGTCCATCTGAATAAAGGTTTGTGACAGGATTGCCCCCACAAATAAATTTAAACCAGAAGTTGGACAGAAGTTCAAGCCACATACCAGCTAGAAAAGAACACATCTCCAATGAATATCATGCCCTGAGGTATATCACAACATACCAATCATCTGAGTTTTTCTAAAGTGCTTTGAGTGTATATGGTTACCTTCAAGCCAAAAGAAACCAGTAGCATACCATTAATTATGGTTCACCCCGAATGAACACTGTGACAATCCAATTTATGAGGACTTGCAAAGGAAAAATGAAGTGTCCTATATGACACTCTGCTCTGTTCTGGTCATGCACGGTGACTCTGATAATTTCCACTCTAAGACCACTTCTAAGCTGCTCTACAAGGAATAGGTATGAGAGTCAGTGTGAATTATACACAAAATAGTGGAAAATAAGAATCAGGCCCCTAATGTAAAACAGGTGTCTTGCCTCTCTTGGCAAGTCATTGTGGCAAGCCTACCCAAAATGCACATGTAGCTAAATAAATATTGGTGGCCTAAATCTCCTCTTGTGTGCTCCTGCTTTTTTTTTTCCCCATCCCAAATTAATTTTTGTTCACAAAAGGGATTAGTTACTCAATACTGCACAGCAAGTCCTCACAATTTCCAGTCAGGCTTGGGATAATTATACCTTCTGTAATCCACAATCCACTAGTTAGCTGATAAATTAGTGTGCTTTTTACAAAGAAGTAATACTCATGTTACAATTTGTAACGCAAACCAAAAGGAAAAAAACCCTGAAAACTAACCCAAAGAAAAACAGAAATCAATAAAATAAGGAAAAATCAGCCATGCAGTGAAACAAACAGAATTAACAGAAAACACTTTCAGCCCTATCAGGTTTCACTTTAAATAAAGAAAACCCCATACTGCAGAAACACAAAGCCAATGTTTTACCCTTCTGTGTATGTACATCAACAGGGGTTATGCAAAAATTCAAGGCCAGAATGTGGCTGAATAGTAATTTTTAAAATTACTTTGTACTACCTTTTATACTTGATCAGTCAGTAGTCACATTGAGTTTGATGCAAATATTCATAGGAGAAAAAATTACTTGCATAATAAAGAACTGTAGAATCAACCACAATCAATTACATCCTAGTTGAATTCAAAGGGGCCACATGGGATATAAAACACAAATTGGGAAATTTGAGTGAAATTTGTTGATAATGTTACTGTAAGGTAATTAAAATACTCTTGTAGATGAAAGGTGATATGTCACTATCAGGTATCTTGAGGCAGACATAGGGTCTTTGTTACTCCTGGATATTCCACTTATTTCTTGTTTCATTCACTCTATATTTACAGTAAAACATGTTGACTAGAAACATTCCATATTTATTTAGGATTTAGCCCAAAAGAGCTTCATCAGTATTAAAAAACAGAGAAAAAAATCCAATAATATTGGACCCATTAAACAAGAATAAAAGGAAGACCTCGTTCACTAACACTTTGAAAGACATAATAAATGTATGGGTTCATTTGATTCACACTCATTCCAAAGTAAGATTCCTTTGATTCTGAGAGCACTGCACAAAACAGTGTACCTCATACACAGCTGACAAGGCATCAGCTCAGGTAGATACTCTCTTAATATGCCAGTTCAACAAGGTGCTGAACCATAAACACTGATGCAATCCAGCTGCACAAAGTTCACATCTGACTGAAGTCAGTGCTCATTCTGGTATCTGTTGAGGACTTCTGCATTACTGACAGGTTGGTGAGAGCTGCTGCTGCACTAAGGAGGCTGTTACCGGTCCAGCAGCTGCAAATGAAAGATTAAATGATGGCTGATAGCATAAGTAAAATAATTTAAAAAAACCCAAAAAAAACAAAAAAAAAAAAAAACAAAACAGTTTTCATAAACTACTGGTTACACAATAAGTATAAATAAATGCCTCGTCTAAAAACTCAGATGTTACTCTGGACCAAAGAATGCCAGACTCATGCAAAACTCTGTGGTTTGGGGACCAGGCTTTGGGACTTTTCTGGGATGTAAAATATGCAAAATTCCTGCCCTTCATAAATTCCAGCACTGCTTCTCATTCCATAGCTCTGTACATGTCTGAAATGGCTGGACTTCTGCACATCTTTATCTTAATCCTACTTAAAAAGCTTATGAATGAGAACACTGGAAAATGGAGGCAAATCCTGTTTTCCTCAGCTGAAATGTCTACTGAATTCACAGAAATCTGTCCTGGGAGGAGGACTAAGCCAGAACTGCTGTGCCTCTAATATTGGTGACTGAGATGAGGTGCACATCTGCATTTACTAAGTTAAAAAAACTCAAAAAGTTAAGTGTGCCTGTACTGTGCAATGTACTTGATCTATAATATTCCTTTTTTTACTAGCTAAACATAGTTTTAATTTCTTGCCACACATTCTTCTTGCTTTCTCCTATTTATTGTTGCATATCCTGTAAAATACATGTTGCTCATTCACTGTCACCTTGTTCTGTCTCACCTTGCTGTAAGTGAAGTCAGTGGCAAACCTTCACTGACCTCGAAAGGAGCAGGATTTGTCCTGAGATGCCTAATCCAAAGCAGGACTCCCTCTTAATTCAGTAAGCTTTGGATCAGACCTAGAAGGGCTCTTAGCAGAATCAAGAAGTGGCAAGACACAGTCACATATCAAAACCACATCCGAGTATTTATCTCACATTTCTAATCTTTGATGTGAAAGGGATTTAAAAAGCAAGCTGCTCCTGTCAACTGCTTGGATGCCACACAGGATGTAAATGACTGAACAAGCACCTATAGGATATCTATGCACATTCATATGGTTTCACCTCTTTAAAAGGCAGCTAATATTTTAATTTGAGGCTTATGACAATATTTTCTCACTTGCTTCCCAACCTGCCACTCTCAAAATGCCACCATCCTTTCTATTCCTGCAGAGGAAAGAACATGGTTTTGCCTCTTGTCTCAGGACAAACTAGAAAATTATTTGACCAAACACAAAAAAAAAAAAAAAAAAAAAAAAAAAATCTAAAAGAGATGTTATCTAAACACTTCAGATACAACCTTGCCACTGATCCTAACGCAGTCTGTTTCAAAGTGCATCCAACTGATTCCACCATATCTTGTTTTAGCTTACCCGAGATCAAATGTGTTGTGATGGTCTTTGCTCTCCTTTATGTCATTCAGCCAAGTTTCTATAGCTGTCTGAGCTGCCATGGGCATATCTGACTATAATATTGGCTCATATATGTATTTACAGACCGAAGGTGACTAGACAGAGAAACTGAATGCATGTATTATGGTGACTTCTAGCTACCAGAACCACAGAAAGCACATCAAATGGCATTAACTTAGACAAAAGGCAATTGAAATAATGAAAATCATTACAATATGTATGCAAGTGCAATGTGAAACTCCCTGTAGCAAAAAAAGATCTATAACATTGAATCAAATTAGGGGATGAGGGGAAAAGGAAATAAAAAGGTAAAAAATAATTATTTAGACATCTGGGGAAATTGAAGAAACAGCCACATTCATCTGCAAAATCTGAAGAGAAATCTGCTCGGAATGACCAAAGGGGGATTTTCTTAAAAGCTTGGGGTCAGCCTAACTTATTTTAAGCAAATGCATGATGGGGCACTGTGTAAGTCATAAGAACAGTTTGATGAATGGCAAGCACTCATGCAAGTTTAACCATCCTATATTTCTGCATTTATTCAACATGCAAATGAATGAAGCGAGTCACAGGCAAAGAATGTAAAAATCAGTATATTACTTCTGTTTTATTCATCTGCTTCATCTTACTGTGTTGACTCCTACCTAGTCTTAGGAAAACACTAATTAAGCATATGTCTCAAGCCTTAGAGACAGCTGCCTTCGTTCCTGTACATAAAAGAGAAAACATTTCACAGCCCAATCTGCCTGCTGGATGTCTCTGAGGCAGGGGCCGTGGCCAGCTGATGTCCCGGGTCGCGTGCAGTGTGTTTCAGCAGCGTGGCTCAGACAGGATTTCCTCCTGCCCGCATCCAGGAGGAGAGGAGAGGTCTGTTACGGAACACACTGCTGACGTTTCAAGGCGTGCAGGACTGAGAAGCTGGTCCCTGAGTCCTGCAGGCAGTGCAGAAGCTGTGTCACAGAAGGGCTGGCAGGGGCTGAGGGATGTTAGCTTGCACCAGGGGATCACAGTGCGTAACACGGCCTCCCTGAACCCTTTCTGGCAAAACTTAGGCCCATCTGCTTCCCCTCTGCTCTGTCTCCTGGAGAGGAACATATGGGCCAGAATATGTATCTTGGAAGCATAAAATTTATTCATGTCATTTTCTAAAATATTCTGAATAAATTTATTCATGTAGTTTTCTAAAATATTCTGGATACTTTCATTTTTCTCCTATAAGCTTTTATTCTGCTTACAAACCTTAAATTCTGCCACAACATTTTTTTAATTTAAGTAAGTTCCTTGCTTAAAAAGTTAGGTAGCTCACAATGAAAAACGAAATTAAAAAAAAACCAAACTGTATTGTACCTCAATAATAAGAGTTACTATTGCAAGAAAAATCTCTGCCAGAATTCTCTTTTTTTTGTCCATTGCAGCATCATATTTTAATACTTACCTTGGTCCAAGAGCATTGCATCCAATAACAAACAACAACAGAAGAAAATAAAACCACAGTTAAGCTTAACACGAACATCTAAACATCAAACATTTTCGTTTTGAGTCATTCAAATTGGAGATGAGTTTAATTCCAAAATTTACCTCACATTAATTAGTGCTTCACACCACAAAGAGAACAACCAAGTTCCTCAAGATGCAAGAAAATCTTTCTTTAAATACCAGTACCAACATCTGTGTGTGCAGTCCCATTTCCACAACCAGGGTAAACTTTTCCATTGTTATCACTGAGACTTCAGCCAACCTCCCTGTTTGAAGACAGCAGAACTGGACCCAGGATTCATTTGAATTTGTTCTCACTTCTGACTAAATACATATAAACTTTACACATATATATTTGTGTGTGTGTATGCATGTATAGAATATATACTTGTTTATATACATATACATGTATACACATAAATATGCATGAATAGAAATATTAATATGAATATAAATATATATATTCATTAATATTTTAGCATTTTTATACAAAACACTCCAATTCTTGATTGCAAAAATGTAGTATGAGAGAAAACATGCCATAATAAAGCCACGCCAGACCAGCTGATGAGTTTTTGATAGCTTATCCAACACAACCTACCAAACACTGACACACCACACATGCAGGGACAAGCAACACTGAAATGGATGTTTGCCATAAACAAATATTTTTCTAACAAACAAGTAGATAATGTACTCTGTCTGCATTTTCATTGAAGTGTTTCATATGGAATGCATTAAGAATCACACAGATGTTTCTCATCACATACAGCAAAAGCAAGGTACAGTACAGTAGTTGCCTAAAACAAATGAACTCAGCAGGGTTCCTTCTGCTGATTTCAGGGATTTAGGACAGATTTGGGTGTTTTCACTTAATGATATGCAGACTTTTAGATTCTTCTTTTATCTAAATATTTTAGTGGATGTTGTTGATTCCTACAAGTCAGATGCATGGGTCATGAAACCATTTCCTACTATCTTTGTATTAAGCCTATTGTTTATCCTACCTTTGCTGCAACAGATGAGTTGGGTTTCTCAAGCAAGTCCCAAAGCTTCTTCCTTTTCTCTGGGCAGCAGGTATTATCAAACTCTTCCCCTTCTCTCTCTCGCAAGGTCTCTGCCTCTCTCCTCAGTTCCTCATTCATTTGCTCTTTCTTTTGATGGTATCTTGCCTGGCAGCAAGATTCTAAATATATTTCATCAATCCCCCAGTAATCAAGCTCCTGGCCAAAAGAGAGAGCACACATTTCTTCCATCATATGTAGTTTCCCTGTCCTGTAGAAATTCAAAATGGAAGTGAAAGCCCCCGGGTGTCGATCAAAAAAATACTCATTTTCATTCAGATTATAGTCATCACATACTTCTAGCAGAGATTCATGGGTATTGCAGTCTCTGAGCTTTCCTAATCGTGTCCTTGGAAGTCTGTCCAAAGTCCTCCACAGCACTTCATGGTTGAGTCCACCAACATTTATTTTAACTCTCCGCGAGCAGGCTTTGCTCCTAATGATCTCCACTGGTTCCGGAGGGAGAGAAAGGGTGGACCTTGAAGACTTTTTGGTGATCCCTGGTGGAGCTTTCTCAGCCATTCTGTAAAAGACGAAGTTGTAACACCAGAGTCTGTAGGAAAATGAGCTTGGAGACTATGAATATTTGGGCAGAATCCTCTTCAGACAGATAGCTCCATTCCTGAAGCTAGAAAAGACAAAAACTTAGAATATTTCCAGTACAATGCACCCTCCAATCTCTCTCTCTCTTTTTCCATACTTTCATATACAGATGAAAATTTAATTATTTTAATTTGCCCTCTTTATAGTGATATTCTTTGTGGTAATATCCAGAAGCACTGGAACAGCTGGAACAGCTAAGAGCATTATGCTTAAGCAAAGGAAAAACTCACTGGAATTCCTGCATTTGTGAAAATCAACTGTTACAATTTGTACAAAGGACTTGGGTTTTTTCTTTTTTTTAAGACTCACTTTCTGATGTTGCTGTGTTAGCTTAATCCAATTACTTATCTTTTAATGGGTGAGGTGTGCAAATGGAAAGATTATAGGGATATCTACAAGTAAAGACAGAGGCTAGTCTACCTTTTATTGAAAAATTCAGATTTGCGAGATACTGAAACTGAATAAAACAATCACAGCACATCAAAATCTCCAAACCAAACTGCTTCCCTCCCAATACAAATCTTAATTTGCTCTTATTATGTCATGGGTAAATGTTATTTACCAAACAATTCAAATGCCATCCTGAGAAGTCATATTTTTTACCACCAACAAAGCACTTATTTCTTTACAAATGGGCCAAAAGAATCCTAAGTCTTTTGTGGTCAACTGACCAGTAATACATGTTTTACAGGCAAGGGCTGTGCATACAGTTCTCTGGATCCTCTGCAAGGCTCTTCTCTGCCCCACTGTTCACCTGTTACATTGCTGCAGACACGACTGCACGACAGCAATCAGCGACCTCAGTTTCAGTAATCCACAAGTGCACCCTCACTCACTGTGCCCAGTGCTCCAGTGAACTCTGAAGTGCAGCTGCTTGTCACTAAATGTAGAATATCAGGAAGGAAACCCACCCACCAGCTCTACTGCTGCCAACTGTCAGACACAGTGCTTCAATATTAACCTAGCAATGGCATCATGGCCCAAAGAATGCTTACACAAGGCTTCTGTTCCAAACTTGGGAAACAAAGTCCTCCTCAGTAATTCCCACAGCTGACATCTCCTCCTCCTGTTATCAGCAAATCAACAATTCAACAATCTGTTTTTTTGTTCTTAATTTGCTTGTTTTGTTTTGCTTGAAGTTAAATAAATCCAGCAAATAAAAGAATTTGAAGTGTACAAGAATTTGATCCTCTTTGCAGAGTAAAGCATGAAAGTTGTGCTGGGAGGGATTGTTACTTATAAATACATCAGGAGTAAACACCTGGGAGGGGTTTGAACTATTTGTACTGAAGTACCAGCTGGCACAAGAACAAATGGGTACAAACTCATCATGAGAAAAGGCAGAAATTTGAAAGAAAATTAGAAGGTCACATAGACCAGATCCACACCAGAGCAGTGAGGACTTAGAATAATCCTTTACTAGAAGTATCAGGAAAAACAAAGAATAATTCCAGTGCGTCATCTGACATGCCCATGACAGTATTGACTCTGTTGCTGGTATAAAATCAAAATGGCTAAATTTCATTATAGCCAAACTTTAAAAGTTCCTCCGCCAATAGATAAAATAAGACTCAGGCAACTACAGTCCAGGTATGACTATCATGTCCAAAAACATCAGAAAAGAGCAAAATTACTTATGAGAGAAATACTTATATCTAAAGATTTAAGATCTAAGATTTAAAGGTTTTTCTTTTTGTTTTGTTTGGTGCATAAGCTAAATTATGGCAACAGCCCAGAACACCATCATTTTAGTTACCAATTTCACAGTCAAGCTGAACTTCAAAACTGTAAGGGTCCAAATATTCTGCATCTTCCCATACTGCCTCCAGCACCGCATTGTGAAGATCCCTCCTCATCTCCCAGCGCAACCCAGAGCACTTCTGTGCCTAATTACATAAGGGCTTAAGCCTGTAACATTTACTGTCATTCACAAAAATTATTATCTGACAACTTCACTTTCAAAGATAAATATTCTACCAAAATCAAAGCCCCAGCATCAGTAGGTTTGCATAATATACATCCCTTTCTTTTGTGTTTGGTTGTTTTGTTTTTTTTCTCTTGACCTTAGACTGATTTTTTTTCTCTGGTTTTACCCTCCTCCTCATTGCCTTATATGCAAGGGGATGATGGTGAGACTTCTGAGAAGTGGGGGACTCCAATCCTTGCAAGATCTCCTCATTTAAGCATTTCCTAGTGATCTGTGATGCACTTATCAGTCTTCTGGCATACAGACAGCTACACAAAGAGTAAACAGTTATGAGAGGATATTTCTATACAGAAGAAATATTTGCAAACTGTGTTTTTTAAAAAATCCTTTTCGGTTTTAATGCACTATGATATTTCTCCTTTAAACTTAAGAAAACAAAAGAATTTAATAAATTCATAAAGAGGTTCTGTTAACCTTCATGAAATCAGTTAAGTCTTCATACATTTCCTAGAGAGGTTCACTAGTTTATTCACTATTGTATCTCAGGGATTTATTTTTCTGTTTTTAAAATGAAAATGTGCACCCTGTTATTAGCAACATCAAGTAAAAACACAATAGAGATCAAGCATCTCATCTGTTTAATCTTAAGTTAACTATATCCTTATTTATTTTTCTGATTGCAGAAACAAAAGATTAACAAGACCGTGTATTGTTTTAACTCTTCTGCAGTGTAGTTACCAGACATATTTTTCAAACAATGCAAATACTCTAGTGTCACCATGACTGGTCCAAAGCTGTTAAAACATTTTTTGATTTTTCAGTATAATTATTGGTTTCATTTTCCTACTTGAGGAAATGTGGCTTTTCTAAAAAACTTCAAAAATCCTGGTGGTCACACTGAAGTCAGCAGTGAAACACTATTAAGTTTAGTGTTGAGAGTGTGCTATATACATGTATATATATATATATATATATATATATGTATATATACATGTACCAAGGGATGAACTACCATTCACATCATGCAGCATTCTGAAAAGATAAAAAAGCACATTTTCCCAAGAAGAATCTTGAACCTTGAGGATGATTTTTTGCCTTTTTTACAGAGCTCTTGTCATTGAAATATATAATGAAGAACAAGAATGTATAACTTAAAAATAAAGAAATTAATTTGTTTTGTTTCCTTCACAAATGCTTTCCTTCCCACCTTCTTTCATTCTTCATACCTTCTTTAGTTCTCCAATGATAATTTTTAAAAAATCTATTCCTGTGCAGCTTTTCCCCAAACCTTGGCTAAAAAGCCTGGTTTTAACTGTGCCTTTAACAAAAACATAATCAATGGCCTCTACTTTCAGAATCATAGGCTTCCTTTAACATCTTCACAGTCCTCCTTTGGGCACTGCTATAGCTTTATATTATTATACTGTGGCATCCAAAACTGCCCCCAGCACTCGAGGTGAGGCCGCCCCAGTGCAGAGCAGAGCAGGACAATCCCCTCCCTTGCCTGGCTGGCCATGCTGTCCCTGATACCCCCAGGACAGGCTTGGCCCTCCTGGCTGCCAGGGCACTACTGACTCAGAGTCAACTTGCCATCGACCAGGGACCCCAGGTCCCTTTCCCTGGCACTGCTTTCCAGCCTCTCATTCCCCACACTGCACATCGAACCAGAGTTGTCCCACCCAGATGGAGAACCTGGGCACTAACACCTGCCAACTTGCTTAATACCCCTTCCAATGCTGCATCCAAGTCATTTATGAAGATGTTGAAGAGCACAGGGCTGAGGATGGAGCCCTGCAGAACCCCACCAGTGGCAGGTCAGTCTGATGTCATCCCATTCACTACAACCCTTTGTGCCTGACTCATGAGCCAGCTGCTCACCTATCCCATGATGTGTTTATCCAGCTGTGTCCTGGACATCTTACCCAGAAGGATCCTGTGAGAGACAGTACCAAAAGCCTTTCTGAAATCCAAAAAAGGTTACACCCAGTGCTCTCCCCCTATCAACTATGTGGGTTACCTTGTCAAAATAGGAAATCGCCATTATGTTACTGTATAACATTTCTAACTTGAAAATCCACATTATCAATTTAATACAAAATCACCAGATCTTTCATCAAAACAAAATTATACAAGTGAAGTTACTTTACAGTTCATTAAATTACCTTTCTGAATTTTAGCTACTGTAACTAACTCAGAAGACTTTTTTTTTCATAAGAAGACTTAAAATACATTTCAGCTTGGCTTATTGCCATAACCTTCAGGCTGTGTGCAATTCCACCATGCACCTTGTCCACCAGGGGCTAGTAATAAATGTAACTATCATTCGGGAGACAGGCAAAGCCATCCTGGCACTCACCAGCACTCTTAGCAATTGGTAGAGAAAAACACAAATTCAACGTAAGAGCAAGTCTTGATAAACCCTGCATTCTTCCTGTGCAATAACAAAAATACTTTGTAGCAAAATACCTGTAATATTACATAAAACTCTTCAAATCAAAGTCAACTCTTTGCATTAAATAAAAATGAAAACTTCAAAGACTACAACTCGAAAAGCTAGGGAAAGCCAGAAGGAAGGTTAAGTGCCCTCCCCCGCACCACAGACATGCAGCTTTTAATGGTGTGGCTCTCACATCAATCCCTTCCTCTTCACATGAACGGGTAATTATTTGCCATTTCTTTTCATCTTTCTCATTCAGAATTTGGCCTCTGATGTTATTCAGCATTTCCTGCTGCAAGGCCTACATTACGCACAAAGTGCTGAATTTCCCTCAGGGAGCTCTCCCTGTCCTACCCAAGCACTTCCAGGGTATCCCAGACTCCCCTTCAGTAGGAGGCCATTATTACCATTGCTTTATAGAAATGAAGGTCATAGATGCCTGAGGTATCCAACAATTTTGGCTGCTCAGATTGAGATAGCTGCTTTTTAGAGTCCTTAGCATTTTCAGCCCATTTGATGGGCATGCCTACATGGCCAGATTAAACCCTCAGGCTGAGGAACCCAGTTATCTGTGCTGTCATGTTGCCGGAACAGCGCCTGCCAGGGCACACTTAGGACTCTCCCAAGTCATTTGCAAGGATGGCTGGAGAGTCCATGCTTCAAGGTCTGCTCCTAGTAAGTGGTTTGTTCACAGCCATCACAGGGAGGTTGCTGTACTGAGCAGCGCCAGCCCCTTCCATGGATTCCATGCACAAGACCTCTCTTCCAAAAGTATTCACATCCCAGCCACTCTTGAATGCCTTAAACATCTCTCCCAATCTCTGTCATACAAATTTTGTCAAAGAAGATGGAGAAGTTACAGTACATAAGCACACTTCACTGCTGGAGCTTGTCCTGCATTTAAAACAGTGAGGAAAAAAGTATGTATGGTACCTAAGAAGGGCTTGTACTGTAAGGACCCCAGGAAAAGTGAAGATTTTGCTTTCTTCTGACTTTTAAGGGACAAACTTCTACCATTTTTCTCAGAAGATGTCTTTTTGTCAAAATTTGTCAAATTGTTTTCAATAAAAGATTTTATTAATTAATTTCCTTGCTTTAAAAACAAATTGAAGAGTTTTTCACAATTTGCTGGAAGTGTCTTCAACATTTTAAAACAAAATCTGGTTCTAGATGTACCAATACTTAATTATTTTTTTAAAAGTTCAAGAAAGCTCTGGATTAAAAATGAGAGATTGTGAAGTTATTAAACATTAAGCAAATTATTAAATGGGTGATCCCATTCAAAGTATTTATTTTCAGGTCTGAAGAGTCTAAGATCAATGTGCTGGATTTCTTCATGTGCAAAAACTGCTCCAAAAATCAAGAAAGATCTGGGGAGACTATTGTTGCATTTACTAGTTTAGCTGTTAAAACTGACTTAAAGCTTAAGAACTTCAGTCTGTATTTAATGCAGGTATGTAACACTTTCTGGGAAAACTAGCTTTAGGTTTTGTAGGTGTAATGTCAGGGGAATTCAGAGCGGACATTAGGAAAAAGTTCTTCACCCAGAGGATGGTTGGGCACTGGAACAGAGTCCCCAGAGAAGGGGTCATGACACCAAGCTTTTGAGAGTTCAAGGAGCATCTGGTCCATGTTTTCAGTCATATGGTTTAGATTTTAGTTTCAGGTAGTCCTGTGAGGAGCAGGGAGTTGAACTCAAAGATCCTTATGATCCCTTCTAGCTGGAGAACTGGAGGTACTCTGTGATTAAAAAAAACACCTTAGAAAGCCTGTGCTCACCTCAGCATCTGACTCTTAAAGCCTACAACCTGGGATCCAGCAAGTTAGCCAAGAAAAAATAAAGCAAAACCAATACATGTTTACTGAGCAAACACATTTTTGCTAACTTATTTGTTTGTATGATTCTTCTTTTCTGTCAGTGTCTGCTTTGCTGTAATCTCTCTGCTGCCACATCTTAGCTCTCAAATGTCTGCTCTTTGTTTCAAAATATGAAGATCTTCAGTTTCTTAATGGTGTGCTGTGGGATCTTTTTACTAGAATTTTCCCTTAATTTCAGTTTTTAAAAAGATGGCTGAGGTGATAGCTAAAACTCTGCATAAAAGCATCCCGCTCAAATGCGTTGTTCGTTATTTCCATTTCCCACCCTTAGAGAAGTCACATCTCATATAGTTAAGGATTGGCAAGCTGAATGCGGGAAGTGTCAGGAAACATGTCAAAGTATTCCTGAGCATCCTTTGTATGTCTCAGATTCATATCTATATGCAGGAACACATGCATGTGTGCACAGGAGAGAAGTATCTGAGCTTTGATTATCCAAATTGCTGGTGACAGCTCTTGGCACAAGTCCTCAGGGGCTTCAGTGGGTGAAACCATTTGAAGCAACATGGTCTGAGGGGGAAAAGATGGAGCCTTAGCCTCTCTCCCCTGCTCCCCTGTGGCACAGCTTCTCTGCGAGCAATGGCTGGCTCTTGCCAGACTTCAGCCATGGGCAGAGCTGTTACTGGAGAGCTGAGTCTTTCCATGAACTAAGACCAAATCCCACCTGTTGCTTTGACTGCTCTGTTAACAGCTATGGATGAGTTGTCCTATGAAAAGTAAGATTTCGCTTTGAGAGCAAATCCTGCAGAATCAGCTCTTGGGGCTATGGCTAACTGGTCTGAAATGATGATTATTTCTATTTCATAATAGACCTCACAGGTTATTTATTTCTGGTATGTGAAAATTTAAACTTCGGCAGCACAAAGTCTTGGAGCTCTGCAGGAAAAAAATCAAAAAAGATGAGGCCTTTTATAGATGAATTTTTCAGATTGACTAAATCAGTCTGTCTGCTAACTCTCTGTTCTCACCATCTTGAGCACAGAGGTGTCTTTTAGATGGATGAGCTGAACTTCACCAAGGAGCAGCAGACTCTGAGACTCTACATATTCCCTAGGAGCCTTGGATAAGAAAACCCAGACAGAAATAGGTAAGGTGACAGAAGAGAGAAAAAGAGGGAAAGCATAAATGATAAAATGTTTTTAAAGTCTTGCAGTCACACAAGCCTGGCAGTTTTGGCTTATCTGAGTTTTCCAACTACCCCAACAGCACTTGTAATCATTTACTGAAGCTCTTATGCAAGGTAAAGCCACGTGGGTGGGCTCTAGACACACTCCAGGTGATGCAGACTGCTTTACAAAAAGCTAAATGCTCTTGAGTGCATTCAGGGTAATTTTACCTCAAGTCTCATGGAATTTAGGGCTCAAGTGGTCTTTTTGAGTAGTACCTCTTCACAAGTCTGTATCTGGGCACTGGGACTGTAGCATCCCCTCAGCCTGCACTGGGTCTCAAGACAGCACTGAACATGGCTTTGTAGCCCATCCAGTGCTGAATCAAGATCCCCACCAAACGTTATTACAGATCAGCTCCAATTCTCTCTTTCCTTACTAGCAGCTCTGCTGTTGGTGCTTGTGACAAGTGTGGCTATATGATCCTTACAAACAATTCTGATGCATTCCTGCTCAGTTTACAAAAACCTTTCAATTTCCATTGCAGGTTGAAACATTTCTCATTTAGGATGCAGTTGTTGGTCATGTCTGCACTTTACTGTTCATGTTTACAATTGGTTGCTAAGGGCTGTTACTGCTTTTGCCAAAGATACTGTCTTTCACTGCTTATTTAGCCTTCCCTGGAAGCTTCTGAGGAGATGAGCTGTCACAGAGAAGTACAAGGCCGAATGGCAGATCATTTTCTTTAATGTCAAACAACCTGATATTAAAGAAATGTGATTATGTAAGGTCCTCATGTCAGGTCTAAATCAGACTACGTATTTATATACCAACTAGCACTCCGGATCCACAGGTTTGATTGGTGCTTCCATAGAATTCTTTGAGAGTCTACAGATGTTACATGTGCAGGATACACTAATAATAGCAAATACATTAATATTAATAAATTAGAGCTTTGAGTTGCAATTTATCCGTCCACTACTTGATTTTCTCTTCTAATTGCATTGCAGTGCATTAAGATGATGGAGGAGATTGTCAACACACCATTTGTTCTTTCAGGAGGCACAAAAGTAATCAGTTGTCCTAAAGCAATTCGTTTTGGGGTTATTCTAAATATGTTAGCTTCTCTAACCCTTCAATCTTCCACTGCTCCCTGCCAATAATAGTGCTGCCAAGTAGCTGAAAGCAGTGAAGAACTTCACAGATGTCTTTTTGTTCTTCTGAAGAAAAGCCTGCACAGTGTAGTAATGAATGATGATTCTAGGTTTCTAGGCAGGGAAATATTACACAGCATATAATATTGTCCTATATACATAGAGAATGATGTCTGAAGCAATGAGGCACATCATATAGAAGAGTCAGATTTTATCCCTCTTTGAATGAAATTACACCCAAAATTTTGGATGCTGTATTTTGGTCAGAATCCTGGTATACTGTTGAGTTTTCTAATAAAGAAAAAACATGCAATATCACCATCCCAAATCTACAATTAAGGAAAGCACAGTTGTATTCCTAAGTGACTTTGGAAATTAAAACATTTACGTTCAATTGCTGCTTCTGTCAAAATTTCCTTTTCAACCATTTCTAACAGGACTGTTCCCTGATTCAATCAGGGTAGGCCTAAACCTACCTGGACCACAGACAGGAAGAGACTTGGCCAAAGAATACAGTTTGAGAGTTGCAGATTTACTCAAGAGACATTTATCTCAATCAATTAGGAGCCTCTCTCAAACTCTTATTGTTGGTGCTTTACAGAAGCACTGAAGGCAGAACAAAGGAATGAGTCAAGGCCTTGGTTTTTGGGAGACTCAATTTTTGACAAGTGTCTTTGTACATACATAGCTGAAAATATCCCCGAGGTCACAGCATCAGCAAGTTTTTATAGAAGGCTTTTATCATTAAAAATTAAGACATATGTCCATCTAATCTTGATCTGAAGAATCCAACCCTTCAACATTTTGATGTCTTCAACTATAGGATGCCTTGGAAAAACATCCCAAACTACTACTACAAACTGCTGTGCAAGGCCTAGGGCAACCCAAAGTCTTATTTTGCCTATCTGAGAAAAGCAGTCACCCAGAGAACATAAAACTTTGCTTCCTGACCTTATCTAAGACCTTATCAGCTTTGGTTCCACATAATGCACAAAGATACAGTTGATCTGTGGGTCAGTAAGGAGAAGCTGTTCTTAGGAACTCCAGTTTAACACTGTAGAGAAGGAGCTACACTGACTTTTAGTCCTACCTGATACCAAGAGTATTGATATATTTTGACCCTCAAATTGACCTGACAATAGAAAAAAGGTGAGGACTCACTATCATGCACAACCCTAGCTACTGTTACTATAATTCTGAAATCAAGACAGGCTAAAAGGAACACTTTTATAAAACTGCCACTATAAATTAATTTATTTACTTCTATCAAGCCAAAATGTATTTTTAAAAGCCACAGCATCCTCTTAAAAAATGTGCTTCATCAGAGCCATTAGTTCAGGGTTTCTAATATTAAACACACAAGTCCCAAGTTCAAAGAAGGGTGTGGGAACCTCTAAGACAGGATCAACACGATACTTCACAGTCAGGAAGAAGATGCTCTTAACTCCCATCCAGGCCCAGTGTGTAAGCAGGATCAAAAGGGACACAACCCACCCACATGATATTCTAAGTCTGGAGACCTCCTCTTACAAGAGGTATGTAAAATAGTCCTTCAAAAGAATTGAACAAGTTTCTGCTTTTTCCAAATCCACCATAAGGTGGTGGCCTTGGTTCCACCTTGATGTCATTGCTTGGTCATTAAACATTCACTGAAGGACCAGGTTCATCCCTGGTGATTCAAACCTGTGGTTTATATCTTCCAGGCTCCTGCTGCTATCAGTAATTCCCAGGACAGCTGCAGTGATGGAGACCATCCCCATTCCTACTGAAAAGAATGAGGCAGCCTGTGCTTGAAAGACAACAGACATGAATTAATCTATAACTGAAGGGTGTGACCAGTCCTTTGGTGGGTGGTAATCTTGGATTACAAGAAGTGAAACGTTTATTTGCATCATGTTAATCAATGAAAGGCTTAAAAGCTCAATTTTTCTCCATCAGTACCCAAACTAAGGAAAAGTGAGATATTTTTTGCTTCTACCTGGTTTATCTACAAACATGTTGAAGTGGCTAAACACTCTCATCCCTTCTTCAGTTCAAAAGGAGCAGAAGCACTGCTAATGCCACTTTAATGACATGCCTAAATAAGGACCAAAGTGACTATCAGTAGCCAGGCTAGTCCTGAGAAAAAATTCAAGTAGTATAAAACTTACCCAGTTAAGAGGTTTGCTCTATGTCAGCAATAATAAGAAAGAAGAAAGCACAAAAGGAAATATTCCAGAAGGCAAGACCTTCCAGACAGCACTCCTGTCAAGGTAGAGAGACTCTGTGCTGTTAATCTCACCAACCACTGGAAAAGCACGTTCAATACTGTCATTCACAGTTGTGTGATTTCAAGGCTAATTAAGCCTATTCACTGTTTTCAGTCTGCTTAAATACATTAGTGGGATTCTTCTAGCTTCTGCAGCTTGCCAGCACTTTCTGCTCAAACTGTCTCAGAATGTCTCTCGTATATGCAAATTTACACGGAATGAATGGCTGTAAATTATAGCAGGATTATTCTGCCATTGAGAGTACATCCACCTGAGACGAGGTCAACAACCTTGTAGGTAACCAAATCCCCATACCTTAAGAGGGCAAATGACACAACTGAAACTCTGTAAAAAGAAACATGGCTTCATTTTGAGTTCTTGCATTTGATTGCAATTTTTATCTCTATACATATTGAAAATACAGCTAATTTTCTAAAAGTTAACTATTGATGAGGTACCATGAAATATTACTTTATGAACTGCCCTATTAATGCTCTGAGGCAAATTTATTCTGTATTTGGACTGTACTGCCATAACTGATTTCTATTTCTTAACTTGTTAGGCAATCAGGGGGAGAAGCTCATCTCCAGTGTCATCAAAGAAGATTACGTTTGAGAGCTTTGTTCAGTTAATTATCAGCACAGCTTTGCATTCATTTCCTGGTAATGTGGTTTTACCTGAAGGGCTGACATTATTTCCTAACAAGTTAGTACCTGGATATGATGGCAGCAAGAACACCACCTCGCAATAGCAAAGTGATTTTCTAGTAAGAAACACTTTTCTAGGGGTAACAAAAACCTAGGGGCTTATGCATCACGTGCCAGTGCTGTGGTAAGCGAGCTGTTCAGCCCCTCTGCCTTGGCTCGGGCTGTAAATGCCCTCACACAATTTTACAGCGCCCTGTGTTCCCCTCTCATGGTACTGTGAGGGGTAAATTGGTCACTTGCCTTTGCTCCTTGTAAAGAGTTCAGCTGCTGTTCATCGCAGCCTACTCCTAAATGCTCAGAGCTGCATTATGCCAGCATTACATATATTATTTATTAGCTAATAGATTGTTGTTCTGACTCTCTTGCTGGTGCCAGCAGTGATGCTACTGACTACTCTTTATAGTCATCCAGAGAAGGAATAGGGATGTACAGAATCCAGACACCTAAGTCACAGCTGATCTATCATTATGGCTAAATATAGATTTCTTGCATTAGAAACAAATAAATTCAAAACCCCACTGATTTTAGTGGCCTGAGACTTTTCTTTTACTGTTTCCCTATTGTTCATACCATAATCCAGGAAGAAGTGCCTTCAAAATAATATCCATTATTTTCTGAATGTGCAGTTAACATCATCATACTTTCATGCTTGGGAAAAAAAAAAAGTCATTTAAAACACTCATCCTTTAAGAAGTTCATTCATTAAGAAACTTCATTCCTCCATCCAGACTTGGAAGAAGGAATGTATTGCATGGCAAACAAGTGAAAACTTAGGAAGATGCCAATGTGTAACTTGTGCTGAAATTTTTGCACATGCTGTAGCAAGCACTGGGATGAAGAAAAGGCAAAATAGCCTTTGCTGTCTTTACAGATTTTTATGAAGAATACAGGCAGGTTTAAGCCTAATAGATTTTAAATATCTTGACTGATGCATACTCTCCTAAGGCTTTTATGGTATGTAGTGGTCTGAGAAGCTATACCAGGACTGACTTTGTATAGTAACCAAGATAAGAAACCTACAAGTTCTGTTCAATAAACACTTGAGTTGTTAAGCTACTCTGTTCATTTTTTTTAAATTTAGCCATATATATGCATTTTACTTAGACTTTATTTGAGCGTGACTGAGCAAAGTATATATTATAGCATGCAATATGATACCTCTAATAGCATAATAGTGAAGAAAAAATTCAAAATAATGAAATTCTTTCCATATATTTTCCATATAGCCAGAGAATTATAGAGTAAAAAACATATGACGCTATGGGATTGCACAAAAATCTACATTTACAATAGGATTACATCTACTCTGTAATGTCCTAAGCAATTTCTTTGCACATTAGCCCATAGAACACTGTTGCATATCTTAAAAAAATCTCTGCAATTTAATATTGGAAAATTTATTTTGGTTTCAAGTTAATATTCTTGTTACAAAGTAAACACACATTTCTCCCTACTACAATGTGAGTTAAAACAACATATTTCAAAGATTTATTATAAAATCCAAGGAATCAAATACTCAGTTCCACTACTCCAGCAATAACCACAACAAAAAGATGCCCACAACAGATGGGAAATCAAAAATATTTTCTCTTGGGATGCTCATATCCTATGACTAGAAACAGAAAAACACAAGAAAGTAAACTACAGCCTGTTTTCTATCATGCATTCATTATAATGTTTATTTCATAATATTGTTTAATATCAATGTTTATTTTATATTTATGTTTATAATGTTCAGACACCTCTTAGGTAAAAAACCCTTATTCCTAAAGACGATAAAAACCTACTGTAGCAATATTAGACAAACATGTATAGTCCCTTCAGAGGCAATCATTGCTTAATTCCAAGAGCTGTGAGCATTGCTGGGTCAGAAGACATTATGCAATAACATGATGAATTAATAGAATTGACCCCTGAAAACATCCAAAAATTCATTTTTAGGCTGCATGTATGTCTACTGAGATAAAGCTGAAGTGAAGTGGAGTACAACTTTAATCTCTTCCCCTTCTGGCTCCCATCTCTTCCTGTGGGGAGCAGCAGGTCTGCACTCGGGTAGAGCAGACACCTTCAGGACGGTCTGCAGTGGAATCCCAGTGCACTGACATACTTCCAGTCACTGCCCCCTTCACCAGATATCTCAGCTTGCATTCCTCCTCTGAGCTGAGACCAGACAGACCTTCCCCAATGTCTGTTTATATCATGACAGACGGAGTAAAACACTGACTGAAATATCCTTCAGCAGGTAGCTTTAAATACAGTAGCATCATAGAATATATTTTACCTGCACATGAAACTCAAGGAAGTCACATAAGATCAAGAATTTTTTCTGAAAGTGACAGTAGCAAACTGTTTGGCAAAATCCCAACTGTTGGCAAGAAAGCTATTGCAAATCTTGACCTCTTGCCTTGCTTTGAATTGCAAGCCAGAATCTGGCAATTAACTTTCACTTAGAAAAAAAAAGGCTGAGTATTAATAGATTTATGTGATATGGCATTGTTAAGGCAATGGGACATTTCAAAATGCTGAAGCAAATGGAGATGTTCAGGCTGAAGCGTGCTGCTCTGAACAGCACCTCTCCCTCATCTTGAGCTGAAGATGTTTTACTGTCTGCATACGTCTGAGTGAGGGCAACCTGCTGAGCCCCACCAACAGCATCCAGCCGAGAAGGGAGGCAAGAGAAATTCAAATGCCGTGGTTAGAGCGGCCTGCAGAAACACTCATTGGAAAATAAAAAAAAAAATTACAAGCCAGCTGCAAGTTCCACTAATGCTGAACGAAGTGAGAGTTTATCAGTTGTATCAGATTTATCAGCTGTTTGAACAGAATAGACAGAGGTGCTAAGAACCAGAAACAAACTATTTTTTTCTGTACTGCATCTTATCTCTCTGGGAAAGACTCCAGAGTTTTGCTAGCACATCTTGGTGATCAGAGAACAAACAAATCCCATAAGTGGCATGTACTCACTGACCCTGCTCCCCTGAAAGTTTCTACTAAAACTCCCTGGAGGATCGTGTCCCAGGCTTGGCAGAATGTTCAGTTTTGCAGCCCTTGCCCAGCCTCTAAGGCTTGGTGCTAGCTCTGCTCTGAGTTGGACAGACTCGCCAGCTGAGCAAACTTGAACTCTAGGTGGTTTTAATGCAAAATGTTATCAGGCTTTTCTCCCTCCCAAGCCTGCCCAGTCTCGCTGCTATTCTTCCTCCTCTAAACCAATCCTGGCACCTCCTCAGAGCTCCAGGACAGGGTCACTGAAATCCTTTGCTTAGGTGTCCTTTTAATAGCAAGGTCTTGATGACTATGTAATTGCTAAGGAACGTTGTCTCCACCTGATGCTATGGACACTTCCTTTTTTACACAAACATTGAAAAAGTAACAATTTTGGCAGTGTTGCTACAGCCAGTCTTTTCTGCACCGGATTAAAATGTCCAAGAAACTGCATATATAATAACTGCCTATTGTATCTTAATCATTATGTAACTTGAATTGAATGAAGTCCAAACCCTACTATAAATATGGACAGTACATACATAGGGTATAAACAAAGGTCTACCTTCACCCAGGCAGTGAAATTCTGATAGAAGAAACACACTGAATGGTTTGTAAAAGCCATGTCGCCAATGAACATGCCTATTCATAAAGACATTTAGGTTCTTAAATGCAGGGACCAGCATGCTACCTACCTACAGAAAGCATATATGACAGTGTGTTTTAGACTACCACAATGTATTTTCTTCTGTAGAGGAGATTTTTCAGTCCCCGGGTGGATGGGATAATTCCAACGACAGCTACCGAGAAGGCTGAGGTTTTGTATCATCAGGTTTCCACAAGCACTGTTAGAGCATCGGAAACAAATGACGAGCCTTTATCGGTAGAGCTCACCCACGGCAGGAGGCAGAATACTACGAAATGTCATTCCCTCCCTCCCTTTAGCAGCTCTGAAGGAACAAAAACACAAGCCACGGTTTCCAAAGCGCTCCAGGGTGAGGGTTCTGTTGTGCAGCCTCAGAGCGACCCAGGCGGCCGGGGAGAGCCCCCCGCGTCCGTCCCGCCCCGCCGATCGTGCCCCCTCCCCGGGGGCGCTCCCCGCGCCCGGGGCACCCCGGGGCTCCCCGCGGCAGCGCCGCGCTCCCGGCCTGCCCGGGCGCCCGCCGGCAGCTCTCGCCTCCCCTGACAGTCCCATCGGGGCGGGAGCTGGGGATGACTCGGGCTCTCAAATAAATACAAATAAAAGCAAAAGGCAGCCCTCGGCGGAAGAGGGATGCCCTCCCGCTTACCTTGCTCCGCGGGCGCCCGGGGCGCCGCCGGGGGCTGCAGGAGGGATTCCCCAGCGCTGGCAGGGGCTGCTCGGGCTTCCCCGGGCACTGCGCGGCCGCCAAAGCCACGGCGAGGGATTTGTTTTGGTCGCTCCTTCCCGGGGAGGGTTTTCCTCTACATTCCCGGCTCCACATCACCGCCTCTCCCGGCACGGAGAGGGCTGGGGGTGGAAAAACCACGGCAAAGGCATCTCCCTCCTACCCGCGGAGATGAAAACCCGCCGGAGCAGCCGCGCGGGGAGCGGCTGGGGTGTCGGGCGGAGGACGGGGGGGGGGGAGCCGAGGGGGGATAAGAGTCGAGCCCTCGCTGCCCTCGCCCCGCCGTAATCCCCGGCTGCATGCGAGCCGCCGGCTGCCGGCGCGGCCGCCCGTGTCTGCGGCTGTGCGCGGCGGCGGCGGCGGCGGCGGGGCGGGGGGGCACGGCCGCTCCCGGCCGGGGCACGCGGGGCGCCCCCCGCCCCGCCCGCCGCGCTCCCGAGCGCCGCGCCCGCCCCCGCCCCGCGCGCGCCCCGCGCACCGCCCCGCGCGCGCCGCGCGGCCCCCGCGCCGCAGACAAAGGGGACACGTCCCCCCGCAGCCTGCCCGGGCCGGGGATCCGCGCTCAGGGACAGCAGCCACGCACAGACACCAGTGCCACGGGCGGGGTGCACACACTCACACACACACACAGAGTCACACACACAAACACACACACACCGAGTCACTCACACACACAAACACACACTCATACACACTCACTCACACACACTCACACACACTCGTGCACATGCATGTACACACGCAGCCCACACTGACCCCCCAGGCAGGGGATGTGCACACACGCGCACACACAACCCACGCTAAGGGCACCCTCCAGGCAGGGGATTCCCCTCTCACACACGGGTGAATCCACCCTAACATTCCTACGTATGGGAGGCACGCACCTCTCAGACCTCCCCACACACCGTCCTTCCAGGCAGGGAATGTGCAGGCTTGCACACAAACACAAACACACGCACTTCTGTGTACTGTCCCCTCCCATACCCACAGTCACACACCACCTTCTTCTGCTCACTGCTGCATCCACTGCATCCCTTCCCAGTTTTCCTTTCCCAGCCAGGGCAGGGCACGGGCACACAATACACAGCATAGGACTGTACCCGGCCCATGACCTGGCCAGCCCAGTTGCTGGGCTATTGGCATGGCATGTTGAGGGCTTGCCGAGGGCTGAAGCCCACAGCAGAAATCCAGTGCCTGGAGAGCCAGGACCCTTCATGGGGCAGGGCTAATGCATTTTTGTCATCAAGTCTTGGCAAGGTTGCAGGCTGCAATCAAGACTTCAAGCTACTCCTGCTGCCTCCCATAGTATTTTATAGCTCTTTATTGTTTTTCCTTGATCATTCCTGATAATGGGAGGAAGTCTCTTTCCCTCATTCATTAATCCCCCACTATATTTCAGGTATCAGATTAGAAAGCTTTTTTCCTTTTCAAGCTCTTCTGTTTCTCAGGTTTCATAACAGTTCATCATTTTGCCCTCTGCATTGTGTTGCTCAGGCTTCACCTCATCCTGTAGCTCTGAATTCAGCCTTAACTGTTGCACATTTTGCTGCTGGGATGAAGGCTTTCCAACAAAACTTTTATCAGCTTCCTTTTTTTTTTTAATTCAAAGACCTCCTAATTCTTTTGAAAGCTATCCAAGAAAGAGATTGGGCAGTATTTGCCAACATGATTTTAATTACAACCCACCAAAAAATAGGTTAAACTTTGAATGCTCATTTATTGTGTGAATTTTCACCCATTTTATGTAATTCCTTGCCGCTGTCTTGGGGACATATAAATGTATTTTTTAAAAAGATTTCCCACTTTCTCCCAGCCTACTTGCAGGAGTTTTCTGAATGGCAACCACAGCAGTAGTCCTAGTCAGTGGTGAGTTCAAGGCTAGATTTCTATGAAAAGTTCCAGCAGAATGTACTTTGTCTGAAACCTGAACATCTGTGGCATAGGCATCCCTGCCTAGGCTGCTCAGCCTAGTCTTACCCTTATGGTCAGTCAGGGAAATTCTCTTCCATATCTTATATGTGATAAACAAAGCTCCATAGCAACCCATTCCTCTCCTCAGCTACTCCCCAGCTGAAATGTTGGTATCTATGTATTTCATATGTTCCACCTCTTGTGTGTACACGTGTTTTCATGTCTCATCACTAATTTTTGAATGCACCAATCTGTTTCATCTGAGCAAAACTCTCAAAGACAATTAAATTGCAACAAGTTTAAGAAAAAGAAAGCAGGTGGAGGAAGAAGCTAACTACACATCTCTTTGTGCCCAGAGCATGGCACAGGTGACATGAGGAGTTCATGTGTTGTTACATACCTCAAAATCTGCATGTACATGTAACATCAGTGAGAAAAGTTAACTGGAGGATCTGTCTTCTTAGCCACTGTAGTTCAGTAAAACCCATGAGGCAGAGCTGTAGGAAGCCGGAGTTCATTCCTTCAGATGCTCATTAAATAATAGGTTGTGAAGAGCTCCAGTTCTCCGTTATGGCTTTTCATGATGCAGTGAGCGGTTTTGAAGCAGACTGTGTTTTCTTGAGATTTTATTACTTGATTTTTCATTTTTGATAAAGGAAGAATGTATTATCTCCCTCTCATACACACACCCCCAGATACTAATAAGTCTTGCTTATTGGGAAAACTGACAGAAAGTGCAGTTCATAGGTGAGTTCCTGCAGTTCATGGGCTACAGTGATATGCATTCTGTTAGACACTGCTCCAGAACAAGCAACTGATCTGTTTTCAAGGAGAAGTTATTCTTGAATAAAAAGCTCCTTACTTTGCTAGTATGTCCACAGTAAAAGTAATTTTATTCTGGGAAATTATTTTTGCGCATAGAGGTACATTATCCTGCCTTGACTCATATTTACATCACTGCATCTTTGTTATTCAATTTTCCTTTATAAACAAATGCTATCAGTTCTTGGCTTGCTCCTTTTCTAGACTTGGGGCATTTATGTTTATGAACACTCATCTTCTGCTCTTACTGACATGCTTGGATAGTGAAGGGAAGCCTTTGTTGGTTCTCTAGTTACCAGAAATGAAATGCAAAATGTATGGCCATGCTGATGAACAATGTCTTTCAGATCATCTGGGAAAGATTTCCTTTAGAGGAGTTTGGTCTCAGTTGGTCAGATAAGGGGAAGAAAGAAACAGCTTGAGAGAAAGAGAAATCTCTTTTTTACTAATATTTCTGCTGGAGGATTTTCCCCCTTCATTACAGTGATGTTCTTCAGAATACCTTTCATCCATCAAGACCATCCTTGTAAACATCCTGGGCCTCTTCCTTCTGACTTAGCACCCAGTTTGCATAGATGAACCTACTAGGTCTCTGTGAGGCATTGCTTCCCAAATACCTCCCAGCAGTGAGAGGAGAAGCTGTTTAGAGGAAGACATGGATGGACAAAGATAGGCACACATGTGGAAAAGTACAGATAAATCTTGCACTGACCAGGAGGATCATTCAAACTCACAGTCTAAATGTTGCAAGAAATTATTGTCTTCTCCACTGTTGAACACCTTGACCATACCAATGAACTCATGTGACCCACTCATTTGCTTGCTTTTGAAGGAAGAAGAGTGGGTTTATGTTTGTGAGGGCCTTGAAGGCACAACCAGGACTGCTGGCCCTCATCCACTTTCCCTAAAAACTTCCCAATCCCTGTCTATAGTCCAGGACACCATTTCAGCTCAACGCAGGGCTTTCAGTCCCTGCCTCAGAGACACATCCCTGTGGAGAAGGGAATAATCTACTTATAGACTGGTTTAATGGCTATTCCTTCTTGTAGGAGCAGATATTACATTAAGCACCAACAGCAGGAGGACTGCTGTAATCAGCATCAAAGTTGCCCTGTCTAAATAAATGGTTGATCATTTTCCTGAGTGTAATTATATCAGTTATTGCAATGCTGAAATATAATGTCAGATGGTTTTGAAATGTATCTTAATTTCCCGGCAGCATGTCTAACAAATGGCAAAAATAAGTTCTAGGAGAAGAGTCAACTCCATCCCAGTGCCCTTTGTATCACTCAAGACTTGCAGAAAAAACAAGTCAAACAAAGGCAGCTTCCTGGCCAAGTCCAATATTCTCTTGAAATAAATCACTTTAGGAATGGCATCTGGCAGTGGCATAACCCACCACAGTTCAGACCAAGTTTCGTCTGGATTAGGGACTTCCTGATTTTTGGAATAACTTTCCATGCTTCCTATTGAGTGGTTGGGGTTTTTTTTTTCTCCCCCCCCCCCCCCCTTATTTAAGTTTTTGTTTCCTTTATCATATTTATCTAACTGAGAATACTGTGTTTTCTATTCTTGTTGCCACAGATTAGGCTCTGACACTCTTTTTCCAAGTCTTGGTTTCTAGAGGGGCTCCTGGAAGTGTTTTCAGCCCTTTCACAGGCTGCAATGGGACAGCAGTCTCACTAGTGTTTGAAGGCTGCCTTGTGGACACATCCAGGAATGGTATGCTGCTGCACACAGGGACAGTAATGGCAGCTTTTACTCTCTCTAGTGCATTAAATGGAAACTTACAGAGCTGGGTATCACAAAACCAGCAACAGAGATGAGCAAGAGCATAGCCAGGAAGGACAGACCATGGGAAATATGCCATTGTCAAACAAGACATAACTTGGATGTTTAAGGGCAGTTTTTTGCCTGTTCATAAAAATCATTCATTATTCCTTTCTTCTCTAGGGGTTGTTTTTTTGTTTTTGTTTTTTGGGTTTGCTTTTTGGTTTTGTTTTTGTTTGGTTTGGTTTTTTTCATTCTGGACAAATCTGCACAAGAAAATAGTAATTGATGTTAGGGCTACAATCAGCTGTAGACATGCCAAAACGAACAGAAACCAAACTTGAACTAAACAAAGGCATATCATTATGTTTAAAGCTGAATTATTAGAGTTACAATTAGAGCTGTACAAACTGACATTTCAAATTTAGGCATTTTCTCATATGCAAAAGTCAAATAGATAAGATTTACTGGTTGGGTTTTATGGCAAGCAAAAGGATGCCTGCTGAGTAGCTCCTGGAGCTCCACACTGCAACATTTATGTTCTAGGATGTAGGTTTCTCCTTTGTATAACATAAGATGGTGATGATTTCCATAAAGTCAAAAGTTTTTTCAGCTCCTGTTGTAAGTTATTGCAGCTTGCATCTTGAATTTTTTTTAAATACACATTTGGTAATGCAGTTTTAATATTTTTCTTTTTTTATTAGCATGAGCTGAATGTTAATACTGTCTGACAACTAAAATGTTATCTGGTGTTATTCACAGATCTTTAAATTGAGATCCCTTATTTTGGCCCTATGCCAGATCAGAACCTGAGAAATAATTAAGCTTTTCTCGTGAATCTCAGGGACAGTGCATCCCTTGGTCTGCTATTAGTATTGCTTTCTAGAAGTGGCAGTAGTTTGGTTCAAGTTGATGCAATTGAGCAGTCTGCTAAAACACAATCCTGCCACTGCGAAGAGCTGGCACTTGCTGGTTACATTATATAGGGGATGCTTATAGCCAAAGCTATATTTAGCATGAGGCTTGTTTAGGTGATCCAATATTGCCTGCCAGCTTTGAACTCTGCAATGAAAAAATATGTTTCCTTAAATACCATCTCTGAGAAGATGGCTTTCATGCCTTCCTCTGTCACTGCCTCTTCCACAGTCCCTCACTGCTACCTTCTCCCCCATCCTTGTCAAGGCAGAGCCCCACAAGGGGGGTTCTCCATTCCCAGGAGGGCTGTTATGGAAGACATCCTTTCCAAGCTCCTTTGAAGTTTTGCAGTACCTGCCTGGGGTTTATTTACCAGGCAGAAATTTTTCTGCCTTTCCCCAGTCTGGTGAAATGGGAGTCAGAATTTTCTGACTTTATGTTTTGGATTATTTCTGCTCTATGTCAAAAATTATTTAATGATGGATTAATTAAAAGTCACCTGTCACAATAGTTTAGGCATAAGCAGAAGGTATTTTCTGCACAGGTCAAAGCTGAAGGAAAACAGCAAGGACTGGAAGAGAGATGTTCAACAGCTGCTCAGAATAACCAGCTAAATACTCTCTTTATTAGTAAGGGAGAATGCAGCATGTAGGAGCAGAGGATTTTGCAATGGGAAGATGCCAGCTGCAGAGAGAGGAGGATGAGATTGTGATAAGCTGTGAGAGGTATGAAGCTTGTAGTTATAAGGGTGCTCCCCTGTAGCTGAATAGAAGAGGATGGATAGTCTGAGCAGGGAGATGGGGCTACACATTTGGGAAGAGAGTTTCCTCCATATCTTGATCTCTAACAAGGTGTTGGGGGAACTACAGGGAGGTGAATTTTCCTGAAAGGCAGTTTGGGCCTTTCCCTGAGCAGGGCAGTTCTGCAGATCCCAGGTAGTGAGCTCTGCTCAGGCAGCCTAGTGCTGCCACTGGCAGCTGCCATTGGGATGGGAGCTGGGAAGTAAGCTGCCAATAGATTGGACTGAAACTGTTGTCAACACATCTGATAAACTTGTACTGCAGTTAAATATTATAAATTACATGAGGATCATTTGTTTAAAACTTACTGTATTCACAAGTGAAGTGTTAGGCCTAGGAGCTCTCATTCACATCATTACTTTTCATTTTCAATATTTTTCCCCAGGGATTAAATCTTGGAACTGGAATGCAGAAAACCCGTGGAATTTTCCTCTTTTAATGAAATATCTTGATATCACCAGCAAACCCTGAGCAAATAATAAGCCTATATTTCTCCAGCTGTGAATAACACATGGCATAGAACTGTGCTCTGCTCCTGGCTTGCAGCTCAAAACAACCAGCAAGCTAAAAAAACCCTCCAATTTCTTTCAGCTATTTTTCAGGCATTAGATAAACTTGGGGAATTTTTTTGTTTGTTTTGGTTCTGGTTTCATTGTATGGGATTGTAGACAAATCTGATAGAGTAAGTTAACTTAATTGCTTTTTTTTTCTTTAGCATTCACCCTAAGAGTTCCCTACAGCCTTTTTATCCTTTGTAATGTCTGGAAGAGAGTACTGCTGTGTTGTGTAAATGGAGCACTGAGCCCAAGTGGAACCTCCTTGAAGACAAACAATAATGAAGTTGTTGCCAGGTAATGGTTTCAATTTGTAAACTCTTTTTGGGAAAGAACTGTAGTTTTTCTTACAGCCATGTGAAAAACAGAGTTTTCTGCTCATGAGGACTCTTGCTTTTTCTAATGATGAATGACAGCATCTCAGCTAAAAAAAATGCCAGCTTCCTGGAGAAGTTGCAGATTTATTCAGGTGGAGGGTGGGCTCTACCTGGGACACATTTGCGCAGTGAGTCTGTATAAGTTTTTTCACCATCAAACCTAAGGTGTATAAGCCCAAAAACTTGGGGAGTGGGTGCTTTCACTGGCTTCCACTTCACTGCTGACAAACTGGAGAAAATCCCTGTTTAGGTGGATGGTTCCCAGGTTTCCAGGGTCTTGCATTAGGGAAATCTGACCAGTATGTGGGGATCAGCACTAGCGTGAGGGACTCCAGAGAGATACAAAGCAGATTGCAGCCTGGCAGGGCAAGCCAGGCTCCTGAGCAGCTTTGGTGATTTTGATGAGCTGGTCCTTGAAGAGAAACACAGTTTCTGGTTCCACGACATCTGCCAGGGAATGGAGTTGGTTTGAAGCTCAGTTCAATAAAATGATAGAAATTCAACAAACCAAAGGAAATTTAAACAAGCATCTTAATACTAACACACTGGCTTTGCTAGAGCATTTCAAGAGCTCTATGCTCATAACTAGCTTCAGAAATATCAACCAGTAAGTGACCAACTTTTGGAAGTAATTTCTCGGGTCATGCTCATTTCCTTATTACACAGGAACACTCTGATTCTGGTTTTGCATACTGGCTCTGTGGGGTTTGATTAATGCCATGGGGTGTTATTTAAGTCAAGGAAATATGACTTTTATAAAATTACATGTCAAGTCCTCAGGTTTCCCCTAAGTATATAAAATCTCAATTGGTGGGTTACATACCGTAATCTCTTCTGAAATATTTCATTAGACATTTTTTATACCTACTGTAGCCATTTAAAAAATCTTCTGTAGTGTAGGATGAATGCAATGGCATTATGTTTAAAAAACCCATCTTGGAGGTGTAAATTTACATGTTCACATTTTCCTAACTTGGCTAGAACATGTTTCTCATTGTTTCCATTAAAAACCCAAAACCCACAAAAATCCACAAAAACAACAAAACAAGAACCAAACAAAAATCTAAAAATCATATTCTTAATTTGCATATTATGTCCTTTGCAAATCAGTGGAAGAATGCAAAAGATACTGTATAGATACAAAAATGAAACATGCTGTTTTTGAGGAATATAAGCTAACATGGTGATTCAAATATGGAAACTGATTAAGACTGGAAGCAGAGTCATGAAACTTCATATTATTACTGTAGATTAAACAGGTTGGTTTTGAAGTGACTTTTGTTATATGTTTTAGTGAGCATTATTTCTGTCTGCCTTCAATTTACTTGAAAATTATTCCCACAAGCCCCATTATTTCACACTCCTGAAATACTCCTTATTTTGCACAGATACACTCAGCATCCTCCATCCACTGCATCCCATTCCCTAGCTGCTAGTGACATATGCTATGGATGATTCTGAATTCTATACACTTAAAGGTCAGTGTTTCTACTAAATTAATTAAGTAGCAGAAAAGGTGTGTTGCAGCCTCAGCAGAGAGACTAATGTGGATTCCTTTCCTCCCCTGTCACTCTTTTTTGTGAAAGTTTATAAGATGTTTTGAAAGGGGCTAACAGATTTAGAAGTGATGGGAAAGAGATCGTGGTGAAAAAAAGGGACCTAAAAGACCAAGACACAGGTTTTTCCCCAGAAAGTCAGGCTGAGCTGTCAGATGCCAAGCTGAGCAGGCAGAAGTGGTCAGTGGATCCTCTTTCACAACATATATCAATATTGTTGTATTTGTTGTACTTGATTGTATTGCTGCAGTGACTTTGAAGCAGGTGAGAAAACCTACCAAATTTGATTTGAAAAACTTTACATTCATTTTGTATGGATGGAGATAACTGCTGAAGATGCAAGTAACAGGGAATTGTGTCCCATGCTTTGCACAAACTTGCGTTGTTATTAGTATTAATTTGTTTATAATTGAATTAACTTGCAAGTGACATAGACAAATATTGTGGTTTATGAATTGTTTGCCTGGTACTTAGTTCTTGCTTTAAATATTCATTATTCATATTTGCTATTTGCATAGTATTCTGGAGTCATGTCAAGGCACTGTGGGTTCCATGATATAATTTCATTCCCCCACTAGGTCATTCTCAAACCCACCAGACTCAGGATGGCAGCATGACCCCTGCACCATAACACCTTCTCTTGTGTGTGCACTGGTTATGAGAGTGAGGACCAGGTTCATTAGAGTAGCAAACATGCCACACTATTGCTGCCAAAGCTAATTATGATGTAGAGAAACACTGTGACAAAGTTAATTGTACATTTGCATTTGGTCTGGACTGAAGACCTGAAAAAGAAAACTGTGCCAGTAATTCAGTCCTTCACAACAGAAAAGGCTAAAAGCCTGTGTGTTTCTTTGAGGCAAAAGGTGACCATGGCTGTGGAGAAGGAGGCGCTTTATCCACCCAGAGAATGTGATGTGGAGAAAGCCATATGGAGGATATAGCTCTTTTTATCTGCTTTCCCAACATCTTTCTTTCCTGGCTGTTGCAGCTCTCTCCTTTATTCTTAAAGTCAGGTGTTAACATCAGCTGCCTTACATAAAGCATGGCTAATCTGTTAGAACAAAATCTTGGACTTGTATCTTTAGTTTTGTGGGCAAACGTGAGATTCTTACAATAAGTGGGGTGTTCTGTGTGTACTGCCAAAACTGGATATACATGATCTTCAGAGTGATGGATGCCTGTGAGCCTCCAAGCAAGAAATGGTTAGGTCATTAACTTGTGCAATTAACTCAAGGCCTTCAGTGTGAGCCCCAGTGTAAATTTTCAGTGAGACATTTCTGTCACTTGATGAATCTCTTACTTAGAGAATTGGACCACTATACAAACTACCATCATTTAAGACATAACCATCCATTTATAAACTGAAGATAAACTGAATTTTTTTGACAGTTCTGAGATAGGAAAGCACTTTCATGTCTTTCTTCTCTCTAGTGAGAGATTGACTTTCTGTGAAACAAGGAATAAGCCCAAGCAGACTGACAAGCAGAGCAATAGGATCTGTTTCTAATTCTTAAAGCCAAAGGTTATTTTAAAGTACACACTTGTTGAAAACAAGTGGATTAGAAAAATTTTAAAAACTACAGTACTGGACTGTTGGTTGTATGCCTTGATAAGTACACATTCCTTTTTCCCTCTAATATCCCGGTTATTTAATATGACTAGGACCAACATTTGAACCTCTTTATAAGGGTAATGCTTCCCAGAAATTACTTTATCTTTTTCATTTATTACTATTGAAATTGTCTAATGGTTTTCACCACCTGAATATTTTAAGCAGGTTCACTCTGAGTACTGCAGGTCTGCATTATTCTATTTAGCTCCTTTTAGCAGAATGATCCCTTAGTGAGTGAAAGGCCCTAAGGCAGAAGCTGGATGCAATTTTAAAAGAAAATCTTGTGGTTTTCATCAGGTAGTGGGAAAAAAAATCTCTAACTATGGAAAGATCTGCGGTGTGAGGCATTAGGTACCAGAGAATTCACCCTAGAGAAGCCCTTAAAAATATCCAGAAAAGACTTCTCATTAATATTAAAATTTAGTTTTCATACTAACACTCAGACACTGATCTTTAGGAAATTAGGCTTCACTGATTCAAGGAATTGCTGTTTGCTGTGTTATCTCTAAGTAAAAAATGTGCTGAATGCCACTTGTACTTTTCTTTCAGAAATGCTTCCAGCTGTCTCTAGTAGAGCAGTTCCACATCCAATTTTTCTGATGTGCAGGGATTTGGCATGCAGAGCTACAAGTCATCTGGGACTTGGATGTTACAAGGACAGTGTCCAAGGTAAGGAAAGAAAGATGCCTACAAGCGAAAACTATGTGAGCAGGACAAAGGACACATGGAGAAAAATGAATTCCTTAGTAAATGAACTTAAAGTTCATCATCAAGATTAATGTTTCCCTAAGCTCTTGAGAGAGCCTGATTAATGATGTATTAAATCAAGAAGATTTTTTGAATATGCTATATTGGCAGGTGTTCATTAGAAGTATCCAATTATTAAGGATGTATATATTTTCTCAAGATCTTTAAAATTAATGGTTGCACATATACATCTCTCTCCCTTCAGTAAAGAAAGCATCATCCTTATACTGCAGTAGTAAATATTGTTTTAGTGTACTCAATTTTTTAAGCTACTTGAGTTGGCCTAGACTCATTACTGGACTTCAAAATACAGAAAAGTGTTATGCTTTTCTATATTAGATAAGAAATTCTGCACAAACTGCAGATTACAGATTGTAGATTGCTCCTAGATTATGTGCATTATGACTCTTTTGAGCTTCCTTATTACATTATCAGTCTAATTATGTGTACCAGTGCATTTAGTTTAATGTGACATTGAATCAGTGCAAAAATTTGTTAGTTGGGGCCTGAGCCATTGTCTGTGCTCTGTCTGAGACTCTTCATGCTGTGCTACCATCTGTGGACAGCCTCCAGGGAGAGAAGGCTGTTGTGCTGGCTCTCAGGGCACTGTGACATGCATTAGACACACTGTTGAAGGACAGGGAACGTGTGTGTACCATGATGAGTCACAGCTGTCTGGAAGTGTTTGATAAACCACATGAATGTTCCTATGCCTCAGCAAATCTAACTTGGTAGAATCTGGAAGTGTGGAAGTTTCAGCTCCTAAAATGCATGCTGGCAGTCTGTCACATGGTTTTACTAGAGCTGGGCAGTACTTCACTCCTTGGGCATAACTGAGAAATTAGTTCAATACATTTCACTGGGTATCTACACAAACAAACATTAAACTTTTGTGAATATCAGACCAGAAGAAACTGCCCACTTGAAACATACATTCTGGAATGTTTTTGTGATATGGGAAGCATTTGAGATATATTAGTATAAATTTCTGACATATGTTTTACAATACCTAAAATATTTGGATATCACAGGAAAGAACTGCATCAGGCCTTTGATTCTTCTAAGTGTTCAGTGAATGCGCTCTAAATTGCTGTAGATAGTTTAAAATTCCTTTTGTGTCCAGGAAAGAGATGTTAGCATCACTTATCATGTTGGGACTTCTTTTAAGACCTACATTTGGTTCCCACTATCGGACTCAGCTGAGGAAATGATAGACAGTGTTAGAAAAAAGGTTCAGTGACAGAGAGTTTAATTTTCAGAATGAATCTTTCTGGTCTGAAAGCAAATAATTTGATTAATTCCACTATTAAAACTATGCCCTACATGTACAATTTACATGCAAATATTCTTTGAAATGGCAGGTACTGATAAAGATGTCAACTTTCAAACAATCTGGGAGTTCAGGGTTGGTAATGAATCATTTGCAACATCATCTTTCATACCCACTTGAAAATTACAAGGAAATTAACCTCACTTTGAAGCAAAAAAAAGAGGTCACAAAAATAATCCTCCAAGATCACTCAAATTCAAAATTTCCCCACTGATTCTCAGTAAGAAACATCTCCTCCTCCCATTCACATATATTAACAGGAATCAGACATTTATGTATGATGGGGAGCATCTTGCTTTTTTTATTGATTTGGCATGGGAGAATGAATTGCTGCTTTATCTAAGGCAGAACCTTATATATGTGCCCAGAACTGTATATCTGCCCTTCTTGGTGGTGTTCTTGGTACATTAAACTCTTGTCTTAATGCCTTGCCCATTGTTGCAGTCGGAAAGCTTAAACCGAGCTTTAACCTTTTTATTGCAGGTTCATGGGAACAGTTACACACATTTTCTTTCTCTCTTATTTTAAAGTCCTGAAACGAGGCTGAAGGCAGTCAGATGAATTTACAGAGGCTGGTGTAGTGTACATCTATGCTCATGGCTCATTTTCTCTTAATTGTGGGAGAAATCCCTTTTGGGTTCACTTTATAGGATTCACAATTCTGTCTCAATTTAAGATGTAAGTAGATAAAAATGCAAATGTGCTTATTGTGTTACTCTTGTCACATCCTGAGTTAGCTGAAATTACTGGTACATGCTCCAAATCAGCTTCTGTAGATCAAAAAGCCAAAAACAATAACAACAACAACAACAACAAAATAAAAAAGAATAAAAAACCAACCAACCAAAAAAAAAAAAAAAGAAACCAAGAAAAAAACTCCACACCATCAGCAAAAGAACTACACCATGGTATTTTGTGTAATTCCTAGGAAGGAGGCAACAAAAAAAGATATATGGACATTTTTCCTTTTTCCTTTGAAACCAAGATGAGCTTCAAATATTTCATAGGTTATATGTATTCCTAGTTGGTGTGAATATTTGCTTCTTTCCGAAGGAAAGGGGTGATGCCCAGGGAAGATGTGTTTTCAGATTGTAAGAGGTTATTGGGCTGTTATCCCTGTAATAAAATTCAGTACATCAAGTGAATGACTTGTTGTTTAGTGAAACATGGCACAACATCGATTGAAGGTACCCATTAAGTTGAGACATCAAATATACCCTTGTGGCACTGTACTAGGGATCACTGTTGAAATTGCAGAACTTGCTGGTAACAGCAACTGAGCTCAAGATAAACATTGTCCTTAACTCATGCCACTGTGACATTAATGGTTCATGATATCATGCAGTGATCAAAGCCTTCTGGGAAGACATAGATGCTAAAGGACAATTTTCTTGGTGATCCATATCCACTTTTTTATTGAAAAAGTATACCAGATTTGAAATTGTAGAGATAGTTGCTTTAAAATAGCTAGAGAAATTCTGTTCTGTAAGCTCTTTTCTTTTCTTTCCAAGCTTTGCATGCAAACCTAACCACTGATGTCTCAATATGTGAGAGCCATCAGAGTGTTTTGTCAGTTAAATATATCAAGAAAAAGTGAATAAATGCATTACTATGCATTGTTGCTCAAACCACAAGAGTTTTTCTGAAAAACAAAGTGTTTTTCTACGCTTACAAAAATATACTCATAAATTCAAATTGTGATCATGGTCTTCATCTTGAAAGCCTCATTTGAATACCTTTACAGAAAGTTTTTTCTTAGAGTAAATATTCTTGACACGATTGATAAAAAGCCAAAAATCCAGGGTGCAATTCTTTTGATGTGGATGCCACTGAAGTGTCAACTGCCCCGTTGCTCAGAGATTGCTGATGTGCTGTACTATCAGCACCTTTCCTCATCTGTAGCTTTTTCTTGTCAAAAAAAGTCAGATTTGAATACAGCTTGGGATTTGAGGACTTTGCACAGACACCCTGTCTTTCTCCCCATCTGGCCATCACCATCCATCTATGGCTGCACTTATGTCTTGGGAGTGTTTTGGCAGGCTGGCAACCCACTACAGATATCCCATCCATAACATACCTCTCTTAATATCTTCTAAACCAGATTTCTCCCCACCCCAGTGTTTTATGTATAAATGGAATAAATGTGATTTTGCTGTGATTCCTGTAGTAATCAAGTTTGACCCTTCTTTTGTTTAATGTGTTTCTAATACACATTTGTTTTGAAAGCAGAGACTGTATAATTGTCACACGGTAATACCAGATTTAGTCAGAATGTTTTTTATATGTCTGGTTTTGCTAGTTGGGTGTAAATTAATACTGTTTTGAGGCCTTCCTTGTAGTCTCCAGAAGCAATTTACTTCCCTCAGGGAATAGTACTAGCATTAAGTACAGCTCTGCTTCTTTAGAGAACTTATAATCCTTTGGGGAAAACATATTACAAAGGAAGAAAATATTGTCTTCTTTGTGCAGGAAAGACACTATATTACCCCCTTACACTTATTGAATTCAAACTTTTTTTAAGGAGAAAGTTTTATTTTTTCATGCAAATACTTCATGAAGAGTCCAAATTTTCTATTCATTGAAATATGTAATAGACAAAATAAGGCTTACATTTATCAGCAGAAATAAGTTGCTCACAGGATTCCATTGTTTAGATATATATCTGAAACTGTTTAGAAAATGTAACAGTCTCATACATTTTATAGAAGTGTTGAGCACCAGACTTGTCTGATGGTAACATAAGCAGCACTTTGAGAATACCTTTAATTTCTAGAAATACTCCAAATCCTTGACAGTAGTCAAATAATGTCATATTTATGTTTTCAGTCTTGGCACTCTTTATCCAATTTGAATAGCTCATTAAGAATAAATACTGCTATTTATTAGCATCATCTGAAGAACAGTTTGCTGAGTAAGATCTTAGAGGTCTTAAAATACTTGATTTCCCATTGCAAACTGGAAATGCAAATGTTTGCAGAGAAATAACCAAAGCAATCTGTAGGGAAGCACCACAGTAACAACCAGCAAATCCTGACATTCCCTTGAGGGGTCTGTGAACTGGAATAACAACTTTTGTTTTCTGTGTGCAGCTGAAGAGATGTCAGCAATGAAACCACAGAATGGAAATGTCATCACGCTGCCCATCCAGAATCATTGCCCAGTACTGGACCCTGCAGGTTGCATAGAAGTCATGGAATGATATTCCCAGCTTTGGAGGAATTCATCAAGATTATACTTGTCTGCATTTTAACTATTTTCTTTAGGGTCTTCCTGTCTCCTCTCCATGTCCACACACACACACATTCAGGTCAGTAACAAATAGATCCATCCTTTTGTTACTCAAGCAAGCCATGAGTTTAAGGAATAATTTAGTTATACCTGCTTCTTCTTTTCACGATTGTTCCACTATTTGCTTCTACAAATAGTTTTCTTATTTTAACACACACATGCTTTAATGTACTGAAGCATTTTGAAGACCAAATATGAAAATGACCTGTACGCCCAAGTAATTTCATCACCATGAGATACCATGGCAGTAGAAAAGCATCATCAACCACTCTTGGCAGTTCATATTTTTCTGGGCTTTATCTGGTTTGTGGTGAAGTAATTGCAAATATATCCATTAACACTAAGTAAACTGACACTCCAAAATATCCTCTGGGAGATGCAAATATTACTTTTGGAAGGAAAAATTATATATTCATTATATAAAATGCCTCCAGTTGGCAATGGAAGAAGAAATGACAGAAGAAATGACAGAAGTGCTAATGATTAACATACTGGAAGATGTCTGATTCTTTATGATATACAATAAAATCCCAGGAAAAAAAAAAATGAAAAGAGACTGAGAACTAGCATATTTGAATAGCAAACTGAAGATATAAACTATGACACATACCCAAGATGCAGAAGTGTTTTATGAAGCATTATGCTTTCTGTGTGGGTTTTATTTAATACCAAATCTCAAAATTCAGGCTAAAACAATAGGTGTTTTGGGAGGTGTGATTCTTTATTGACTGATAATTCATAGAAAAATATTAATTTCCAGGCTCTTTTTTAGTGAGCAGACTTTAGCAACGTCCTTTGGCATTACTAAGAATCACTTCAGCTGTAGCCCTCCTAAAGCTCAGCCAAAAAAATCATTTGTTCATTCTTTCATTGAAAATCAGTAAGACTTTTGTACCAAAAACTACATGTATATTAGCATGGATGGTAACTTTATTTTTTCACCTCACTTCAAAGTCTTTTGACACAGAGTCAAAATGCTTATTTTGAAAATCTTGACACAAAGGCATATAGAAGATTCAGTTCAAATATGCTAGTCATACCTGTACTTTAAGTCCTAGAAAAAATCCTGTCTTGATGGATTCCTCTTCTCATAAAATGTCTCCAACTTTCCATCTTGCTGAACTACTCAAGTGAATTAACTTTCACATTGATTATGGGGCCTGGGCTGCTTCACTATTCAACAAAACAGGCATATGAGATCTCATAAATATGGGTTTTCATTGCATTGTTTATTTTCTGGTTTTGTCTGAAAGTCATAATTTTCCACACAAAATTGTGAAAGATGAAATTAAAAAAAAAAAGCCCCACATTGTCCCTAAAATAATCTCTGAGAATTTCCAGTTGAATTTAGCATTCACATCATCATGGATCCCATTTTGGTAAAGAACTTGATGTGTGCTACTTACTCTGTGGGAAGTGAATAATATTTCTTGCTAATGGAGATAATGCATCTATAAAATATAAAAAATGCATTCCAATAACTTCAGGTTTTCACTTACTGCTGAAACCAGACTTGAATTTGGCCCATTATTCTTTTCAACTAAAGAGGAGAATAATGCCTTATGTTGTCATATGGCAATATATCAAATTGTTTCTAGCTACCAACACCAAAATCAGTTGCATCCTCATGGATCTGGCCCTGTGCTTATTAAACAGTAATATCTTTGTCAACAGATGGATTTTATACTGCTGATATCCTGACAAGTCACTAGAATGAATCCAAAGATTCCCAGCCATAACACAATCCTATTTTAACCTTGGTTATTTTTAAAAACCCAGTGTAAAAAACATGACAAGCATCGATGCTTAATGCAAATGCCTAGCAATGTGTGTTACCTGGTAACCAAATGGATGGCATGTTGGGGAGGGAAGTGGCAACAGCAAGTGAACATATGCCAAAGCAGCTCCTTGCAGATATAGAGGTGGTCACCACGGATTTTGCCACATAAAAGAAGAGATTGTCATGACCTAGTCTGAATTCATGGAAGAAGAAAACAAGTTTTTCTTCTTACACACACCCATGGAGGCAGAGGACATTCACAGTCTGTGGCATCAGAAGCTGCTAGAAGGGTCACTTTTGTCCGGGAGGGACAAAATTTCCCACAAACAAGGAAGAAAATATCCCACATTTGTCCAATGAAACAGGATTGGAAAAGTTAACTGCAGCATCACAGGGCAAAGTCTGAGTTTCCTGAGTGACTAGCAAGACTTTGTTGGCCAAAACAGAGAACTGTTTCTTAGAGAGATCAGGATTTATTTTCTTACTGTAAGTTCAAAGATTTGTTTCTTTGCTTTGGCCTTCCCTCAAAAATTCATTCTGCTGGAAATTCATCATCTCAAAAACACAAGGCATTTCTTTTGGTTGGGAGAGTCAATTTGAGAGCTCTGCCACAGAGGCTTTCACCAGAGGTCAGAGTATAAAGCTAGAGTAAAAGCTTGAGGTATGATCACAGTATCCAAATAGATTGTTTTCTGTGAAAGGAGGAAACCTAAACAATTTTTCCAAATAAAATGTGTTCTTTAAAATTTTCAAAAATAGTTAAGAAAATAGCCTAGAAATTAAGTAGAAACTAAAATTATGCAGATATTTCTATTTAAGGAGGTATTGGTGCATCTTTTTTAATTCCCAGTGATACACAGGACAACCACAGTTTATACTGCCTTTGAAGTGTTTGGGTTTGCAAAGCAACTTTGAAATAGCTTCCAGAAATGGCTGTTTTCCTGAAGCTATTCTTGGCTGATGCCTTATGTTGCACCACTTTATACTAATGCTGGGAGTAGAAATGTCAAATGCCAGACAGTCTGCCATACCTTTACAGATGTGGCACACAGTTCTGGGCTCACATAGTTCATTCCTTAAGCTTCTAACAAGTAGCACACTCTTCACTGTCATAGAAGCTGCAGAATTCAGTCCATCCCATATTCTATGGTAGATTTCAAATTATGTGTGTTACTGGGGAATGTGCTGCAAATAGCCAGCTTAGCATCTGACTTCATCTATGAAATTTCAGACTTCAGAAAAAAGAATGAAGTCCAGCTGTTAGCAAGAAGGCACAAAAGCAGATCACTAGCACAATTAGTGGTAAGCAGGAAAAGGCCAGAGCCTGGAAGAAAAAACAGTGCCCATTCCCCAAGGAAATTCATCTTCACAATGGATGCTTTTCTCTCATAAGACCATGGGAGCACAGTTTGTGCTTGTTCAAAACACAGTTGGAGCAGCTTACTTCGTTAAGATGTGTATCTATCTGTTCTTCAATTACCTTTCAAATTTGTCAGCCTGTCCCATTTATTAAATATATCCAAAAGAGCTAATCAAGAAGCTTTTAAGAATGTTTCCATGCAAAAATGAGGAATAAATTATTCAGTACCTGAAATCTGATTATACACAAATTTCTGGAAAGTACTTAACTACGTGCTTACATCCTTCCTCAAGAGCGCAGCCGGCATGCACCAAAGAGGCTGTACCAGCTGGCCCTGCTGTACTGACTGAGCCACAGCCCCAACCTGGAAATGCCTTTCCTGCTGTTAAGCTGTGAATTTCCATACAGGCTCTGTAGGGGGAGAGAGGCTGCAGGGCTGCAATTTGCAAGAAAATGTTTCCCCTACCCCTTCTGTGGTGCTGCTGTCCCTCCATGCTTCCTTTCCAGTCTCCCCATATTCTAGGAGCACTTCTGTCCAGACCACCCTGCCACTGGTGTTGAAGGGTCCTCTCTTGAACATGTGTTACTGGTTTCATCACCAGATTTTCTTGTATTTAGGCCTGGCTGGCATCTTAAGCACCTAAGTGATCAATTAAATGTCTTTTTGTACTTATCTGAAAACACTTAAGCACTTGAAATCAAGTTTGTGTCTATGTCAGGCTCTATACAATGCGAAATGCTGTCCTTGGTTTTAGGAGGGAGGTCTGAACCACGGATAAATTCTGCTAATGGCAAAGCCTACAAAAACAAGCAAGAGCAAAAAAAAAGGTGTTGTTTTTCAACACACATTTGGACGGTCAGCACCAGTATTTTGAGCTAGATGTGTTTGACTAATACTGTGATGGCAGTCCTAAAAATTCTTGCAATAATAAGGGAAGAGTATTTACAAAACCTTTTTTGTCTGGAATCTGTGGGCAGAGATCTCGACCTGGTAACTGTACAGGGAAGATTTATGTGCATGCAGCACAGCAGTTTCTAAACACGTTTCCAATGTTATTTCAGGAAAATGTGACAGCTCCACCGTGGTTTATTAACTTCCTCTATAGATTGACTGATTTTAGCGTGGGGAGTGTTTTGTCATTGCATGTTAAATGAGTGGTGTTGCTTAAAATTTTTGCTAATGAGGACACCAGATGAGGAACTTCCCCTGGTGCCCTTGGATATAGGGATTTGTTTCTAGCAATGTGTCATCTTCACTTCAGTTCTCAGTTACATCGAAGGCATTACTCAAGTGACAAAAATAGAAAGATTATTGCTCATGTATGTATGCATTGGAGTTATTTGCATGAGATTGACAGGGAATGCCTGCCTGTCCTTACAAACAAGCCAAAAAAGGAAAATGCCGTATGATGTTGCAAAATGGCACGTGAATTACCTCACTTTCTCATCTCAGTCTGTCTCTCACTACAACTCATGTTATAGACACAGTGAATACTCTAAAGCTTGAAATGGATCTGCCACTTACAGTCAGAGGACTCTTTTAAGCTTGCTAATCCATTGGAAAAATAGCTCATTCCTTTGACCACTAGACACTATCAACATTGAAATTTTATAAATGAAAACACAGATACACATGCAGAATATAAATTCATATGTATGTGGGTTTAAATGTTATGTTTATATATACATAAACGTATATGTGTGTGTATATATATATATCTATAGTGATTTTGTAGGTATCTCACGCATACACATATATCTAGATACAGAAACCAAAAGATATTCTTACAAAATAATGTGGCTGTGAAGAAAAATAGCTTTCCTTCAATAGATCCAATCAAGAATTATGGAGCTGCCAATAGGACAGTTAGAACCATCATATGGAGTTAAGATAATTTACTTTAATGACTTAAAGTGAATAAAAAGCAAAGGAGTAAAAAAGCAGCAGAAATCAACAAATACAATTTTATTTTTTAAACACCTCCCAGCTAAATTAAGTTGGGCTCACCATTATTTTATATATATATATAGTCCTGCCTTCTGGAAGGCTGAATATCTTCTGTGAGAAGTTCACCCGATACAATTTTTAATGTCTAACTATAAAGGGAAAAGAATGTAACAAATTTCAAGCATTAGTGGAGTTGGGCGCATGGCGACGTGCGTGTGTAGGGGTGTGTGCATATGAAATACACATGAGGATGAAAAGTAGGAATCAAATCAGAATGATCTAGAAAAAAGAAAGAGCAACTTGGCCAGTTATTTGTTTATTGGCAGGTTGCTATTATCGAAATTTACTGAGAGTTTCTGAAGTCAGAAACTAAAGGAGTTGGTTCATTACAGACTGAAGTGAGAGCTGAAGCCTCTCTGCCTCTGTGAGCTGAATTTCAGTTGAGGTCATGAGAAACCCTAGTCAGTAATGAGGGTTAATGAAGGCCTTGCTGGATGTTTGTGACATCCACCTCACAGCAGTTGAGGAGAAGGCAGAAGGTGTTAGTACAAGAGTTATTTACCAACTTCTCAGGCAGTTTCTGTTGTGGTTCACTTCTGAATAGCACCCCAATTCTTTCCATATCACCTGTGATCTCAACATGGAACAGAAAAAGGTCATTAACATCTGACTGCCACTAAAACCCCTCTCTTGTGCCTTTCTGCTTCCTTGTGGACAAATGAGAGATACAGGAGAAATAACTACCCTGGATCAGTGCTTCTGTCCCCCACTAATCATGGTTCCTAGAAGGCCATTAAGAGCAATGAAAACTAAATGTAAGGTTGTCTTTGGGTTATCTCTATAATTGCAGCTTCTCAGGCAAAGTGATTTTAAAGGCTTGGCATCTGAGATGTGAAACCAGTGCATATGAATGCACACAATCATTAATGGAAATTTGTTGGTTGAGTATTTCCTTTCATGCCTTCTGGCACAGGAGACTTAGGCACATACAGTTTATTTTATCCTCTCTACAGCCCACACTTGTAAATAACAACTAAAGCAGTACTGAAGGCAAAGACTTGGCACGTTTAAAAAATGTAGTAGATGGTTACAGTGGCAGCAAGAATAGCCAGTTATAAAAGCAAACACTAAGAAAAATAAAGTGTTTTGGATGCATAAACCCCTCAGGTTGTACAGCTCGGTTTTAACAGCATTTGTCAACTGATCTGATAGATTGACTTAGGATAAATTCTGACTTCAGTATGGCCATGAGCAGATTACAGCATCCTCCACTGCCTCTCACTCTTTATGATAGATTTACTTATGTTAATGGCTTGGATACAGAGATGATTTCAAGTGTAGATTTGCATGTCAGAAGAGAGTAACACATGATAACAAAACAATTGAGATATAAAGATGTTAAATTGGTACTAGCAAGCAAAGGTACAGACTGCTACATGTATTTTTCTGAAATAAAAAAGCTGAATTTCTCTTCTCTTACTTTGGTAACTTAGCCAGATATGCTTTGGTAATGTGATAAGATATGAGGTTTGTCATTTAGAACAAATCAATGGTAAAAGGACCTTGTTACTCTCCATTTGACACTCCAATGACTGTGCAAAAGCATACGGACAGCGTGTGGATAGCATGAATATTTTCCTGGTCTGTTGTTTGCAATACAGTTTTTGATCCTTTACCTGGGACAACCTAAAGCAATTATGCCCACCTTGATTTAGAAGGCATTAGATATATGCATATCTAATTCTACTGTTTCAGACTCATTTTCAGTTTGTGACAGTGTGCCCCTTGGGTCACCAGGCTTGATCCTTTAAGGTTAACCTAAAGGGTTAACCCAACCTGTGAAATTTAGAACTTCACAAACTGGAACAGTGGAACCCAGTTTCACACATTGACAAACCATCTCATATTCTTACCCTCCTAAAATCCATTTCCTTTCAATTTCCATGGCTGTCTCTGCTGGTGTTTTTTCTTATATAAGGGTCATGATTGATTAACATTAGCATCTAATATGAAAAGTTCAGTTTAGCAATGTCAGGATATTTTTACAGACAGAAGGACTTTTCTGAAGCTTTTCTAAAGGACTTCAGTGTATATTGTTTGAGAGCCATTCCTGAGGGTGGGTTAATGATTTTTCTGGCTCAAATATATTTCTATATCCAGATCACGTTTGGGAACAATGATCAGAGGAAACTATGGGAGAGTTAATTATGTCCTGTCTGTCATTCATGACATATTAAATGCTTCCACTCAACATTACGCTTTTCAGATTAGATCCAACTTCACCTACTGTGGCAATTACTGTTAATGTTTATTGCTGAGATGGGAGAGATTAAGCTTGACATTATCAAACAGCATGATAATACAGGTGTATTATGGGGAAGGTTTAAAGTAACACATGTATCTTAGTAATTTGTTGTTAAGGACCTTTTAAAGTTATTTATTTTTAATCAATTCTGTGGGTTTTTTCCCCTGACTGAATTGATAGATCAATGCTAATTGTAATCAAATTTCACAGTTTTATCTCTAACATTTACGAATCAGCATTGTCATATATTCAGTGTTATTTCAAGATGAATATCTGATTTCTATATGAAAAAAATCAGTTTATTTCCACATGATGTGACAGAAATAATTTTTAGCAAATATTGTTCCTAAAATAGTATTTTCTTATTTTTTGTTTATTTTTGGATAAATACTACTGGAAATTTAGAAATGTTACAAAATATCCAGTAGCTGAAATTCCTGAACATGTTTCACTTCTGGTAGTAGTTTTATTTTTATAACAATGTCTGACTTTCTTTAACTCTCTACAAACATAAAGAATATATTTTCTTTTCAATTTTAATAAATTTTCATCATGTAAAGGCATGAATCATGCAGAATTTTTGAAGCCAGGCTAAGCTCAAAAGCCACATGGTTAACTCAGCAGTTCTGGCAACTGTTTTGTTATTGTTAGTGGTGTTATATTTTGCAAAACTAAAAATTCAAAGGCTATTGTCTTAGGATAGCCTGTTTGGAAAAATATGACTTCGAAGTTACCTACCATTAGAACCCTGGAAAAATCTTTGTACAAGAGCAATTGCCTTATGTTCAAATTCTATACTATAAAGTTCAATGCTATAGATGACAGATATGATAAATAATATTAATTCAGTGCTATAAAATGATAGGAGCAATCTCGTAGACACTCACTGAGAAATCATTTTGCTTCAGCAGCTCTGAAAACTTAGAACTAGACAGACAAACTTCAGCCTATTTTGGTTTTGCTGCAAAGCTGCTTTTTGGGCTGAGTGAGCATTCATTGTGTGCTGCAAAATTAGACCAGAATTTCCCCTACAGTAAAATCAAAACATTGTTTTCAACAATATGTTTTTCACTGTTCAAAAAACAAAGCTGGCAAATCAGAGACAGCTGGTGAGCAGCACCAGTTGAGGGCTTAGAATAACCACAAGGGTTTCAGTGCTCCTGTGCATGTCCATGACCCTTGCTGGAGTCAGCAGGCAGGTGGGATCTCCAGGCACTGGGGAGGAGGTCTTATGCCACTGAGTAGTTGCCCAGCTTGTGGTCAGCCTTACTTAGATGTTGGATGAGAGGATCAATGTAGGTCCCTTGCAAGAGAAATGCTCCTTCCCTTCCCTTCCCTTCCCTTCCCTTCCCTTCCCTTCCCTTCCCTTCCCTTCCCTTCCCTTCCCTTCCCTTCCCTTCCCTTCCCTTCCCTTCCCTTCCCTTCCCTTCCCTTCCCTTCCCTTCCCTTCCCTTCCCTTCCCTTCCCTTCCCTTCCCTTCCCTTCCCTTCCCTTCCCTTCCCTTCCCTTCCCTTCCCCTCCCCTGAGGGGCTTTAAGGAAAGCTGATATTCAGCATACACAACATGGTTTAAACCAGCTCTTGGTTTAATGGTGAGACATGGGTAAGGATCCAAAGTAGCCAATTTACAGAGATTTGGGGTTTTGTTTTGCTGGGTATCCCACAACCTCCTTGTATTTTTGGCCCTCTTGAGCAGATTCCACTTGATTTCACCTGACTCCAGAAACACTACAGAACAATTCATGTTTATAAACACAGCAGCAGGGTCAGACACTCAGATTTTTGTTCTCTAGGGTGGGATCCAGCTTCACTGAAATTCATGCAAATGGGATTTAAACCAGGATGTGATCCCTACAGCTGCTGTCTTGGGTTACCTTTCCACTTGCAGAAAATAAGCCAGCCTCCTTTAACATCCAGAAACTGCCTGTTTTACACGAATATCTATTTTAAGCATGATATTAAAGACAAGTCTAGACAACATTAAACAAAACTAGACCTTTACAGATGACATAAAGGAAAATGGGAACAGTCTCCTAAGGCTTCAATAAAGTATTAAATGTGACATATGAAAAAAATCTGCAGTAAAATGAAATTGTGCAGTGGACTGCATTATTAATACTGTAGTTAAATGTGAACAAATAAGGCAAGGAACTGAATGAATAAATAATCAATTTTAAAAGGTCATTTTAATAGTTCAGAACCTCTCTATGGGATAATTTGGAAAGGAGAAACTATTGTATTTTCAAGCTGCTTTGAAAAAAATCATATTTATAGCTACATAAATGACAACTTTAGGTGAAAGTATAATGCTGGAATGTAAGTTAACAGCTATGAACTCCCTAAAACTATAGACTCAAGCACTAGCAAACTAAACATGGACCTTTTAACTTTCCTCATTAGATCAGTTAAATTCCATACAATTTTCCAGATGAGAATTAGGGGCTTCAGTTCTGGCATTCTCAACATAGTTTTGGTGCTTCCCAGTCCCTGACTGCACTTGCATATTTTGTTTGATGTTTTTTGTTGCTTTTTCAGTAAGAAAAATAATTTTATGCTCACAATTCAGACTACTCTTACAAAGTACTGATAACTGAAATTTGTCTGCTGTATACTTGTCAGCAGAAAACGAAAATGTAATTGAGCTGCATTTAGAGGTTATGCCTTCAAGAAGAGCCATGGCTTTCTTTGGCTTAGGTGTGGCCTCAACCACATTCTTAAATCACCTGTCTCACTACTAGGTAAAAACCCATGTTGGTTACTTAAAGAAAATATTGTTTGCCATGCTCAAGGATACCCCTAGACTACCTTCCAACTAGGTTTGCCTCATGGAAATTTTACAAATATTTTAGTCCCTTTTTCTTTTGCCTGTTTGCTCCTAGGTATGTCATGGTAGGTACAATCTCCTGTTCATTGCTGTCCTGACATAAACTGTGTACAGTTCAGTTGTGAAAGGCCCAAAGCTGCTGCTGCTCTGCAAGAACTGTGTTTCTGATTACTTTATTGACATTTCTTTCAGCTTTGGTCTTAGAGGACTGCATAACTGAGTCCAAATCAATCTGGAATTAGAAAAGTTTGGATATGGAACTGGAGTCAGAACTTGGCCTGGTAGAAGTTGTTTTATAGGTATAAAAAAGGCCCCTTATGGATCTTTTTAATGGAGCCTCAAATTCTGAACATGTACATATTCTCATAATTGATCTCAACTGGATGCACAATAATGAATTGTAAAATCCTTAAACCACTCCAGATGGCCATAAATCAGAAAAGCTGGTGTTGGCTGCTGGCACTGAACTTTGGGACAAGACTTTAACTTTTTAAATCCAAGCACTAAATAGGACTAAATTCACCCAGACCATTGGTATTTTGGTAGGTTCAGAAAATCATTGCTGTCTACAAAATGCCTTTTATATTTTGGCAAGAAAATACTACAGAACTCTAATATTTTATATTATAATGGTATCTTGAACATTTTCAGGTTCTTGAATACCTAAAAGAGTTAATGAAGATGAATGAGCTGATTAAACAAAGGGAAGCTTAATATAGCTCTGTGGTGAACATCACTAGTAGTAGAAGAGGAAATGTAGAAAAATGTGTGACATTTTAATTGAATGTTAGAAAAATATACATTTATTAAAATGCTATTGTGCCTCTACATGCCAATGTTCTTCTTAATTTGTTGTAGCTTTTGAATAGTCCTCTAACAAAAGGATGTTATTGTGAAACTGTAAGAAATGACACATATTTCACTGATTTTTTGTGGTTCCCACTGAAGACTACTCATCATTCTATATAAATGTGAGGGGAAGAAATAGGCTACAGAAAACACTGAGCTAAAGAACAGGACATTCTATATTGTGAAGTACCAAAGGTACCGTCCTGTATACTGGGCAGGTTAAAGAAAACAGTGAGCTTTCACTGGGCATCTGCTTTCAAGGATATTTAGGCTACAGCTTATTTTTTCACTCCAGACTTACTGATAATGTTATTTGAAGACATCACACTTCTAAAAACTAAACATTAAAAAAATCAAAACAAAACAAAACAAAAGATTTTCCTCTAATTTGCTGTCACAGAGGTTGCAGCTGATTTTGAATTTATGGCTATGGGCCAGAAATAAAAGAAGAAATAAAAACCAGAAGCAGGTAATGGAGCCTGGGACACTGCAGTGGAACAGGGCACAGCTATTACCTAGATGGGAGTGCACAGACACTGGCTCTGATGGAGCACAGGGAGGAAGGGCTTCAGGACAGAACATCTGGTCATGGCCAACACAGCTGGCAGTCCCAGATGCAGTGACTTATAAGGAGCTTTTCAGGTTTTGTTGATGGTGGAGTAAAAGCAGAGGTGTAGGAAAGGACTGGTCTGTAACAGTGAATAACATAGTCAATAACCTCTGAGGTATGACTTCCCTTAATTGCTGTGTCGTGTGAAGGGAACAATGCACTGCACCTTATCAATATAATTGACAAGAAAACACTATCAGGGATAAAAGCAGCAGGAAAAGTAGGAATTTCTATGAAATTATGCTTTTTGATAGTTGAAAATCTATAGGTATCATGCCCATATCCACAGTCTCTTTGGTATCATACCCCTACCAGTTAAGATAGAGCTATTTGAACAGATAATCTGTCTTCCACTGAAATACTGTGTGAAAACAATCAAGCCAACAAGAAATGATCAAAATGTCATCCCTGAAAGAAAATGTTTTCTAATGATGATTTTCTTCTGCTGCTGATTCTGATGCCTTGTGAAGGTTGACCTAGAACAGAGACTAGACAGAGCTAAAGAATAAAGTAGGTATTTATTAGGAGGCCTCAATGGATACCTTCAATGGTTCACCTTGGGCAGTACAAGAGCCCAGCCAGGGCTACTCCCAAGGTGAACCCAAGATGGACAAACCAGTCATGGGGTCTCACACTTTTATAAGTTCTGGTCCATCTGTATATTGGAGTTAATTGTCCAGTTATAACTTTAGCCCATCCTTCTTGTTTTCTCTCTTCAGTCCACGTTGTTTATGCTCTTGGGCCTGAGATCTGTATCAGTTGTCCTTGGTCCCCAGCTAAAGAAGGATTTGTTTTGTCCAGCTACTCTGTGAAGAGAGCTTACCATCCCCTAATATGAAGCCCAGACCCACACAACAAAGCAGAATAAGATCTGAAAAATACAAAAGCTAAAACCTGAGGCATCAATTCAGTTCTGTTTTTCTGAGTTTGCAATATTTTTTCCAACATGAATTCCACCTTGCTAAACTGCGAAAACCCTTCTATATGTTTGGAAAATATGGTAAAAATATTTCAGGTTTTCTAATTTTTTATTAAGACTTGAGTGTTTTGCTACTGTGATATTTTGTTGTGATAATGTCACCATGTCATACAAAAACTAATTAAAAATCTTATATCTGTTAGGCTTACTCTGCCTTCCTTTTACAACTTTATTGATTTTTTTTTTTTTTTTAATTCACTGGGCTAATTCCAATTTCCTTTGGTGTAAACCTGAACAGAATATGACCTAATCGATCCTATTTATTCTTATTATAATTTCACTTAGTTTAGTGGCTTAGCTAAAGGGTAATTTTTTTCTTACATATAATTATATTTACTTTTTATAGAGAGGTGAATTTTGAAAAGGTAGTCCAGATTGCAACATTTCTTTTCATTACAGCAGACAGTAGGTGAGATTTCCCTGACAATATCAGAAATTTTGAAATACCAGAAATAACAACAATTTTGCTTGTTCTTGCTTCAATGCATTTCAATTTTAAAACACTTTTAGTGTTCGCAGAAGAAGACTTTTTTGTAATCTGATTTATAGTGATTCCAGGCACTTGGCTGAAAGTAAAAGGGGGAGGAAGGAAGGAAGCAAAATCAGCTAGGATTCAGCTATATTTATAAACAGAAGCACCATAATACAATGCCTTCATTGGCAGTTGTCTCCATGCTGAAATGACTTTATGACCAGTTACAAGATCTGAAATGAATTATAAAACAATCAAAGGAAATTAGCTTTTACTGATCCATTCAACTAGATCAATAGCTACAGCATTTTATTTCTATGCGGTGATCTATGTTGTAACTTGTTTGTGTAGAACCAGAGTTTTAATGACATTACCTATCATTTTTAACAAGGATGTCCCAAGATAAATTCTGCAGCATGTTACAAAATGAACACGAGTACTAATTAAACACACTTGCTTGGTATTCCTTTTTTTTCATGTGCTGTGCAAAGAAAAACTCTGAACAAGGGAAATACCAATTACACTATTCCAAGAAAAGGCTGTAGCTGCAACAATGCATATTTTTAAGATGTGACATTGTTAACACCCAATGGATCCTTAAAAAAAGCCCCACTATCCATGTGGTTATCCAGGCAACAATACAAAAGCACAGGAAAATACTTAAAAATGCAGAAATATAAAAGCCTTCAGAAGCTTCCTATGTGGTTGTCACAAAACCTTTAGAGCAGCCTTCCAAAACCTAGCTAAAAACTATCAGAGTATTCTTTTCTTAGAAACCAAATGATAGTGTATACAATAAAGATTTTCTAAGCTGAGAATATAATTAGTACAGTCACAAATGTATGCACTGATCATTTTTCTATTATTGCTACAATTAAAATTCTGGTTTTTAACTGCAGATAGAACAGGGAGAATTTTCAAAGCATCTTTATACTTGGAAGAATACATTGTCTTGGTATTGTCTGGTTTCTCCCTAGTGAAAAGGCAGACAGCAATAAAAGGCAAAAAAGTAAGACTTCCACAACTCAGGGTGACACTTTTAAATTCTGTAGGTGCATATGTGTGCTTGGCATCTTTGTTTCTTGATTTACACAGCACCAATCTATTCAGGCTATAATATCTTGCCTTCTTTCTTTACAGCAAAAATTAAAAGCACCTAAAAGCAGGAGATTTAATGTGTAGGACTCAGATGTGAGTCCAGATGGGAACTGAACACTGCCTTAAGAGGACTGAAAAAGGGAAAATGGAGTCCTCTTCCCTAACATTTTACAGACCTTTATTTTATCCTCCATCTCCAGACTGAAGTTTCTTTTGTCCTTCCTCACATGAAAAGTATACTGTCCAGTGACCATTTTTCTACTTTTCTCTGAAGTCTGATGTTGCTCTTGTATCTTCCTGAAGATGGGAGAACCAGCAGCAATGGCCAAATTAAAAACTCTCTTCATGCCCACAGCCATTCTGTGCACCTGATCTCCCTGATAGACAGCATGGCACTGTGGGAGGCTTGCACTGGACTCCCATTGCTGCAGCCCCTTCTTCAGTGCTGTCCAGCTTTTGTGAGGAGCCATCATGAGGAAAGTCAGGTGTAATATATCCTGTTTATCTGAAAGTAGCAAGCATGTGGTTGGTGATGATCAGGTCTTCATCTGGGAAAAAAAGGACTTGCAAATGGGAGATGGAGAAATGAGTTTTTGCAAACTGATATGCAGTTGAACAGAATGAATGTAAAAAACATTACATGGAATCAAAACCAGGTGATAGTGTCTCACCTCCATTTTGAACAGGTAAAAATTACTCTTGATGAGGTAAAGGGGTGAGAAGAATGTGTCTGGAATTCCAGAAGACAAACCATAGGCCACAGGTTTTGGGTTGGGCCTACTTCCGTATAAATTCACTGAAAAGGCTGTTTTAGCTCTTAGAATAATTTTTCTCCTTTTTTTTCCTCTCCGAGATTTCTCTTCAGACTTAGTAAAAAAAGAAAAAAAATGTTGTGTAGAAGAAGAAAAGGTAGCCAAAGTAGTAACAAAGAAGACAGAGGAGACTACACAAACTTTTAGCCTAGAGGCATATCTCATACCTTCTTTTGACTGTGATACTCTGAATGTGAGAGCTGTTTGAATTTCCCAGTGATAAGAGTGATGATTAAGCATGCACCGCATTAGAGATCCTTATATTCAAAGCCAATGGAGTATGTCTAAGTTCATTCCCAGAAAACAGCCAGAGAAATGCAGATAGCTGCCTAGCTGACTGCCTCACATATTAAATATATTGGCTTTGAAAACAGTGAAACATATCCCATTCATGAACAAGTTGCTGAATAGGTTTATGCTGTGTGAAAGTCACTAACAGACCATTTTCACAGCCATGCCAGAATTTAAAGTAATTTGTGGGAACTTCAGCTGATCAAATAAATTTCACTTTTCTGACATTTATGGAAAATAATATACTTTCAGTATTTCATATTGATGGAGCAGAGCTAGAATTTCATTAAATTCTCCAGACCAAGCAAGTACAGCTATAAAGCTGCTGAGCTGATCTCCCTGTCTTTTAAAGAGGCACATCCTGAAAATGGATGCTCTACCCAAGAAAGTAGTTCTGGAAGGAACATCACATTTTCTATATATTAAGACTTTAAGTTTCCCTATTTCCCCCGTTTATCCAAGCATATGCAGAGATTTTTTGCTCTCTTCAGACCTAGGGCAGCATACAAGTTAAGCATTTTTCTTCTTTATAGGATGTGGCATAATTTTCTACTTGCAGCAGAACATACAGCAACTTCTTGTTAGTCAGGCTGCCAATCACACAATCAGAAAAGAAGCACATCAACTGTTATGGGTGGATTAATTCTTCTGATATTAGGTTGCCTGAAGTGCAGATCCCTACCCAATTCTGTACCCATCCCAGACTTTTATCTCCAATTCCCTACAGTTTAATAGCCTAATTTTAAGACTGATAGCAATCTAATGGACAGAAAAAATGTTTCCCTTGTGTGTTCAACATTACTTGTCCTGCTGAAAGTTTATGGGATGAAATGGGCATCTGCACAAGAGATGAAGGAGTCATGAATATATTTCTCAAAAAAGTGGAAAGAAAGTATTCATGTCAATATCTACAGTTGTCCAAAGGCTGCATGATTTCCCCCCTTTCCTGCTTTTATCTCCTTCAAGTTCTTTCTGGATACTTCATTCTGTGATCCCTTGTGCCCTCTCTTCATCTATATCTGTGTGCAAAAATAATTCATTAAAAAGGGTAAGAAAATGAAAGAATTGTCTGGATGGAACAGAAGCTAAACAGGAATGTCATGAGTAGTTTTATTTTAACCAGTACTGAAGCAGGAAAAGCTACATCTGTGACTGCTCAAAACTAAGAAGGGACCCATTTGGAAGTGTTCAATAACTATAAAAAGGAGGATTTGAAGAAGCCATGGAGAGAGAGAGAGCATGAGGGAACTTGCTATTAGGAGCTGTAGCTATAGGTGCCCTGCAGACAGGGACCATCCATCAACAAGTTGCTAACAGGGCAGAGGAATAAGATGGTTTTTTTTCATGCAACCTGTTCCAGACAGAAGGCACTTTGCACTTCTCTTTGCAGAAAGTGACTTTTTATGTGATACTAGGAATAATTTGCACCCAGTCAGAGAGTATCTAAGAACTAGGACTTTACATCTCAATGCCAAAAAAAGACTGAAACCTTTGGCAGGAGACACATCTGAGGAACTGCCAGTAGCTGGGGATAGGGTATGTCCATGAGGACAATTTCTGCAATTTTTAATAGAAATCCTTCAAATGCTGGGTACTAAGCACTTCTCTCAAATGGACATCTCTTCAGGGCATGAAAGTGTTCAACTGAAATGGCCAAACATGTCAAAACATGTTTATTATCCTGTAATGAATGGTATAGGTGAAGTGGACCAAGGGAGAAGAAAAAAATTACACAGCAAAATAAGCACTTACTGTACTACAAGCAGCTGTATAGTTTGGGAGCTTATATAAATTATAGTGTATTGGATTTCAGACAAGGTCACCAGATTTACCCAGCACAAGACTGATGAATTCAGAAGGAAATGAGAAATATTACTGCAGTACAAAAAGGACTTCAATCCAGCCTGTACAGTCCGTCCCTTTGTACTGCTGATTGTGTTACTAGTTTAGTCAGGGAATTTCAAAGTAGCAAGTGAGGTGCCACACTGCCATTGAAAAAGTGCCTCCCTTTTACAGCACAAACTTTAACAACAACTGAGGCTTTATTTAACAAAATCCCTTTTTTACTTGTGGTGGTATTTTTATTTTTTTTTTTTTTTTATCTCCGTGGTTTCTGGTTGCATCATCTTGATTTGATTGTATTACAGCATCTGCTTTCAAACTTGTTTTCTTAGTCCATGAAAGGAAAAGCACTAAAATTACACAAATGGAAACTGCAGGTAGTTTTTCAAGTTTTTAATTCTTTTGTGTTTGGCCTGAACAGATATAATAAATACCTTACAAGAAGCAATGGGCTAGACAGAACTGTCTTGTTTGATTCACAAGGCTTCATTTGGAGTTGTGAGAAACTAAAGAAAGGGCTCTGATCAGTCATTTCCTTTTTTCCTTTCTTTTTTTTCCAATATATATCAACAATGAAGGTACTGAGTTTCACAGCCTGAAGAATCCAATAACTTAAATAAGATGAACAAAGTAACTAAGATGACTGTGAAACTGTCCAAAACATGAAGAAGAAAAAAAAAAAAAAAAAAGGAAGCAATAGAGAAATGCTTCATTATATCTCATTGTTTCTGTGTTTTTTAAGAGCTAGGACAATCTAAACAAATGGAGTATCTTAAGCAAAAGAGTAGCTGTCAAACCCACTGTTGGGTTTGTGTGTTCCAAACTCATTTATGCATTTGCTTTACAGATGATAACAGGTGACATCAATGCTCAGAAACAAAAGGCATAGGTTCCTGTGTGCAAACTGGGAATTTTTCAGATTTTCTGGACACTTTTATGAGATTTCTGAGCTCTATCCAAACCTTGAGATCCAAAAGGAAATTATTTAGGTATCAGGAATCTCCTCCAGCAGGAAGCAGCTCAGTACATGTGTGTTGCATGATCAATAGGCCATGAACAGGAGATGCCATTCCTCTGAATCTCAAAGGCAGCTGTCCCCTTTATGTTAGCCTGTGAAGCACCCTGGTCAAAGACACAGCTGCGCACAGAACCAAAGGCAAACAGTAATTGCCATTTTTGATACACTAGGAAGTGACAGAGGGTTGCAGGGCCTGTCAACCTTCTTTGGTGAGCCAGCAAACACTGTGGTGCTCGACAGCCTTGCTTGCTGCTCAAAGCTGAGAGCAAATCCCAAGGTGCTGCAGAGGCTGCCTGGCTCTGCTCTTGAGTGGCATATCCTGCGATGCCAGTGGGCACTCAGCGCAGGAGACGCTCTGCGCTTCGCCACATCTTCCCCCAGAGAGCAAGCCGTAGAGTCTCCTGTAAATAATGCATTTGGAGATTACTTTTATAGCAGGAATCTGTTCTGATCAAACTAAATTTTTGCTTCATGAAATATTAATTCACAGAGGGATTCCATTATTTTCTCAAAACTTTCAGTCAACATACTGCATGCTCTTCAAAGGTGACCTTACAGAAATATTTTGGTACTCTGTTGTAAATGACCTAACCTGCTTCTTCTTGGTCACTTTAATGAAGCTTAATGAGAATATCTCTTTACCTATACCTGGTCACACAAAGCTGTGTATTGGGATATATTACATAACTTATTTTGGCATGCAGAATTTACATTGAAAGAAGGAGGTTCTTGCCTTTTTATCTGCTCTGCTAAATTACAAAACCACTATTAAACTGCAAAAGGTTAATGAAGTCCAGACTTGTCTGTCAGGTTCCAAAGTGGGAAAAATGTCAATTGCTGTTACTTAAAAATGTCATTAGCACAGCCATTTAATTATGTATGAGAGACACGGTTACCACAGAGACTCTTGTGCCATGTGAGCAAAGGAAAAATTTTTAGAAGTGAGGCTGGAAGTCCCTGACTTAAACCCTGCCCACTCTTGCTGCCCCAGCTCTGTGCATGCATGCAAACATATGTGTGCATTATGGTCATTACTGGTGAGTCTGAGTTAGGAAGATATATGTGAGAAAGTAAAGGAAAAAATGTGTTTGGGAAAGGGGTGTTCAAAGCTTGTGGCTGGATATGTCAGTTCCTCACAATTTTGTATCCACACTCAGAACAAATGTGGGACTATGGAACTAAAGAAAAAAATACCTACCTTCTTGATCCAGATTTAAATTCTTTCAGATTTATCCACCTCAATACACGTGGGTGGTCAGTACTGTTTCCATGAAAGACTGCTCATTGTGCATGACAGCATTAGGGCTGCAGCTGGTGATGGGTGTTCTGCTGGGGCTTGAATGTCTTACATTTGCCCAAAGCAGGAGGGCTACATTTCTGGCTGACATGACATCTTGCCAGCAGATAGATTTTGATTGTAAAAGTTATCTTCCTTAACATAGGAAAAGCAATGACTTCAGATAACAAGATAAAACCACATAACAGTGTGTTACCCTTGCTTTGGAAAGAAATCTACTTATTCAACTTTTTTGGGCTTCAGAAGGCTTCAATGCTTTTTAAAGAAAATCCTTCGCTATTTTTCAGCTTTTTACTATTGTGCTGTTCTCCTCACTGCACCAAAAGGAATCATAGGGACCCATAAGTATCATCAAAATCCCACTCCTGGCCCTGCACAGACAGCCCCAAAGCCACATCATGTTCCTGAGAACATTGTCCAAACACTTATCAAACTCTGTCAAACACTGTGACCACTTCCCTGGAGAGCCTATTCTAATCCCCAGACATCTTCTGGGTGAAGAACCTTTCTTTTCCTAATATCAAACCTAAACCTCTCCTAACACAAGTTCAGGTCATTCCCATGGTCCTGTCTCTGGTCACCGCAGAGAACAGATCAGTGCCTGCCCCTCCTCTTCCTCTCATGAGGAAGTTGTAACTGCAATGAGGTCTTCCCTCAGTCTCTTTATTTCCAGGGTGAAAAAGCCAAGTGACCTCATCTGTCCTCATACGGATTCTCCTCAAGACCCTTCACCATCTTTTAGTAGGAATTTCTTGAAAAAATTCTATCAAAACAAGAAGACCCTCTTGTACTACGGCAAAATCTGCAGACTTTAAACTGTATCTAAGCAAAAATACAAATATATATGTGAGAAGTCTATAGAAGTCTTTCTTGAAATGCCAGATCCAAATCTGGACTCTGACTTCTGTCCTATCTCCAGATGGTGTTTCCCAGTATAACTCAGTATAACTGAAAACTCTGTTTTCAGTTGCTTTTACTTTTGTCAAACTTGAATGAAGCTGAAAGTGTAAATCACCTAGCCCATGTGCTATTCAACAGTACCATAATGATGGCAGGATTTTTTGGGTTGTGACATCTGTGTGGAATCACGTCTGCTGCTTGGTGCTGTGGTTGCTGTCAGCTCTGTGAGTCATGGTGATGCTGCAGGCGGTACAGGGGAGCCCCCTCACTGAAGCTGACTTTTGTACTATAGTTTACACACATTCCAAATGTATTTTCTGGAACTGGCAGCAGGTGCAGCCCTGCTGCAAAGACAGTCAATCTGCAGCTCTTGTATGGTGCAGCTTGGAAACAATCCTGATGCAACTCTGGCATCACAGCAGTGCTGCTGGCTGTGCTTGTGCAAGGGTGCTGCCCAGCTCTGAGCCTTGCCTTCAGGCACAGCACACCAGCCTGGCTGCAGGGGGGATTTAAAACCTCATCACCATCCCTCACCAGGGCATCCTCTGCCCCTGGGGTAGCTCCAGTCCACAAGTAGCCCACAAAAAGGTGCCACATGCCCTGTAGGGTTAGGAAAGTTGGTTACAGCTATGGGTTAGGGAGAGTAATGTACCCAGAGAGTTATCATTTTCACTCAAAAAAGATAATTTTCATTTAAGATTTTTACTAGCTAGAATCATCTACAGTATTTTTTTTTACAGATCAAAATAGTGAAACAGCTCAAAAGGCAGTCTTCTTATGGAGGAGAAGGGGCTTTCTTCTAAAGGGTATTTCCTTTTACCCCCCTGAAGAATGGCCACAGAAATCTACTATTTCTCTGTCTAATCTGTCTGTTTAGAAAAGCTGGGTGACATTAGGGTCAGGCTATTCTTCAGTGACAGCTGGCTTGCATAATCACTGTGTCATACTACCTGGCTCATTTTCTGTTGGTGACTGAAAACCCTGGAGAGGGTAATTGGAGTTGACCATCGGAACATTTTCATTGTGTCTGAAGAGAGCCATTACAGCTTTGCTATTGAATATACTTGTCTCATCTCACTGGGTATGCTACGAAAAATCATATTGGCCTGGGGTTTTTTTCTGTTCCAAGTGCTAGCTTTTCCACTTTTTGATTATGTTTTTCTATGGACAAATTTAATGGAATGTGATACCACAGCATAGTATAGCATCATGTTTTTTAATGGCCTCTGCCTCCCAGCCCTTCCCACCCAACAGCTCTTTATCTTTTACTGGTAAATTACACTCTCATGAAAAATTAGTATTTTATCCTCCAAGGCAAATTTAATGGTGTGTCTATGAGTGGATTTTGTTCAGAATCATGTAATTTCTGAGGCCCTAGATTTTCATGACTTTTTAAAAAATTTTGGTCAAAATGGGTTTGCAGTGTGAAAGATCAATATTGGGAGCAGATAAATGTCTTAGGCAAAGTGGGGAAGAATACCAGTTGCATGAATACCAGATTTCAGTGAAAATAACATGGGCAATAAGCACCAGATCTTCTTTCCTCCCCCTCAGTAATAAAGCATTTTGTACTGCTTAATAGCAAATCTCACACACTTGCAAAACAAACACCATATACCTTGATTCGGTGATGAATAAAATTAATTGTATGCCATTAGTTAAAAGCACTAATTCAGGCTTTTAGTGTTCCAGGGTTTTATTTCTTGTCTTCTCTAGAAAAGTTCATTTGAATGGGATTGCACATTGAGGGTAGAAATAATGACTTGCGTTATTCTCATTGTTCTGTTTGTTCTCACTTCTTGTATTTTCTGAGAAATCTACATCACACACTAATGACAGCAGCTCCTTTTCAATAAGAAACAGACCTTTTGAGAATTCATAGTTAAAGCATACAAAGGAACAGTGTGCTGAGAGTTTTCTTTCCATCTTCAGTTTTGCTATATTTATCTTCTCAAATCCTTTGTATATCGAGGAAGTAGAAGTAAAAAAATCACAAAAATAGGCCTTTCACTTTATCAACTCAACTAGTATATGATAACATGCATAGGTTGGGTGTGAGTCCTTTTATTTCTTTCAGTGCTCCTGTTTGGGGAAGAAAATGTTCCTTCTTTGGGTAATAACTATTTTGAGCTCTGGCACAGAACTCAGATTCTTAAGAGATCATTTATATTACAAAGGCTCACTCTGTACTTCCTCAGTGCTTAGAGGCACATTTCAGCTTCCAAACCAAAAATCTTTTTACGGTTTTTTGAAACAAATTAGGGGTTTTACTTAGAGTTTTTAAAAAGAAGAAAAAATCATGTATGAAAGCCAAATTAATATACTAGCCTTTCTAAAACACAGAGAAAGTTTTTCCATTCTTCTCTACTTTTCCAACAGTTCTCTGAAATATATTTGATCCTCACACAGTGTCTTTGTAAAAGGGATTGTATTTCTTAAAGCCAAATAGGAAAATGATTCATAACATCCTAGTCAAGATGACAACTGGGCTGATGGTCTAGCTAACTACATATCTATTTCCAAAGGTACTAAATTTAAATGGATGTAATCACAGTTTTTAGTACATACGTGATGTTGCATGACAGCCAGACAGATTAGATACATTCTTGTCATAGAAGAGTCTAGTGCATAAGGCGGTGTTTATTGACACAGCTTAGACCACCCCATTCAGCCTTTTTGCATAGAAGGAACCATCTATGCATCTCTGGTAGGCCAGAGACTGTTTTCAATGAGGTTGATGAAAAATGCACTCAGAAAATAAGGGTGCTACATGGTGAATATCCTGCCGTGTTATGAAAGGGATTTCTATTCTAATGTCTGAAAGCAGCATTTTGGTCTTCGGTATTGATTTGGTAAATTTTCAAGTATTCTATTTGACCTTTCATAAAAGAGGTATTGCTCTGTTTGAGCTGATATGTTATCAAGGTGGAAAACTGTTTGTCCTTCTTAAATATCCAAAGGAAAGAATGAACCTCCTGTTCTGCAGATAAATATAGTTCAATGAGACAAGAATAGGAGAAAGAGAATCACTTTGGAAGTATTTTAAGACATCCTTTCTTTTCCATTATTAGTGCTTGATTCCTGCCATTTTTCTTGACTTAAATAATTAATTTACATCCAGTTTGGTGCTTTGAGTCATGTTTATAAACTTTTATCCTCATGCTGTTATGTGCTTTCAGATTTTGAGAAAGGCACTTGGCTCTGTCTGTCCCGGATGAGCTGTGTGAGATAGGTTTGCCATGGGCAACTGCCCCTGACAGAGCAAACCCAGCTGCTCTGCAAGATGTGACTGCAGGTAGAAGAAGGGCAAAGTAAGAAGAGAACAAGAAAAGGAGAAAAAAACACCCAGAAGCTATTTCATATTATCAGGGGAAAGGTGATTAGGGAGGAAGCTGAGATGCTACAGGAGCCCTTTCAGGAGAATCAGATCAATAGGAGTGATGGATAACTTGTCTCCAAATTATATTTAGAAAAAATAAATTGTAGAGATGAATTTAGCAAAAAAAAATTTTGAGCAAGTTTAGCCCTTCTAATTAAGCTCAACAATCACTTCACAGGTTTGATTTTGCCCCCCATTATTCTGGTTAATAGTTTCTACTCCTTCCATAAGGCTCATGATGACTGAATCTTTGTGTGGATGTGGATGGCCCAAGCATGTGAAATTTCAATAATTTTGTATTTGTGCATGGAAATAGAGAATCATTTTACCAATCAGGAGATAGCTACTAGTAGAAATATCCAGATGTTATACAGCAAATTTAAAATAATGAATATATTTTCTCTTGCATTGACATACACTTGTGGTCATTTCTCAGGAGTGTTTTAAATAATGTAAAAACCTGTGTGTTCTTCTGGGAAAATCTTTCCTCCTGTTTTAATTTTCTATGCTTATTGTCTACTTACCGTTCTCATGCATCTAAAGGACTCTATGTACACAAGCCAGGGAGCTACTGGGGCAAACCAGCACATGAGAGACACCAGCAGATCCCACTAGAAAGGCTCTGTACTTCCAGCTGAGCCAGGCTTAAAGAGGTGTGAGTTATGTTTCTAATTTTATTACTTTATTGACTTCCACTTGGGAGCTGTCAGTCAAAACCACACTGCCTAAAAGCCAGCAGAAGCTTCATGTTGATCTGAGAACCCATCAAAGCATCTGCCCAAGGAGATGGAAAACTGAAACACTGTCAGGTAAAGAAATGTCCTGCTGGTATGCACGAGTGCCTTAGACATTTGTTACTGGTTTAACCCCAGCTTGCAAGCAAGTACCATGCTGCCGCACACTCACTTTCCCCTGGTGGGATGGGAAGAGAATCACAGAATCATGGAATCATAGGATGTTAAGAGATTGAAATGGACCTTAAAGATCACCTAGACCCAAATCTTTACTCAGGGCAGGGACACCTCCAAATAGACCAGGTTGCTCAAGGTGCTATCCAACCTGGCTTTGCACACTGCCAGGGTTGGGGCATCCACACCTCCCTGGTTCACCTGTCCCAGTATCTCACCATCCTCACAGTAAAAATTTCATCCCAATATCCTACTGGAATTTGATAAGTAAAAGTGGGGAAATTCATGGTTGATACAAGGTGCTATACTAGTTGAAATAAAGTAAAAATAACAATAAATTGAAAATTATAATAATAAACAAAATGAAAAAGAGGAAGGGGGAGAGAGGAGTAAAAAAGAAAGACCAGTAATATGCAATACAATTGCTTCACCAGCTGCTGACTGGTATCCAGCCTGTTCCTGATCAGCAATCTGAAGCTCCCAGTCAACAACCTCAGTTCATACACTGAGCATAACATCCTATGGTATGGAACATCCCTTTGGCCAGCTCAGGCTGGCTTTCCTGGCTGTAAGCCCTCTCAGAATCTTGAGCACCTGCTATCTGGCAAAGCATGGGAAACTGGAAAGTCCTTGACTACTGAGCAACAACTAAAACATCAGTGCATTGCCAATATTATTCCCTTACTAAATACAAAACACAGCACTGTACTAAAAAGGAAATGGACTCTATCCTAGTGAAAACCAGGACAGTAGGAAACACAAGTAGAGATACCTCTGTGGATGGATGCAGCTGTAAATGTGTCACTGCTACACCATCTGCACATCACTCATAACTGTTTAACTTGGGAGAAGTTCGGAAATAAAACTCTTCATACAAATAATAAATAAAAGGCCTTTCTCCTTTTTTTGTTACTTTTCTCATTGCTTGGGTCCTCCAAAGTTCTGCTAATGTTACATCCCAGGGGCAAAAGTTATTCTGCGAGGCGCAGGAGGGGAGGAGGTGGGGGGGTCCCTTCTAATGCAGCAATTTTTGTGTGAAGTAAATGTTCCCATTTTTTGTAAGGATTTTGATATGTGAAGGGTTTCCTTCCAGTGTTTATTTACAGGTAGCTTGAATCACTTATGTCTCAGTTTTGGATCATTTTATGAAATTAATTAAATTTAAAAGGTCATCTGAATCACAAGGCTGTAATCTAGAATTTCAGATGTGCAAATTCTAAAAATTATTTAGAAATATGTTTGTTGATTTTGTTTTTGGGATTTTTTTGGTTGCTTCCTTGCACACTTGGCTTTGTTTTTTTCAGCACAGATATAGTGCAGATGGATGCTTTGGAAATGTCTCTGTGTCTCTATGGTATTTGGGAGGGTATCTAAACACTGGCCAATGCAAATCCATTTTTTAAGATTACAGAGCATAAGATGCTGTTTAGCTCACAGTGCAACTGAGGAAATTTATTTCAAAAGGAAGAGGAAAACACTACAGTGGAAGTATTTTTCTGTAGCAGATGTGCTCCAAACCCAGTGGACATTACTGTAAAATACCTGGATCTCATCTGAATATTGATATCAGGCCAAGATGAGTATTTGGGACTGTGATCTAAAGCAAATGACCCTTCACACTATTTCTCAAAGACCAGTGCTTACCTATTTTCTTTGAAACCCATCAACATGCACTTTCTTCTGCTGTTTGGATGGTCCATCTGTAATTCCAGCTCATGCACTGGTAACAAGAAAATGTAACTGCACAACCTGTGCAGCAGGTGAACACAAACTTCTCTGCATCATCTACACAAATAAAATGTAGCATATCCTCCCTCAAGTTAGATACATCCTTGAACATCAAGGTCAGTAGCAATTGCTTTGTGCTTCATGTAGGATCAGTGGAGAGGAACAATCATTGCAGGAGGTCACTCTGGTCTTCACATCTGAATGCTCTGCAGAAATACTTGTCTCTCTTGTTTGCCAGGCTCTCCATTGCCAATAACTTAGGTCCCACTCCCAAGAGATGTTGCTTAAAGCATTTGGAGGCAAACCTGATTACAAAACCATTGCTGTGAGTGGGAATACCAGTACAAGTTTTCTGAAATATTCATTATATTTTCTGTGGCTGAAGCCTGATGTTGATGTCTATTTCTAAATAAGAGGAAAATATTGAAATTACTATCCCCGTATTTCCAGTAGGAGAATTCTCTTAAAAAGTCCTTTCACACTGCTCTGTTTCTGAATTCATTGGAAATTATCATTTGGGGTACTTCAATAGAGGAAAGAGAAGAATAGGGTGCTAACTGTAACACATTTAGATGTAGATATACTAGATACCTGCTTCCCTCAAATGGGAATTATATATTCCCTCAATTATAGCTGTATGAAAACACACAGGACACATCTGTTTTTCTTTACATCACTTTTATACTACATCATTTGTAGTATACAAATATATATATATTGTATATGTATATACTAGATCATTATGTATATTGTATATGTATATACTAGATCATTTGATTAAGTGGGATTTTGTGTAAAGATCTGCTCTTGAACCCTTAAGAGGAAGGTATTAATGGTTTCTTTGGTGCATTGAACTACTTGCTGAGTGCTTTTCATGGTACACATGCTAGGGGGCTGCTGAATCTGGCAAAGTGGCAGAGGTGAAGCTGCCACATCTCCACACAACCAGCAACAGGGCTGAGCACATATTCCCAGTAGGCACACATAGAGAACAAGTACACATTACACATATGCATATAAATACAGCCACAGAGAGAATACAGACAGAGTTGTGGCTGTGCTCCGCACATGAGGCTGTGTCCAGCCCGGTGTGCCTGGGAAGGGTGGCAGAGCAGTGTATGAGAGGCAGGAACTGCAGCAAAGGTGGCTGAAGAAAGAGTTTCAAGGATCAGAGTGTGAGCTGTGGTGAGTTTCAAGACTGATGGCCCATATTCTTCTATGTTGTCATCCATTTTCTTTAAATAATCAGCCACTGGCCTTTTATCTTTCATTTATCCAGGCATCATTCTGCAAAAAAATTCAATGTATGATAAGCTGTTGCATGCAACACATTAAGCAGAAGTGATAAATTAACAAAAAATTAGCTTGGGAGATTGTTGACTGAACAAGAATCTTATTCGTTATCCATTGTTTATATATGATCCAACAACTGAAAATGTTTTGTAGATAACTATTTAGGTTAAGAAAGCAAACTTAAGAAAGCAAACTTCAGGCTTTTAATCATGATTACTAACAGCAAGAAGTTATTATATCATTCAACTTTTGTTGAAGCAGAAGTAATTTGATTTTTAACAACCGTTTTCTGTAACAATACCCACTGCTGCTGGTGCTGAAGCTCTGCCCACATCAGAAGCATTGTCTTTTCTTTCTGGTGTGTGAGAAAAGGAAATATGCTTTCCATCACTGCCAGATGAAATACTAGCATTTATAGCTCCAGTGATAAGGCAACATCAAGTGACTTTTTAAGTGACTAACGACATAGCAGAAGTGCTTTGATTAAATCCAGCTTTGATTAAGCACTTGAATAGTCACTATGATCAATTTATGAATAATCCAGGGATCAAAGAGAATCATAAATATACGTGGTCTAACCCTTCCAAGTAACAAATATATCAGTATAAAGCGGGATCAGGAACAATTTGTGAACAGAGAAGTGTTAAATCTGTCAGTTAACTGGTCATGGTGAGTAATGTGACCAGCTCCGACAGCAGAGAAGAGACAGAGCACTTTCAAAATAGAAAAATCTTCTCTTTTTTTTTTCTGGCAGGATCCAAGAGAAATCAGAGAGAGCTGCATTAAATAGCAGAGTTGAAACAACCCCATGAAGAATACACCATTAGTGCTGCAGCTCTGGCAGCCTAAGAAATTACTGAGCAGAGGTCACAAGGATTCAGCTCCAGGGCAGAGCTGCCAGGGAATTCTTCCATGATGGCTTTGACAGGTCTTGGGTCTGCCTCTGAGCCTGGGGGATCTCAGCTTGAGGCTTTTGAAGCTTTCCTTGGGTTCACCTGTGCTTCATTCAGCCTTCCTCAGTGTAGTCTTTCTTCCCCATGCTCTTCCTCCAGCAATAGCTGAATTTCAGGAGTAATGACTAATCATGAAACTGATATGTAAGGACTGAATTTCCTTCCATAAAACCCCCAGACATATCCATTGCCATGTGGCAGTACAGGACACCTAATGCAGAAAATCATGGACAGAGCAGAGACAAAGGAGGGCAGACAAAGGCAGAAGTATTTCTAACTTCAGAGTTAATTTCCAAATGCCTCAGTACATCTCAACTACCCACAAATAACACTGTCAATTTTTTTTTTGTAAAATACTCCATTCTTAGTCCAAATGGAAACATAAAACCAGCTAAAGAATGAAAAATGCAGCACCAACAACAATCACCAGATCATCCCCAAAAAATAACAATTGCAGCTCAAATCCTCTCTGAAGCAACTTTTACCCCAGAAAGGGAGAAGAGCCAGAGACATCACAAAGGCCATTAGGACATAGTTTCTGGCATATGCAAGCATGCAAATAACAGCTCATGAGGTCTGAAATTGCCAGCAGGTATCTCTGGATGATATCAGACACGACTGAATGCATAATACTTCCGGATGAAAGCATATAACTGCAGAATATGTTCCAAGATAGATCTCTGGCAGGACTCTGAAATTACTTACCACCAGAAATGTTGTAAGTATTTAGTTGCTGAAACAAAAGCCTCAGCTCAGATGTCTAAAATGCTTTTGGGAAGTGCAACCCTATGAGGTTAGGAAGCAAAAGTAAATCACTGGTCAGCAGATATAAACAGGTCGCTTTGGACTGGGCCAGGACAATTTTACTGCTCCACTGCAAACCTGGGATGAGCTCTTGTTTTTATTGTAGCTTTTGCCTTTTCAGGCTCTAGGTTCAAAGTTTAGATTCATAGTTTTGTCAGAGCCAAAAAGCCTTCTGGATAAAATATATAGGCATAGTTCCAGCTTCCAGACATTGTGAAATTCAGTTTCTGGTTTATTACTGTAAAATTTTTTGAGTCTCTGTGCAGTTACTTAGTCACACCTTCTAACCAAGGCTAATTGCACCCTGACAAAGTTCTTCATTAAAGGGGCGGATAAATGGTTCCTTAGCCTCCTGTTTGTCTCCACAGAAACAGCCAACCAGCTTTTCACTAGGCTCTTTACAGACTTCCACTGAGGTTTTGGCTACTACTGTACCTCTTCTCCCAGTGAAATCTGCCCTGTACTTGGGCCATGTATTTACAGTTGCATTTTGCTTATTGGCAGTCCTTTCTCCTCAGTGAAAATGGGTGGCACTGCTGAGCATGAAGTACTAGTGATTTTTTACTACTTTTTAGCTACTACTACTTGTTAAAAGCAGAACACAGGAGCTAGTAGAATGCATGTATTTATTCCCTCAAGGCATAAAAAAAATAGAATTTCTTTGATTCATGGGTATGTTGAAAACTCAGAGGAGTGTGAGATGGTGTGGTTAAGAGCCTGCATATGTTTCTTGATGTGACATCCCATTCCCTACAGGACGGGGGACCAGCAAGGGAGCAGTGCAGTGTGGGGAGCTCCACTCCTTCTGCAGGAAAAGCTCCTGGAAGGAGGTCTAAGAACTGCCCCAGAGTTACATTTCTGCACCAACACTCCCACCATGCTGTGGTGGTTCTGCAGCTCTTCTCCAGCCCCACTCATTCACATGGTCCTGGTAGCTGCAGTCCTGCCTGCAAACACAACCTGGCCTGCACAAGAGAGGAAATCAATGATAATGGGATATGGTGCAGTGTGGGATTGCAGCGCTTGTTGGCTTTACATCAGTAAAAGAATCATAGCCTTTGCCCACGATTCAAAAGCTGAAAGTAGTTACAACTTGTTTTTCTAGTCAGAAAACTAGAAGGAAAAAGTAAACAGAAAATACCTCCCAGGCTTCAGTAGCTGGTGCATGATATTTTTTTCAGATACATCTTTTGGTATACTGGGGACCCCAGCAGTCCCTCACAATTAAAAACTTGGTCTGTGTGTGTGAGATTTCATCTCCCTTCCTTTACTTGCTCAGGGACCTTCCATACCATTCAACTTAAAAATTGTGCTTTCTTCCTCCCTTCCTAATTAACCCCCTGCATGAACACCAAGTGGAGTCTGAGAAACACAGGAACACAGCTATTTTTGTGTTCATAAAGACGTAGGGAAGGCAGAATTAAAACATGCTGACATATGCACATCACAGCAACTGTTTTCTCTGCATGATCCCAAGGTTTCTCATACCAATTTTTGACCTTCAAAGATTTAGGTATTTTTATCAGATTAAAAATTTTCCTCACCCAGTGAAGAATTTGCAGTAGGAAAGGTTTATTGGAGTGCCAACATACTTTCTGTGAGTTTGCCTTATGGTATGTTGCTTATGTAGTGTGTCAGGCCAGCTCTAATGTGTTATCAATGTTTGCCATTAAGTGACTTTCACCTTCTATCTCTGTTTGAAGATAGAAATCTTGGAAATACATTTGATTGTTAAATTAAAAAGTTGGTTTGTATGACATGACATTAAAAACATACCTTAAAATGAGATGCAGACATAGTAACTTTCAATAAGAGTCACAAAAACTGTCAGAAGCTCTGAACAGGATGCCCTGTGACAAATTTCAGCCTCTGTGCCAGTTGTCCTTGCAGCTCTTTGGTGACACTGTACCACCCACAGTTTCCAATTTGAAAGGTTATTTCTGCAGTTACAAACTTATATCAAACAATAAACAGCAATACCTTCTTCAGAGCAAAACTCAAATGAGTCTTGATTCACCAACAGAATCTCCTTCCTTTTAAAATTTACAGCAAATTTCACTTGATTTTTGCCTCTTCCCTTCTGCTTATATAACCAGAATGATAATGTGATTGCAGATGGGTTTTGACATCTGCTGATCAAGCCTCATTTTGCTTCTCTGCCTCTGTTTTGTAATACAAAGTATTTGGTCAGTGTAACAAACCAACTAAATTGTGAAACAGGAGGGAGGGCTGTGCAGGACAAGAACAGAGCCACAGAAACTTTGGCTTAGCAGTGCTCGCAGTAACAAGCCTTAATACCAAATATAAATGAGCGTCATGAGATTAAATTGCATTATCTTTTGCGGAGGTATTTTTGGAGATATTTCCTTACTGATCCTATTTTACTTATATTCTGAGGATGCTGATACCTGAAACTAGATAAATATCCAATCAATCCATTTTTCTTTCTAATTAATCTGCATAAACAAGGAGTCAAAGCAGTCTCTAGCTGCTCCTAACTGTGCAATCCTGCCACACTGGTCTTACCTTCAGTTCTAGCATGCACTGCACTGCAGCTGTGTGAGAAGAGATAGATGCATTTTTTAAAAAGTGAGATTGAAAATTAGAGATTTAAAATTTTAAAAAATCCATTTTGAGTATAAAGGTAAGCTTGTAGAAAATACATATTTCTGCAACAAATGAACAACAAAAAAAGAAAAGGGTCAAAAATGCATTTCATTGGGAAAGAAAATGGAAACTATTGATCTGCTAATAATATTTTTGCCTTAGGAATGCTTTGAGCATAGAGTACAATTACATACCTAGTATTTCAGTTCAGTACCATCTTCTTCACTAATAAGAATGCATCTAAATGAAATGAAAGAGCAACAGTAACACATACAATATTTGTATTTCACAATGTCTGAGCGCTATATTTGTTATCAACGCAGCAACTTTGAGTAAGTCAAACCATGACTTAGTGTGTGGCATCTTCAGTGAAAGATAGTAACAGCCAAAATAAAGATATCCAAAACCCAGTGCATACCCATAGCAGCATGATTCCTATGTATTATACTTGGTATGGTCTCTCTAATTTACTGAAATGGACTGATGTTCCTTGCTAACCTGGGAGCTAGCAAAAACATCTGATAAATATCTGATAGCAACAGGGCTAGTAACACATTTTATCTGATAAAATATAAAACAAAATGTGTGAGCTAGTTTTGTAAATTACAAAATAAAACCAAAAAGATACCATGAGAAAATCTTAATTGCCTAACAGTTTATTTGAAAGATGGAGACATCTGTAACATGCAACACCCTCTGTGGTCAGAGGTTTGAAAATATGCAGTTAGATATCAGCAAGAAGGAAAGTGGAGATAGATTCCAATGTATCTAAACTGGTCTAATTGATTTAACAGAAATGTAGTTGATTTATTATTACCTTGCACTTTTTCCTTATGTAGGTCTCTACCCTTCATATGAGGTAACCATTGAGACTCAGCATTTTCAGTGTGCTGAGCCTCATATCATCCAATGATACACCTCATGTTAGAAAAATAAAATCAGAAAAATAACATTGCATTTATGTAGGACAACTCTCCAGGCTCAAACACACGATCAACTCAATTTGGTTTACAGAGCTATGGTGTGTCAGCTCAGCTCTAGTCACTGACTGCAACTAAGCTCTTAACTTCCAGCAAGCTCAAAGTAGGATGTACAAGCTCCAACCATGTTTTGGGGAAGAGAGATGCTCTGTGTTCAGTGCACAAGGAAAGTTCCTCCTGTACTAAAATGAACACTTGAAAGACTATGTAGTAAAAGTTTCAGAACTTGTATCCACAAGGAATATTTCCAACCTTCCTGGAAATGCCTGCCAAACTCATTCAAGTCCCATAAAAGTGCTGGTAAATAAAGGATCAGTCTGCCTGCTCTGTCCATCAGGGGTCTAAGGTGACTTGGCTAGGCTCTATCAGACATTGGTGGCAGTCTTTGTGTGATGTCAACCCTCTGCTCATTGGAGCACCCATCAGGACACAGGGAACTTCAGTTCTTAAACAGTCACAATGTGGAGAAAAAAGCAGTGAGTTTACGAAATTCTTGTTGCATCTTGAATGTTTAGAAGTGGCAGATCCATATGGGTGAAATAGAAAGAAATTTCTGAGTTAGGCCAGGAGGATAATAGGGTTCTGGTCCCTTCTGCCTACATCTTTCTACTTTCAGTTTGGGGGAGTCTATAATTTTTAATGGTAAGTGTACTTTATTATTTTCCTTATACAGAAAGGGCATCATTTGGTATAACTACTGCAGTCACAAGCAGTTCCTCTTTGCTCCCTATGGAAGAACTTTTCCCTGTATTGTGTTTTGTTTCATAGCACTTATCCTTCAAACTTGCCTTTATCTAAGTTCACTTATCTAGGACTGGAGCCTTTGTAAAAGTTCACGTCCCTCTTAGATAGCTATGGAATAAAAGGTACAGGACAGTTACAACTCTAGAAATGCTGCCACTCAAAAAATTAACACATTTGATATGCAATACTATCTACCCGACAGGCAAGTACTAACCACTGCCACTCTCTAAAGGATGGTCAAATGAAAAACAAGGAGCTGAACTGGCCCCTGCACAGGCATTTGGACAGGTTCATTCCAGTTGCCTATAGGAGCATCAGGGGCAAACAAGTACTTGTAGCAATGTCAGCACTCCAGCTCTGCTTCCATCTGATCCCTGGATGGGATTTTTTTTTTTTAAGTGGTGCTGAACAACAGCCTCAGTGGCTCTCTTCCTGAAAGGAAACAGATTCTCTTCATCTCACACACTTATGCATTAAAGATTTGTTCCAGTCTCATATTTACAGTACTTCACTAGGTAATTTCTAATTCAGTGCCTACAGCTTGCAGATATCTCATTACATCAGCAATAATTGCTGCTAAATCTCTATTATTTTTACTCTGTTTTGACTGATGATGATTGAGTCATATTCCTTTAGATTAGTTAATGAAATGCTGAAGCTCACCTATATAATAATAAGTTACTAGAGAGACTTTCAGAGGACTCTAAAAGTCATGGTGGGTCTGGCTTCAGGGATGATTTACATGGTGGAAGAAGGAGCTGTAAAGCACAGCTGCCATACCGAGGAAGATCAGTAGGGTTGGTAAAAGGCAGTGAAACCAAGTTTCAGACTGAATCATTCAGGCTGTGAAATAAGCAGCAGACACTGTGACAGAAACCAGGAGCTCTCTTTGCCAAAGCACGTGGAAAGACACTGTCAAGATTTTATCCCAAGGACAAGTTTTAACTGATACCAGCTGGAGATAGGCAGGTAAGGGGCTGTTAAAAGACTTCCTGCCTTTCACGGCAGAGGGGATGTCTACAGGCTGACATATCCCTTCATATAATATGGAGGAGCTGTACTGTACTGGTGGATGAAGACACTGTAGGCTGTACATCACCTACACCTTCAGGACCTCCTCTGACTTTTAATATGCACCACAAGCCACCTGGTCAAATAAGTGAATGTTTCACCATATTAAAGTTTCAAGAATATTAATGTTAGGGCATTTTTGAGTCCTTTTATATAGGAGGCACAATTCATAAAAACATGCCACAGATTAAAAAACAGGACAAAAACTATGATTCTGTTTTTAAAGGCATCAGAAATGTGATGGTCACTGCCATCCTATGGAGAAAGGGTATACAAGTATGTCTGCATAACAGATGTAGTTACCAGGGGTTACTGAGTATATGAAGCCTGCAGACCTACAGAGTAGCAAAACTGCAGTTTAAAAGGATAAGTAGTTCTTGTGCAAAAGAAATCTATTTCAAATTGAGGAAGACACCTATCTTCTTTCACTTGAGTCTCATTATTTTTAGCCAACCTTGGTTGTCATTAGTCACATAAGAAATTAATTATAAAAATTGCTAAATCTGCATTTGATATGGATTGTATCTATAAAAGGCTCAAGAAGAGAGCCTCATGCTGTATCTGTCACTCCACCAATTCGCAGATTGCTCTAATGGGGTTTGGGTATAGATTTGAAATGGAAGACAAATGGAAGGTGTTTGTGTTTTATTTCAAGGAATATGGCATCTTCCTGTTTGTTTTTACATGTCCAGAGAGGCAATAAATAAGATGGATTCTCTCATCTATATTTTTCTGTCCATTGCTCCAGGCTAAGTGCTGCTATCAGACCTCTGTGCTACAGTCTCTTCCCTTGGCTGTCCTAGCTAATCTGGGAAACAGTGGCTGATTTAGTACCCAGACTGTCAAGTGCAGAGCAGACCAAAGGTGAATGTGTTAACCTGTGATTCTCCTTGCCAGCTACCAAGCATTTCTGGTACTCCCCCTGTCACAGCTGCCACTGCTGGAAAACAAACTGATATTCTAGAGCAGTTCTCCCATTTGTATAGAAAGCTGGCCTGCTGGGGAGTGTATAATTTTGAATTTCTGAAATACAGCCTTGTAGGAAGTGGCTTTGAAGTAATTTTTTGACAGTTACTCTTTTTGATCAGTCTTTGTTTCCAAGTTGAAATAGTAATCAAAGACATAAAGTAGCAAAACTAAAAGACAAAGGCTGTTATTCAGGCTTTTTCAAGTACTCTTACATTAATTTAAATGTTTTAAATTGTTTGAACAGGTAGACCTTGATATGCATAAACAAAACTCCTTTAGTATCTGAATTGCTATGTTGCCATCAAGTGGTTTAAGGAGGCATTTCACAGCATCATGGTTTGATAAACCAAAAGTATTGATGCTACACCAAGTCAACCAATTAAGAAAAAAACTGATTCAAAATGCAAACAAACTTGTGTGGTAGCTATTCTTTGGAATAACACGGAGTGATTTTGAGGATAGGGAACACCTTCACTCCAGTCATAGTGATTAGAAATAACTGCTATTTTAAGAGAAAATGCCATTTATTTATTCTAACTTTCACTTTCTTGGCCAGGCATAAGACTTGGGGGTATTGCTTGACAAGAAGCTCAACATGAGCCAGCAGTGTGCACTCCCAGCCCAGAAAGCCAATTCTGTCCTGGGCCATGTCAAAAGCAGCATGGCTGGCAGGGCAAGGGAGGGGATTCTTCACCTCTATTTGATGCCTTGTGAAGGCTGACCTAGAGCAGACACTAGACACTGAGAGCTAAAGAATAAAGTAGATATTAGGAGGCCTCAATAGATCCACCTTGGGCAGCACAAGAGCCCAGCCAGGGCTACACCCCATTTTGGTCACAAAAATGGACTACAGGTCACTGGGTCTCACACTTTTGTAAGTTTTGGTTCATTTGCATATTGGAGTTAATTGCCCAATTACAACTCCATCCCATGAAGTCCCATCCTTCTTGTTTTCTCTCTTCAGTCCACGTTGTTTATGGTCTTGGGCCTGAGATCTGGATCTGGCTGTCCTTGGTCCCCAGCTAGAGAAGGAATAGTTTTGTCCAGCTACTCTGTGAAGAGACCTTACCATCCCCTAATATGAAGCCCAGACCCACACACTAAAGCAGAATAAAATCTGAAAAATAAAAAAGCTAAAACCGAAGCATCAATTCCACTGTCATGAGACCACCTGAAGTTCTGGGCCCAGCTCTTGAGTCCCCAACATAAGAAGGATGTGAACATGCTGTTCACAGAAATGTGAACATTTCTGATGTCTTAATCGAGGCCAAGATCATGAGAGAGCTGCAGCATGTCTCCTGAGAAAAAGGGCTGAGCTGGGGTTGTTCTCTTCTGAGCTGGGGTTGTTCTCTTCTCTGCAGAAGAGAAGGCTCTGAGGAGATCTTTTAGGAGCCTTCCAGTACCTAAAGGGTACCTAAAATAAAGCCAGAGAAGGACTTTTCACAGCCACATGTAGTGATAGAACAAGGAGTAATGGCTTTAAACTAAGCAAGAACAGGTTTGGATTAGATATTAGGAAGAAATACTTCCCTATGAGGATGGTGAAGCACTGGTACATGGTGCTCAGAGAAGTTGTAGGTGTGCCCAGAAGTGTTCAATCCAGATTCGGTAGGGCTTCTGCCCATGGCAGGGGGTTGGAACTAGACAACCTTTAAATTTCCATTCTGTGATTCTGTGATATTTGCAGGCAAACATTATAGACAGATAATGTTATACAGCACCATGACTAAGGCAATGATTTTTCTGGATTATCAAAATGATAGTTATCATTATCTGCTGATAATTCAGCATCAGAATTCTGTGAAGTCAATGCTTATGCTATTTATGTTTTTGATGAGTTTTTGGGGTTTTATCTACTTGGAAGATCATTGTTCCATGTTCCTTACAATTAATCTTACCCTTTTTCCAATCTCCTGTCATTTTCATTTTGTTGACAAGCAATGCTTCTTAAAGCACCATATCCTCAGCTTTTGTTTCTATTTTCTTACAAAGTTTTAAGCACAGAAGAACTTTACTAACTATAGAGGTGACAGGATTCATATCCTCAAATTGCAAAAGCCCCTGTGAGAAGCAACAGAAGGACCTTTCTACTTTTCAGTTTTGTTGATTGTTTTCCAGCTTATCAGTGAAATTTCTGGTGCAGTATATGAAAAACCATTCAATGGTAAGGCATTTCTTTCATTATTTACACATTTTTTCCCAAATACATCACAATGACAACTTCTGAAATTCTGCTACAGATGGAACTGTGAACAATCAAACTTACAAGACATGAGACTTAGGGGAAAAAGTAAAGTTCTTAGTATAATCCAGCTTTAGACTTTATGTAAGCACCACACAGCACAACTTAAAAGACCTTATTTATATGTAGTCTGACAAAGGATGATGCAAAGAAAGCCAGAGGAACATTTTGTACCTCTGATTCTAATGGAGTTATTTTCCTTGTGGTACAATAAAAGAGCCAAGGGTGACTTTAAGAGGCATCAGTTGAAAACTGAATAACTAAATCACATGGTAATATTTTATTTCATTTCATATTTAGCCATTTTTCTGTTCATAAATCGAGAACCAATAGGTTCAATGTGCAAAAAAATAGATCCTTTGAAAATTAACTGTATTGTTTTTAGAGTTTGTGAAAATAGCTATTTGTGAGTATTTGATATATACTGTGTAAAGTTTCTTTTGAAGAAGTGTATTTGTAGTTGTAGTTTATGATATCTGGCAGCTTGACTAGATTTTATTCCTAGAATCAACATATGGAAGCCAATTTAAAAGGCCTATTGGATTCCCAAGGACAGTTACTAATAATTGCCTGAAATGTTTTGGGGTTTTTTCCTGCAGGCAGGAAAGTCCAAAGTCATGCTGGCAAATAAAACGAAGAGGTCCAGATGGAGGTGTAGCTCATTTACTTCTATTTAAGCAAATTTTAGAAAGACTATTTTATAGAATCACATAATCATAAAATTAGCTAAGTTGGAAGGGACCTACAGGATCATTGAACCCAAATCCTGGCCCTGCACAAATCCTTCCCCAAGAATCCCACCATGTGCCCAATAGTATTTTCCAAACATTCCTTGAAATCTGGTTGCTGTGCTGTGACTGTTTCTCTGGAAAGCCCATTACAGTACCCAACTCTGGGTAAAGAACCTTTTTCTAATACCCAAAATAAACCTCTCCTGACACAACTTACTGCCTCCTAATTAAGTCTCTTCCAGTGATCACCACCCTTGGGCCCAGCCATTCAGACAGCTTTACAGTTTTCCATCCACCTCACTGTCTGCATATTCGACCCTTAACTGAGTTCTTTATGATGATGATTTTATGGGAGATGGTGCCAAAGGTCTTCCTGAAGTCTAGGGAGACAACATCAGATGCTGTCTCCTCCTTTACCAGTGAATTTATTCACTGTGTAAGTTTATCAGATTGCTGAAACATGACTTCTCCTTTTCATTAAATATTAAAAACTTGCTTTGAAACCAGGTATAACACCAGAGACTTACTGATGTGAGGCTGTTTTGTAGTGTTTGTCAAGAATTCAAAAAACAAATAAATAAGAAGGTATTACCTGGTGTCGTAGGTTAAGAAGGAAGTTTTTTGGGAGGTAGTGGTCAAACCAATCAGTGCTTGGATTTGAATATTGGCACCTGGTTTGGCTACTGAAGGTATGGACTGCCTCTGAGAACACAGAAGCAAGAACTCCCAGGAGAATTCTCTCTTGGTTCTGGTGAGTGAAGGAGCTCAGAGCTCCCCTGCCTGGCCAGGGCTGGCTGGAGGGGAAGCCACACGGCCGGGTGAGATAGCCTGGAGCCTCAGGCAGAGGAGGGGGTGAAGGCCTTGCAAGATGGAAAGGTGGAGGAGCCCTGAGAAGCATTGGGCAACCCCTACCACCGAGGAGAGAGATAGAGAGAGCCAATGCCTGTGCTGCCTTGATATTCGATATCATGGACTGGCAGCACAGCTGGCCAGAAGGAGCGCGAGAAAGTGCCGGCAGCTGTGGGAGTTCTGGGCAGACAGAGGCGAAGAGTTTAACCCCTTGGTAGAGTAATGGAAACCTTACAAATACTGATCCTCCTGAATCAGAATGAGGAGAGAGAGAGAGATGAAGCAGGAGGAAAGGAGCAACTGTGATGGAAGTTGATGCACATGAGAATTGTCAGAAGAGGTGAGAAGAATCCTAGGTGGGAGGAGACGATGGAGTGGCCTTGGGCTGGACTCTTTCTTGTATGGCCATGGACAGACCCATATGTTTCCTGTGACACAGAGACTGCATTTAGGGGGAGGCAATGCTTTGGAGCCAAGCAGTGGCATGAACAGAGACGGCTGAGGAGGGTGTGGGATGCCCTCTGTCTCCGTGGGGAGGAAGATCTCTGTTCACGAGGCCCCTCGGCCCCAGGGGGTGAAATCTGGGGGGGACTGGTGTCCCGAAGTTGAGAGACTGCTGCTTTTGGAACTGGGTGGAGCGTCCTTAAACGGGGAACCCTAAAAGCAGTCCTGGCCCTTGTGCAGTGGTGAGAGCACTGGACACGGTGAGGAAGAAGTCACGAGGGCCGATTTTCTTCAGGCAGTGCCACGAGTGACACGGAAACACAAGAGATTTCAATTGTGTTTCTGGGGGAAGCCTATGGTGCAAGGGGGGACTCCTCTCTCCCTGGTGGACCTGAGGGTTGATTATTTGAGGGGTGATGATGGACTGAAAGTTGATTATCTGAGAGATGGTGATGGGGTGGAAATCTTTGATGTCATTTTGTGCTGTGGAGAAAGTGGAGGGGAGGAGGAAGAATGTATTTGGAGGGTTTTCATTCTTAATTCTGTGTGTGTTCCTTTTTAGATGCTGTAGTTAATAAAGTTTGTTTCCCTTATTCCTAAGTTGGAGCCTGCTTTGCTCTGTTCCTGATCACATCTCACAGAAGCCACTAGGGAAAGTGTATTTTCATGGGGGCACTGGCATTGTGCCAGCCTCAAACCATGACACCTGCACACAGGTCAGTTTTTCACTTCTCAGGAGAGATCATAGTCATTTATGTTAAGTAAGAAAACCCCCAAACTTTACTTCTTTCATGATAGTAATGACTCTAGAACATGGAGCCCAATGGAAAACCAAGCCTATACTCCAGTGCTACAATCACTCTGTAAGAATTAGGCATGAATTCTCTTAAAAACTAGCCAGTTGCACAGTTTTAGGTATTTCATGTGTATAGCTAAAAAATGAAAAAGCTTCACCTGAAATATAAAGCATGACTGAGAATGTCAGTTAAAGAATTATTGTAAACTAAAGAGTTGCCATAAGGATGCTGCAGATTATACTGAATAATCAAAAATAATTCTGCAAAATAAATCAAGCTTGCAATAATTTAAATGTGTTTTATAAAAAAATATGCTTCAGTGATTATTTATACCTCTAGTAAAACTACTATTAAATATAAATATTATTACCAAATGTAGTAATGATTGGATCATCTTTGAAGTTCTGATGCTGGTAAAACTCTCCAAGAAAGCCAAGGCATATCCTTCTGGCTAAGTTATTAAAACAGGTGGTTTTGTTTCACCCTTTTCTTAATTTTGGAATGTCTTTTTCTGGTTTTAAGACCTAATATATTAAAAAAAGTTACAAATTGCAATGCATGATCTCTATCAGGAGAACAAATGCCTTTTTTGGAGAGGGAAGGCAGGTTTTTCATATTGCAAATATTCTTCCAGACAGATGCACAGTTTCTTGAGAGAGATAATCTGATGATCTCTGCTGTTTTTTCTCTTTTAAATACAGCTCAGCTGATGAGTCAGCTCTTCCACAAGCTCTATTGCCATCTGTTTTGATTTAGAAATTAGTTTAAATTACAGATATGATTTTGCTCTATTCTTCCTTTTTCCTCCTGTTTTTAAAGTAATGCATTTCTAGGAGGAAAGGAAGAAAGAAAAAACACCATTTCATTATCAAATGTCAGTAATAGATGTAATCATTTATTACTGTCAGAACAACTTCGTTCTTCCTCATTTTCTTCAGTTGACCTTAGTGGAGTATTTAATTACTTTTTATTTCATAGAGAGCATTTATTGGGTTGTTTTGTCAGCTCAGCTAGTCAATTATATAACAAATTAATGATAATTGAATGAATTTTAAATTTCTAATAAACATCTAACTGACAGATATGTGTGTGGGTTAGCTCAGCCATGTCTGGGTCTGTGAGGTCTCATGGCCATGTTTCAGGATTCTGAAAGCAGCACTCAGTGGTTGCACATCAGTGGCATACAATGTTCCTGTTGGCACCCCTGCATGTTGCAGCAGCAGAGGGCAAAAAAGGGGTCTGTGCTGTCATTTTACTTGTTCTGGGAAGTTGTTCCAGTCATCAGGCTCCAGCAGACCTTTTCCTCTCTGGAACGTGCACTGGACAACAGGATAAAACTAAGTTATGTGCCTGTGCCTGCAAGTCTCAGATTTTTTGGTGTATACTTGGTAAGATCTCTCCAATAGATTTAAAAACTTGAAAGACCACTGCATGTTTTCCTGTTTCCATTCCCACTCGTTTCTTTGCTGATGATTTCTATTAAAGCTATTTGTAATAAGCACATCTGTTTTGTTGAATACTTGAACACTGGAAAATCTCATAAGTTTCTATTCTTCTAGACAAGTATATATAACCACAATGATGTTTTTATGATTTGAAATAACTTAGAACTATAAATTCAGGAACAAGAAAAGAAGATGATGTTGCAACACTAATTTTCATGGCCATAGATCTTGTAAGAATACCGTAAGCTTGTTTGTAGTAATCTTTATTTTGGAAATAGATGAAAGAAAAAAAAACAGCAGTACTAACTAAAGATCACCAAACAGATAAAGAACATGTCCACAATGCATAAAGGAAAAAAGTATTGACTGATAGTTAACAAATTCTTACATACATCACATAATTATTTATGGATGATAAACTGTTCTAAGCATTTAGCTGGCAGCAGATGAAAAAGAAGCCTGCTGTTGATTCTGGCACAGAAACCTAACATTACTCAGCAACATAGTTATGAGCATTGTAAATACAACATATGGAAAAACCAACAAACCACTCTTTAGATGCATAAGTGATTAAAATTCTGTGTACTTACTGTATAAGGTCAGCTGTAAACGTTCATTAAACTTGAGTCTTTGACATCTCAGCTGCTTAGTCCTTGCTTCTTTTTTTTTTTAATATCTCCACTTAATCAAGCATCTTTTAAAGAGTCCTCTGATTGTGTCCTGGTAGAGATGAACTACAAATCTCTTAATTGTCATGCCCTCTGGCTCAATATTACGGGCCTGGATGTCAGAGGTCCTGTCTAGAACATGAAAGGAAGTGAATTCTCAGGTGTGCCACAGTCATGGCAGCAAAGGCCATTTACATCTCAGTCTGTGTATAGCATATTTGAGCATTACTTTAAAATGGAAGGTGCTTAAGATGGTTTGAATGTAGAAAAGTTATCTTAACATTGGAGATTTTTTATTTGGAAAATTAAAAGGAAGAGATTTCACCCAACATGATGAATTTCTTTACTGTGTGGGTGACCATTCACTGGAACAGGTTGCCCAGAGATGCTGTGGATTCTCCCTTACTGGAGATATTCAATCCTGTGCCAAGCTGTGGCAGAGCTCCTGTCCCGTCTTTTGTAACATTAAAAGCTGCCACAAAGCTTCATCTCCACCCCTCTAAAAAGAAGGCAGAGCCTTCTTATGGAAGAGTACAAGATGTGACTGTATCACCATAATGAAAGACTCACAGTAATGAACAACAGCAAAATACATTCTTTATAACATCTTTTTACTCATTAAAAAACCCCAAACCAAACAAAAAATAGTAGGAAATGAATTTAGGGTAGGCTTTTCTTTAAGGCAATTGTTTAAATAGTAATTAGAGTCCTCATTTAAATAGGATTAGCTGTAACTTTGGAAATATTCATTACAATTAAATGTTGGTTTAAATGAATCTAAAATATTTCCAAGCCTTTGGGGTTGAGAGGTTTTAATATGAGTGTAAAGTTTGAATCCAGGATCTATGGATAGTAATTTTATTGAAACATGTATGAAAATTGAAGTCCAATCAGGGAATAAGTGTGTTGAATTAATTTTCAGCCTTCTGTCATGGTACCAGATAAAAAGCAAGTTTGGCTCTGATGTAACTGGGTGGTGGAGAATAGGCTGCTATTCAGGGGTGGTTTCATGAACCAATCAAATAAGTCACAGACACAATTGGCCAGTAGCAATTGGATGGGAAAAGTGACTTGAGCCCCTCTAGGCTGTCAGAGAGCCGTAGCTCATGTGTAGAGATCAGGGAAATGCTGTGTCACTGTTTATCTGTCAAATATGCTGCCTCTGGCCATGGGTAATACCACGTGCTTCATGGAAAGGAAATCTGTAATAGGAAATTTGCACTATGCTGCAAATAAAATTCCTTTCCTGTAGCAAGCTGTCATCATGCAATAGGAAAACTCTGTGATGCTTTTGTGGTTTTATGCCCATGGAACACCACACAGCTGCCCACTCAATTCCATCTGTCTTCCCCTAATCCTGGTGGAAGGGGGGGAAATCAAAGCAAAACTTGAGGTAAGAACAGTTTAATAATTGAAAATAAAGTAAAATTTAGTAATAATGGTTGGAGACGAAACACCACACATCTGCCTACTCAACTCCACCTCTCTTCCCCTAATCCTGGTGGAAGGGGGGGAAAAATCAAAGCAAAACTTGTGTGTTGAGGTAAGAACAGTTTAATAATTGAAAATAAAGTGTAATAATAATAACAACATCAATAATAATAATAAAAATTAAAATAAAATAGATAAAACAAGTGATGCACAATGAAATTGCTCACCACCTGCTGACCAATGCCAGACTTCCCTTCCCAAAATTGGATCAGCCCCTCTTTCAGATCATTCCCTGCAGTTTATGTACTCAGCATGACAGTCTCTTTATTTGGTCTGTTCAGGTCATCTGTCTCCCACCTGTGCTTCCTCCCAATTTCTATTGTGCACCTCGCTGGTAGAGTGTGAAACAAGAGAAGAAAAAAAAAAAGTCCTTGACTTAGGTTAAAGACAACTTAGTAAAAAACCAAAACATCAGTGTGCCATCAACACCATTCTAATTTTAAATCTAAAACCAGCACTGTAACAGCTACTGAGAAGAAATATTAACTCTACCCTTGATGAAGTCAGGAGAGATGCAAATATATATATATATATAAAAATATATAAATATATATTATTATATATATTATAATATATATAATATATTATATATATTATATATTATATATATATATAAATATATAAATATATATATACAGGTATTCATGTCATGCTGTAAAATATTATTCTATTATTTCAGTTAACATGTATAAATTAGCAATGGAGGAGCATGACAGAAGACAATAATCCAATAATCATCATATACAGCTGGATTCAGTTTTGAACTTCATGCAAAAAGCCTGCTGCCTCACACACATGAGGAAATCCAGGGAATTCCAGCCCATGAAAAGGATACGGATCTCGAAGAGAGGAACACACTGAGTGTTGTCATAGCAGCTGAAAAGGCAGCACCTTTAGTGGCTTCATTAACTCAGTTTCACTTGATACCAAGTGATAATGTAGCCTGGCTACTAATGAGGTTTCAGGCTTTCGTCTCCTACTTTCCCCTCTCTTCACCAGTTCCTGCAAAATTTGTGAAAGGCGATGTCCATCCATTTCCATTCTCAACATGTGGCTAATAGTTGTTGTTAGCTTTCTGGTGTGTTCCTTTGGCACTCAGCAGAGGGATAGAGTTGGTAAGAAGTGGAAGGACGCCACGGCCCATCCTTACCCAGAAGGGAACATGGAGTTCAAGACTCACTTTGCAAGCAGGACACCCATTTGGCAGTGAAGGTGAGAGGAAGCTGGGTCTCTGTCTATCCTCTGGGAGCTGCTCTGTCTCCTGAAGTGGTTGATAAAGGATGGGACCTGCCCTCACCTGAGTGGGTGCCAGGGAGGCACTGCTCTGAGCCCATGGGGAGATGGGGTGGACGAGTGCCTGCTTCCTGAGTGCTTCCACACTTGGATTGGACTCAGATGTCAGCCCAGCCTGAGCTTCCTCATCATGAGAGCAGATCCAGAGGAGGCTGGCGGGGGTGACCTGGGGGCTACAGGATGCCCAGGGTGGCAGGACACTGGAGGGTGGCAGGACACTCGAGCGTGGCAGGACACGTGGGCCAAGAGCAAGGGTATGAGCCCTCTCCTTAGATGCAGCTCCCAAACTAGGTGGGGAAGGACCAACAGAGGCTTTTTCTCCCTTGGCTGATCCACGGTCCTGTGGCACAGGCAACTAAAGCCCTCAGCAGAGGAAAGAGGATATTTTAAGCACCTCAGTGTCTTCAGTGCTGCAGGGCAGGACTCTCATACTTCAGACATACTTTCTCCCTCTGCACTTGCTGAGCTTCCCCAGGGACAGGGTGATGGCTGGGGGCTTGGTAGGACAGTCCCCTCTCACCTTTCTTTTTCCTGCACATCAGTGCACAGCCAGCCATTATTTGCTCAGAAATATTTGTTTTGAAAAGTGACAATAGTGAGGTGACATGGTGCAGAAAGTACTTCAGAGTTGCTTGGGGAACAGCAGCAAGATACTAAATAAAGCTCTTTTTGTTAAGTAAAGAAGTACAAGGACAGGGATGGATAATGCAGGAATAATTGAAGATTAGAGAAAAAGACAAAACCCCTGAGCTTTGACCAGGAAATCTCTTTTATTCAACAATATTCTCCTACTGTGTTACTAAATTGTGAAAATACTGCCATCATCTGGATGATTAAAAATATAATCCTTATTTTTTTAACCACTGTTTGGAAAAAAATTGAGAAAGTAATAGCAAAGCAAAGTAATAGCAAAAGCAAATTTCTGCCTAAATAAAAATTTTCCCCTAATCAGAAGAAAGAATAAACAAATAGTTTTTGAGATGGAGGACTGTGGCTCTACCTGTGATAATCTATGGTTGTTAATGATGCCAGACTTAGAAAGCAATTCAGGTAGCTGTGTATTGGGGGGTTCTCTGTGAAGGGGAAGGAAGGGGGGGAAGATAACTTTAATGAAGCATAAAGTGCTTGTCTGCCCTTAAAGCTCTTGCAGAGCATGCCTAATTTTGAGAGAAATTAAAATAAAATGCATGAAGCTTTATAGTTTCCTTCTGAATGGAATCTCTCTTCAAAAGTATGTTTTTTCAGACTTGGAACCTGATTTTTAGATGGCATTTCTTCCATGCATCTTCTTTTCATCTATTTCTTATGTCCAATGACAGCAAAACTTGTAGTCATTTCTGCATTAAAAAATTCCTAGTATTAAATATTGTCACAGACTGAAATCTCATACCTACTTTGAGGCATAAGACTTGTAAAAATTAGTGTTTCAAATATTTTTAGGTAATGTACAAAACTCAGTTGTGCTTATTACATCTGTATTCAGTAAAAGACAGCGGCTTAATTACATTTTAAAATATGAAAGATCCTTTCATGCTTGTACTTGAACAAATTTGTTAAATGAACTGAACCTTTGTTGACTTCTTAAATTAACAAGGGTATAAATGACTTGAAGAAGGAAAACCTGCTTCCTTTTTTTTTTTTGTGCATTAGAGAAAAGCACAACCTTCCTACATTAAAAAATAAACAGACTTATTAATTCCTTAACATTTGAAGTCAATCCAAATGGCACACTGCCAAGATAGATAAAATGAGAAAACCCCATATTTTATATTCATTCATACTAACCTAGAAAATATATGGCTCTCCAAGGAGGGCTGTGAAAATGTCTTGGGAATACTAAACAGACAAATTGTATAATTTCAGAAGAAATCTTTCCACAAAGGGGCTTGATTACCACAGCAACATGATATTGTAGCAAGCTTCAAAGGATCAGCTTTCTAGAGTCTTTCTGAAACTTGGAGTTGTTGACTGAATTTCACTTGTCATGTCTGTATTTGGGTGTACAGTATATTCCTTACATTTAGGATATCACATACACACATATACAAATTATAGGAATAAAGAGGAGAGGGGGAGGAACTTAAATCTGAAATGTTGGTGGCTCAAGCAGAATAAAACCTGAGAAAGTGATTGCAAAAGTTGATCCTCATACGCAGACCCACCATTTGCTATTTCATATTTGTTTAAGAGGAATTTCCTTACCAGTCTTTATAAGTTCAGCTGTCCGAAATAGCTAAGCCTTCTTCATGTGTAGAGCAATTAAGGAATAACTAGTAGCTAAAAGGTAGTAAATACAAATCAATATATTTTTATGAAAGGTGATTACCCAGTACAATAGAAAATTGCTCAATGGAGGTGGTGAACACAATGTATCCTTCAGGGCAGGACAGAGGTGGTAGGGATAATGTCATCATAAACCTGTGTAAGCCCAGGTAAGATAACCACTACAAACTATAGGAACTTTTTTTGTCCCAGAGCTAGGTGATCAAACACCACCAAAGTTAGCAAAGCTCAGAAAACAAATACCAGGAACTGCACTTTGTTGTGTTCATAGATGTAATACTGACAAAAGTCAGAAAATAAAGTGGAGGATAAAGTTTAGAATTCTAGAAAGTCTGGAAATTTGAATTTTAGAAAGAAATATGCAAAGCATAAGCTTGGCTTTAAAAATAACATTAGCTTCCTACTGTCTTTCTCAAGGACAACATTATGCCAAGTCAAGTGAAATGCTGTGCTAGGGATGTTGGAATAATGGAGTCCTGAACTGTTGTATGTCTGCTGGGCATGTGGGAGTAGCCATGATGTGACAATGGGGCTGGTTAAGGAGCTGGTAGAGTTTTGGAAAAGATCAAATATCCCTGTGCTTTCCGATAAAAAACCAAAGATTTTGTGGCATATATCTGTGTGAGGACTGGGGTTTTTTTTTGCAATACATTTATTTTGGTAAGAAATATTTTCATTCTGAAGGATAAATTGTGGTTCTGAGAACCAACTTTGCTGTCGTTTGTGGTACTTTAAGAATTTTTCCCTGCCTCTACTTTTTTTTTCTACCTGACTATTGCTGCTTACAAACAGCCAGGCATCCCACAGGTCTGGCTGCCTACACCAGAAAAAGAGAAGTTTCATCGGGGATGAGGAGTACCCAGAGTGCCTCCTGAGCAGGAAGGGAACTGCTGCCCCATCCACGTGGTGAAATGGACACAGGACACAAAGTATTTCTGTATCATTACCAAAAAAAAAAAAAAAAAAAAAGCCCTTCAGGAAGAATCCAGGAGAGTTAATTACATAAAGGTTTTATGTAGAAGGGAAGGTTGCACCAGTGTGCTGGTACAAAACAGCATTCTTCTTGGCAGTTTGAGGAGTCCATAATTTCAATTCTAAGTATTTTAGAAAAATAAACAACTTAGTTATCTGAATATTCATTCAAAACTTTTTATCATAAAAATCTGACATGAACTAGATTTCTTCTTTTCCTCTGCTGGCAGTGTTTAGGATTACTAAACTTTCAATTGATATACCTTAATTAAAAATATAAAATCTAATGGGATGCATTCAAATCTCCATGTCTTTTACTGTAGCACACCCAGTAGTGCTCTTTTCTACAGCACAAAATATTTTGCACTAAAATAAAATAACCAGCCTATATTTCCATCATTTCATATTCCACTAAAATGTATCAAATATGGATTATATATAACTCTGATTACTGGCAAATAACCTTTGATTTCAGTTACCAGTTCTTCACAAAACCTCTGTGTTTGACAAGGAAGGCACACAATTTAACAGATTCCTTTAATGAGACCTGAACAAAGACATTTTGAGCTGTTTCTGTAGGTAGCATCCAGAACTGCTTGAGGTCTGTCCTGCACTCCTGAGCTGGCAACTTAAAGCCAGAGCTGTTTGTTTGGATTGTTCCAAGTCCCTCAGTGACCTCTCAGTGCAGTTCAATGCACTACTATGAACCTTTGATGCTTTTTTTTTTAGGAAAATGAATGTGCATAGAGGCACCCTGAAGAGAAACATGAAGATCTGAGTAAGGGATGGAAGGCTTTAGCTTCCCTGTATCCCGCTCATTTACCCCTGACGTAATAGTGGAAAAACCAAACACCCACACCCCACAGACTTACTGAGCACATACTGTCACTTTGAAAATAACTATAAAATTAAGAAAAAAATATTTAGTGAAAAATAAATAAATATATATATACGTGTGTCAGGAAAACCAGTAGTTCATCATCAGGGAAACATCTCAAGAAAATATGCTGCTTAACAGTGGACAGCCTTGTCATGAAATAGTGGTGGGAACGTCAGAGTTGGCATGTCTACCCCACAAGCTGCCCTATGCCCCTGGAATGTGTCTGAGGCCCTTGGTACCCTCAGCCGATTAGGACCCTTAAAATCTAACAGTCGGATCATCTAAACTAATATTATTTTTAAACCCTGTAAAATATTGTTTTAAAACAATTTCTTTCCGCAGAAAATATTAGGATTCTCTGTCTTTACTAATCACAGTTCTCTTGCTCCCTTCCTAGGCTGGAGTTGAAAGCATCCTGCATTCTGTCACTTCTGTGCAGGGCCTGGTGTCCTTCCCACAGCATCCTGCCACCCTTCTTGGCTCCCATCCTGCACTCCCTGCTGGCGCTGGAGACTGCATCCACCCTCTGGGCTCTTTCCCATTCACCAGGATCAGATGAACTCCTCTGCAGGAGCAATCAGGTAGGATGGGAAGGATGGAGGTGCCTCATATCAAACTAGAGGATGCAAAGCTATAAAGACATCAGAGAAAACTCTTGTTTCTTTGACAGAAGGAAAAGTAACTCTCACAATGCTTATTCAAGTCAGAGAGTGCTACTTCATTTCTAAGGAAAAGAGAGGTATTAATATATTGCTTGCAATTTTTTTGATGATTAACTAAGGTTGGAGTGGAATAAATAATACGTTATAACATAAATGGCTATAAGAATGATGCATCTGCAGTGTTGCTGTCCTATTGCCAAGGTTCCGTACCTTCTCGGTGGTTTTCATGAGCAGCTCCTCACAGCACTGACTCCTTCTTCTCAGCACGGGCAACAAACTCCATCTCCCCTCTCAACTGCTCTTTTATAATACCCCTCTTAACTGGATCCAGCTGTGGCCTATTAAGAGCAGGCTTGTTCTTAATGTTTGATAATTAGCACAGCTGTAACTCCTTAGGGGCCAGATTACCTTCACCACTGTCTCTATTCTCCTACCTTTTATCTAACCACACTGGAGCAATCTATTCAAACTGCCAAAAAGTATTATATAACTTTCTTTATATTTAAAACTAATTCTAACTATTTAGTAAAGCCTGAATGCTCCAAATTAAAGTTATAGGGGTTTTGCTTAAAGGGAGATGGAGGAGCTGTTCCTGATTATGCTCTGCTTGCTGAAACAGGATATTTCATGTAAACTGTGATTGACAGTTTTAAACAGATGGCAATGCCAGGGATTAAACTGTGATCACAAGGAAAAAAATCAGAAAACATTGTCTCCTTGTTGAAATATTGTGTATTCACAAGGAAATTGTAAAATTATTGTTCCACAGACAGGAATAAAATCATCCTGGGTGAAGTTTTAAACCAGTCTTTAAGAAGTGTGAGTTTTGCCAAAAGTCCAGAGATTAAATTGTTCATAGTACTCATGCTAGGAAGGATGGCTTGTAATAGGAGTGCTTGAGTCTGCAAAAGAAGGAATGCTAAAGGGAGATGGGAAAAGAGCAGAGATGCTTAAAACATTTGTGAGATAGGAACATTCTTATGCTCCAGTTCATTAGTGACCACCTGTGAGTGGTACCACTCCAAGGAGGAGCAGCAAAAGCAGCCCATCTCTGACAGCCTTTCTAAACATTATACAGCCTGTCTCAACCCACTTTTCCAGGCCTTTTGAGGAATTAAACTAAACCTGTATTTTTATTCTTTAAAGTGTACCTTCAGTGCAGAGGTGTGGTTTGACTGTTCAGTGTATTGAGCCCTGAAAAATTGATAGGCAAAATTCATTTGAATACAGTGAATTGAATGCATGTTTTAGTGAACTTTAATTAAAGGATTTCTGCTAAGTCAAACAGATTGTACATCCCTTCTTTTTAGTTTACATATATATATATATATATATATATATATATATATATATATATAAAGAAAAAAAAATAGCATTTCATGCATCTATATGGTTTTGTCTTTCTCTTCTTTGTCCCATATAGCATGCCTAAATCTACTCTCTCAGCTCATTCACAACAGGCTACATCTAATTTGGAGGTTAATGCACTTCTTTAAACAAAAGGAGTCTTAAAATTAATTAAACCTGTATAAATTTGTGTTTGGGAAGTCTAATCTACTTGCAGTCTTATGTAGAGAATGCAAGTATATTGATGAGCTTGTGTCCTGGAAAATAATATTAATTTTAAAAACTTATCAAAGCTAATGCTTTTCTTTGAGTATTGTCCCAAAACTTTATCAAAACCTTATTGCTTATTCCTTACCACCATTGTTTGGAATAATAAAAAAGAAAAGCAGAGTAATAAGAAAATACCATCAAGGAGCCAAAGAAATTCAATATTTATATGTAGCCATTTCTGTCTTTGGCAAATGTATCATATTTCTTAGCATAAAATCCTACTGATATATGAATGAGCATGCTTTCAGCATGGGCATGAAACAGGGAAATGTCATCTACACCAAACATTTGCATAATTTGTAGTTTGGGCTGTATAATTGTTTTAATAATCAGCAAACGTTGTTAAATAATAATATTAGAAATACCTGCTGTTTTATTTTTGCAGTTCTCTGAACTTACTAAAAATCAATGATGTCAACTTTGAAATTCTTGTTCTTTTTTTTTTCTTTTAGTAAGAAGCAGAGGGCAAGTGTGCAAAAAGGGTCCTTCTCACTGCCAAAAGGAATTTCATCCAAGTCCCAGCAAGATCAATAGTGAATGCAAGTCATATTTTCCTGAACATTTGTTATAAATATGTGAAATGAACTGCTGGTGGTTTCCTTTTTGTGCTGGACAGATGTGTTTACAAACTACTCGGAAAAGGAATTTAGTTGGCAGCAAATTTAACACAAAAGTAAATACAAAATGAACAGCTGATGTGTATGGAGATGCTTTAGAGAACTTTGAAGGCACTACAGGAATAAATGCAGGAAGTTGCATTTCTGAGTTTCTTCAGCTTTTGAACATGTCTGAAAATTGACTCTGAATTATTTTTCAGCTTACTTTCTATGTATATTTTCCATTAATATTTTAAGAGGTATCCAATTTATATCTAGACAGCATGTATGCAGACTGATTCAAAGACAGATGCAGAAAAGGGATTTGAATTAGGAGGTTAATTCTTCTAAAGGTTTTATCATCATTTTGCATTTTTGCCTCTTTAACAATAATAAAGTTATATCTGAGTAAATAAAAAAGTAGATGAGAAAGAAGAAAACCATTAGAACATTTAAAAATCATTTCAAAACACTGAATGAAATGGAGCTAGGTGCTGGATGTACTGCAAAAGACAGAAAAAATACAACATTGTCTCGTGGCTCATAGTCCAGACTGAGTATACTGGTAGGATATTTAAAGCTACAAAGCCAGTATGAATGAAAGAACCATCAGTCAGATACGTCGCTCATCATGCCCCATCCTAACACTGCTGCATCACACCACGAGAACTGAGAGGAAAGCGACCACATAAAAATCCTAGTAAAGTAAAACACAACATCTGTTCAGACTTCTGTATTAAAACCAGGCATTTTTATGGCACATCTTCTTTGGTTTAATGGTAATTGCCATAAAACACTCTTCAGTAATGAACTGAAATAGCAAATTAAATACAGGATCTCCCTATCACATCTTTCCTTATTAAAGAAACTTTAATAGTCATAAAATGATAGTATTGTCATCTTTCATTGAGGCCAATAGGACATAAATTCATTATATTTATGATCTTGAAAATCAGTCTTGGCTGTTCCTCAATCTGTGATTCTGTGATCCTATTTATTTCCAGAATAAATATATTTTGCCACTGAGCAAAGCAAAAATTATTTCTAATAAGCTTGTTTTTCTGTTCTGTATGTAGAAGTTCAGACACTAGTTACCTCTTATACAGTAGAGGAAAAAAAGCCCATTGAGATCATAACTGTCCCTTAAAATCATATTTTTGTGCCTTAAGGATATTGTTGTTTCTTGTGGTAAGCGTTAAATTTCTAAGTGGTCAATAATGTTCTTTCTTTTTGTTCAATAGTAGGCTAGACATTTCAATATATTTCATTTTAAAACATTTTAAAATTGAAGTGCGGTAGTACAGCAAGGATTCTGCTTTATAAGGCAATAAAAGCTTTAAGAAAGACTTTTCAAACTTCCACAATAAAAGCAACTAAAGCCTAATCCCAATGTTGCCACAGAGATCTGAGGTTTTGTGTAATAGGTTAGGATGATGGTTTCAGCCATAATTGGAAACATCTTCCTGAGTTTCTTGACTATTGTAAACTACTTCAGGAAATCATTCCTTTTTGAGTGGGTGAGGAAAATGTTTCAAAAGAAATGCAGTGCAGAGTCTACAAAATATTGTCTGTTGGCAAAATGGAAGATGGCAAATAAACCAAAGGGTTTAGCCACTAAAACACACTCCATGATCACAAGAAAGATCCTGAAGATGCCTGTCTCAGGTGGGTGCCTGGAAGGACTTCTGCTCATGCACATGCAAAAAACAGCTGTCCCATTGTCGTGCCCTGTGATGCTCAGCCTTGTCTCTAATACAGCCTTCCTTAGAAGATTCAGTTTAATAATCTATTGGCCTATTTCTTGTGGCTGACCCAGTCCAAGAGGTGAACTTGGGGTATTCTCCATGTTTGCTACCCTGAGTTCCTTACGAAATGTTGCTGTCACATCCCATTTCATTTGAGGCAGTATCTCTGTAACTTGTACTGTGTGTATTGTGGTACTCCTTAGGAGCTTTTTTAAGAGCCCACCCATCCAGGAAGGGAGAAACATGTAATTAGTTCTTTCTTAGTGCAGAAGACATCCAAATCTGTATTTCACATTTAACAAGTGTGCCAAATGGCTAAGCAAGAGGGCAGTTAGGATTCAAGTATTCTCTGGACTCTTTGTTGAAGCCTTTCCAGAGGAAAAATGTAAATTCTTATGGCCAAGCACTTGAAGCACAGTAAATACCTTTTAAGACAGACAGAAGTGCAATTATACATAATGTTTAATGTATATTCAATTTCACTCTGAAGATTTAAGTCAAAAATGGGTCAGTAAACTAAAGGTCTAAATGTAAAAACATTTGTTTCTGTGCTTCAGCCCAAATTTTATGTTCTAAACCCCTGCTGGGGTCCAATATTTTGAGACTCTAGGCCCTATAGTCAAAAATTAAAGTAGCAGAAGAGGAGCCCAGATGCTGAGGAAGACTCTTTAAACTTTTTTGCTATGTAGGATCCATATGCTCATTTTCCTATGTAGGATCCATATGCTATGTCCTCATAGCGTATCACCGAATTATAATGTGGTTTGTGTTTAAAGGGGTTTAAAATATCCTTTAATTCCAAGCCCCCTGCCATGGACAAGGACACCTTCCAGTAGAACAAGCTGCTCGATGCCCCATCCAGCCCAGCCTTGAGCACCACCAGAGATGGGACACCCACAACTTGTCTGGGCAACCCGTCCCAGTGCCTCAACATTCTCACAGTTATGAATGTCCTCCTAACATCTAAATAAATGTATCTTCTTTCATCTTAAAGCCATTACTCTCTTGAGCACCTGAAACAGTTCCTTCTTATTCTCTAAGAAGAAGTCAGCTTGTAGGCTACAGAATGTGCTACGAATAATCCAGTTGGAAATGGTGTTTATACCATTAGCAAATTTTCATAACAGCCTTGCCTCCTGCTTGTCAGAAGAAATTCTTGCAGCAGGGTTTAAGCCCCACATATATTAAATAGAAAATCTGCTCTCTAACTCCAGTGGGAAGGTACCAGGAATGTAGATATTGCCCTTTTTGACTTTTACTTTGGACAACAGCGTTCCTCCCATCTTATAGAGTATAAAATAGAAGTATTAATATGGATGTATGAAGCAAGATGTTGAATTCTTCAGAAAATCTCAGGTATTTTAGTGAACTTTTACAAAGGTCCTAGTGCATTCTAGAAAGAAGGTTACAATGACCTGGAATATCCTGGAGAGTGTGATATTCTTGAGACTGAAAGTACTCAAAATTTAAGGCATTTAAAACAAAACCAATGAAACAAAACCAACAAAATCATAAGTGAGTAGTGTAGTGGTCATTATGTAGAAATTGCTGTCAGAAGAATTTAAAAGTTGGTTTTAAAGTAACTTCTTCCTAATCCCTAAGGAAACACAATTATTCCTTCTACTAGAAAATGTATCTGCACTGGGGGACTTTCCTTCATTTACTGGTCTTCAGTTTCAGCATCTCCTTAGCTTTATTTGATTGGTACATTGTAGACCTTGCTCTGATCAAATCCTACTGTGGGTAATCCACTGACATAAAGTACAGAAAGGCATTCTGCTTAAGCACTTTAAAAGATTTCCATGATTAAAAACATGGATGTTATAAAAACTAAAACATTAGAAATATTGAAGTGCTTAGGTTGGAGGTAATGTGTGTTTTTTATCTAGATACAACTATAGACTGAATTTGTGTTCAAAATGTATTTTCTTTCTCAGCACATGAACAAAATCGGACCATCAGTTAATAAAACTGTACTGCACTTTAATGGAGCTATGGAGACAAAAGAAGGTATGGACACAGAATGCCTGAGGTTTAATCTGCATTTCACAGAAAGATTCTGTAGGACAAAAGAATGAAGCACTAATTGCTTCAGATTCACTGGTCTTCTGGTGGACTTTCTTACCTGTGGCAGTATATCCTGCTCAGGCAGGTTCTCAGGGAGCTGAAGGTTCACAACTGAGTACCCCCATGTAGGTTGAGCAGCCACATTACTGACTGCAGATACCCTGTGAACCAGTGAAACAGATTTTGTATACACAGCTCTTCTTGACTCATAGCTTTTCTCCTTTGTAGTATTTCATTATGTCTTTCTTGCCATTTTGGTTTTTTCCTCCACTCTCTTCAGTTTAAAAGTGTTTCAGTCTTCCTTTCTACAATAAGGAGGAGAGGGGAAACAAAAGCTTAGGTACTATGAACTCAGATTTGCTGTGTGATGGCAGGTCTGTTTCTCACGTGTAAATGAACCCTGCAAGATGCATTTCTGCTTTTCTAGTTTCACTGATGGTAGTATAAATTGTGTCTAAAGGTCTGACACTTCTTCTACGGATCATTTGGATGAAAATGTTATTCCATACTTGCACTTCACTGCCTGTACACTTAATATGGATGTGGCTTTTGCCGCACTGGAATGCATACATGGGTTTGCAAAAAGATAAGAGTGCTCAAAGGGTAAGCCTATGGACAGGAAAATGTGCAAGGAGATTTAACAACTAAACAGAAAGCTAGATTAAAGGATGGCATCTTTTTACTGTGTTCCTTCCACTACTAATGTAAGCTCTCTCTCATTTCCACTCAAACGTGGCTGAAGTAGATCAGTCTCCTGCAAACAGGCTACGTCAAAACAACGTAAAATAAAAGGAGCACAGGAACATTCATTGCCTTTCTTATTCCATCATAACCCCTTAGCACATCACACCTGGCAATAATGTAAATATTATAGCCTCACTGTATTTAAACAGACATTTAAAGTATAAATATAAGAATAGAGAAAATACGTGAAGAGATGTTTAGAAAAGTGACATCTTTCTCATTTAGAGGCTGATGATTAAACAACAGGTGTTTTCTCATTTGGTTTTTGGTTTGCTTTTTCCTTTGGGATATGTTGATATCTCCCCAAATATATTAGGTTGATAAGAACATTGTTTATTTCGGAGCACTGGACTGAAAGCTAACACTGCAGTGAAACACCCTTTTTCCTTCCATGACCCTATGCAAGCTGTTTGACCTCTCTGCCCAATCTAACAGGCAATCTGTAAAGCCAGCAGGAAGAATAACAGCTCCCTAGCTCAGTATGATATTTGAAATACTCAGTATTTCTAGAATACTTTGAACTAGAGGTCAGTCAAGCATGAATACAACTCCCCATCAGGGGTAGAAGATAGTAGCCTTCCACAGCTGTAATATCTGGTGGACCCTTTGTCCTGCTCCCACTCATGCTTATAACATGCTTATAAGATTATTTTCTCTTTTCATCTGATCACTCCCGATTTCTTTGGTTAAGATACATGGACATTAACTAAATGTTTTTTCTATATCATCTGCAAGAGAATGTTGCATTCAGCTACTTGAAACAAGTTTTTCCAGTTCCATAAGGTTTTTAGGAGATTTTTTTTCTGTCCACTTTGAAATAGAGAAGAGAAAGTAATAATTTTTGTGACCAGGTAGTTCAAGCCCAATTTGAATCTTACAATAGAAAGTGATCTTTTAAAATTTTGCCCTCTACATTTGCTGGTTGTTTTTTTTTAATAATTAGAAATTCCAAAAATTTGTTTACAATGGCAAAATCTGTGAATTTTTTTGGAAAAAGAAAATGGGATATTTTCCATTTTGGAGTGGGAGTGCTCCCCACACTTGAGTTGATTATTTCCTGTGTTTCAACACTCACATGACGTAGACTGAAGGAACTGAAGTATCTGAGGTATGTTTTATTTGCTGAATGAAAACCACAGCACCAAAGAGTTCTCCCATATCCTTGCTGGTTTTGTATTTCCTGATGCAAATTATCTCTGTAAATACTGACATGAAGTCTTATGATTGTAGGACAAGCAGTTGTGAGACTGAGGCATATCTTTGGAGGGAATTTGGCAGAAAACCAGTGACCATAAGTCCTGTGCAGGCTGCTGAAGTGCCTGCAGCTACAATAGTATGGAGCCTTTCCCATAGTGGAGATCAAGGCCAGGGTGTGATGGTCTAGAGCTCCTCATACCTACGGAATTCACAGCCAGTCAGTTATCATCATGCCAGGGCTATTAACAGGGCTGCTAACAGAGACAGCAAACCAGAGGAAACACTCTGCCCTGTGCTAGACACTGTGGAGCACAGCAAAGCCAGAAAGCTTATCTGCTGGCTGAGGACATCACAGCCTCTAATGGCAATGTTTGTATCACCAGATGTTCTGGCCAAAGAGAAGGATCCATGTGCAATTGGAACCAGACCAAGCTTCCAGGAAATTCTACTGTCACTCAAAAGAGCCTGTCCCAGTACCAGACTGTTTTGTTTCCTCAACATCATGAATGGACTTACATATTGTTAGTGCCATGTGTTGAGTACCAACGTATTGTTAACTCAATACATATTTTTCATTAATTTTGATTCCTTTTTTAACATCACTTTTTCAAAAGGCTTAACTCTGTTTTTAGTTTTGCACTTTGTTTATTCTGGGTCATAATTCTGAACATCAAAGCATTATTCTGAAGTTTTGTTACATTTTGCTTTCCACTGGAAAGTCAAATTGAGGGGGAAAAAAATCCCAAAATACTTTTTCAGAATATATGGAGAAATAAAGCAGCATTTACATTATATTTCTCATATGACCCCATAAGTATGTAAGCATGTAAGTATTTTCAGTCTAAATCATAGGAAACCAGACAGTTTTGTGGCGGTGGGTAAGGGGACAGTAGGTGACCATGAGGAGCGTCAAGATTTCATAGTCACTGTCACTACAAACATTTTCAGTTGCATTAATACAGTTGTTCATGACAGTTACCGAAACACACAGATTGCACAAATACCTGTTCATCCTGGTTTCAAATTATGTTTGGTATTTCTCCATCCAGAGTTTACATGAGTTCAGTCTCAATAATAACAGAGTCAGAGGATGAATAAGGTTGGAAGGGCCCACAGAGGGTCATCTGGTCCAACCTCCCTGCTCAAGCAGGGTCATCCTAGAGCACAGGGCACAGGATTGTGTCCAGATGGTTTTTAAATATCTCCAGTGATAGTGCTGGATAAGGACATTCTGTTCTAAATCACAGAACATGCACAAAGATGACAAGCCACGGTGTCCTTAGTTGTATTCAAATTTTCAATTATGCAAGATTTAATGGCTGGAGCTACTTCCAAGTTACTGCAGAGAATATAATGAATGTTACATTTTCCCATATCAATACCTCAGAATCAACATTTAAATTGCCAAAATTACTTAGTCTACCTCATGGGAAAAACATTGTAACATTAAACTAAATTCTCAACTACTTTGAAATGCAGAACAAAAACCTGGAAGAAAAGGCACTAAGAATCTGTTTTGAATATATGTTTCAAATGTTCTTTTCCAGACGATAAACAAAAATTATTAAGAAACCTTAATAGCTAAAGTTCTGTGGTTTATTCTTTATTATGTTGATGGAATAATGTATGAGACAAAGACATAGCTCTACCAAATATTAGAAACCTAAGTCCATTCCTAGCCCCATCTCACTTTGAAGGCAGTGTGATGCTAAGTACAAAGTGTCTTCATGGATTTGGGCTTCAAACTTTATGCTGCTTTCAAGTCACGAGCAGAATTTTTCAAGGGATGAAAAAAATAATAAAGGGGTATATTGGGTATATTGGCCAGAAAGTGAAGATTAAAGAAAATAAGACAGAAATTGTGACAACCAACATGGAGGAAGCTAAGGAACTCAACAATTTTTTTTGCTTGTTTTCAATGATAATCTCTTTTCCTACATGTTTCAAGACCCTGAACCTTAAGTCAGCAGCAGGGACAATGAAGTCCCTCCTGTTTTAGGATGAGACCAGGTTCAAGACCACCTGATGAACCTAAGCATATATCATGCCATGGGACCTGATGAGTTGCATCCAGAGTATTGAGAGAATTGGTTGGTGTTACCAAGCCACTCCCAAGGATATTTGAAAAGTCATGGCAGTCAGGCAACGTCATCAGTGTCTGGGAAAAGGGAAACAGCAAGCCCATATTTTTAAAGGGTGGAAAGGATGACCCTGAAAACTACCCACTAGTGAGTTATATCTCAGTGCCTGGTAAGATCATGGAACAGATCCTCCTGGACATGTGAACAAGCAGGTGTGATGGGGAACATACATCAGATGAATAAGTCTCTCCACAGATGCCATGGATTTTAATGAATACTTACATGGGTTACATGAATCCTTACATGAATCCCTTCTCATGGAGGCAGTGGTAATTACTGTCAGGCCAGCATGGGACAGTTTAAAGAGTGGGGAATGAGAAAAATGCTTGTGAAATCTTCTGAAACCCCTTACTTTTGGTAAAACTGGCTCTCTGCGTATTTGATAGACTTATGTACTCAAGGGAGATAATATTCCTGATCCTAAGAGCTACCAACCAAAATCATTATGCGTCCAAGAGTCTCAACATACCCTTGGAAGAAGTATGCAGAAATATCAGCCAGCTGGGGACTTCAAACACAGATGAAAGATCCTTAACCTTTAACCCTTTAACCTCAGGGTCAAAGATTTCATATCCAGGTGTCTTGGTGGGTCTGGACATATGCCAATGTCACAGCCAGAGAAAATATGGACAGTCTTAAAAGCCTTAATGACTTGCATACACTCATGACTCGTGCTTGTCACCCTAGGGAGTCACTGGAAGAGCAGATGACTGAACTCGAATCCTGTCAATGGAAGGCCGGTGTCAAAACCAACAATTTTGCTATCTTGAGTGTTTTTGTTTAAAGTTCTGATGTTTAGAAGAGTTTTGGTTTTAATGCACTGTCTGGGGCATCCATGGAAAAGTTGGACACCTTTTGCTGGTTTGGGCTGGGGAAAAGTTGGAAATGCAGAACTTTCAGTTTCCTCAACCTAAACCAGCCATGGGTAAGTAATGCCTTGTGCAAAAATGTATTGTGGTTTTAGCTTGAAAACAAAAATATAACCATTTTAGATAGAAAAAAAATGGTTCAGATAGAAAAATAGTGTAGATAGAAGAAAGAGTTTTAGATAGAACAAGCTAGTAAAACCTTGCCTATTTTCCATTGCTATACTGCACACAGTGCACAAACTGGGTGAGGAATTTTCTGTGACTGCTGAGATCTGTAATTAGTGACTTAAAAAATTCTGTTAGGAAGCCATTATATTTTAAAAATGTGTTTTTAGACTATAATTTGAAAATACTGCTGTGGCAAAGGCCAGCAAAAATCACCAGCCAACAAGGACTTACATTAGCTATATTCTCTCTTTACTCATGCTACGTGTTATATCCTACTTGGATTTTAAGGCAGGTGAAGTGAGATCTTGAGATCTATGGCTTTGTACAGTGCATGTTACAGGCCAGTAAGCCATGATTACAACATCTGGATTCTGCCTCTGAACAAAGAGCAATTGCTTGCAGAATCTGCTTGCACTATAATTGAATATTGCCTATAATGGATTGTGTTGTACTCGAATTGTCTGGTTTCAGGTTCCTCTGTGCTCAGGCATCTGCTCTTCAGTAGCCTAACCCAATCAATTCACAATTCAGCATAGAATTACTGCATTTTTTCTTGTTTTACTTCTCACGTATTGTGCTACCATCTTCCCTAATGCACAGCAACATCACTGATGTGAAATTTCTCAGTGCAGTCCTTTTTGTAGCCACAGGCCTTGGTCAGCTGTTGGGGTCTCAAGTCATAGCAACATTTTAGCTGCAATTTTCTGCTGCTTTCTTTTTACAAAATTAAATACTTGCCCATCTGGATTGTATATTTGGCTTGTCTTACTAAGATTTTCTTCTGCCTTTCTGAAGAACATTAAGAATAGCCCTTTTTTCATGGAAGATTACATCACACAGTTTGGAGCTGATTACTATCAGATATATACAGTTATATAACATACTACACATCTTGGCCCCATTTAAAAGCAACATATGTAGCTAAATGTAAATTTGTAAATGCATATGTATAAATATTTTTCTTTTGGTGTTATATCTTGGGACATTTTAATCTCTGGTCAAAACACATATGTAAATACATTTTTTTAAAATACAATGGTAACTATAGTTCACATTATCTGGTGAGAATTTCAGCCACCAATTGTGACAAATCCAGCTTTGTTTCTCTTCTGAACAAGTAACAACCATAAAATTCATGTATTGACTCCATATTGGAAAAAATCAAGGTGTTTAAGATGGATTTAAAATGGAAACATTGAGCCCATTAGCTAGGGCAAGCAGTACTGAGAGAGAGATTATTAGATCCACCTGGTAGTGGACCTATTTGTAAGGAATTCTAATGGACTGTCATGCTATATTGGTCTTTCTAAGTGTATATTCCACAGCAATCAAAACTGGACTGCATAACTGAGGTTATTTTCTTCTATTACTGCTATTACTTTCTAATTACATTGCTCTATTTCCTCTTTTTCCTTCATTTTGCCGAATCCTGAAGCACAGTCTATAATGATTATGCTGCTTTCACTAACTAATAAGACATTCCACTGAACTGAGGTTCATCAGCTTTATTGCCCCAAAGTTGATAATTGTTTTACATCAGTTCAGTGTAAGTGGCTTAAGCAGACTGATGGCTCTGTGCAATTGTATGTCAGGTTTTCTTTTCTGTCATTTGGGAAGTGCAGAAAGAAACTGTGTGTATGTACTGAACACTTCATCATCTGGGATTTGCTTCTTGTTGTATTGTTTCCAACAGTACAATTTTTAATTTAGACTGAATCGGGAAGTAAATGAAGTCAGTTTACTGTGTTTGTAAGACTACTATTAATAGCCAAGCTAATATTTACAATCCTGACACAATCCACGTAATAAAGTTTCTACTAACACTATAAACATTAAAAGAGACTCAATGTAAATATTTAAATCACACAGATCCTCATCCAGCTTCAGATAAGGTATATGGAGGTGACAGATGCAGACAGTATTTCAAGCCTGATAGCCAGCTTCTGACAGAGGCAAGGCATGACCTAAGTCTGATGGAGAAGTCGTAGAGCCCATTTTTCCATCATCTGATAACCTAATTATTATGAGCCAGTGGAAAGACATGCAGCATTTTCAGACTTTCAGCTTGTATATCTGAAACTCTTTTAGACACAAACATCTTATAAATCTCTCTAAAATGTTCTTATTTTTTTCAGCAGCTCACTTGTATTTTCATTTTTCATGGAAAGACATTCTCAGCTGGAGTGACCAATTATCTTCGTGTAGTTTTAACAACAGTTTTAACAAAAAAAATATTTTCCAAATGGCTTATGACCTTCACTAAACTGAATGAGTCACACTAACAGATGTGGTAATGCCTGTAACCAGATGTAAACATTCTGGTGTCTTGTGACTTCCTCTGCAACACAACTGACTGGCATATGGCTGTCATCCTATTTGTTGCTCTGTTTAAGTAATGCAATCACTATGGCCTCTCCAAACACACGTCTGGAAGTTCAATGCAGTGGGCAAAGCTGACAAGTAAAGCATTTCAGAGTGTCTAAGTCAGTTACAAACCTCTTTTTAATGGAGTATTTATGATGCTTTGAGCAGCTTCATTTAGTGGAAGGTGTCCCTGCCCACAGCAGGGGAGTTGGAGCTAGGTGTTCTTTAAGGCCCTGTTCAACGCAAACCATTCTACCATTTACTCATGTGGGGATCCATGAAATGCACCAACAGCAAATAAAGCAGATTGGCTCCTGTCATGGACAAAAAATACCACAAAAGTCTGGATTTTTATAAAAATCTACTTATAAAAACTGATAAGTATTTACAAATCAATTATTCATTGCCAAAGAGGAAGAGACAATGTAGAAGCAGTAGTGGCCAAGAATTCTCCTTATCCTCCCCCTGACCTGCCTCCCTCTCCTTCCTGCTTTCTGCCAGCCTCACTCACCCTTGGCCTCTCAGCCCTTCTTCCCTCTCTCTCTTTTCATCCTGTTTTCCCTGATATAAGGTTTGAAAATTTTCTTCTCATTTTAGAAACATCTGGTATTATACATATAACCTGAGGTCCTCTGTGTACTTATGAAAGACAGAAACTTAACACTCTACTAATCTTCTGTAATTCACATGTCATTCCATGGAGTGTCTGACAAAATTAGAGATTTTACAGTTATTTCATAACCTAAAAACCCAGTGTCATTTCAGTGAAAATGCTAGAATGCACTATAACAGGATCTACTATTTTACAGCAACTAGAGAGTGACTGTTGGCAAAATCTGCAGTTGTAATACATAATTACTAAATAATTACTTCTTGTTAATATAGGTTTTTAACTTTATAAATACTCCCATAAAATCCACAGATTTTGACAACAGCAAATACAATGGCTAATAATACTGGAAACAGATAATTAACTTCCTTCTTGGTCCTGAGACAAAGTGTAACTGAAGCTTTTCTGAAAGTTATGCTGATTGCTACTTTAATTCCTGAATAAAAATATAGAATCTCTCTGAGGATCAATATCATATGCTCAGGGAAATCATACAAGCTGATTAGACATAAGAGGAAAAGAAATTATAACAGCTCCTACTTTTTTAGAACTGAATGTAGACTTTTAGAAAAAAAATCCGAATACTTGTGAAGTACTAATATCTACAGAATTGAAGAATGAGTCCTAGTTGCTTTAATCTCTTTAGTTTTGAAATCAAATATACAGTTTCCATTTCCATTAAAGGTATCCTTTTATGTTTTTCCAGGTTGGTGAAACTGCAAAAATACAGTGGATAGAGGTTTTCTTTATCCAGTATTTGAGAATCCTGTGCTAGGAAAGGAGTGGCTCGATGCCATGCTGCTTTCCCAGGGCAGTTGCAGAGCACGCTAATGTTCTTGGTGCTGAATCAGTAACTCAAACACTGGAACAGCCATTGTATTACTGGAACAATTTTGATGTTCTAATAAATGCCAGAAATCCCACTCAAGAAGAAACGAAGGATTTAGTTTTTTTTAAAAAGATATCTCCCATTTTGGCAATAACAGATGGGTGATTCACGCTGATCTGTATTGAAGAAGTTCTGTCAAAGTGTTAGAATTCTTTAAAATACATACTAAGGCCTGAAATACACTGGATAAAATATTTCACACTGTCATCCCATTGAAGTCACCTGCATTCATAGTTATTAGAATTTTCCCTAAGTAAAAAAAAATATGTATCTAAGAAGCAGGGGTGTAACACACTGTCTGCAATGTGATATTAGCTATTATAATTTAATAAAATTATGTGATAATTAAATTCTATATTTTAAAAATCTGTCTTTTCATGAAAGTCACATATTCATTGAGAAGATAGCACAGTTCAAATAACCTTGAACTTAATATGGATTTTATCTTCATATACATTCTACATCATTTTAGTAATAATTATCCTGCTTCTTGCTTTGAAATCTAGTGCAGTATCTCCACTCCAGAGAGCAGAAATTAAATGATTAGGAGAGGAAAGAATTGTAAAATAAATTAGTAAATTAGCTAGGGTGTATTCAACTGGATGTATTTAGACAATATTTCTGATTAAAATCTTGTAATTGTGAACCTTCCAAATTGTTTCTCCCTTTACAGTGCTGAGCACCTGATGTGTTTTGTCACTGAGCATGACCTGTGCATAGGTTTTCTCATCTTCAGTTTATAATTAATTTCATTAAAGCACAGCTTGCCTTCAAGAAAGAAAAAACTTGAATACTTTTAATACTTTCTTAACTCCTCTTTGCTCTCCCTTCCTCACAGCACCACCATATTAAGATACCCTCATAACTCCTTTTATCCTTTTATTCACTTCTTTAAATGTTTATGTAGTGAATCTATGAATCTCAGCTCTGTACACACTAGATGGTGTTTGTAAAATTTTTCCTTTGACTTTGTCCCTGCTAATCTGCTTTTGATGCTGTAATGATATCTTGTAGTTTTGTCTGATGCAGTGTACTTTGGTGTGTTTTTATGCTTCTCTCTGTATACATTATCACCAGCTGACACATGACTTACGGAGCACTGCTGGTTCCATCCCAACCTCTCCCTTAACTTGTGTCACTTCTGTGACAAGAAAGTAAACTTTGCACAGGTACTCTTCCTAATCCTTTAGTGTCAGTTTTAAAAACTGAATTCCTAAAATTGGGTAAAATATATTTAAGCAGCTAATACCCCTTCATTTTAGCAGGGCTTACCTTTAATGTAGCACATGTTTGCTTTTAAATTTGAAAGAATGCTTTTGATATTCATATAAGAAAGTATATAAAAGATGCTGCAATATTTAGTTCCACGTGTATGTAGCCTAGGTACTCCTCTCACCGACACAGTTGTATCCTGGAGGTTTTCCTTCATCATGTTATACCGTCTCTTCCTTGATTTTTCCTTGAGAGTGGTATCTAGGAATTAGGGGCCTAAACATCCTTGGTGTGTGGGTCCCAGTAGTTCTCAGCCCTGATACTTGATTTGTAAATCCCTACCCCCAGAGGTGTATGAGAAGAGCTGACCATCAGTTTGACCATCACAAAAAGAGAGAGAGACAAGGAAGACACCTTTAAAACACTCCTAGTCTATGTCTGAGTAGTCAAAAGCAAGACTACAATCTCAGGACAACAGAAAGGGTGCAATGAGTTCATTAGTCCCATTAAATGTGCTGAAATTGCCCCAATGTACACTTGGAATTCTTGAACGTGCTGTTACTTGTGTTGCTTGTATTTTAATATTCACAGAAGATAAAACCCTACAAACTACCAATTTGGAAACTGTAAGAACAAAGAGGAGCAGGTCTTGAGAGGTTATTGGAATTTTTGAAAAGAAAAGGAATGGTTTGGTTTGCTGAGTCTGACAAGATCATGGCTGTAAAGGGCTGTATTGTCCTCTCCCAAGGAAATCAGAACATAGAGAGACATACCATAGTGAGGGAATGATAGCTTAAAACAGAACACAGTGTTGACCAAGAGGAAATTATCACCCCTAGATCATGAATAAATTTAATTTGGGAGTTACAGAAACATGTAACTATGAAATCAGTAAGGTATTAGAGAAAGAGTAGAGGCAATAAACTTAACAAGTGTCAAGGTAGAAACTTCTCACCTGGTGAATGATATGGTGGGAGCACTGGGGCTATCAAGTGACTGAATCTAGAATTTAAAAAAAGTGTTCATGTTGAAGTTTCCTCAAAGAAAATGTTATGGTGACTTGACTTTTTAATTTTGAGAAAATTAGGTTTTCTAGATGACAACCATTATTCAACATCCGCAAAATTCCAACCATGTCCACATTAATAAAACAGTGCACTGTAATATTTAGTTATCTGCTGTAACAGCCCATGAACACAATAAATTTCATGCCTCAAGCACTGTACAGCAGCTCTGGAAAACAATTCAGATTTCACTGGTAAGTTCACAAAGTCTGTCAAGACTATTCTTTCTTGGTTCCATGCTTTTCAAGATAATAATGTGGTGCTGTAAAACGTCAACTAGCACTTTGACTATTTTTGTGTTCATATCTACATTCTATTTACTGAGATAGATGCTTCATCTCCAAAGAGACAGATAAATAGAATTACATAGTGATGCTAAACAGCTTTTGTAGGGAGACATGTCCACATTGCTTGACTGTTGAGAAGTTAGGAAGCTTCATCTGTCTCCTCCTAAGCAATTTGGTCAAAGCCAGTACTAGCATGACTGAGTGACAATGCTTGGTGGGTTTCAGCAGGCTGGGCAAAGATGAGCTTCATTCAAAGATGAATGAAGAGCCCCAGTCATCCTTAGCCAATGCCAATTTAGAAGACTTTTCTAAATTTCTTTACCTAAAAATAAATTTAAATAAATTTTTATTTAAATTTAGAATAAGTATTTTATTCTGAAGATTTTATTACCGTCCAGCTTCTATGTTATCAAAATGATAGAAAAGCTTGAAAATGTCACTGTCTGAACCACAACTCAATCCTTTGTTTGAGAATCAGCAAGGCTTATGGATTCTGAAAGAATATGAAATCACACAGAACTGAAATTTGCAATACTGCTTGAAGTATATGAGCTATTTTCCCCAGACTGCACAATTATGTATTCTAGCATATGTGATAAGACAATGTAATTGATAGGTGCTAGTACAAGGAAACTTTGCTGGTTTTTTTTTTTTTTCAAAATGCTGACCACTGTAACTATTCCAGCTTCAGGAAACTGTGTAATCTCGCTTTCAGTCTAATGCAAATGGGGCCAAGGAGCCCTCTGAGAATTAGTTCAAATGAACTGAGCAAGATTGTGGTACTTTGAAAATAAAGTGCAGAAGACAAAGTAAGATTTATATTTCAAAGAGAAAGCATATGCAATTCTTACAGTGTTCCATATTGCATTAGGAATCGATCACAGTCCGCTACTTTTTGTATGGTAATTCTAATTTTTGAAACATTTATTAGTAAAGTGAATTTCATAAGTAGGCAGTTTTCTTCTTCAGTGATGTTTGGATTTTCCATTAAAGGCAATTAGTTCACTGCAAATAGGTAAACAAGCACCCTCCAGTGACTACCTGACAAACTGAAACTACTCTAAGATATTGCATTAGAAAAAACTTCTTGTATGGAAGGTACATTTGCAGCCAGAATTGAAATGGGGTTGGATTAGAGGTATTGAAAACAGAGAGCTTCAAAGATCCCATGATGAGCACGATGCTCCTCCCACGCTGAGCAATGCATACCTACCTCTTTTAAATAAGCAGCTCCTTACACAAAGTGAGCCACCAGATGACACCACTGGTGGCTTCACCTGCCACAAGAACTTACTGATATAAACATCAGATAAGGATTCAAACACTCATATCTTTGTGTTCTTTATATATGTGTTGCTTCAGAGAGAAATCATCTGCAAACTTCTTGAATGGTAAGCGTAATATAGTTTTCGCTCAAATTCTGTCACTCAAATTTTTGTTGGACCTATTTTTCTTTCGCTTTCAGGGAGATATTTTTTGTTAAAAATACAATGTAGAATTTTTAAAATTTGTATTTAAATGTAAATTTGGCATAATTTTAGCTAATTGGAAAAATGTATATACGTATTTTAGTTGATTTTCATAAAATCTGTATTTTAAAAGTGGGAAAATATAAGTAATATACATATAATATTACTTCCTTTCATGTTCAGTATGGACTTTACATTTCTTTTTATTGACAAAAGCTTTTCACCATGTGTCATTTCTTTTTGGCCACCTTTTATTGTCCCCAGTGTATCCATATGAAAAAAAACCATTCTAACCGTTGTACCTACCATAGTGTCTAGCATCACTATATAATTCTAAGTATTGCACCTACCATAGTTTCCAACTGATGCTTGTAACAAAAAAAAAAAAAAAAAAAAAAAAAAAAAAAAAAAAAAAAAAAAAAAATTAAATATGCTTTAAATAGAACAAAATAGACTATTACTGATGAGACTCTGGTCATAGTTTCGTATCTACTAAATATGAAATAGAAAATATATTTCAAACAAATAACCATATCTACTCTTTCTAATAAGCCTACATAATTTAATCTTAGGCAGAGACACACAATTTTGACTTAGATACCATCCTTCAGTTAGGACAGGAATGGCCAGGCCTTGTGGAAATCAAGTCAATAGTCAACAAGTGTTAAAGAAGAGCTAAAATACCCAGTACTGTACTTACAATAGTTTTATTATTTTTGCCTATTTCTTCTTTACTGAATTATATATGTTTAAATTGACTAATTTAAAACAAGACTATGTATTTTCAATTTTTTTAGATTCCGGTATGTGAGGATCATTTTTGCTTCATTATAGATGTAACCATTTTCAAGATAATGTTTTCTTTTATCATATAATAATATATATATAAATATATATATATAGCATATGTGCACCATATAACTTCCCTGTTAATAAAGTTAATTTTTGATTAGTCTTTTTTTTCTAACCTGATAGAAATATAGTTTAATATGCCAAAAGAGTTAATCTCCTGATTTCAGTGCTATTGCACAGGTAATTCATAGAGAAGAAATAGGAGTGATACAGAAAACATGCAAAACACATTGTTAATATTTCAAAGAAGTGAAGACCTGAGGTATACTTTGACAACGAAAACAAAAATTGCGTTCTATTTTGAAGAATAGGGTGCAGTCTGTGATGATCCATAGAAAGCATTTACTGAGGATTTCCAGTGTTGCCAGTTTCTGCAAAAGAGAGTCAGTTTATTATTTCCAGTTACTTAACAAGAGGGTCAGGTTAACCACTGGAAAGTCAGGATCCATATCTCTCTTTAGATATCAGAAACCATGGAAGTGCTTTCAGAAAATGTGTGTCCCTAAGAAAGTTAGAGAGTTAAGTGAATCCTCTTTGTTTAAAAAAAGAGAAACTATAGTCAGCAGAAGTTAAGGAGAAGACAGACTTTGGATAGATAATATGCACAGAAAGAAAATAATGTCAGGGGAAGAGAAGAGGATTAAGCAGACTTGAAATATAAAGAGAGAAGCCAAGGGAGAAGAACAGAAAACAGAGATAGTAGGAAGAGTACAGAAATTATCATAAAAATGAGTTTGAAATGCCAGCATGAAGATACTGGAGATCATACGCACGGTTGCTTTACTAAGGTTACTTTTCCATGCTTGAGGTTGTCACCCTTCATTTTCTGTATTTGCAAACTGGTGGCAGGGGGAACATTATCCAACACTAGATCCCAACAACTATAAGCATGAAAAGATTTGAGCGCTCTGGTTCAGCAGTGAAATGTACACTGCACTCTGAGGAAATATAGGACAAAAAGGGGGAATTCCAAGCCCCCATTGAATTGGAAGTGACCTTAAAATTTACTGCATGTTTTCATTAGAAAACATGCATGGAAACATCTGTTAGAATTAAAAATATTGCACTTTATGTAATTGTGATAAGAAATTATTCCTACTTATTTTGTCCTTCTGTTGCTGCATATGGTAAAGGCAAGTGCATCCCAATAGAGAGCTATGAATTACTAGGACACATTCTGGCAGGTTTTCCTCCATACAGTCAATTTTAAGAACTCCCACCTTCAAAGATATTTATCACTAACAGCTCAATATCAGTAACCACCAAAGACGATATCTTTGGATGGACAAAAGTAACCTAAGGGTATTTTCAGAGATGAGAGAGAGTAGAAGTTGTGTGATTAAGATGTCTTTGTAGAGGACACATTTGCCTGGATAGGATGTCCATATGAGAACAGGATTTCTAAAAGGACAAACTAGTGACTGAAAAGCATCATTGCAATGAGGATGTTGTGTTCCCTAACAGGCAGAAAATATACTAAGGAGGAAAGTTCTGTGGATGCATATTAGTGATGTCTTGGTCATGTAAGTCACACAGCTGCTGAGGAAAGACCAAGCAGCACAAAGAAATAATGTTTCTGAATGTAGTACTGGTCACCAAGAAAGTGCTTGAATTAGATTGCAGGTGAGATTTGGGCTTCTGAAATCTAGGATTGTCTTGCCCCAAACAAACCCTTGTCTAACTCTCATATGTATAAATATCCTGAGGCACCAGTATCTTCAATCTGATCTAGCTGAAGATGTCTCTGCTCATTGCAGCAGGGTTGGACTAGATGCCTTTAAAGGTCCCTTCCAACACAAACTAATATTTAGTTCTAGGTATTTTATTATCAAGATCCTCCTTTTTTTTTTTTTCCAGATATGGTACAACTGAAGGTATATCTCCACAATCTCCAAAACAAAAAAAAAGTTCATTCAAAATAAGAAGCGTAAAGCATATATTCAATGCCTTAGTCTCATTGGACTGAGGGATCAGAAAGTTTCTGAAGCCTGATAATTCAGTTTTTCCTAAATCTCACGGTTAGGGAAAGCCCAGGATGAAGTTCCCCAACTTCACAGATGGTTTGTGAGTCTGGTCAGTGGTAACTGAATATGAAACCACAAAACCAGTGCTGAAGACAGGAACAAGAAGACGAGTTTTCCAGGGTGGTGGAGAATCAAACATGATCACTTTGACCCAGTCTCTAGCTGTACATGGGCAGAGCTCCAATAGGAGGAGGAGACAGCATCACTATCAAAAAGCAAGCTGCCATTTGGTGACCATGATTGTTTTTATTATAAAGTAGAGAGAATGTTTTAATCTCTTTAATTTGAGGGAGACATATGATGCCTGCCAAGTGAGAGGCCCTTCACTCGTTTAAAAGGTAGTTTGCAAGAGATGGATCAGCTCCCAGCTTCACAGGAGGATTTCTGTCTGAAATGGGTACCTAAGTCACCCCTCACCTGTGCACACTCCACTCTGAAACATTCAGCCCTCCCAGGGACAAGGGCTTACATTCATTCACTCTTGCTACCATACCCCTAACTTCATCTAGATCCAGCATAATGTTTTTCTCTAGAAGCTAATTTGAAGCCAATAGTTGCTTCAATTAATTGCTGGGCTGCACTGGATACTTAGGAAGTATCCTTACCAAGAATGTTCTCATGGAGTGACACCTGCTTATTACAATAGATATTAACCACAAAATCAATTTATACATCCTTTCAAATAATAGATTTACTCTGCAGGCTTCTACTTAAAAGTCTTCTTGTCCAAAATAGTCACAGTAGGACTCAAAATCTGCAATATATTATTTCATACCATGTTTTATCATTAGAGGAAAAAAGGCTCTGCAGTATAATAAAATGAATTATTATTTTCTAGATCCCCCTTTTTTTTTTTTTTTTTTTTTTTTTTTACAATTAGGCATGCAACAAATGCAACAAACCTCTCAACAGCTTAAATCCTTCTGCTGAGCATGGCAGCATATTCCTTACAGCAAAATCTCAATAACAAAGAATGCAATGAAAAATCCATTAGACATAAGTGTAAAGTGTTAGTCAAGTTGACCTCGCTTGTTTGACAATGACAGTAGCATTTTTGTCTCCATGGTTAGTACTAGTATGTTTCTGAAAATTTGTAGGAGACAATGCATTCTTATTTGTTTAGGCAGTAACTCAGATAAATTTCTGAATGGCTGTAATCAATATCTAAAGTAGGTTCATGACTTCATTCAGCTTACTGAATTAAGCTGATTCACTAAATCCTAGCGATCATTTTACACACCATAATTTATATAATACTAGTGCCAAATAAATCACTCCCAAAGCAAAAAAAAACATACAATGCATCCTTTTCATTACTGCCACTTGCTTGAATTTATGGTTCCTGCATCTGGAAAATTAACAAAATTGCAGTACTGTGTAATTCTGGCTCCAGTACTCTAATGGTGCATATTTACTGTATATACAATTTAATTATTAAACAATCATATTTTTAATGAAATGCTGTGGTATGATTACCCTCAGTGAATTTTGCTTGTACTAATGGATCCACTCCTTCCATTAGCAAGATCATGTTTGAAATAAAATGGCATAAATGTATTTTAATCCACTCTAGGGAAAAACAGCTGTAGGAAAGGTTACTCTTCGACTACTTCTGCGAATTAGTTCCTTATGTCAAATCATTATGCAGAAATAAAAGCTGTGGTCAGCCCACTTAAAATTCCATTTGAATCCTACTGGGAATGGAAAACCTTTGTACTATTTTTCATACTCTGAACATTCTTTTGAATACTTACTAGAAGACTAAAATGTAGCAGTAATTTTAAAAGAAGGGAGAAGTATTATCAGATTCCAGCAAATTAGTAAAGCTATGGCTGGTTCTATTGTTTCACAGCTTCTCTTGGGCTGCAATTCAGAGGATTTTAAGAAGAAATGGATGATAGTTTTACTAATTCTTACTGATATTCCAACGACACTTCAATTTCCAGATAATGATTTATACAGAAAATGACATTTATTTTCTTTATGCAATACCCAGATGTTGAGTTTAATTTCTCATAAAGAGGACTGTGAGCAACAAAAAAGTCAAGGCCAGACAGGGATTTCAAAGGGATCTCACCACAGGAAGGTGAACATGCTCACCAGCTGGGGATGCTTCTAATCGAGGCACCACAAAAACATTGGGAAATAAAAAGATCTCCTCCAGTGTCTTAATCCCAGGTGACATAATTTGAATCCCTGAGGGCACTAATTGCTAGCTTTCCTGAGTATAGCTTCCTTGCTATAGTACAAATATCCCTGTTCCTGTTGGTCCTAATTAATGATGAGGTAGCAACAAAAACATACCTTAATGCACTGTTTTTTGAAATACCTGCAGCTACAGCAGTGTATGAGGGGAAGAAAGTTTTTGTCTCATTTTTAAATGTTGCCTGATAATTGACAGGAATGAAGGTTTGTACCACAAGCACTTAAACCCACCCATTTAGTCTTAGAACTATTTTGGTTTATGGTCTTGAAACTACTTAGTTAAGGATTTGTAATTTCAGCAATTTACAACAAACAATTCTGAAGCTACAGGCTCAGAAACAACAGGATCAAAATAACAAACACAGCATTTGTAGAGAGAAGACTGGTGTCATACACCAGTGAAAATCTCTGAAGGAATCAGCAAGCAAAAAAAGGTACAAATGATGCCAGAGTTAAGTGAATTTGGGAAAGTTCTTCAAAAAGGCTCCTCCTTGTAGTCTTTTAATTAAACTAAACTGTCACAGGACAGACAGAAATTATTTTCTGAATTTGATTAAGCATTCAAAAATACAGAGTCGGAATACAACTTTGTAAAGCAAGGAGGTTTCTTGGGACCCCTTAAAGTCAGTGATGATATAAAGGTGCAAAAAACATTCTGTTGAGTTGGAAGGCACTACTGAATTCTCAGAATGACCGAAAATACAGATGATTGTGGCAGATCCCAAAAGATTAATGATACAGCAATGAAATGTCAGATGAAATTCAGTGTTAATAAATCCTAGGTGAGTACCCTTAAGAAACATAACCCTAACTAGATTCATATGAATGTGTATCTGAATGCTATTTATTGATACTATCACCAGCTAGAAAAGGGACTGTGGTGGAGAAAATTTCTATGGAAACTCAGCTGAGTGGCATTCAAAAAACCCCAAATATATTTGTGAACATTTATGAGAGGAATGAAGAAAAATAAATCAAACAAAAAATGAATACTACTGCCTGAATATACCTTAACCATGTAAGTCTTCCCATTCCATTTCTAAAGGAACATGGAAAAGATTCAGAGTAACAGGATGTGGCTATTCAGAGATAAACAGTGGCATTTGTAAGAAGGAAAACCACATGTACAAGGGCCCATCAATGAGCAAAGTGCATCAATAAGCAAGTACTTTGTGAAATAATGAGCACTAACGGGGATGAAAAAAAGGGGGGAAAACGCTCAATTTTTCGAAATAAAACCACTAGGGACCACTAAGTGAAGGCAGTGGTAAAAGAAAACTTTTTTTTCCCAAATATATAATGAAATTATGGCACTTAGTGCCACAGGATGTTGTGGCACAGACAGTATAAAAAGGATTTTAAAAGGGAATGAGCAAAATAATGGAGAATTGCTTGTTGACAGCTATTAAATAGGCTATGCGGGCTGTGACACTTGGTTTTGGCAGTCCTTAAGCTGCCGCTTGCCATAAACCATGAAAACACAGGGAAAAAAATCACCTCCTGTGGCTCTACTGCTGTTCCCAACCCTCTGCCCCTTCCACTACCTGACCTTTAGCAGGAATACTCATCTCAAGTTAAGCAAAATGTTTGTTCCCCGATTCACACGTATTTCCGTAAAGACAGACTCAGTTACAGGCTCTTTGGGATTAACACTTTGAAACACCTCAAGGTCCTTCCTTCTCTACTCTTCCTACACCTGCCCAAACCGTCTGGTCAAACAAATTCTGCAAGAAAATGTTATGGCTACACAGAGAAGCTAACAGCAGAAAACTCGAACGCTTTTTTAGGGCGGGAGGGCAGCGCAGGGCTGGGCAGCACCACCTGAGGCGATGGCTCCCGGCGGGCACGGGCGCTCCGCTCCGCGGGGTCCGCCCCGGCGGGATCGCCCCCGCCTGCTTTCCCTGCTTTCCCCGCTTTCCCCGCTTTCCCCGCCTCCCCCGCCTCCCCCGCCGCGGGGCCCGGCCGTCACTCGCTGTGTCGCCTCGCAGGTCGGCGGAGCGGACGGGGCGGGCGCTGCGCGGAGCCGGGCGGGCGGGCGGCATGAAGCGCTCTCTGCTGCGGCTCTGCCGCTCCCGGCAGAAGGCCGCCGCCTCCAGCGCCTACCAGGGCGTCGTGTGCGAGGCGGATGCCGCCTCCGTCGCCTCGCAGGATGTCTTTAAGGTGCGTGCGGGCTGGGAGAGAGGGATGAGGGCGGAGGGTCCCTGAAGGCAGGGGTTATGTCCCAGGGAGCCGTGCCTCCAGGCACCCTGTCCGCAGTGGAGGCGGGAGGGAGGATCGGTGCGGGATGGGAGACAGGCTGGGAGCGCCCCTGGCCGCGGGGTGTGAGGGCACAGGTCGCTGGTGTGCTGTGGCCCCGGCTGAGCGGGAGCAGGGGATGGAGGATGTGGGTGGCAGGCTGCTGAGGCAGAGCTCACAGAACCCCTGGGCACAGAAAGAGAGCCCCTTAGAGGGAAGCCGAGGTCACGATGGAAGTGAATAGATCATCTTAGCAAAAATGATAGGAAAGAGTTTAGAAGCACTGGAACTGTTATGAAGGGAAAGGGAACCATCGGTGCAACTTACGCAAGTGATATTGCAGCCAGAAAGACAGAATGTCTTCCCATTTTTAGTAGAGATTGGGATGAGAAGTCATGTATTTGTATTGCTGCTAGGGAGACCTCGACCAAACTTTAGTGGAGCCTTTTTTAAGCATAAGAATAATTAAGCAAAGGAAGAGTTTGCTTACAGGATGGAAGTCTTGGATAACTTTGGAGATTTTTAACAGCAAGCTAAACAAATTTGACAAAGTTTGTAGGCAGGTTTAAATACCTCCTGAGGTCATTTCCATTCACATGTGTTTTTTGTGTGCTAGCTGTAGACGTGAGCAGCACCTCTTCAGCATAATATGGCTGGTCACTGGTGAGTGAGAGGTGGTGTCACTGGTGGTGTCACTACAGAGCTGTTCAGGCACAGGGCAAAGGAGCTGCTGTTGTTTCAAACAGCTTGCTTTGCTGTTTTCAGCTAACCCAAGTGCTAGGAACACCTAATTAACTTCTTTCTTCCTTATTTTGTTAGTGAAATACTGCAGTATTGGCTGGTAAATCTTTCTTTGGTCGATAGAAATTATCATGCCACATTTTGTCTTACACTGAGAAATAAATCCAGTGTTAAAAGTAGCAAAATGTGGTCTTGATCAATAGAAATAATAAAGGTAGAATGTTAGATGAAATAGAAAATACTGGGCTCTCTAATAAGGTTTTTTGGTGTGTCTAAAATGTATAGACACTGCATGTGTAATTGAGCTGTTATTTTTGTGGCAGTGGATTCATCTTAATATCTTTTCCACAATTATATCACATGTTTTCAATTATCTTTTTCTGATTGCACTATTGAAGCAGATACCAGCCCCATATTCGGCCTCAGTCTTGTAAATGTTTAAACACATTTGTAGCATTATTGACATGAGTAACCTCACTGAGGTCAGTGGGACTATTAAGCTGAATGAAGCTAAACACGTGCTCAAGCACATGAATGGGCTGCCCTGTAATGTACATTTGCTTAAGGATGGCAAAAATTATTGAGTCTTTGACACTCAGGGCATCCTGGAGAGCAAAGTTTTCTTTTTCAGGTGTGAAGGGAGCAGTGATTTTAGGGAATTTGCTTTTTTATTGTTTGCTTGCTTACACACCATTTGAAAGCATTACTTTAGACAAGCATTTTTCTGATTTTTTTTCCACCCAATATAGTTGAACTGTTTTACTTTTTTATTCTCTCTAAATTTTTGGTATTTGTTTCTTAAATTCCTGTACATTCTACTGCAATCATGTTATTCTATCACTTGACTTAGAAATATGGGATTTTAATAGCTTTAACAAAAATATTTAGAGAATATAATAAAATAATAAACAGCAGAGTTTCCGTAGTGGGCTTTGGTTGTAAAGCATAGTACCTGGAATGTATCAAGCTGTCAGTGGGCTCACTGGGAAGATACTGAGTTGTTTCAGGCTGAGATAATAGTCTGATGTTCTAAGCATGCTGCTGAAATTAAAAAATATATTGGTTTCTCTGACACAAAGAACATCACAGAAGCCCAATGGCTGAACTTGAAAGCCAAGATCACAGTACCACTCTCTGTAAAAAGATCTAAAGAAAGGAATTTATCAAGACTATTAATTTTCCTCTCCATTGAATTCATTTTACATGGCCACTGTAAGAAAGAGTATATTTGTTTGAGATTTTCCATGGTGAAGGAAGGATCTTGATCTCACTACAGAAGAGAGAACAGTGCATTCAAGATGATTTCCAGTTTTGTTCATTTTGCACTGTTTCTCATCTGGATCTCATATTGCAGTCAGTCACACCAATAACCAATCAGAGTTTCACTGCTGGCTCAATCTGATCAGGATTTGTGAATTTCTGTATGAACCCAAACAACTGGGCAGGAGTTATTGTGTGGTAACATGCCCACAAAATCACATTACAGCATTGCTAGCTTCCTGCCTTTTAGGAGAATGAGAAAATGAGAATGTTTTTACCCAAAACAGGTTATTTCAGATGGAAGTGCCTGTAGGCTACGGAGCTTCATTAAGAAGAATCGTTCTGGGCTTACAAAAGTGGATGAATTAAATGCCACCCCACTGCATCACGCTGCAGAAGGAGGACAAATAGAACTCATGCAGCTGATCATAGATGATTCTTCCTATGAAGGTAACATGCATTTTATGAACTACTTTGTTTAGCGCAATAAGAAAGTTCAATAACCAAGATGTCCCATTATCTCACTGAAATAGGACTGGTAAGTGTTCTCTCCATTTATAGATCCAAATATATTCCCACTGTCTGCCACAGTTCGCACTGCCTCAGGTGTGTTTTGGGTTGCTTTTGTTATGGAGGACTGTTTTCTCTCTAATGCAGTGAATTAATATGTCTTGCTTTGTTTGACACTCAGATATATAGTCTTCAGTTGTGCAAAAGAAAACTGCAATAATTGAACAGAAGACTTGACTTTCTGTCTTCCTTATTCACGTTATGTGTCTCTTATATAATAAGCATTGTGAACTACATCAGACTCCACTGATAGACTGTATGCTACTGAGTAAACCTACAACGAAACAAGCTGAAAAGTTTGGTTTTTTCCCCTATTAATGGTTAATCTAATTTAGATTATTCTGGATGAAATATATATTTTTTTTATTTTCAGTCCATTATTTTTGTCCTAATTTTTTAGGATATTTGTAGAAGTTTATCTTCAGTTTTCAAGCTCAAAATGTATGTTTAGGACAGACCAGTATTTTTATTACTGGTGTGAATTGATTTACTTTTGTATTCTAAAGTGAAACAGAGCAGATACAGTGTTTAATTTTCTTACAGTTTGAAAGCACTTATTTGTTACCTCTTATTTAGGTTATTTGCACTCATTTATTCTGTGCAGTCTCTAAAGAAATTGTTGTGAAGTCAAATAAAATAGGAAAAAGAATAATCAAGGAGAGAGGGAAATCAAGTAACTCTTGGGTGAGGAGAAACGTGTGTAATAGTGGGCAAGAAATAGAGAGATGTTTCACCATTTCCATTCCTCCCACCAATACTGTATGTTCAGCACAATATTTAATTGATTTAACACAATGCACTGCATCTCATGAAATCTTTTCCTTTCCCTCTCCAAAGAAATGTGGTAGCACAGACCTAAACCTGACACTGAAGACACCTTTTTTTTGTTTCAGTGCAATCAGAACATTTGATTGATTTGCTTTGTTTTGTTTTCTCTCCTTTGATCTAGTATTAAATGTGATGGATTCTTCTGGAAATACCCCACTGCATTGGGCCACAAAGAAAAACCAGGTTGAAAGCGTTCGCTTGCTTCTCAGCAGAGGAGCCAATCCAAACATTCTCAACTCCAACATGATGGCGCCTTTGCACATGGCTGTTCAGTCCCTGCACAATGAAATCGTGAAGGTAGGTCTAAAGCTGCCTAAATATACACACTTTATGAGTGGCTTAGGCAGTAGCCATGTGCAGAGCACCAAGGCCATGTTGATATATGCCATATCTCCTCATGTGTTTTCTCTATCAAGTATTCTCTAGTGTATTAAAAAAAAAAAAAAACAGATTAAAACTAGTCAGAAAGTACAGATTTTAGAACCAACATTCTAATAATCAATTGAATGGTAGCAGAGCTAAATCTGCAATAAAAATCACAAATATACATTGTGATGAAATTACTAAGGTGTCCATGTTGAACTATGTTGAACAGCGATAGGTTTGCGAATTTAAGCAGCATAATTTTTTAACCATTTGTCAAAGTGCAGTGAGAATGTTTTCACTTCATATTCAGCACAGAGTTAGAATTTTAAAATTTTTAAAGTTCTTTAATTTTTTAGATGAGTACAACCTTACAATTGCAACACTTCCTTTTCGCTTCAAATTTGTCTCTTTTTCTAGTTCATCCATGCAAAAGAAAGAAACACATGTTATCTATATTCAAGACAAATAAAGAGTTCTTTGGAAAGGTTTCAGTGTACCCAAATCTTTTACAAAATCTGTATTTATTATGAATTAAGAACAATGACATCTGAAATTAATGACATTTTTTAAATGGGCTTTTTATCAGCTTCTCTGCTTTGGTTCTTGACTAAATCTGTGCTCTCATTTTCTCATTTTTCTCCACTTTGTTGTTTATTCAAACTAATTCTTCCTTGGTTTTTATTGCCAAATTGCCCGAGAGTGATTAAATGTACCAGTACCTCTAGTGCAGAAAAAATAAATAACTGAAATTACTGAAAGACAATTAAATAAATATGTAGCTAGGGGAATAAATAAGCCAGTATGGTCATTACAATTTCCAGATCCTTTGCTTCTGAAAAAGTGCTGGAAGCAGTCATAGAGATAATTGATCATCCTGATAGTTCCGTGTCAGCTGTTAGCATAGAGACTGGAGCAGGATTTCAGGACTGCAAGGTCCCAGTTTTCATCAGGACCCATCTCCCCTCATTTTACTGTTCAATCGAGCAGATGTGTAATTTCAGATTCCAAAACATTGCCACTTGCCAGGGAATTTTCTGTTGAAAACTTCAGTGAAAAATCCTTATCTGTAATATGCTACAGAAAACACTTTCTCCCATTATTAAGAAATTGTTAAATCAGACTTTAAAATACTTTGCAGCTATGTGCAGAGTTTAAATCAGTTACATGGCTGCCCTCTGGAAGGATCCTTTCACATGGATGGATCCTTCCTTCACATGAAAGGATCCTTTCCTTCACATGTGTTCATATCTGCATTTTTCACCAGCATATTTTGGCATTCTCCTGCATTTTTCCCCTCATCTGCCAATGCACTGTGGGCCTTTGGCATGTCAAACGAGGAAGTTGCAGGAGTTCTATGGGTTGTAAACAACAAAAATAATAAAATAGGCTTTTATTGTTGTGTTTGACTTATGATTGACTGAATGTTTTCTTAAACATTTAGGTTTTAGTCCAACATAGCAGTACTGATGTTAATTTGGAAGGTGAAGCAGGGAACACACCCATAATTGTAGCATGTTACAAGGACAATCCTGAAGCACTGATGCTCCTGGTAGGTATAATTACCCATCATCTTTTGAGATGATTCTCCCTACTGTGATGCAGAGTTTGGTCTTTGTTCAGTGCAGGAAGGTTCGTCATGGACCTAGAGTTCAACTGGCTTTGCATGGGTTACTAAGAAACTTTAATCTTTTAAGAGGGTATGTTATATCTATAGCTATCTGACTGGCCAACTTAAGGAAAAAAACTGATTTTGAAGGTCATAAGAACACAGAATGAAGCACATGCATTGTATGGCTATAACATGCAAAAGAAACTTTTATAAAAACTTCATAATACATATGTAACATTAAAAAAAGGAGACAGCTACTCAGGAGACTATATCTGTAATAGTATATTTGTTTGTCAGATTCTTCTGTCTGTCAATAAGCTGTATTGAGACATTATTTTTCAGATTGAAAATGGAGGAAAAATATGTAAACCAAATAAAACGGGATGTATGCCTATCCATGCAGCAGCATTTTCAGGTGCAAAAACATGTCTGGAAATTCTTTTGAAAAAAGGTAAATACAATGTTCCCAAGTAGTGAGTAGCAATTTGCTGCTTTAGTTCTCAAATAACTGTGAAAACAAGCAATTACAATTGTGCTTGAACTTACAAGAAGTTATTGCAGTTATTTGAATGGGTGATTTATGGTGACAACTTTTGTATGATTGCAGCAGTAAACTAGCTGCTTTCCTAAATGTATGTTCATCCATTGTTAAACGACAGATGTGACAGGTCCATATTTTGAGAGGGGAGGATATTATGGCACACTTAACATGCTTGTTTTGAAAGCCTTTATATCTTCTGTTATCTCAATCTCACTTTTAAAAAAATCCATTTATTGTCATCTCTCAGGTGAAGAATTGGGTCACTCTGCTAAAACCCACATCAATTTTACCAATAATGGAAAGTGCAGTCCACTTCATTTGGCAGTTCAGAGTGGAGACCTTGAAATGATTAAAATGTGCATTGAATTTGGAGCTCAAATTGATCTAAAACAGGTAAAACTCAGATTGGAGTGAAATGTATTTTTGATAAAACCTAGCTATTTCTAAATCTCTGTGTGGTATGAAAAAAAGACGAGCAGATAATCATTGTTCGTTCTCTCTCCCAACGCAAAGCAGAGGGAGCAGCAAATGAAAGCAAGTCTTTGGTTCAAATCAGACAGAATGTGACATTTCTTTACACCAAGTTACATTGGGTCACCCCTTCTGAGAAGTGGGATCTTCAATCTGACCCTTTCTGATCATTCTGATCTTCCTCAGCCCTGCCTTGCCCTCTACAGTATCTGCTTTGTAAGGAAACACAAATCTGTGGTACTGATGCTGCTTCCATGGTATAGTACTTCTGGTATAAGTGTCTGTGCCCAGATGCATTCATAAATAAACATTTTTTTTAAATATCTACTGCTAATCAAAATGTTTGCAAGGATGAAATCAACTCATGAGAACAAAACTAAACATAGTTTTGCTTTCTTTTACTGGTTTGATTCTTTGAACACACAGCTTTTGAATGAGGTGAGTTATGCTGCTGATTTTGTGATGGGCAAAACTATTTTGGGAATGCTTATGGCATTGTGGAAAAGCCCATTCCAGTGCATTCACCAAAATAGTCCTGCTCTAAAAATGAGAAAGTCAAAATCCTCAGGCATATATCAAAGCTGGTTAGTCCCATCTTGCCAAACAAAAATCCCATTTTGGCAAATACTGTTCTATTCATCTGCATATTACTTGATTATTTTATGAGTCTAGTTTATAATAGGTTTATAGCATATTGTTATTTTTTGCCTGCAGAAAAGTTGATTTAAGAATTACTTCTAAGAAGGATTCAATTTTAGGAAGTAAATGAAGTTTTAAAATAATGCATTTTCTTTATAATATAGGCCCATTTGTTTGCTTATTCATTTGTATTGGCCTAGATATGGTTTTCTGTATCTTTTATTTGCTTCATCTCCTCTATTAAAGGGTGCTGCATCTGTCTGGTTTTTAATTAAACTATAAAGTTTTTAAGAGTATAATTATCTCAAATCTTAGGAACTTCATATAGAGTGATAAGAAGCTTCATAGTTATCCTTTAAAACTATCTCTTTACTCTGTTTTGGTTTTGTCAATCTCTTTAGAATTCTACTATAGTTGAAGACTAAAGCTTTATTACTTGCATAGAAATTTAGGCATTTGTGAATTAAAAATCTTGGGCTGGTTCGCTAGTGTGTTTAATAGATTGAAAGTTAGGTTTCTGAGGTTTAAATATTTGTATTTTTTCTTTTTTTCCTCTTTTATAGAATGAAAAATGCACAGCACTTCATTTTGCTGCCACCCAAGGAGCAACAGAGATTGTAAAGCTAATGATGTCATCCTATGCTGGGGAGGAATCCATTATTGATGCTGTAGATGGGAATAAGGAAACATTGCTTCACAGGTAGGAAGCTGCTATGCCAGATTTCACTATGAATGTGAAGCATGATGTTCCTAGTTATTCCTTGTGTTTGGAGCACAATATTCCACAATATTTGGAACTTCTCCGTGGTATGGGAGATGGTTGTAGTGCGGTATGAAAGAGGAAAAAATTTGTTCAGAATGTTAAAAATCTTGCTGCTGATACCAAAATGAAAACTGCTGCAGTTATCTTGGAACCATGTCAAGGAATGGTCAGACAGTTTGCATTGAAAATTTACTCATTAAAGTTGTAGGGGAACAAATTTATGGAATTGTTATAATCTTTTACAATGTGGAAAAATGCCTTTATATAATCACTTGATGTTCTCCAAAAAAGGAGTGAAAAACGATATGAACTGTTTAAAAGAATATTTTCCTTTCTTTTCAAAAAAACCCATATACCTGATCAGGTAAAAGGAAATGTTTGTACACTTCTCTGTGACTTCAAAGTCGCAGAGATGGTGTTTGTGTATATCATAATCCTTAAGACTTGTAGTCTTTTACACTCCATTTAAACCCGGAGCACTAGACTAGGAGAAGTTTCCTAAATCCTTTGTAGCAGAAAGATACTTAGTTAAACATGCTTGCTCCCAACTCTGTGGCATATAATGTATTTCCCTGTCTCTACATTTTTTGCAAGATAGGTATGTTTCACTGCATTTAGCTGTAATTATTGGTCAGTGTTATTCTACAAGTTTTACAGTATGAAATAAGTGGTAGAGGCAGTGGAGATGATTGTTCTTTGGACACAGTATAAAGTGGAATGATTCAAAGATAATTGAAGATATTAAAAGAATTTGTTGTAAAATTAGGGTAATGTTTGGGTACGCTTGGAAATGTTACCATGGAAGAACATGATTATAGGCAAAGTGATGACAGAATGCCAAAGCAAATTGTGCAGACACATGTACTATTTAATAGATAACTGGCTACCTTATCTCTGAAAATTATTGTCCTTGAAAAAAGCTTGGTAAAAAGATCAACACTATTTTAGTCCCTGTGTCTGTGAAACAGTAATAATTATATTAGTAAGAATCATCAGGAAGGTAGAAAGTCACCCAGATATCTCAGAATATACAAAAAAAAAAGGAGTAGGAATGTTAACTTGTTGAGAAACAAAGCAGCAGTGAAGTATAGGTAGCACTTGATGCTTTTGCAATCCTACTGTCATGTTTCCAACTAAATATTTTATAAAATGACTTTGCTTTCTCTTCAGTTACCTTGGAATTTATTTTAGCATTTCTGAAGCATTCAGTATTAATGTGTGGCTGGAAAGGCCCACTATAGATAATGGAGGCATCTCTGCGTATTTGGAACCATGACTTGATGTTTAAAATATGTCTTTTGAGCAATCAGTTCTAACTATAGTACACCCAATGTTTTATTACCTCTTCTAATGCTAAGGCAACTATTATCATTTGAGATACAGTACAACCTTGGAACTGTCCTTCTGTGTTGCTTATTGAGTCAAAATATTTTGCAGAGGTCTGACTTGTGAAAACATTTTGTCTGTGTGTATTTACTGTGCTATACTATCATACTTTAATCATAATAATACATAATGCAATGACTTACTGTGGAATAAAACCTGAGAAGATTCCAAATGTATAGACAGCTTTAAAATATTTTTGGTAAATGGCGTAAACTTTTTATCCGTATATTTAACTAATGCTACTGACTATGCTCCAAATGCCCAATTTATACCAATTAGTTTGTTCATATTTTTTCAAGTAGATTTGCCTGCCACAGTCAGAATCCACATTTAGATATTGCCATTTTAACCTCACAATGGCATTATTGCACAAAATACATCCAAATTATTTTTGAATAATGAAATTAATTTGAGACTCCAGGCACGCTTGGAAAAAACTGCATATAAAATTTATGGAATTCTGTATTGACTTTGTGTGGCACACTGAATGATCTGACATAGGAAATTACTGCTTCTCCTAAAACTTGGTGGTAAAATACCTGTTAACCTGTTAAGATTTTTGTTTCCTGCAGTGAGTTTTGAATATAATAACTAAACTGAACTTAGTTTGAAAAAAAAAATCCGTGCAAAAATATAAAAACAGTGTATTAAGATGAATTATGTAATAAGGGTATACCTCTGTCTCTTTATTTTAAAATTGATTTATTTAAAAATATTAGAAAATGGAGAAGAATGCTATTCTTTGGCTTGAAATGTCTTCGTCCTCTCTAATATTACTGTATTTTTGCATTTTTCTCCACAGAACAGCACTGTTTGATCATTATGAACTGGCGGAGTATTTGATTTCAATGGTAAATATTTAATCAAGCAACACGTTTAGAGAGATTATTGCTTTCTACATAGAGTCTACATAGAGAAAATCATAAAGTAGAATGTTTTCTCAGGTATAGGCTAATTAGATAGGTGGATATATACATTTCATAATGCATAATTGAGAGTTACAGTACAACAGTAGTTGTTGATCCATAGTACCATCCCACAGATACAGAGGATGAAATCTTATATTTTTATTTCCATTTTACTTACTCAGAAAAGTTTTATAAACATCTTTTACCTAATATGGTGAAGTGGTCTGGTCATCCTACACTCTTCAGACATGAAATATAAAAAAAATACTAAACATGCACAGAATTTCATCTGACTTTTTTCAAGTCATAAATCATTTCTTTAAAGAATGTACATATGATTGCTATGGGATAACACAGCCATATATCAAAGTTTGTGTATGATCTAGAAATAGTTTTTATTCTGTTTGGTTTGGTTGTATTTCTTCAGTAAATAATTATGAAGAATGGAGAGAAGAAATAATCAGGCTTGCTACTGGCTATGCTCCCAATGTCCATTTGTGCCAATTAAACTAAGGCTCATAAGCATTTTGTGCCCCACGAGGCTGAGGAGATTTTCAGAAATTATCAGATTTCTTTTTTGTTTTATGCGGTTTTAGGATTTTTGCTTCATTTCATGGCAATTATACTGAAAGAAATTCTCTTCTACATAGAGTTTTGCTTGTCTCAGAAAGTTCATCATAGAGATTCGATTTAGTTAGAACTAGATGTTGGGCTTAGTTTTGGTTTAAATACAAAATGGTGAGGTTTGACTACTCAAACTTGTCTGACAAAAACCACTGTCAACAAAACTCATTACCTGAGAAATGCAGGTACAAGTTCTTACATGTGGAGGCTTGTGTGTGCAAAACATTATATCATAAATACCTTTCACACAGCATTTGCTAAGAACAAACTTTCATTCCTTGAGTGCAGCTTGACTAGTTTGGCCTCTTCCATAGGAGGTTTGCTGAGGGTTTCTTTGGCTTTCCATATAAGGTATGTCAGGTTTGATGCTTTAGGACTGTTTTAGTTTTCCCTGTCTGGGAATGGATCAAAATGTGTCAGTTGGAGTTAGTGGAATGTTGCATGTGCAGCCTGTGCTCCTCCTCCCTTGGACTCCTGGCAAGATCATGGAGTTCTGCCTCTGCTGTGTTGTATGTGAGGGTGAAAAAGAAAAGGTTCAGCAATGTTACTGCCTGAAAGGACTAGCAAATCCCAGTTCATAATGGTTTTCCAGTTTTAGTAAAGAACAGCATCTGTTTATTTTACACATTAAATATTCACATTTTGTTCAAAATAAATAAGCAGTAATTTTACATATTTTCTTCCTGTTTTTTTGACTTTATCCCCCTTTTGTTTCTTTTTTCTTCTCCAAAAGGAAAATGAAAGATTAAATAGTTGTAAATAATAGCTGATATTTACAAAACTGGCACATTTGTTTTTATATTAATATCTGTTTAATTTATTTATGTTAATGCATTTGGGGCAACAGAAATGGAAAATTAAATGAAGTTCAGCAACTATTTAACAAGCTCTTAATTCAGCTCTATCATAAATGAGGTAAATATATGTGGCAATATATAACTTCTTACTGTGACAAGAAGTGTTTATGAATGCTACCAAATTCATTTTACTGAAAGCTGAACAATTACAGTAGCTGGTGGGAAGGTGAATAAATACTATGTAAGGAACTGGAAATTGCTGCCCTGTATTAATTGAAATAAATTAGACACTTGGATAAAAAAAAGGTCTGTTTTTTAATGAAAAAAAAAAAATTTTTAAGATGTTGTTGGACCTTGTAGAAGGGTAAATGGGGAAAGGGTCTTGCATGCATTAGTCTCAAATATTTAATGAACATACATTGGAAGCTCTCTGTTCTCTGTGGTAACCATTGCACATTTATTATGTGCTTCTTATTACTACGTTACAGGTGTTACCATCCTGGAAAGTAAATATTGCTCAGGATTGTGATTAATTGTCTCTCAAATTAAGACTGGACCCAAAGATGATTCAAGTTAATAGAAAAACTGCCATCGATTTTTTTTTTAATCATCTTTGGATATTATCTGAAATAAAATAGATTTTTTTTTTGTGTACTTTGTTCAGCTCATCAAGTTTGACTTGCAACTTGGTATCTAGAACAATTATATCTAAACTGTCATAAAATATACATACATCTCATTGGTTCATCTGTGTGTATCTTCCTGCTCCCTTGGTGGGATTTTTTAGATAAATATGTTTATGCTTATAGTAGTACATTGCTGATATGACCATAGTGATAGTGTAACTATAGTGACCATACTGTCCTGGCAATATGTGTCAGTGCAAAAGTAGATAATGTAGAATAAAATATGCTCCCTGTTGGTACAGCTGCTTTAGCATCAAAATGGACTTGGTTCAAATCACTTATGTTGAAGGATAGAAAACTAGTATAGATTGAGCTCTGCAGATTGAACTATACTAATTTCTGGATGCATTACTTCTTGAATTGTGTTCATGCAGTGTAGAGGTTTAGAAAGATCTTTTTGTGGTACTTGTTTGATAGGTAAGACCACATCATTGAAACGGCTACCATTTTTTCCATAGCTTCAATCCTGGTATTTTCAAGTTAGAATTTTGTATTGAAAATACATAGAAAGGTTCTCTAATAAAAGATCATATAAATTCAGTATACCTAGAAGTAGGCCACTATTATTTTGGCATCTGAATTTTTATATATAGATGACTGGACTGTCGCTGATGGTTAGAAAACCTGGTAGTTTTCTAGAGAGATGTAATGTGTTTATTGGTTTGTTTGTTTATGTAATGTGGAATCACTTATCTGGACCATCTGGGATTACTAAGAATGCCTGTATTTCTGCTATGATTATAAGGGGCAGCACCATTTTAAAGTTTCATTTATTCATTATTCACCATGAACTTGGAATTCTTTTTCTCAGGGGGCTAATATTGACAGTGTTGACATAGAAGGTCGATCCCCGCTTCTGCTGGCTACTTCCTGTGCATCATGGAAAATTGTGAATTTACTGCTTTCAAAAGGTAAAAAGGAATATATACATATTTATCTATATATATACACACACACAGTTCCTTTGAACAGGGTTCATTCATTTTAAAACTCTGCATACAGCTTCCCCCTCAATTTGCCTTCACTACTTCAGCATCCAGCCCAGAAGCAGCTGAGCTAAACAGCTGCACACTGCTGGTATCCCCTGAGATAAAGGAAGAATTGGTGTGATGATTTCACCCCTTTTACTACAGCATGAACAGGCTGTAGAACAGGCTGTGAGTGCCAAGTGTCACACTTCTCAAGGTGGAGGTGGCACTGGCACTCCATCCCTGTGCTCCTTAGCAGCTCACGAAGTGGAACTGCTGAATAAATGCACCACTTAAACAGAGCCATGTTTCATACCAGAATCAGTCTTTAAATGTTAAAGCCCACGATTTAATCCTTACCTCCAATTTTATAGAATCACAGTCACCTTGAAAATGTTTGAGCTATATCTCTTTCATTTGCTGCATTTTGGTGCAACTTAATGATCATTATTGTATTTCCTCTTGCTAGTAGTATAACTGATTTTCTTTAAAAGCCTTATAGTAAGTTTTGAAACTGCAAAAAGGTTACAGCTGTAAAGATTAGAAGAGGTAACTATCTGCATCTTTAAATTTCCTTGATTTGTGGGTGATCAGTATCTTGGAATGTAATGGCCCTATATAAAACTTACTGCTGCGATGACATACAAAATGCATACACACAAGAAAATGCTGAAAACTGAATTTCATTAGTGGTGATTTTTTTTTGAAACAAAATTATACATTACAAGGTTGACTTAAAAGAATATTTTATAGATTTATAAAACTTATTTTATAAAATTTTGTAAAATTTGTTCAACATTCGTTCCTTTGTCTTAAATATCATTCTGTAGTGCCAAGAACCAGCAGTTTTGAAGTTGATGGTATTGATTTCCATATTTATTTAGGAGCAAATGTGTCATTAAAAGATCATCTGGGTCGGAATTTCTTACATTTGACCGTATTGCAGCCTGGAGGATTACAGCATCTGAATGAGAAATATCTGCAGGTACAGTAAGCATCAGTTTATGTCTTTCTGTTACTCTTTCTAGGAAAATGTAAAGAAAAAAGCAACTACCATTTTATTTTGGTATGTTTGTAAAAATTTTTGATAATTGTTAAATATACCAGTGTCACAAAAAAATGGTTTGAAGAGGTACATATCACATACCTCTTATAAAAACATTTCAAAGCAAATAATACAGTTTTCTTATTGCCAGGCAAAGGAATAACATAATCCCATAAATTATTTTGCTGTTGGGGATTGAATAGCTCAAGAGGTAGGCAATAAAATATAGAACTTTTCACTTCTATTTTCCCAGCTTGCATGCAGTAAAGCCAGGAGACATGCTCATAATCAGTCAAGATCTAGAACTTTATAAATAGTTTGCAGCATATTCTGCAGGAGCTTTCTGTGGATTGGACCATAATGAAGTCTTGGATTCGGTTTCTAAAAATATTTTGAAATTAAATTTGTATTTGGCTATGTTGAAATGAAGCACTCATATTGATAGAGCCCAAGCTTGCCTGTAAAAATTATATTTGCTGGCCTCCAGAACTCCAGAAATAGCCTTTTAAATGTGAATCAAATATAACTCATCTTACAACATGTGCTGAAATCTGTGAACACCTTTGCTTTAATGGATTTAACCTCCCTTTTCACCAGATGTAGTGAATCAGTTTTAAAACAGTGATGATAAGCCTCAGCATTGGCTTTCTGATTATTGATCATATTAATAATTCAGAGAAATAAGTGGATAGGATGGTGGGAGGAGTTTTTTAGTTGGTATAAGAAAGGTTGTAGGATAGCGATAGACAAGGAAAAGGGGAAATGAAGATGAAAGCGAGAAACAGTGGAAATAAATTAACACTGTAAAACAGTGAACTGCTGGATTTTGACAGTCAGAGGTTTTGCTACTGAATACAGACTATAAGACTGCCTTTAGGTTTGGTACAAGCCTTCTGCTGCCAGCAGTGAGCATTACGTTGGAATGGCAGCAAAGAAGAATTTCCTTTATTGTGCTGTGAATGGGTTGCAGTGAGGATGCAGGATGGTAAAACCCCTGTGCTCTTTGAAGAGTAGTTGTTTGAAAAAATGGTGATCCACAAATCAGCAGATAAAAAAGGTGCTCTTTGTTCCTAAATTTTATTTAAGTTTATTTCTTATTTTTAGATACTGCTTTAGAGTATTAATGCTATTGTTGCAAACTGTTAGAAGCTGTGGAGCAGGAGAGATGTAGACATAATTCTGTGCTTTTGTTTTTGGGTATCTCTGGGGGGATAACAGATGGAACATATTAAAAATCTTGTAGTGGATGAAGATAATGAAGGATGCACTCCATTGCATTATGCATGCAGACAAGGTGTGGCCCTCTCAGTAAATAATTTACTCAGCCTCAACGTTTCCATCTACTCTAAGAGCAGGGACAAGAAGTCGCCATTACACTTTGCTGCCAGGTTAGTAGCACAGTCCAGGCCATGGAATCCATGCCATGGTTTTCATCCCTGTATTTTTGACATTAATTTCTGTGTGCATCTTGCAAAGCTATGGGCGCATCAATACTTGTCAACGACTTATAAGAGACATGAAAGACACAAGGCTTTTGAATGAAGGTGATAAGAAGGGAATGACTCCCCTTCATTTGGCAGCCCAGAATGGTCATGAGAAGGTAGTTCAATTTCTTCTGAAGAGAGGGGCTCTCTTCCTCTGGTAAGTGTACAGATTTTCATTCATTAAGCCAAAAAAACCCGCTATCCCCCTATGTATTATGTTCATATGCTGGGAAGTTAATGCACTATAAATATAAGTACAGTATATTAAAATATTATTATATTAATATATGCAAATACAAACATATAGTGTAAGAGTACAGTTATAAAATACTTGTAAAACAAAGAGTAGCTAGCTGTTAAACCAAGGCTTATAGTAGAACTTTGCTGATATGACCATAGTGATAGTATGACTATAGTGACCATACTGTCCTGGCAGTATGTGTCAGTGCAAAAGTAGACAACACAGAATAAAATATTCTAATTGTAGGGGAATATGTGTAATGCTAGGGGAACTGAGATTTCTCTAAATCTAATTGAGAGAAGATTTAATGTTTTCATGAGGAAAAAAAATGGTTTGGAAATATTTACAGGCTTGAGAATGATTTCTTAGGACTGGTGGTTCACAGGAATTCTGCCTTCAGGTTAAAGATCCTCAGATCTCAGAAACAGATGAAAAGGGAAAGATCTAAGCACTATTACTGAGTTGAACCTTTTACTTCCAAATGGTGCATTGATCATCACATAATATTTGACAGAATATATGGACATCTCTGCAGCAGTGATGCCAAAGAAAAGAGGTCCAAGTCAAAGGAGCAGACATTTACATTCACTTTGAATTTATAAAAAGCTTTTTTATTTATAATTTCTAATTTTATACCATTGCATGTAAGTGATTATAAAGGCTGGACAGCCCTGCACCATGCTGCCTTTGGAGGATACACTCGCACAATGCAGATAATTTTGGATACTAATGTGAAGTGTACTGACAGAGTGGATGAAGAAGGGGTATGTATTCACATTATTTGTTTCTTGTCTGCTTTTACTTCTAGATGAAATGTCAGGGCTAGGCTATTGGTAGTTTTCCACTGTGCATTACATGTGTAATATTGTATTCCTGTGGCAGACTCAGTGATAAAAGATTTTTTGGATAAATATATGATTGCTGAAATTTTATCCAATTCTTTTAAGTGGGAGGTAAAAAAGATTCAAATATTCTAATAGAAAACATGGAACACTGAATGTAATAGATATGTTCCTCTTGCCCCCTATACAATGCAAGAATATTTTAGCAATGTAGTACAAACCTTGGTAATGCAAATTTAAAGAACTTACACAGATGTGAAAAAATCTGGTTATAGATTAATAAACATTTGTTCAACATTTGTTCCTTTGTCTTAAACATCATTATCTAGTGCCAAGAACCAGCAGTTTTGAAGTTGTTGGTATTTATTTCCATATTTATTTAGGATCAAATGTGTCATTAAAAGATCACCTTGGTCAGAATTTCTTGAATTTGACCACATTATCAACTATAGTTCAGTAACATATTGTTTGAAATCCATTGCACACTGATGTCCAACAAAACAGGCACCTGTCTTGCTCTGGAGTTTGGACAAATGCAGTGTGTATTAGGTCAAAACAAAATCCTTTTCTGGGACTGAAGGCCTCTGGTATGAACCTGTCCCATCAGAAATACAGGGCAATCATTTTAAAGAGCTGTTTAGTTCCCAGCACCGAAGCTGTTGCTAATTTCCCTGAGAACTGGTGTTGAAAACATTTAGAATTACTAGATTAGAAACAAATCTTGACTATAAATTTAGGAGAAGCCTTAATTTCAATTTATGAGAAGTCCTTAATTTCAATCAGAAAAATCTGTGTGCATTCAGAAGACTCAAATGTCAGTTTTAGTGTACCTTGATTCCTAAACCACTGATTCATTTACTTTTATGAAAATACCAAATAAAAAATAAACATTCCACTTTAAAAATTTCACCCTCAGATTTTCTTGCAGATTTTTTTGTATGAGCACATCTGGATATAATTGGATGCTTCTCTACTTGATTATCTAATGCAACTGTTCTCTGTCTGTAGACACCATCATTTTTACCCCTTTGTGACTTGCAGTTTATTAATTACAAAACTAAAAGTTATTAATGATTTGGCTTTTCCTACCTATAGTGAGTTTCCTCTTCAGATTTTGCCCTAGTGTAGCTGTAGACATAAAGAACATATCTGTAATCTCTGTCAGAATCCATGACAATATTCTGATGTTTTGTGTTGTGTCACATTCACATTTTCTAAAAATCCCTTCACCCAGGATTTTTCTCCTGGAAGCTGAGAAGCCTCAGAGAAAAAGGAAAACAATAATTATCTAGTTTATTTCTCCCATGTTTTGCCCCTTTGGAGTGTGGTTGGAGATTGTTTCATTGGGTTCTGGTGCGAATTATTTTGACTCAATGGCCAATGAGTGCCAAGCTGTTCCGGGACTCTGGAGAGAGTCATGAGTTTTCATTATTATCTTTTTAGCATTCTGTAAGTATCCTTTCTATATTCTTTAGTGTGGTATAGGTTAGTATTCTATATATAATATAGTATCATAAACTAACAAATTAGCCTTCTGAGAGCATGGAGTCAGATTCATCATTCCTTCCTGCCACGAGGGTCCCTGCAAATACAATGGTGTTGCTAGTGGAAGCATTCAAGACTTGCAGCTGAGAAAAGCGTGTGGCTTTTCAGTGTGGGAAAGCACTGAAATGTACTTTTTTTTTTAATTACTCCTGTACTGCTTGTCTGCACAGAACACAGCTTTGCACTTGGCTGCACGAGAAGGACATGCAAAAGCAGTGAGGTTGCTTCTTGACTATGGTGCAAAAATTCTGTTCAACAAAGCAGTAGCTTCTTTTTTCCATGAAGCAATACACAATAGGAGAAAAGATGTCGTGTCTGCTGTCATTTTGCACAAAAGGTAAAGTATAGAGAAAATGCTTCTTGAATTTGTTTGCCCATGTGTTTTGGTTTGGTTTTCTTAAATGAGATTAAGTTCTGAAAATCTGTTGTTTAACAAGTAAAACTGAGTACTTATTTTAAAATTCCAGAGGTTATGTTCTGTTCTAATGAGCACAAATAAAAAATGGCAAAATTGTACAAAATGGACATCAGACATATGGCAAGTTGTTTTTCTGAAATCATTCAAGAGGTTTAATTTAAAATCATGATTTTAAATGTTGCAAGTATTTTGAAATGTGGCATTTCAACTGCAGTTTAGAATATTTTATGTTAAGGTATAGTGAAGCCCCACTTTTGGAATAAAGCAGTACACCATTGCCTAATGAGAACATCTTTTGGTAAGAGTTACAGGAATACTGACAGGATTTGACTGTATTTATTATTATTTGCGTAATTTTGTAACCCAAGATTCCAAAATTTGTTCCAGTTTCATATTTTTTTAGGAGGCCTTAGCATAGTTGAAACATTTCTGTTTAATTGATAACAGAATTTAACATGAATCATTCTTACAGAAGTGTCCAGATTATTACTCAGCTACTCCCCAAACAGCTTAGTTTCCATTTAATAGTGCATAAAATTAGCACATTATGCGTTATGCTTTTCAATATCCTAAATGAAACTCAAATAATCTAAAAGTAGTTAATTTAAAACATATTTAATTAATCAATTTTCCATTATCTGAAATAATTTTTTGCAGATGGGAAGAAGCTGTTGTGACTTTCTCTCACTCTTCCAGTGCCAATAAGTGTCCTTTGCTGGAAATGGTTGAGTATCTTCCTGATTCGTTTAAAGTAAGTTTTCTGCACATGTTAAAGAAATTACTTCACAAAATAACCTTTGTTGTGCTGCATTTATTCTTCTGTTTGCTGTGCTCTCTAATACAAAACGTAATTTGTATTATGACAAAATAGAAATAAGTTCGCAAAATTATTTAATAGTATTTTAGTAATAGTCACAGTTTGTCCAGTTTAAGTTCTTCAGTATTAGAAAAGTTTCTAGCTTCCTGAGATCAATGGAGTTATAAAAATAACATAAAAAATATATATAAATGTCATGAGAGTCATAAGTGAATTGAGTTCAAAATTGTCTGAGATATTTTCACTCTCTTAGCTAATTGCCAAATGAAACAACAGAAATTGTTTTTAATTAAAAGTGGTACATATGTATTCATAAACTCTTCACACTTCATACTTGTAAACTAGCATGTAGCCTTGTAAACTGCATTTATATTTAACTCCAACATGAAAACTCTGGAATTTTATGTCTTCAAAACTTACATCATAAAATCTGACTGAGTCATCACTTCCGTTAGCTGATTGTTGTATTTGATGGTCATTTTCTCCTGGTCCAAACATATTCTTTCTGTTGAGCATTGCCTATATCACCTTAATTCACTTTTCTGTTCCTCTGGAAAGCTGGTGTTGGACAACTGCATAATTGAGTCTTCAGAGGAAAAGACAAGTCGAGACTTCTATGTAAGTAGATTAAAAAGTTTAGGAAAGTACAAAGCATGTATATTTTAATGTACATGTCAAGTTCATATGTGTAAAGTACCATTGTAGATGAATCTCAGATCTTAACACAGAACACAGGAGACAGATCTTATTTTATCCTTTGGACTGTAAATAGTTTGAAGTTCAGTTTCTGTAATCTTCATGCTTACATATTTTAATAAGTGTGACATTAAACTTCTGCAGTCCATATACTGCATCGTTGCTGTGTTAATTTTTGCAATGGGTATTTCAAAATAGCAGTGAGAGAAGGCATGTAATATCTATGAGTGTGGAAAGTATCCTTATAATAAGTGGTGCAATTGTCATCAGTAATTTAGAGTTCAACGTGTTTTTTTGTTTTGTAAATACTTGCCCAAAATCTTAAGCAGTAGATTGCTTTTAATGCTAGGGAGACATGAATGTCCTCCAGTTACGTTACCTTTCAAACCATATTGAAAATCACCTTTTCAATGATTATATTGGATCGTGTCCTCATCATTAACAGAAAACTTGCAAATTTTTTGCTATTGCACATTTTCTTTATATTGTGTAATCAATGCCATGTAACTTTTAAAGACAAGCTTTTCTTTAAAGTAGGCATTAAAAAAAAATCACGGTTCTGAAAATGACCTTTCTTATTTGTAACCTTTTAGCAAGAAATGAGCACTTTTTATTTTAAAATTCAAAATGGCTGTTCGTTTAAACACCTTGCAGTCACAGATGTGTATCTCGATGGCATGTGTTCAGCTGACAGTAAATAGACATCTCGATTCTGACTACCTTGACACAATATGTTCTCTAAAAGATAGATTTTTTGTATTAAGAACATCATCTAAGACTGAGATAATAATTTGCGTTATATTTCCCTTCTGGTGTATTATATAGATTGAATACAACTTCAGATATCTTCAGTGTCCCTTGACACTTAACAAGAAAGTAAAGGATGGTGAAGATATTTTCTATGAACCACTTACCACTTTAAATGTAAGTTTTACCTGACATCATTGCCTGCTGTCTTGGTTTAGATAAAATGAAGAGGCTTGAATTTTTCATCATAATATTTTTTCTCCAAAGCCCATAACTCTCTATATTGAAAGTATATTGAAATTAAGTATGGGCCAAAGTTCTAAGTAATAAATAAAATTTATTTTAGGTTTAGATAAAACTATGAATGCTCAAGATACTGTGCTGTACATGTAGGTAGTGCATCAGAGAAAACCACACTCCAGTCGTAGTGACCATGCACTGGAGTGTAAGGCACTGAAAAACCTGACAAGCTGATTTGTTTCATATGCTAATTGCAAAATACTTGTGATGCCTGAAACAAATTTGCTAGGTTTTGCATTGTCAATCTATTCTCTCATTCTTTGTTGGAAAATGTCTATATAACAAACTTTCTGGCTCAATATGTTTGCTTTTTGGGATTCCTGTTGGCAGTTAGTTGTTACACTGTCTAATAATAAGTAAATAAATAATTTTTTTCATTAAATGTAAAACTTGGTCTCACAGGTATGGTTGAAAAGTGTCTGTATAATTTTTGAAGCTTGAAATAGACTAAAAGAGCCCCACAGAGAAGCTGAATGCCTTAGCAGGCAGAGAGGGCAAGATAGTGAGGGTTTGGGCCAGAGTGCTTAATCAAAAGAATTTTGCAGTATTTTACTTTTCATTAGGCTAATAATCAGGTAAAAAAGGTGGCTCAGCCAGTTTTGTAAGCACTTTGCTTGCCTAGATGAATTAAGTTTTACCCTTGTGTTTTTGTGTTTTGTAGGCCATGGTGCGCCACAATCGCATGGAATTACTCAGTCATCCTGTGTGTAAAGAATATTTGCTTATGAAATGGTTGGTCTGTTTTAATGGATATAAAATATTATAAAATAAAAATTTACGATATTTTATTATATAAAAATTATATTCTATTATCTAAAATATTATAATACTGCATGTCCAGATAAATACTATTTTGCCTGAAAGTTGTTTATTAAAATGTGTATGTTTATAGAGATGACTGAGCAAATGTCTTTTCCATAAAGTACAACTCAGTATTTAGTAAAGATTTCTTGATATTTACAACAAAGACAACTACTGTCTTTGTTTCCTCTTTATTGCAAAATATATAATAAGGTTGCCAAGTTAAAAGTGAAAGGAATGGTTTTTCAGAGTGGCAAATACACTTTTGGCCACATAAGTGATGAACACATTCATCACAAAGGGACATTTCAAGAAATGTTTATTTCCTCATCTTGAAGATATTATTGACTGTTAAATTTGAATGCATGCTCTTCTAAATTTGAAAAGTGTTGTAACTTTAACATTCTGACTTTCAAGGATGGCCTATGGATTTCGAGCACATTTAATGAATTTAGGCATATATTCTCTTGGTCTCATCCCACTGACTCTTCTGGTCACTCACATACAACCAGGAAGACCTTTGAATGGAACAGACCTCTATGAAGCAAGACCATTAGAATATGAGGTACTTTAATTAGTAGTTACAATCTGTTTAAGATTTTTATAGCAAAAAGGTATGATTATTTAAATAATTTCTAGATTAATTTATGATCGAGCAATTCTAAGGCATAAAATTGAAGCTATATTTCTAAACATTCAGCAGCAACCTTCTTAGATGATTTTCCGTTCTCATTTCTTCTTTTTTTTCCGAGAAATTTATATTTGGTACATGGTTGCTTCAATTTTTCCCTGAAGTGAATAATATTTATTTAATATTGAAGAAAAAGGATTCACATGAGAGAAAAAGCATAGAACTGAAACAGGAACTCAAAAAGGATATGCTAGTAGAAATATCAAGTACAACAAATGCAAAGGATGTACAAGTTTCATAAAGATATCCTGATATATGAAAAAATCATGAGAATCCCATATACAGCCCAACCCAGAACAGGGATTTCACAATAAATATTAGTAAAACAGAATACAGATAGTAATAAGTATATGACACAGGCTATCAGGGTTACTTTGCTTGGCAATATAATGTATATATAATAGGTAGAGATTAAATGAACATTCCTTTAATAATTTATCATTTCTTTTTGTGCTCTGATTTTTGTTTCAGGATTCATACTTTACAAGGGTGTGTATGTGTTTAGTTTTAATTATGAGTTTACTGGGCATCTGCAAAGAAATATTTCAGCTGATTCAGCAGGTTAGTACAGAGAGAAATAACATTAATCAGACAGTGTGCTTGCATGGCAGTTTGTATGATATTTGAATTAATCTGTTTTTTTCTTGATTAGAAGGGAAATGTTAATTTATACTTTTTAATTTATATGTAACAATTAAAACTGATAAGAGAAATTAAATAGTGAAGTCAGTGTTTTAATGATGGATGACTTGTAAATATTAACCTTTCTCTCTTAAATCCTAGAAATTGAAATATTTGTTGGATTACTCAAATCTACTGGACTGGACCATTTATACTACAAGCATAATTTTTGTGTCTTCTTTATTTATTAATACACCAGCTCATTTGCAGTGGGAATGTGGAGCAATTGCTGTATACTTGTCTTGGATGAACTTCTTGCTTTATCTTCAACGGTAAAAATTTTTTTACAGGCTTTACAATAAAATATTTTAATATTTTCAGATATTTTACATATCCTAAATTGTGACTGATCAAGTTTGAGAATCCCATTTTGTATTTTTATTTTTTTCAAACTATACAAGTGTCCAGATTAGGACCGTAGAAATTTTTTTTCTGTGTTGAGCTGTAAAGTCACTTTCAGTGTTTTTCATGTAGAGCATCACAACATGTATTATAGCAACTATAGAAATAACAATATTTATTTTAATGTTAATTAAGTACAGCCATGCTTAATTTTATCCTTTTTAAATCATCTTTCACTATACTGTATAGACTTTGAATTTAAAAGAACATAAAAGGATATGAATTATGAATGGTATAAGGAAGTCAGGTTTTATGAGTAATACCTGGCAGAAGGTAAATTCCTTTATAATTTCCCATATTAAATGGCATTTGTCACTTTATGCCATAATGTCCTGTAAAAAATTACAATTGATGTAACTGTAAATTTCTTCAGTTGACATCATGTCTGTTTATTGGTCTTAATTGTCTTAAATGTTGTCACTGGTACAATAGTGTCCAAGGGTTATGAACTGCAGGGTGGAGGAAAAATTACTGTGGGTGTAGTGTTTAAGACTAATAAATTAAACACATTTGTGTCTGAGCAGGACTGAATGTGGTAACACTGCATAAATGTTCTTCCAATTCTTATTGTACATATGCAGTAATCACCCCCAAGAAATCTTGCAGACAGGCAAACACAACATTTGCTGATGAATTTCAGGGTTGTTTTACTGTAGTAGGGATGTATAAGGACATGGTTTGTAAGCAGAGTTAATGGCTAAGAGTGTACCTTGATGGTCTTGCCTCTGCTGCAAACCTTGTCCCCTGTGTCTGATCTCAGAGACCAATGAATGGGCGTGTCCTGTCTGCTCCCGAAAAAATGGGGGTTGAGCCTGAGCAGGAAAAAGTAAACAGATGATTGCACAACCTTTCTTCTGCTGTTGGATGAAATGCTTTCCTGGCCTATTTTTTTAAGTGTGTTGCAGTAGAACAACACTTTTAAGTGTTGTGGTTTTTCTGTCTCATTCAGGCTGTCTTTTCCCAAAGCAACCTGTGATTCCATTGACTTCAACTGAATTTTGCCTAATAAATGCCTGATAAGTAAGAAAAGATCGGGTTTGCTTTATTTTCAGCTTGACCTTTTCAGTTTGCACATAAGGTTTCAGAGTGAAAGACATGCATAGAGATTTTCACAGTTGCTATTGTAGTAGCATTAAAAAGTCTCTTGGTCCCTGGATTTGAGAGAGGACATAAAGTCCCAAGTTCAGGTTTGAAAGAAAAAGTAATTTAATCTGCTTTACGGTAATTCCTGTTCTGATACTTAGTTTTTGTGTTAATCAAGAATAGGAGAGGGTTGCCAACAACAGATTGCTGTTGGAAACACAGGTGTCTTAAAATTATGCTATTCTCCTTTTCCTGAGCAGTGTGTTTCTTTTTGTTTGTTTGCCATTGTTTGTATTACACTAAAACTACATAACATCGTTTGTTTTGCATCTTGTAAAAAGTGAAATCTTTTAAATCAGGCATGTGGCTACTATGTAGATTATGGTGCCAGTTGTCCTTTGTTCTGGTTGCTACTTTGCTTTGAGTTGAATAGTTTGCTAATGTTTTTATTCTGAATGCAGCAGTGGTACAATTCTGTACTGCCTATGCCTATGGAGGGAAAAAATGTTATCCATGAAAAATGTTATCTTGAAAATTGTTCTCGTGCATTAAAGTATAAGATTATACAGTTTAGAATTGCTGTGAGTAAGATCACTTGCACTATTTTGGATGTGAAAGTAGAATAGGTTCATTACCATCACACAATTTCTCAGAGAGGCACTGTCTCTTTCCACAGAAGAAAATCAGTGTTACTTACTGCCTTACAGAAATAACTGAAAAGGACTCAAACTTCAGTTTAGTGGTTTAGGGGTAGACTTGGCAGTGCTAGATTAGTGGTTGGAGTTGATTGTCTTAGAAGTCTTTTCCAAACTAAGTGATTCTGTGACTGATTCTATATCTTTTTTTGTTCACTTACTGCCTAGATTTGAGAACTATGGAATCTATGTTGTGATGTTCTGGGAAATTTTGAGGACTTTGATTCGGATTGCTGTGGTTTTCTTTTTCCTGATACTGGCCTTTGGGCTGAGTTTCTTTGTCCTTTTGGGTTCACAGGTTAGTTCAATACTCTAGTTAAGTTTTTATCATTATAAATATTATCTTTGACTAAAGCATCTCAAGACTTCAGTTACAAATTCCATCAGTTGGGTTTTTTCTTTATTTTGGTGTTTCTTTTTGCAGCAAACATACAGCACACCTCTGCTTTCTGTAATGAAGACATTTGCAATGATGCTGGGAGACATTAATTACCATGATGCATTCCTTGATCCTTTACTAAGCAGTGAATTGCCATATCCATTCCTGAGTTACACAGTTCTCATTATATTTACCTTGCTTATTCCAATCCTTCTTATGAACTTGCTAGTAAGTATAAGCTATTTATTAATATACAAAAGTGGTTAAACACGAGTATGTATAGAGAGTTCTAGTGTATAGAATTACTCAGTAAGTGACAGCCACTTGTTATTTAATGGATATTTTCAGTAACATTTTAAAATGTCCCCATTCTCTGCACTTGTTTTCCATCCAGTGTACTGCTCTGTGTATTTTCCCACACCTCACTCCTGCCAGGAGTAACTTGTATGTCTTTGGGTAATAACTGTGATGCAATTTGCATTGGAGCTGCAATGTATTATTCTGAGGTCTTGATAAGGATAACTGGGGAACAATGATTTTTATTCAATCCCTTCTATCATAATCTAACAGTAAAAAGAATTTAATTTAAAAGAATAAATCCCCAAACTCAGATATTCACTGCACACAAAACAGCAATCAGAAGTAGTGATAGAACTAACTAACAAACTTGACCTGAAAGTTAAGAATCAGAAAACACAATGGTGAAGAGGGGGGGAAAATATGTAATATATTTTCAGTCATGTTCCATTGAATGTAATTTTTATTTAGAAAATCACATTTTCACTTGAGCTGAGCAATAAAAGTCAAACTTGATCAATAATCAAGTTTTTTAAACTTGATTATTGCAGCCATGATTCTACTTAATCAAGAGATCAACCAATTTGTTAACATTACAGCAGTAATTAAGAATGTAAAAGAAGGATGTTATTCTTGGCACTTCAGTGCCTTACCAACAGAGTGTTTTCAGTAGAAATACTCTCAACATTTATTGATATATATTTTCTAAATATATAAACAATGTTTCCAAATTCTAGTGAAAAAATAATTTAAGTCTCTGGAATATTTTTTTATTTAAGTGAAAATGAGAAATACAATTGAAATAACAGACCATGAAAAAATAGGTAATGAACTCTTTCTTCTAGATTGGTTTGGCTGTTGGTGATATTGCTGAAGTACAAAAATATGCTGCACTCAAGAGGATTGCAATGCAGGTAGGTAACAGACCAGGAAAGCATCAAATGTTGGAAGTTCATATCGTTGCTAGAACACCATTTAGATAATCAGTTGATTTGTCATCACATTCCTCACTATCTTAGGACATCTGTAAAGTGAATTGGTGAGCATGGCATCTTACCCTGAATCTCGTTTTCACTCATATGAATCATTGCCAAGGAAGTGTACAAGCAAACGCATTTTTAAGGAGTTTTTCAACCATCAATTCAAGCAATTCTGAGTTTTTCCAAAACCAGAACCTCAAAATCAGTCACTGCAAAGCCTGAAATTGCTGTTTTGTTTTAGTAGACAACCTGTGGAAAGAAGGTACACAAAAATCAAAAGGATACCAAATTCATTCTGCTGTACTAAATTCTCATTAGTAAAAAGGTGCACATCTATGTGGAGAAATTAATTCTGCTAAGATACTCAGTGCTAGTTTTGACAATGTACTTCTGGTGTCTGGGCTGGACTGTTCAGATATTATACCACTGTTTGCAGTGTGGGGTAGTACTAGTGAATTGAATATAGTGGCATGATTGTTATTTTTACATATAATATGTATTTATCTTAAGACAACATATCTAATTCTAAATGCAAAACCACATTTAGGTTAATCTTCATACCAACTTAGAGAAGAAGCTGCCATTTTGGTTTTTAAGTCGGGTGGACCAGGAATCAATCACTGTATATCCCAACAGGCCGAGATACTGTGGATTTATGGTAAGATGGTGAATATTAGACGGAGGAATTCTAACCAAAAAGGAGTATGATTGACTTTGTACACACATTGCTAAGGACATTGTGTTATTAACTGACATCAAGGGAATTGTGATTAGACCTTGACTAAGGTCAGTGAAAATGATAAATCAGTTTGAGTGCAGCTGTATTCAGATAAAATTAGTGTTTGAGTACTCAGTGAACTGTAACTTTATTAAATAAGTCAAGCTACAAAAGATGTTCAGATAAAAAGTAGAATTACTCCCTTTTGGCTTTTCTTCTTTTATTTGAGCTGTTGTTCATAGACTGAATTTTCTTATAAAACAAACGTTTTAATATATAAGAAAAGAGCATCAAAACAGAAAATCTTTTCAATGTTAACACTGTGTGAAGACTTACTATTCACATATTTAATCTGTTGTCAGACTATAGGACCTATTTAAGTTTTGTTCCATGTTCTGTTTAGAGCGTGTTCCAGTATTGCTTTGGGTGTGAGGACTCTACCACATATGCACAGAGCCCTGATACAACACTAGAATTGGAAGTTCTGAAGCAGAAATACAGGTATTTTTTGTGATATTTTGCAGTTGAAAAAATAAGTAGAACCAATATTACAAACATACTTCTATTTTTGAAAGTATTTTAAAGCTGCATACTGTATCTAAAAAGTAAAATTCTGTGTCCCCAGCCCAAACCAGCACAGCTTGTTGCTCATGAAAGTAATCTGAAGTAATGGGGAAGATGGATTTTAATTTCAGAGTTTTGCAAATTGAGGTTTTCAAGGGTTATTCAGAATTCCCAAGTGATGTAATTCCAGTCAGTTTGCAAGTATACACACTCTGTTACTGACTTTCCACTGGGTAAATCAGATTCAGATTGTTTCCCCAAAAATGGATTGGTATTGATTCTCTCTTGGCCAAAGCATGTTTCCCAAAGCTTTGGAAGGAATTCTTTGTACTTTCTTGATTTACTTTCGTACCAACATATCCATAAGAATGGTTTCAAAAAAGCTTACTATGAATGAACAACTAGAAAAAAAATATTCTCACTCAGTCTCACTTTCCCCTGCAGTAGTTTTTCTCCATTTTTTTCCTTTCCTTTTTTAAATCTAAATCTACTAAATTTTTGTCTGCCTGCACAGATTCAGATTGAGTTGTTTGGTTTTTTTGCATGAAAGACTCAGCAAGAGTTGAAAGATGGTGAGACTACACCCACAGATATAGGCAAATCATGGACTTTAGCAAGTCTTTCTTCAAATGTATACTACATCATTATATTATATTATATTATATTATATTATATTATATTACAGATTCTTTCTTGGTTAGGATTTTTTTTTTCCTACAGACAAGGAGGAAAACTATAATTTTATAAAATTATTTGCAATAGAATAACTTCTGACCTTATCATTATGGAAAGTCATTTTTACTACTTTGAAAATATTGACTGAAAACTCTTGCTACATTACCAGTGTGTTTTTATCAGAGTTCAAAACAGAGTTCAGTTACTACTGGAGCTAGTGTCAGTGATGAGTGTATGTATTTTTGCATTTTGGTTTGGGACAGGGTTTTCTTTCACTTTGCATTTAAGTTCTGTGATTTTCACATACTTTAACATGTATTACCATTTCTTTTTTAAAAAAAACCAAAAAAACCCTAAAACTCTAACTACATCTAAAGCCCCTCAACTGTTCTTCCCAAAGAACCTTTTCCGTCACACCAGATTTCATGTTGCAGTTTTGTGAGTCTAGACATTCAGAAAAGTAGATTTTCAAAATGCCTCTTTGGTAGTTTTATAAAGATAGTTTCTAGTCACATTTCCCATTTCTTTCATTGTTTCCTTAGATATAACAGACACTGTGTTCTGTACATGTGATGCTGACTTAGTTTAACTACTTAATTGCATCAATTGCACTTTGGATAGCACTTTGAAAACGATCAGTGAGTGCCTCATGAGTATTTCTCATATGTGTAAAAATAGTTGTGAATTTCACTAGATGTTTTAGTTGCTTTATTGCAATTGCAGCTCTGGCCTTTTCTTGCCAGACAAGGAAATAGGTCAGTAGGAAAAAGTTTTGATAGAGCAGTCAACAGCTTTATTTAAGAGTGAAGTTGCTTCTACCTTAACTATATATTAAGTTGCTTTTCACAAGAACCACGGATTTGTTCTTTAATTCTATTTCCTGTAACATGGAGAAGTTCTTCAGGTTGAAGAATTAAATGTATTCTAGATAATAGGCTTTGTTAGCAGAAGGTTTTAGTTACACTGTCAGAAGAGTGAAGTACTGTCAATTTTTAGATCTGTAACTTTAATGACTTCAATGTCCTTTGAAATCAAATGACAAAACCTGATGCATATTTGTTTGTTTGCTTGCTTTTTAGGCTCAAAGATATATCAACATTGTTGGAAAAGCAACATGACCTCATTAAACTGATTATCCAAAAAATGGAGATAGTATCAGAGGCTGAGGATGAAGACAGCAATGATTTATTTCAGCACAAATTTAGGAAGAGGCAGTTAGAGCACAAGAATAGTAAATGGGATACAGTGTTAAAAGCTGTTAAAACAAATGTGCCTAACCCAAGCACAGAAAAGAACAATACCTTCTTCTAGACTTGGCTATGGTATCATGTTGTATTATCATTTTGTTCTACTTTAGGGTCACTCCACTTATTGTCTTTGCATAATGTTAATGTGATACATCATGTACTCAAGTATAAAAAAAGGCCAGATCCAAAACCAGGATGCAGGTGCTCAAAACAGTATTTAAAGAGACTGGAGATGTCTACATCCAAAACTATGATCCTAAAAGTGACTGGCTAATCAGGAAAGTGCCTAACTCAACAGAGGCCAGCCTTGCTGTCCTGGCAGTTCCCAAGGCTTCTGTCTAGATCTGTTCCTGGGTTTGGCCCTGGTACACTTAGGTCTATATGCAATTACATTATTTTCTGTTACGAATATTTTTAGAATTTTTAAATTTTTAGAAATTAGATTCTAGTCATTTATTATTCAGGTGTTTGGAGAGAGCCAATGGGCTTTGTGTAGCTTAAAGAAAAAGTACTAAACTAATCTGAGTGCGTTGGAAGTTGTGCTGAGTAGGGACTGCAGGATCAGGCCTGAAAGGTAGGAAATGAAGGATCATGAAGTTTTAATGTAAGGGAAGAACTACTTTCTTTTCTGGATAAGTGGAAGCAGTTCACAGCAGGATCATTTGTACTCGCATGCACATAGCAATGATAGAATGACATGTTTAATATTAGTCATTTACAGTTTGCTGTCCTTATACTGCTAATGTGATTTTGGCCTTCCTGATAACCTAAAACTGATCTTGCTATTTTAATCTGCACTTTGGTTTTATTATTCATTTTCTGAATATTCAGTGCATTATGTAATATATGGTAATATATAAAATTTAATAAACATTAATTAAAATGTGTTTAAGTACCTGAATATGTTTGTTTCAAAACCAGTGCTAATAAACTAATTATGACTATGCATTGTGGTAAGGCTCTGTGGTCTGCTTTTGAATTCAGACATTTTCTTTAAGAGCTTAGTATACAATTAGTATAGTATATAATTATTAGTACATTAGCTTAGTATATAATTCTTCTCATGAAAGCCAATTATAATTCCTGTTTATTTAAAAGGTAGTCACTAGGAGGTAATTCACACTGTACAGAACTTGTTCATTCTTCAGAAGACACTGGAAGATGCACTGTAAATTATTGTGACTTGTGCCTTAAAATTGCCACAGATACTCAGTAGGCAAAATTCTTTCTCACTCAACTGCTGTATTCCAGCTTTGAGACTTTAAATCCTTGCCAGGTAAAATAAAGAGAGGAGGAGGATGCTGGAGGAGCAGCTCTGCTCCAGAGCCAAACCTGTTGTGAAACAGTGAAACAGGAAGAGAGCATGTAAGCACAGTCAGAGCAGAAAAAGTAAAAATATAACTGTAGTCTCTGAAATTGTTGTGGCTCCTAAAGTCAGATCTATTCCTGTGAATAAACTGTTCAGGTTTTCTGCACTGTTGCATCTGCTGCTCCCTCTGTCAGTGAAAAAATGGCCAGGTTCTCAGGATGGAACTTCCAAAGTGTAATAATAGCAATTTGAAATTCCTGGCAGTCTGTGCCATTAACACTAGATGGCAGTGAGTGATAGCATTTTTGGGTAAGTAAATGGGACCTAAATGCAGTGTTTTGAGTGAAGAACAGTTGTATGGTTACAGCAAGAACAAAGCAGTCAGCACTCAGAGTTTTACAGTCTAAGCCTTTCAAGCCTCTTTAAACAGAACTCTGAGACCTTTATATACAGCTGCCTCTCAGCTTTTCTGAGTGTTCAGAATTTGAGAAAAGTTTTCCTTTCCGATTTTATATAGAAAGACAAAAATAAGTTATTTTATAATTAGCAAATATTACAACATTGAATTAATGACTTAGCTTTCTGCGGAAATCATCAGACTAATATTATTTAATTGTATGTAGTAGAACTATCTAGTAGAGCCTAAGTACAAGAGATGAAGAGTTTAAGGAAAAGTACAAGTACACCTGGAATATAAGTCATGATTAAAAATTTTTGTAGACTGAGCTGAAGATACTGGGCTGTTTCAGCAATCTCTAGAAGCAATCCTGTTAGAATCATTATGGTTGGAAAAGACCTCTAAGTAGGTAAAGACCATTGAATACAATCATTAACTTAACACTAAACCATGTCTCTAAGCACCTTTTATCTACATGTTTTTTTAATTCTTCCGCGGACAGGGATTTCATTTTCCTGGACAGCCTGACCACCCTTTCAGTGAAGGAATTTTTCCTAATATCCAATGTAAACCTCTGCTGGGTCACCTTGAGCCAATTCCTCTTGTCCGATTGCTTGCTGCGTGGGAGAAGAGAGCAACCTCCACCTAACGTGTTACATGTTAGGTACAGCTACATGTATGTTAACCAAAAGTGTTACAGTGAGAATTTTTGAATTCACACTTAGGAATTGATATTCAATGGAAATGTATCCTCTGGGTGAATATAGAATCTGCAAACTGTGATGGGTGTGTAGCTGTATTCAATACTCACCCAGTTCCCTTCAGTCTGTATGGAAGTAACACCTTTTCATTGGGGTACTGGCAGTTCTATAGGGACATGTAGTCACAATTTGTCTCTTTCAGGACTGTGTATCAAATATTGCTGATAGGATAAATATTCCATTTCATTTCCTGCTGCTCATCAGTGTTGTCACTGTTTTCTCCTCAGAATGAATGGCAGTATGGTTCAGGCACCATCTCCTCCTACCAAAACCAGATCATTCCCATAAACTCCTGCTGGGAAGACTGATTTGTGCCTCATCTGTATGACACACAAGAGGGTCCCAATTTAGGACAAGAAGTGACATTTCTGTGTGAGTTGGTGGTCTGAAACAAGATGGCAATCCTTTGCTGAAACCAAAGATCCAGTTGCCTGCCTTTCTACCATCAGACTCTTGCTGATAAGGGTGGACTAGCAAAATATTTTGCCTATGTAAATTAAAATTAGCTAGAGCAATAAAATACATCCTTAGCAGAAAATCTGAAGTGCCCAGATTTGAAGTGGATTAGAGTGAGACTCTTTTCAGTATATAAAAAATAAATAACTTGCTTCAAGCTGTCTGGTGTGCATATTGGTGTTCTCCATGATACATTGTTGGAACAAAGACAAAGCCACTCTGTAGGTCTCCACCATTTTTTTATTCACTTTTTTTTTTCATCAAAGAAATAGCCTTGCATTCTCCTTGCTCTATTGTTTAAAACCATTTTGTTTTCTGCAACACACTGGAAATGTGGCTTTGTGAAACATTTTACAACAAAATGCTACATGAAAAATTGTGTTGTAGAGGATCCCCACTCCCCAAAATCAGCTGGGAATGATTTCAAACCCTTGAGGTATAGACATACTAAAAAAAAAGAGGAATCTATATGAACAAAGAGGTGGTCCTTCTCACTGGTTAGCGTTTTTGTTTTGTAATATGAAATGCCCATAAGCAGAGCATGTAGCAAGAGAAAAAAAAAGATAAGAAAATATCCTTAATCTGTAGAGGAGGACTCAAGAGAAGAAACCAGAGGCAGATTTTCCTATAGGTTAATGGCCTTTTACCCTGCCCTGTAGGTGTAAGGAGTCACTTAGGCTATGCATCAGTTGTAACCTGTTTTACAGACTATATTTACATTGCCTGTCTGACAAGGGATCTCACTGTGGGCAGGAATTAGGCACATGATAATGAGCAGACAAAGTACAGGAGTGTACCAAACCTCACCCTGGATTTACAGTCAGCAGGAGAGTTTTTTGAGCTTTCTCTTTTAAATTACTGAGAAAATACAAAGAATGACACAGGAGCTGAGAAAATCTCTGATGCCAAAAGTAAGAGCACTGCTTTAAAGGCGGCATTTTCTGAGCAGTAAAAAGATACTGGTTGGTGCCAAAGTGGCTGGAGTCTGGCACTCCATACTGACACAAGCACTGCAAGAGAGATTTGTGTGAGCCAGGGCATGGGTTGATCCATAAACAGGCCCCTCAGGCACATCTGAACCTCTCAGGTAAAGATATTGCATCCGTATAGAAATGCACCAAGACAATTTCACAGCAATCATGTGAGAAGATGCTTCAAATGCTTGAATGCATCAGTGTTGTAGAGATTATCTAGTTGAAACCAGGACACTCAGGGGAAAATCTCAGCAATTTGGTTTAGAAGGCAAGACAGGAAGTAATGAAAGTGATGAGATGTGATGCATTTTATGTTGTTTCATAATTGGGAATCACAGCTTAAAAATCAGAGCAAAGTTTAAGCTATTCTTTTCAGAAATTGTTAGTACTGTTGCTAGTATTTATTTATCCAGAGAGGTGACTGCAGTCTAAAAATTGATCAGCAGCAAGAAACAGGACTGTGAAAAACAGAAGGTTCAAACAGACCAGTAACTTGGAATAAAAAATAAAGGGAAAGGAACTGGGACTAACATTGACATTAGTGTGATCACATTAAAAAGGACAGAAAGCCCCAAGGTACCACTGGCCCATCTGAGTGCAGCAGTGCTGCTCACAGCAATGTCAAATTCAGCTGCATTCACCCACAGGGATCAAGGACAGGTAGAGTTAAGAACATTTAAACTTTTAAAAGCAGAAAATGTGCTTCTCAACTCAGTCAGTCCTGATGATAATCCCTGGAGCTGGCAATGTCCATGGGAATGATTCAGCAAGGCAGCATGGAAGTGATGCTGTGAGAGATAGCCATAATGTACCTCAGAGGGACTTCTCTTCGCCTCAGCTGACTCACTTCCTGCGGAATTGCATTTTACCTTTTCTTGGCATATCTGCCTTGTTTGTGAGATAATTACAATTGTGTTAAATGGCTGAAAGTAATCATGGTTCAATCTGCCACTGGCAATGTGACTCCCAACCCAGGTAGAGCAGTCCATGGAGCTGTGTGGAACAGGCTGGAGTCTGGCACTCCAAAGACCACCTGAGAGAGACATCTCCCCTCGTTGGATTTTAGCTGTGGTGGTGCCAAAATGCAACAAAAGGAATGGTGGCACCTTGGATTTCAGATGGCTCTAGTGAGTCTGTAGGATGCTCTGAATGTGCTTACCTCATTTAGTTTTGAGGAGATGTAGGATTAGTGTTCCAAATCTGTATCTGGTCTAAGTTTGGGCCCTGACTATTTCTCCCTCAAGAAATCTGGCTGATAGCCTTGTGAAATGTTTTGTGGACAAGTTTCACACACAAAGGAAAAGTTAGGGAGTCTGCATAATTTAAACCTTTACCCTTAACCCAAAAAACTTTGATGCTTAATGGAGCTGGGCTGATTTAATTTCATTAGATTTTATTCTCTTGTTATTTACAGTAAAACTTTCTCTTCAAGTATATAAAAGGAGCTCCTCTGTTATTTCATGTTTCTTCATAAATATGTAAAACTAGCCAAAAGATTTCTCTCTTCTCTTCACTCCTTCATATGACTCAAATAAATTATATTTTGCTTTGAAAAGTTTTCTAATATTTTGTAACATAAGCAAATAAGTACTGAGGATGAAAAAAATACACGCTACAATTATGTCAGATAAAGCAGTGGCAGATGATCACAATCAGAAGAGTGCACATTTACCCTCCCATCCACCAGACAAGTGAAAGGATGGAGGGGCAAAAGTGAGGCTGATACAACCACAAAAAACATTTGGACCAGTGAAAGAAAGTGTTTCCTGCATGAACTTCTTACAGGAATGTAAGGAAGAAATACGCATTTCTAAACACTGTAAAAGGAGCTTAGAAAGTGAAGGTGGCTGCTGAAATCCACATCTGCTGCCCCCAAGACATAACATCTGCTATGGCCTGGAGCTGGGAAGCCTCCCATGACCTGGGAGATTATCCTAATTGTTGCTTCACAGCAGCTGAGGTAGATCTTTGATGTCTCCTTCACCTGAGATCAGTTGTGTGGTAGCTGTTGTCACACAGAGAGGCCAGACACAGGTGGCACAGAGGATGCCACGTCTGAGTCCCTCTTCCTGGCCATGGCACACCCTGAGGTGCACAATCTCACTTTCTCCAGAAAGCAAATGAACACAGACTGTTAAAACAGCTGTTTCCTTAATTGTGAAATCCATAGATATGAACAGAGAGGCTAAGAAAAAACAGCACGGAATAGTCAGTGTCAGATGAGGAGGAGGAGGAGCTGCAAATAAAAGCATATCTGACCCAAAGAGGGGAGGCAAGCTGTTATGGCAGATCTTAAAGAAGGGGAGAAAATGTGTGGACATATGTTGACACTGGCTCAGAGGTCACCTGGGACCTCTGGTTTTGGGACAGCAAAGTTATCAGTGCTATTAAAGCTTCTTAAATTTCACTGGTGAAAGAAAAGGCAAGGCATGCTGGGGGAATTAAGGATGGAGCCAAGAGTCCACAAGGGCTGTGAGTCACAAGGGAGGTTTTTCTGTTTTCCAGAGGAGATAAAAAGCATCGTCCACTTATCTGAATAAACACCACAATGCACCAATTATTACTGAGGAGCTCATAAAACATGTATTAATGACTCTAGAGTGAAACAATGGAATCCTAGTTCCAGCATACATATATTCTGATGTAAAAGACTGTTTTTTAATGTCTGAAATCCTAACTTACAAAATAGCCTTTAAATAAAGTCTGAATAATTGGTAAAGAGCTTACTGTTGAATTTTGAAACAAAGCAATAATACCTATGTAGGACTTTTTCCTCCTAGACTTTAAGAAAAGTTAAAACCTCTAATAATAGAGGCTGAAGGAAATAAAAAGGAAGATCACAGAATCACAAAATGGCTGGTATAGGAAGGTGCCTCTGGAGATCATCCAGCCCAACCCCCTGCTAAAATAGATTCACCTGGAGCAGGTTACATGCAATCTCATCCAGACAGCTTTTGAAAATCTCCAGAGAAGGAGACCCCACAACCTCTAGACAGCCTGTTCCAGTGCTCTGTCACCCTCAGAAGAAGAAAGGTTTTCCTCATACTGAGATAGAACCCTACAATTTTTTTTGGGCCTGTTGCTCCTTGTCCTGGCCCTGGGCATCCCAGAAGAGTCTGGCCACTAAGATGAATATTTATATGCATTGGTAAGATCCCCTCTCAGCCTTCTGTCTCCAGGCTAAACAGGATCAGCTCCCTCAGCCTGTGTTCATAAGAGGGATATCCCAGACCCTCAATCGTCTTTGTAACTCTCTGCTAAACCTGCTCTGGTAGTTCCTTGTCTTTCTTGTACTGGGGAGCCCAGAGCTGGACACAGTACCCCAGATGCAGCCTGAATACAACACCAATGTGATGGGAATTGAGCCCTCACCCAGCACAGACAACCTGCTCTGAGCCCTGTTCCATGCCTTCAGGCCCATCTGTTTTCCTGTGAGCCAACAGGGTGGAATATGCAGCTGCTCTGCTGCTTTTCTCAAATGGAACTGAGAGCCTTAGGGTAGTTTACTTCAGATACCCCATTTTTTATTTGTAAGAGGTGGTTTTTGCAGTCTTCCCTACTTTACTGCCACATTTACCCTTCACCTTGCCTAGGGATTAGGAAATGCTTGAAGGTCCTTCTAATTGCAGGTGGTAATCCTGGTTCTGCCAGGGGACACACACTGGTACTTGCACCTTAGTTAAGGTATGGCATTCCCAGCCTGAAAAACTTTAGAAATGCTGGAGAAGTTCAAGCAAACATTCCAGCAAATTATGCCAGATTTCAGAGCATGTGTAGGATATCTGAATACATCCAGAGGAGAACTACCACTGACATTTTGCCCTGTGCTACACGATCCCTGACCAAGATCATTCTAATATGAAGAAGTAGCAAACCTGTACTTCTGCCAAAGCATGAGTAGAGTATGTGGTCCCTTGCTGCTCAAAATGCCTCAAGCTGCTGTTCACTGCCACTAGCTCCATGCTAGCACAGCACTTGGCTCTCGGCTTCTATCAGCAGAATCAGGTCAGCCAGTACAAGCAAGAAGTCACAGGGATGTGAAACACAATCACCAGGCACCCCTCAGACCTCCCAGCTCCATTTGTGGGGTGCACTTAACAACCAGCAGCCAGGAAAACCAAACAACAGGTGCTGCAGCGTGAGTTATATATTCCAGGACAAAAATAACCTCCCAAAGCTGTGGTGACCCTGGTGGCCACCCTAAGCAATTAGAATCTTCTAATCTGTAGAAACTGAGCTTCTGACATTTGGCTTTCACTGGTTCAGTGGCCTGCACTCTTGCTGCAATCCAACCTCAGAATGTTTATAAGAATATGTATTACTGTGGCAATATTATAAAAATAAGAAGATATTTTTCAAGATCACCTTCTATAGCAGAACCAGCAAGGCAAGGCAAGGCAAGGCAGGGACTGGCAAGATGTGTAGCAGGTGTCACAAGTACTGTGGCATGTGTGGTCTTTCCCAAAGCCATGTGATGTTTTCTGAGAGGCTTTCAGGGTTGCAGTGCCTTGTGGATGCCCTTTCTGCAATGCCACAGCTTGCCAGCATTTGTAACACAATTTACAACTGTGGAAGTGGAGGGATGGTGTAGCTGCCTCAAACCCACAAGTGACTCTTCACTGCCCCATTCATATTTTGCTGTTAGGCTAACTAATAGCTGCACAGAAATAATGACCATGGCAGAAAGTCCCACAGGTCATTGAAAACTAAGTTCCATTTTTACTTCAGAGAGCTTGAAATCAGCTTCCAGAGGGGCTCAGTTTAGGCCACAGGAACCTGAAGATGATTCAAGCATAGTCAGTAAAATGGGTCAATTAATGGAAAGCAAGTCCCAATGGAGAAGAAGAGAAAAATAGAAAACACTAGCTTGTTCTTCATAATTCCTAAATTAATTCAGTTGTCATTTCAGACTGAGATATGCCTTGATTTCTTTCTCTGCTATTCTGACCCAGAACAAGGCTCTAGGTTGTCCAAAGCTTCCCTTGGCTCTGCACAGAGCAGTGACACCCACCACAGAGCCTTGCTCTGCTCACAGGGAACTTCAGACAATACTGTTCACCCACAGAAGGTTAAAGCAAGCTCATGGAACCCAATTCACCCTTTGTGCAAGTGCAGCAGGGCTGGGTAAGCAATCAGCTGCTTGTGGACTGAGCTGATGACAGGGCTGTCAGGCCTCTTCCCTCCCCTGCTGCATCAGCCCATTGCACACTGGAGAGTCCTTGCTAATGTAGAAACTGACCCTTAGTAAACTGTCCTCTCCTTTGTAAATTTATCCTGATCACAGATTTGCCTTCTGGGGCTGTGCATAACCTGGCCAAATATAAGCTGTCTGTATGTAGCCAGTTCCCCCACACAGACCAGTTTGGTGTGGCAATCTCTGGGAGTAGTTAAAACCAATTTAATTATTTCTCTGTTGTTGTGGCTGACAACCATAGCCATTTTTTAATTCCTAGCCATGACAGAATTTTTGTTTGCTATTTTTTTTCCTTTTTCCCATTAGAAACCTGTAGTCTCTTTATATAAAGATTTCACCAAATGCAATAGAAGATCCCCTTATTATAACCCACATAAGACAATACCACCAACCCTGGGATGCTCTTCTTCCTGTCTCAACATTCAGTAGAAATGTAAATTTGATATCTGACAGATAAGGCAGTAGGATTAGACCCTTGCTTCCTGTGCAAAATGAAGAATTAATTCTGTGTTTCTGTCAATCAGGATACATAGACTGTACGGTTGGCTTTAACAAGTGGCAATTTAGCAGCCTGAAAGATGCCTCTCTGTATAGCATAAGGAAGGTGACATTGCTCAGTTTGTACTCTCCTCCCCAAAAATATGAGTGAAGATCCAAAGACAGGGCACAAGGCCAGCTCTCTGGAGTGCTGTCTTAAGCCTTTGCTGCTTCAGCCAATGTTTTAGCATGATTGTATCAGGGAAACCAGATAAAGAAAACTCTTCTGTTCTTCCTGCCAGCTCACAGTTAACCTTTGAGCCCTTTGGATTAGCAATATAGTGAGGATGTGTGCCTTGTACATTTTTTGCTGACTTCCAAGTTGCTCTGTAATGCTTCTTTCTGGGAAAGTGGGCAGTGAGGACTGACTTAAGGGGAATTGCAGTTTGATGGATGTGGGAGGTTTGCATGTTTGGAAAGAAATGTACTAATTTTCTTCTGATTACTCTTTGTATACATGCCCAGAGATGTGGCTGTGAGCCCACTTAGAGCTAATGAATGAATACATTTGAGGCTTTGGGTGTTTTTAGAGCAAAATTAACCTACTCAAACACTCACTACAGAGTTGTAGCATCAAGTTTGCTAGACACACTTTTTGTAGCAAAAGTGACATGGAAGAGCTGGAGTTTTCCTTCTTCATTACCAGCTCCAAGTCCTGTCCCTGACATTCATATTAGATTCAGAGGAGAGTGTCATCATTAGCAAACCAGCTGCCATGACCCATCAGTGGCTCTGCCTGGCATCCTTTCCTTCTTTTCTCCCGGGTCTCTCCAGCAGCCCTCTAAGCAATGCTCACTCACCGCTGGACATCAACCCTGCTCTCCCCTCTCCCCCTGCCCTGAAGGACACTGTCCCGAGGTGTGACACCCTGTCTTCATCAGAGAGCCCAGGGAGCAATTAAAATGCTGTTATAAATCATAGTTATTAGCCAAGTGACTCATCTTACAGCACTGAGAAGGAATCTCCAATCTCATGAGTGCTGGTGTCTCTTACAGAGAGGGCTGGGGTGTTGGTGAGCCTTTATGGTATCCTTATCTTGCATTTCCAACAGCAAATCCAACCTGTGTTTTAGTCGTGCTGTTTATATATCTAATCAAAGTGGGTCAGGAAACGTGGAAGACAGCACCAGGGCTGCCTGAGAAACATAATATTTGTCAGAGAGCATTAACTCAGCCTCCCTCTTTCAGGGAATGATAGATGAAGTGTGCCTGAAACTCTGTTTAGATTATGTGAAGTAATGCACTGGTGGTTACATTCATCCTAAGCAAATCATTTTCACTCACTTGAGCTGCCTTACAGAATTTTCCAATAACACTTTAAGCAGCCTTAAACAAAATGAAGTCCTCACGGGTCACTCACGTGGGAGCTCCTCCTGGAGCCCAGTTGCACACAGACAGGTTCAGTGGGCTCTACATCTAAAATAGAAGTGAGTCCCAGGCTAAAACCTGCATCAGTATTGGGACCAAAGTTTTCCAGGGCTGGTATCCATACCCACTGCACAGTGTTTAATCTGGTTCAAGCAACAGAAAGACTGACATTAAAGAAACCACAGCAGCTCTTTATGAAAGGATAAGGTGACCTTCATGAAGGCTCTGAAAACTTTCTGACCTGTGCTCACTCATGTCAGGGCAGTTACCCTCTCCCTGCTGGGAGCTGCTCCTCCCCTTAGTGACATTATCCTCAGGTAGTGGTGTGGGGGTATTTTCTGAGCCCCTCTGTTCAGGGGCCATGCCTCCGGGTGGCTCTGCCAGTCCTCCAGCTCCATGAGCTCTTGGGAAAGGGGAACAAGCCAATGTGTTACTGCAGGGAGCCAATGCCAGGTCACACACCCATCCACACAGCCAGCCTCGAGACCCATTCCTGCTTCTCCACAAGAGTAAGGGAAAGGGTTGCTCTAAAACTCAGTACATCTCTTACTAAAGCCCAGTCAATCTTACTAGAGATAATTATGGCTTGCTCAATTTAATAATTACAGAAGGACATATTCCATTTTTACTCAGTGCCAGTTCTAAGATGAAGTGAATATACTTGCTTAAGTTTAATATTTTTTAGGGAGGAGTGCTATAATTTTCAGGGGAGGAATGCAATTATATGAAGCCTAACAATGTTTCTTCTAGCCTGCATATTTTTAAAGTGTTTTGCCTTCATCTTTTTTTAAAAGGAGCCTTTGTTGATATCAGCTCCTGCTTTGATACATGCTGTGGACCCTGCAATTAAGAGTTCTGGGGATTAACTAAAAAGTCCCATTTAAGACTTTTCAGAAAATACTTTGAACGAGAGGGGGGAAACCACTTAAGTCAGCTGCTTCTGTGCATGTCTTTTTGCGCTATGAAATATGACTTCAAAGGAAACCCTTCTCTTTCCATTTCAAGGTCTTTTTGTCAGGCAAGGAAGATAGGCAACCAGTGCTGGAATGCTGCCGCTGGGAGATTTATTGGAAGTCTTGAAGGGCTCAGTAGACTGGGAAGGTAATTTTTGTATCCTACTGCACTCAAGACTGATTTAATTTTGTGTCAGTTCTGGAACTGCAACCAGAATATGAGCTGTGAGTTTATGAATTGCTCCTCTGAGAGCCTGACCTTGCAGGAGAGGAGAATCTAGAAGGAGTTAGAAGATAAAGAGATCTTGCACAGCCAATCAAACACATTGCACTGGGTTAGTGGACCTCTTGCTTGTGCCTCATTCCACCCTCAAGCACTCTGGCTTTGACAGGATGCCAATCTCCTTGACAGCATCCATGCTGCAGGGGTTCCTCTGTCCATCAGGGTACATCTGACATATGGATCAGACTTTTTTGGACAGAGGACACTACTAGTGCAACAAACAACAATCATTATGTAGGAGTATTATAACAATACACCTATATAACAATCATTGTTAGGAGTACTTTTTTATCCTATTATTGTAATATGTATATATCTTTAACTGAAGTGGAATTTCAAAGAAAATATTTAAGGGCAGCAAATTTTATTCAAATAGGAGGAGAGAAAATGTTAATTGGTTGATTAGATTTGGGAATATTGTCTAAAGAAGAATGTCAGAAATTCCACCACATGAGTGATTTAAAAATATATTAGACAAAGATTTTGGGAATGCATTTCAAAAACTAGTGCTCTTTTGGCCAAAATTAAAGAGAAAATTGCCTAACAGCTCTGTAGGATTTTTTTGTTGGTCAGTTCCAGCTCAACAATCTATGGCTCAGGTTCTGAAAAGTGTAAAATCTATGAACTCCCATTGGAAGCTAAGCTTCATTTCCAAGTAAAATTTTATTAGAATAAAGTGTGTTCTCTTGACATTAAATCATTGCTCTTCATAAGGTATGATGCACAGTGTGACTGCTTTTGAAAGTAACTTCAATAACCTGGCATTATTATAAATTCTACTCTATATTTACCACAAGTTTTGATTTCTCTATGACTGATCTTGTCCGAAACAAACACAGTGGGGTTTAAATAACACCAAACATATAAAAATAACATAGTCCTATTGTAGAGGGTATCAGCACCATGACATGGCTGAGCCTCCATGTGGTGGATGCCTGACACAGGACAGGGACCATCAGCTCGCAGCCCCTGAGCTGTGGCTGGCTCACTGGTCACATGCTGCTGAATCCTATCATGGTTTCCATCCTATACTTTTGCCAAAAGAAAGCTAAATTTTGCTACAAACGTTGCCTGAATATCAACTTACCATGTAAGCACTCATTGGTGCACCAGGAGTGCTGTGCAATCAGTAATGGAAAGCCAAGTGATCTGTAAACTATGTTGGTGAGATGGAAAAAAAAACCAAAATCCCCCTGCTCCATATCAAATCAACAAAGCCTTTCTGTATTATATACAGCTCATTTATAAATGTCATGTGCGATTAGCAGTGGTGGAGCTGTAAGGGAAATACATTTTCTGCCTTTATATTGCTGCCTTGTCCATTTCAGCAGCCACTTCACAGTTTTATCTTTTGAAGGAGTTATCTCAAGACCAGGTGGGAGGGAGACCATGCATTACCTTCTGATTCCCCCATATCTTGTTCATTTACCACTGTGAACCAGAGGCAAAGAATGATTGGCACAAAATTTTTCAGGGAGAAGTGTCTCCAGCATTGAGATATGTCACTGAAATGGGAAATTCCCTAGAGAAGTGACAGAAAATGTGGTACACTCCTTATTTTACATCTTAATGGGGTCACCAGACTCTGTACATCTGTGACTATAGAAACATGTTAGTCTGCCATACTTTCCTTCCTCTTTCTGTTCTCCATTTTTTTTTTATTTTTGTCATCTCTTATTGTTCCATCACTTTTGAGTTTTTAGGTGCACAGAGGGATGGGTTATTCTTGTAGCCAATCTATTGCAGCAGTAGTGCAGGAGTCTATTGCTGTCCAGAACACTGTGAAAGGTTCTCAGTGTGCAAATCCCATGTGAGATAGTCTATCAGATATCATTGTGGGATCCTTTGCATTCATTTACTTTATTCCCTCCCACTGGCACTGGAGAGTCCAGGCCATGCAACATGCTGTAGAAAATGTCTGAGACAGTGATGGGTTGACTTCAGCTGTAACTAGCAGTGGAAATAGCAAATGGAAATTACACTTTTTTTTTTTTTTTGCCTCGGGGCTGAGTGCCATGCTTCTCACAGTCACGATGTGATCATACCCTCTGCACTTGATTGTGGTGACATTTTCTGTTTCATATTCAGAAGCGTGTGGAAGACAGTAGAACTCAAAAGACTACTATTTAATACCCTTTAAATTGGAAGCTGATAATTCAAGTGTTCAGTAGGGTTAATTGAACCCCTAACTGAAAAACACACTCAAAAAATCAAATACTACAAACAAGAATCCTTAAATAAAGTTTTTGTTATGTGCATGCCTGTGTTTGCTAACCATACCTATTCTAGCTGAGAACTGCAGAGAGGCCATTGAAAACTCTGTAGGAACTAAGTTAAAGGAGATGACACAAAGCCTAAAGCTTTATTGTTATAGTTGAGTTATCAATGCCATTTTGCTTGGCTGGAGACAAGCTCTCTTCCTGACCAAGGTAAACAGAATCAGTCACATCTCCACAGAGGACTGAGATCCAGTCCCATTTAAGATCCAGGCTTCTGTTTCCATGACAAATATTTAATTCTAGATGCTGACTTTGCAGGTGTTTTCTCACTTGAGAGGGTTATGTGGTCATATTATGAATCAAGAAAACATAATTACAAAAGAAATATCAGAGAAAGAAACATGACATCACCTGATGCACATTTAGCATTTCCCACCATACTCCATCCCCTTTTGCATCATCTCTAAGAGATCAAGAGATGCAAGAAGCTCTGAAAGGCCATGTCTGTCCAGGGAGAGGTTACCTCCATGAGGACTCTTCAGGAGACAGTTGTAAGCCGCCTTCAGAGGACACCAGAAGCCCAAATTATAAGTACACATGATTCTGGGGAGGTGGAGCTACACCTCTAAGGCTTCAAGTGTTTCCTATCCTTGCTGAGAACACCCCCGCTCCCCACAAAACAAAATAAAAAAAACAACCCCCACTGCCCTATTCCTTTGGGAGAAAAGTGAGAGGCAGAGAGGAAAAACTGTTAAGCTCAGTCTCCCCTTAATGGGGTTTATCAATACATGAGAAAATTGCCAACAGGATTTAAAAGCTGTTGCATTGCAACAACTACTTTAAGGATATTTTTTGTGGGTGCTCAGTGTTCGGATACTTCCTTTTGGTGAGATTATTAATGACATGTTCTGAAAGAAAGTGTCAGGCACAAATTTAGCTTGGAAAAATGTTGTCTTTGCTTGTGTGTAGAGCTCTGAACCGTTGCAGAAAATTGTCTACAGTTGGCAGCCGAATGAAATCTCCAGGCTGTGTCTGCAGTGGCTGTCTGTGCATGACACTGATGTCTCCTTTCTGCCTGCCCATACTCAGGATTATTCCACAAAAGTGAAATATTTTTCCACTGTCTACCTACAGCGTCTGATACTGGCACATTGTCAAAGTAGTAGCTGCTGCATACTCAGCTCTGCAAATATGTGTCTCTTTTGAAAAAGGCTGCTGCAATTGCAATATTAGCTGGACTGTTGAATGAAAGCTGAATTAACACTTCCATTAATATTTAGACCTCTCATACTCAAGAGAACATTCTGAGCTAACATGTTTTTGTATGCAGCAAAATCAAAAATTATGATGCTTAAACTGAGATATGGATTGATGTTAAGTGAGCATCATCTCCTATTATGGTTTTTTGCTTGAATGGAAGCTCAGCAAACAGAAAACCTTCATAGAAGTGGCTCTGATGGGTATCATTAGACATTGGCTGGCACTGATTTTACTAACCTTGCATATGTGCACTTTATTTTCAATGTGTTTTTTGGAGAGATACCCCTCTTGGGATATTGTGTGTTTATAATAGGTAGCAGCACTGAGAAATGCTCTATGCACTGACAGCTCACCAAGGCTTATGCAGAGATAAACATATTGAAATAAAACTGCTTCTGTGGCCACAGATTGGAAGATCTTTTCCATTTTTATCCTTTACTTTTCACAGAATGATTCATGTGCTGTGTCTCTTGTGTGAGCAATTTGCAACGTGGAGTTAGCATGCAAAGATGAAGAAACCTGCCTTAGACCATTTTATGGAAGAACAAAACAACTTGTCATTTTGTTATTACGAGTCTCCCAGTTCACCAGCTACTTAATGTTTCTCTTTTGCCTCCCCCAGTCCAATTTCTCATGTGTAACTTAGGATGTTTGAAGAAAGTATGTTCTGGAAAAAAAAGAAAAAGAGACCCATGCTATAAAGTCCTTGAAAAATCTTTGTTTTGGCTCTGTGGCATTACTATTTCAGTTTTCGCATATATATTTTTCTTCCCAAAATGAGCAAAAATGTTACATGATATTCTGGTTGGTTTTCCCTCTTGGCAGTTACAAGGAACTTTCACAAGTGGTTCTGATAAGTATTAAGTATTTTTGTTAAAATGAATCATGTCAACTAGCTAAAGGATGAAAAAGCAAACTTAAATAAATATTTTGGGCAAAGGAGGGGAAACATTTTGAAAATCCTGCTTGTATTTTCCTGGTATCTGATCTTTTACTATTTGTCTGTGAGCAAGCTGAAAATCTTTTAGTTGTTCCTAGCTGAATTCTATTTTGCTTTACCACTCTTCCCAGCTGTTTATTAAAAACTATAAGTGATCCTTGGATATTTTGCTAAACTGTTATTCAGTCAGAGGATGAAAAGTCTGAGGAATGCCATGGGATTATTATAACAGTATAATTAGCTGCAGACAGCTCTCTTCTCAACAGCTTTGAAAAGCTCTTCTATCCATCTCACTTACCCAAGTAATTAATTAAACACAGCTGCAGACTAGAACAACTGTTGCAAACAAAAAAGAAGTGTTTTCCATTTGCTTTTCCTGCTCCCTTCTAGGCAGTAGTAGAAGAGGAAGCCATGTAGGAGCAGTTAGGACAATTAGGAACCGTGTGTTTTTCTCCGTCGCCTGAAATCCTGTTATGGAGGAGAGAGGTGCAAAAGCATCTGTGGAGCACAGCTGTTGCTGTGGCCAATTCATGCCTGAAACAGGGGCAAATCTCTTAAAATCATGTGACTTTGTCCTGGAAATGACCCAAGGAGGAAAAGCCCTGAGCATCCTTGCCAAAACTCCTGTGACATGTCTTTTTTACACAGTGTTAGAAATAAAGCACATAAGTGAGAGAAATGGAATAACTGAAGCAGTCTCAGTTTGGAAGGGACCTGGCAGAAAGCTGGAGCAGGTGATTTTAATACTTTCAAATGTTCCTGGAAGCCAGCAGTGCTAAAAAAAAGTAATACTGGAAATGGTGCTGTCTTCTCAACTGTTATATGTAGCAAGCTTGAAGGTGCAGAGATCTTACAAGGAAAGCTTTTAGGATAACTAAAATAATCCACAGAAGAATGTGACTATGGAAAGGTACATTTTCTGTCCAAGAAGCGATCTATGAGGAAAAATTACTGAATATTGTATATTCAGTTATATAAGGGTATATAATTCTTATTGTACATAAGAGTTATAAAATAAAGGTATAACGAAATGTGAACAGTAAAGCTGAGCTAACAGGCAAGGTGAGCAACATTGGGCAGCCCTTTTATTTTCTTTTTAATGGCATCTACCTGCCAAACACAGCAAAGACTGCAAAGAGAGCTTAACTGTACCACCAACAGTAGCCAGTGTTACCTGGTTCCTGCAACAAGAGGCAGTGACTGTAAAGACTTGAAGAATGAATGATATTGCATCTTTGTGGTTTTTTCATGCATTAGGCGCTTTCCTAACAGAAAATTTAGAGAAGCACAAGAAGCAAGGGTTAGTTTTTCCAATGGCAGCTCAGGATAACCATGTGGTATCACAGCCTTTACTGTTTCACAATTACAAAAGGCCTACTACTGCACAAAGTATTTTATGACCTGTTTGATTACTTTTCCACAAAATGCCAACACTGTCGAGAGCTAAGGAAGCCCTATATCCAGGGTTTAGCTTTTTATTTTTATTTGCAGTGTATTCAATGGCAGTGATTCTAGTTTAAAATGAAAAAGGGATTTGTCCTGGAAGAGGAAACCATTTATCCTCACAGACACAGGTTTTGCAATGCATGGAATTTCATCATCCATGTACCATCCAGCTTTCATCACACTCTCCATGATGGTGGAAGTCCTGCCTGCTTGCCCTGAATGAGTCAGGGATTATAATGAGATTTCCAGAGGCATGGCTAGAGCCTACAGCTCTTTCCAGACACTCCTGAAGATATTTTAAGAGCATTCTAGACACTAATATGCTTGTCATAAGTTTGTGTATAGACATGGGGATGAGAGAGACAATTTAAAACATAAATATTTGAAAAAGTAGATGTATAGTCTCTAAATAAGTACTTGAGAGGCTTTTGCAAATTTTTATTTGTGAATGGTAGGATGGGTTGGAAGAGACCTTGATGATCATCAGTTCCAACCTTCCTGCCATGGGCATGGTCACATTTCATTAAACCAGGTTGCTCAAAGCCCCACACAGCCTGGCCTTGGCCACTTTCAGGAATGGAAGATCCACAACTTGTTTCCTACATGAGGTGTATAGAAGACTTGCCTCTTTTCTCCTAAATGGCAAACAGAACTTTGAGAAACCGCAGTGGTTTGCACTGGTGAACTAAAGATACTGTGAATGAGATATTTGAGAGGTAATGCTGGAAATAGAGTGTAGGACTGGCTGCACATAAATTGCATATTACTCGTGGTACTGAATAGCATTGTCTCACAGGAGAGGCTCAGAAAACACAAAATTAACTAATAAAGAGGTTAAGATGCAAAAACAGGCCAAAACCCAAGTGGCAGCCCTTGGCGTGCTCCTTCAGGGAAGGAAGCATTCTTCAAATAGTATATTATCCATAGGTAGATGGTACTCAAATTACACAGTTCTGGATTTCACACAGGCAGCAGGAGGGAAGAATGGCCACTGCAGGAAACCATCTCCCTTCCCAAGGTCCTGCAGTGGTGTAGCTAGCGGGACCTCAAAGCTCTGCTCTTTCCAGTCCTTGAACTCTGACAAAAATAGGGATAGAATAATTTCCAGACTCCTCAGAGCACATATCCTGAATTTTTTTCGGACCTTTCTTTAGCCAACATTGTTGCTTTTTGCTATTCCTCTTTGCTCTAAGTTAAAAAGCAGGCTATATCTGATCTTTAGTGATTTCCACTGTTACAATGTCATTTATGGGTTCTCTATACATTTAATGTGCACAGTGACTTCCTTACAGGATGTGGTAATAGAGACTCAGCTATCTTCTTACAGTGTTTCTCCTCAGGCTAGTTAATAAAGTCATGCCCTGGAGGCTCTAGGATAGGAACTCTGCTTCTCTTTGTCCCTCATGTTCCTCCTTCACTGGTATTTAACTGCACGATGTTTTAAATGAAGGTTCCTATTCCATTTCTTTCCTCAAAGTCTGTACATTTGATTAGTAGCCAGCATTTCTTTTCCAGTGTCCCACACATGCTGCTTGGTTGGCAGTGCCTCTGGCAGGGACTCTCATTGCACCTTTGCAATGCAGCAGCGGCATGCTGAGAGCATCTCTCATTATGATTCTCACCACGTGGCATGGACAATTTCATTCCCACTGCAGGCTGGGTACCTTGGTCTCCTGGCCCCCTGTTTTATCCTGGGTTAGGCTGAGTACAGTGACAGGGAATTATCAGTAGTCACAGTGCACAGCCATGGCACAACTCCTCAGGAAAGCTTCTCTGTCATCTCTTCCTGCTTCAGTCTCTGCTGACAGGCAGAGAGAAAATGGAAGGTAAATAATTTGTGTGTCACACATTTACAGGTAAAGTGGTGATAAATGTGTCACTGCCAGTGCTTTTCCACTTCCTCCCATAGAAATCAGGTAACCTGATCTGAAACTCCAAAGAGAGAAACCCCAAGGACTGAAATCCAAGAACTGACTTAGCAAATGGACATGCCAGCATCAGTGCAAGGTCCTGTTGGTGCTGATGTTACTCTGCTTTCCTGAGTAGACCTTTGGAGATCTCTGATTCTGCAGCAGTGACAGTGGGCACATTCTGGCCTTGAGCATCCTGCTGAGGCTGGCAGATAGAGCAGAGGAGAATAAGCCCAAATATGCCTCTAAACTACTTTAGTTGGCTTAATTCAAATATCCTGAAAAAACAAATAAAGGTAAGTATAAGTGGATCTCAATTTCTAGCTCTGTACTTACTCTTTATGCCAGTTTTTATTTGCAATGAAGGGGAAGAGATAAAATCTTGGAGTGGATTCTCACTGCCTAGTCACCACATTCTGAATGAATCCATTTTCTACCGTATAGCTGCTTAGTTGCAAGTATTTCTTATATCTGTGCTCTCTACCAGACTATGAAGAAGCATATTAAAAATAGGGAACTTTCTAAAAGTTTTGATACAAATGTTTCATCTTGTGTTGCATTCTTTTAAACATTCCCCCTAAAGAGTCTTCCTGTATTAATGTACTTAAGATTTTATCTGCTTTTCAAGAGCATCTTGAGATCTCAAGAGTTTGCATTAGCTATGATACATTGTTTGGCAGACGGACTATGGCACAGACTTTTAAAAATATAGAAAAAAAAGATAGGTAAGAAACAAAAAAAGAAGATGTATCCCAGAATTTGAAAGTGTGAAACAGAAACACAGGGAAGTCAGACACCTGTCCAAAACCACACAGGAAGTGTGGCAGAATAAGAGATTAAATCCAGGTCTTCCCCATTCAGATCTAGAAACATGCGAGCAGGCTGACTACCATAGCATATACCATAGAATATGGGATTTTATTCGGGACAACCTCTGCCAACACTGAACATTGCACAAGTCCCAGCTGACACTTTCTGGGAGGTGTGCTCACATGAAAGTGAATTTTGCACCCTTTCTCCACATATTCTAAATTAATTAATTGAGCAGGCTGTATTTCAGTCATGAGCTTGCTGCTGTTCACAAAACAGCTTAGGCTGTCCCCTCATAGTTTATGATGTCAACAGGCCCCTTGATTGAAATACAGCCTTGAAATCCACCTCCTTCTTCCAGACTCTAGTATATATTATTCTGGTAGTTTTTAGGGACAGCTGTGTGAATTAATGAACTGATCTGAGAATCGAGGTTGGCCAAGAGCACCATTTAAAAGTCATGTAGATGACCTCATAAAAACTGCAAAGAATGCTTACAGCTTGCTTGTAAAACAAATCTATTCCTTAATAACTCAAAATGCCCACATAATTCAGTACACATTTTGACCCGAGTGAGTGCTTCATAAGAGAAGATGAAAATTTCCCATGAAAAAGACATTTAACCGGTACAGGCAACTATAAACTTTAATTGATATTTCACAGTATGTACAAGTTTGCTCTCCAGGGAGTGTAGAATATCATTTTTGCACCTGCACTCTAACTGCAGTCTTATAGTATTTCAGCCATTAAGCATTTTTCATTAAAGCACTTCATATAGAATTAGTATAATGTGATTTTAACAAAAGCATTCTATATTTAGGTTTTTCACACCATATTAATGCATAACTGTTAGAACTGGAGAAGCAGTATTGTGCAAGCAAACCCCAGGTTTCTATACATGGTCATTAGTTAGGGTGGTCTCTGTACTTGGAGCACTATTTGTAAAACATATTTATGATAATGTAGTTGAAATGTAGTTGACTGTATCTGAGAAGAAAAGAATTTAGAATAAATTAAGGGGGGTTTCCACATTTCTTTTCTTGGTGCTGGATTTCCCCAAAGAAATGGCAGAATCTAGTGAAATAGCACTTTATGGTATATCACAATGGTATCACATTCTTTACAGCTTCCATCCTTGGCAGTCATAAAACCTAACAGTAGAAAGGGTGTTTGCATATTGGGCAACAGAGGGAATATTTTTGGATGGCTATAACCTAGCAAATCTGCAGAAATATTTGTCTTATGGCTTACATTTTATAGCTGTTATCTAGCTGGCAATAAGAGGTGAACAGCTGTGCAGTTTTAAGATGTATGATTTTAAAACAATGAACTGGAGGCTTGCTAAATGGTTCAAATTAGACGTGGGTAGTAGCAAACATCACAGGACTTTTCACCTTGTGCTGGAGACAGAGACTGAAGTTGAAAGTGCGCTACAAACTCAGTGAAAGTAGCACCTCCTTAGTCATTTTTAAGAGACTCTGGAGAATATCTGCAGGTTTGCATGAAAATACTTTCTGGGATTTTGTGAATCTTTTACATGCTGTTCCCTTCAGAAAGTCCTCACCCAAAAAACACTTCCCCCTGCAGAAGAGCTAAACCCCATAGGCATTACTATACAGTTGACAACAATTTTAATGTTTAAGCAAACATCTTATCTGAAAAATGGATATAATAAGGTACAGGGATATACATCTTGGTTTCACAAATGCCAGTAAATTACAGAGTTTCTATCACACACAATGTATGACTTGCACAGGGCTGCAGGGATTCGTGGTTTGCCTCTGCCTGTGATGAAAATATGAGATACAGTTTGTGCTCATTGCAGGTACAGGGAAATATAGTTGTTTTGTACAAAAATAACTCTGTCCATACCCCAGAGACTTAACAGAGGAGGTGTATGAAAGTGTGACTGATTGACTCATGGTAACCAGCTTCAGACCACACGCAGGAAATGCTTTAGTCAAGGCTTTTTTTCCCCATAAGATAAACATAAAATACAGTTTAGGATTCACAACGGTCCAGCAAGTTGTAGGCAAACACTGTAACAAAAATTTTTGAAGGTGGTGTAATAAAATTTCCCACATTAACATTTCTGCCATCACTTTCTTCAAAGAAAATCACTTTGGTTATGATGGGGAGCTGGTCAGATCTATGCTTACAGAACTAATTATACACAGATAATCTATGTATTCTTCCTTCCACTGTCCTGAAGAAGAAGGTTTTAATTTTCACAACCACAAAGACAGTGAGTGAGATCGAATTTTGGTCTGGTTTTAGCATCAGATAAACTGCTTAGAATTTTCAACTTTCAGGTGATGTCCCAAAACGCTTTGAGACAAAGACTTTGTACCACACATTAAAAAATACAGAAACAGCCCATGGGGTTATAAAGCTGAGAGTTAGTTGTGGTCTTGTCAATATTTTGTTCCTGGCCTTGTCCTATGCATGTGAATATTGAGCAGCCTCCTCCTTCCCTGTGAGTCTCCTCCTTGTGCATGAGCCAAGGTTTAATGGTATTTATACTTATTCTCACAAGATATTTATTCTTCAGGAGCATTTATACTGGGTGACTCTCACATTAAATTTTTAATACTGACTGTCTCTTTTAGCAGTCATTACCAGTGTGTTAAAACAGTGATCTTCCTAGGAACATTAAAGATCTCTTAAGCATGAGAGACAGCTAGAGCTTAGGGGACTTCTCCTCTTAGCAACCACAGGGCAAGGCTATGCTTCAAAGCAATCCCAGTACTGTACACCACCAGCACAATTCCACACTGATCACTTCACTGTCCAGGACTTGCTGGGTTTCTCTCCTTCTGTTGGGCAGACTAACAGAAATGTATCACTCCTGTGAGACTTTTTTCTCTTATCCTGAACTATTATTTCCCTCTGTGGGACAAGGTGAGGTTACATATCCAAAGTTATTCTGAGGCTCACCCAAACAAGATCTCTGGGTCTGGAAGGTAATGGCTGGTGGGGGAGGAGAACACAATCTTGGGCAAATGTGATTTTGTGGAGCCTGCTGAGGGGCCAAGGCAGTGCAGCTGATGGGCTGTGGCCAGAACAAGGTGAGCTCACCTCCCTGAGACCCACTTCTCAGTCTGAGCTGAAATGGTGACATGGTTGATTGCAGTCCAGAAGAGGGGATTGCTAAGTGCCTAGGACTGGTTGTTGAGTGACACATCCTATAATATATTGGAAGATAATGTACTCTCAGAGCAAGGTGGGGGGGAAACACAGTAACAGGACCAAGCTGGGGCCAAAAGCACTTCTGACAATGGTTCAGTGAAAGTGGTTTTTTTATTTTAATGCAATAAATCTTACACAAAGAAGCATAATTTCTTTTCTGGTTGTGGGTCTGATGCAGTGTTTGAAGAGGCTGGATGGAACTTGGAAAGCAGCACAGCTGGAGGTCACCACTGCTCCCTTCTGTTTGGTGGCAGTTCCACCCTTCAAATGTATGATCAGACCTACTCACTCTGGTTTGTAGGTGGGGGCTTAAGAGGGTTCTAGTATCTGGGAGCCCAGGCAAACAATCCTCTTATAAAAATCACTTGTAAGGAGAGGATATTACTTTCACTGCTCATAGAATTTTCAAACAACAAAAAATACAAATGTTGTCTAGCAAACAAACCAAGTCGTGTGAGTTCAACTAGCAGTACAGCCTGTGGGAGCCTTTGGGAGATATTAAATTTGGGGAATTTTGTTTTGTTTTGTCTTCTCTTTCAACCCATCAACTACAGATAAAACTAGTTCCCTAGAACATCCCACAGAAAATAAAGTGTGCAAGAAAAATTCCGAAGCTTATTAACTCTGCTTCTGGGAGTTGCTTGAAGAGTATGTTTTGTGGACAAACTCAAATACAGAACAATACAACACAATACAACAGTAGCCATAGCAGCAAAAAGTGATAGAGGATATTTGGTTGTATTGTATCATTTGCTTCAGCAAATCCCTCTGCTGCATCTGTTACTACAATGAGCTCTGTCTCCTTTACCTAGGCAGATGATAACAGATGGAAATTATGGACTTCCACGGCTGGATGGTCTCTCTCAGCAGGTAAAGCACAGAGAGGTTCTGACTTCTGCTGGCACATCTCAGCACTACTGCTATGTAAATGCTCATTGTATGTCAGTAAAATTTTATAAAGGGGCTGTTGTAGAAAATGTTAAGTCACAGAAGTTGAAGGATGATGACTAAACATCCTTGACTTCAATGGAGTCAGGATTTTAAATTTAAAATTTAATTTTTAATTGGGTAAAATATTTTAAAAGAAACTGACTGTATTTCTAACATGGTTTTAATCTCAAATCATGCTCCAAACCAGATACATAGTGTATGCAAGTCTGACTGGCTCTTGTTGCTGGCATTTATGTCATAAACCACTCTATTATGCTTTTCAAGCTTTTGTGAAGACAGAGACCAGCATAGTATTCTCTTACTGTGTTCACAGACTGTCTTGAACTTCAGTTGCTGATATTCTTTGGAGTAGCAATAGTATATGGCTAATGTAAAGTGATCTGTTAATAGTAAAAGGAAAACAAAAAGTAAACGAGAAAATGAAGTGTTCATAACAAACTTTACTTGGGACACTTTTTTAATTGCACTTCTCATGCATCTAGAACAACTTTATTATTATTCTTGAAACCAAATTGATTATGTACTAATTCCCATATTTCAAATGTTAATTTTTCTTAATTATGTGTGAAATGAGTTTATCTATGGATGAATCAATCAGTTCTGTCCATTTGTACAGTTCACATCTGTGATGGTAGCCACTTTTATAAATAAGACACAGTAAATTCCATAATCTGTGAAATAATTTTAGCCCAAATGAGCATTTTGTGCCCTTCTGTCATGGAGATTGTTTAAAACAAGGCACACATGTTTCAATAGTAACTGTACCCTTACTGAGAGAGACAAGCTTTGCATACTCTCTTAAATCAATCATTCCTGCATATTTGAATAGGGCTGGGTACAGCAAGCTCAGCAGCTAATTTAAGTCCAGATCTTTCTTTTCTCAGGATCAGAAACTTACATTTCCCCTTTACCTGACTGCCTTTTTTTCTTTCTTTCTTTCTTTTAGCTTTAGCCACAAGTTCCTGTAACATTCCTAACAGAAACACAGCTGCTATCTATTGAAATATAAGTCATTGTTCATGGATTGCATTTGTAATCCACCCTACTGGTGAGATTCATAATTGTATTTGCCATATGTGAAAGCAATTACAATACTTTTTATAGAAGAAAAGCCTCCAAGTGTCTGCTTGGCTAACTAAGCCTAGCCTGAGCTGTGTATTTGAGGGCAAAACTATATTTTCTTCAAAGTAGCTGTTGATTCCAACTAATGGGCCAATATTGAGGATTTTAGGTATGTGTACAAACAAACAGGCTTTTTGCCATGCTGGTTTTCTTGCTACACCCTTTTTTTTTCCATACCAAGGTTTTAGCTTTCAGCTGACTTAGTTCTACTGATTCCAGGAAAGATAATATGAATCTATTTCAGCTACAGATCTGAAGTCTAATACACAGATTATACCTGCCCTTTAAAAATGAGATTTTCTTTCTCCTGTTCTTGACTCAAGTCTTATTTCATTCTAAAAAGATGAGCTTCCTATTGATATGCTTTTGATGAAGGCTGCTTGTCAAGCTCTGATCTCATTTTCTCATGGCATTTCTTAGGCTGAAGATTTATTCATAGGCTTTCCTATAAGTAGCTACACCATTTTAAAATGTCAGAAGAAAACCTTCAAGAAGATGTCTTCCTTTATTAACTTGAAATTCTTTGCTCAAGTCCTGTCTCATATTGACAGGGATTGTAGCACTTGACATATGTAGTGTAAGTAAGGGTGAGAGTTTTGGTCTTCTACCATTCCCTGCTTTTTTTGGAAACAAATATTCCATAATAACACTTTGAGAGATCTTTTGCTCAATGCTGTGTAAATCACCTCAATCTCTTTAATAGGATTTTGATCACATAACTTAATACCAGAGAACAGCTCTCCTACATTGAGTAGGTCAAGGCTTTATATTTTAATGCATCCTTTATGCTTATTCTGCTCCTCTGCTGTAATGATTCAGGGCATTAATATATCATGTTGCCACCTAACTAAGTATACAAGAACAGCTTTGTGGGGTTGATGTTTTGTATTATTCCATGAATCAGCTTAAAAGAGGTTGCCACAGCATCTGCCAATCTCCCATAGGGTGACTTGGAGTTAGATGCTCCTGGGCTTTAACCTGCAGAGTGTAAGGAGATTAAACATTCAGTGGGAACCCACTGTCTGCCAGAAGTCAGCAAAATGAGGCTTTTTGTTTATTCCTGTGACAGAACAACATATTAGATGTAGTCCTGAGGGACTTTAGGTTTCTGTCTACTATCCCTGTAGCTTTATATTCAGATCAAAGAGTAATGATGTAAACTTCTTCCCTACTGCCTACAAATTATCACAAGAAGGAAATTATATTTGCTTACAATATTAAGTTGTAATGCACATATTAGATATAATCTTGCATGTCAAAAAAGATTAAAGGTGTATCAGAAATTTATTGAGTAGATTTTTAAGACCTAACCCTAATAAAACAGGGCATACTTATTTCCTAGCAATGTTTAAGACAAGCATACACAGTGCTATAGAGAAGCTTTGTCACAGCAGACTTATGTCCTACTCCTACCTAAAGAAATCTGCATTTTTTGAGAAGCAAGAAATTCTCAGTTGTTCTTTTCAAAAAACTGGGTTTTTTTAAGTAAGCAAATTCTATATCCTAGATTTGCCCTACTAATTTACTTCAGGGTGATGTGAAGAAGGAGGATGAAAGACTAAATGACAGGACTGCAGGATGGGTAAGATTGGAAAGAACCACTGGAGGTCATGTAGTCCAAGCCCCCTGTTCAAGCAGTGTTCCCTTGGGCAGGTTACTCAGGTTTGTGTCCAGGCAGATTATGAATATCTCCAGAGAAGGAGGCTCTTCAACCTCTCTGGGCTACCTGTTCCAGTACTCAGTCACCCTTACAGCAAATTTCTTTCTCATGTTCAGGTGGAACTTCCTGTGTTTCAGAAGATGAGTTTTCCCTATTGTAAAATATGTTTTGTTCACTAAAATAACATTGAATAATATTTTTATTAGAAACAATCTTGTCTCAGTACAGTTTTTGTGACAAACTATTAGATGTTCACCAGCAAAGGCAGGCACTTTTCAAAACAGTCTTCCCAAGTGAGTGATGCAGCTTTCCATTTTGTCACCAAAGACTAATGTCTGGCAGAGATCTCCAAAGGCATCAGTGTGTTACAGACCGCACTGTTCTGAGGAACAGCACTTAATTTTCAAAGCAAATCATGGATTAATACTGTAGGATCAAATGCCTTCAAGCTATCAGAGTTGTGACTGTAGGCTTTAGTCCACATCAGAAGTAGAAAAGAAAAGAAAGCTAAAAATTTTGGCAAAAGAATTTTATTTGTTGATGAGTTGGCAATGAGATATTGATGCCACTGACAGTGCAGCATGTTAAAAGGGCTTTATGAGAAGAAACACTACCACTGAAGAGCTTGGTTTAAAACACTCAGAGGTAATTCAAGTAAATTATTTCATGAGGGTTTGTGTCACAACTAAATTAGAAGTCTGGGGTTTTTACCTGCATTTTCACAGTGAGCAAAGTACTGCCCTACCCTGAGTATAACAATCCACTGGACTATTGCTGGACAACAGCTTGCTGCTGTGTTGCAGTTCCAGATGAAGTCTGGCATGAAAATGAACTTGTGGCACTGCTGGCATTTTAGTGCACAGTTGCTGCCGTATCTGCAGAGCAGATTCCTCAGGGAAACAAGCAGCCTCATTTTATCCTTAAATTTAGGGTCCTGGGTTCTTTGGGGATAAATTTTCTAAATTAAGTCTGAGGAAGCCACATGTCTGTTTGCATAACAGTAAATAATTTTTAAGCAGCCAGCACTTTCAAGGCTAGTCAGCCAATTACTGTATAAAAAGAGGCTTAAAAAAAAGAAAAGAAAACATAATGTTCAGAAATCTATTCTTCTCATCCATTAGAGTCTTGTTTATTGTTTTTAGATGTTGATACAGTGAAAATGAAAAAAATATTAGGAGAATGGACCTACAGAACAGTTCCTTCAATACGCCCGGAATCTCTATCAAGTTCTTTCAAAAATACAGAGAATAATTAAAAAAAAATAAACAAATTAGATATTTATTGTATATTTGGAAAATGCAACTTTTCTCAAGTTTTAGAGGAAGTGGCTCATACCTTTACTTAAGAAAAAAAATGTTGTTTTAAACTGAATGCCTTTCTTCATAAATTGTTTTCGTAGTGGAATGTCTTGCAGAGGTTTGAAAATTAAAAGTTCAGTCTTGGCTATAGGCAATTTTGAGTAAGGAACGTGTTTGCTGTCTTCTTAAGAAAACACTGACAGAAAATTGAAAGGGGATAGACAGCCTCATAATAAAAGTTACCCTGGGTGCGTGAAACCTGGGCCAGGCAGAGACAGATTTTATCCTGATCTTGCCCATTTTTCCACAGTCAGGCAGTGTCTGGTCTGGTGTGTTGGAAAGGGAATGGTGACCCTTGCCAACAGCCTGGCTGGGGCACCCTCACTCTTCTTTTCAGACAGTGAGGATTCTGCAGTATCTCATTTGCCACCTTGCATCCTCACAATCTGAAGCAAAACCGGCTCTGGTAGAGCTTCTGTTTTCAGAAATAAAACAATCTTTACCGCTAACTTCAGTGAGATCCTGAATACTATTCAAAATGCTTCCTTTTTGTGGACTCATTTGCTCCACCAAAAACTGCAAAAGAGCTCAGCTGTATGGAGCTCTTTGCACTAAGCAGTCCTTTCCTCCATGCCTATTAAAAGAATAAAGATGTTTTCTTTGGCCAAGAAATCCTTGTTTTTACTTGTGTGCTTTCATATCCTTTCAAGGTCAGTTGGGGCTGGCTTGTCTGAGCACAGAAGAAGTTTTTGATTAATTAGCAGAACTCCATTTAAAGATGTTGCTAATAATTGGTAAGGATGAATTAAGTCTCTTTAAAGGAAAAATCACTACTTAGCTAAGAACAGAGAAACATTTACCTTACTTCATTGAAAGGTAAACTGTATGCTTTAAAAAAGCAAAGGGAAGAACAGTGCTTATTTATGTTAACTTACAAATCTAAAAGATCAAAGAATTTATAAATAATTTTTAAAAATCTCTTCAACAACTTGGTTTTATCTCATATTTTTGTTATTTTAGAGTTTTTGGCTCTTTAAAATATTACAGTAACCATATTTATAGTGAAAATTAAATTTTTAACTGATTCTGATAAAAAGCAGGTAAACTTCTAAACTTCCTCTATCATGGAAGAATTTTGGTTTGATTTCCCAGGTCTATTGATTTGCTACACCAGTGTAAATCCTTAAACTGATGCAACTCTAACTTATCAAGATCAATTATTTTTGCTTAGTCAAATTTAAACAGATTTTAACGTTTGTTTGTGAATGCCAAATATGTAAACCATTTAGAAGGAAAAAAAATCATAGAAATTAACTGAGCTAAATCCTTCAGTCCTATCTTTCTCCAGATCCCTAAAAATACTGCATTTTTCAGAGATTTATATTCTGAGACCCTATAAAACATAGCAGCAGTTTTGTAAACTTGATGGATTTAGTATGTAAAGACAAATAAAGATTGCATTGCAAGTGTTGACTTTTGCCATCTTAGGGAAGCCTGCTTTCCCATTTCTTCCTCTGCCTAATGCATCAATAGCAGGAACTCTGTGTCAAATATGAATATACATTATTATTGATAGAGATAAATTGGGATTTATACAAAATCCACAGACTCTTCTCAGCCTTGCAATGTGGAAACAGCTTGAAAACAAAGTATCTGTGAATTGCTGGGTCCAATGAGATAGTGCAATCAACGGCATTCCTGGATATATGGCCACCAGACAGGATGCTCCTGGCACTCTCATGCCAGCCGGGAGATGATGACAATGAGATGATCATGAGGAATAAGCTCCCTGAAGCAGCAGGAAATTGATCTTATGGATCCTACCTGACAGCTACAGCAGCTGTGTGAGTCTCAGACTCTCACTTCCTGCCCCTTGGAGAGGGCGAGAGCCTTCCCAACCCTACCTTTTGTCACAATTGCCATGTTCTTACTGGGCCAACTTACCCATGCCCAGCAGCAATTTACTTCAAGTGGGGTCCTATTTACCCCCATGAACAACAGTTTTGGGAACCTTTTATACATGCTGTAAAAATTATCACCCTAGAGCACCAATCAACCAACACTCCCCATCCCACAGCTTATTTCCAGACTTTCTTTAGGGAATCAGGAGGAAAACAGAGATGTCCAAGATAAGCACTTCATGAGAAAACAGCAATTTTAATTGATATCTCAAAATATTCCCTACATGTGGATAGACTCCATGATCTAAGGGTACTTTCCAATCTAAATGATTCTACAATTATATGAATGCAAATAAGATTTCTGAAAGCCAGTTTAGTCTACCCACATAAAACTTACATCCAATATTTCATTTAAATCAGATTTTACTTGCTTGCATGTGTACTCCTTTAAGGACAGAAATCTTCACCCCAAAATCTTTGCCCCACTTCACAGAAATTGCTGCAGAAATTTACTCCCTATTTACCCACCCTGTTGTTTTAGTGCCTTGCAGGGTTTAATTCAGTTCATAGTGACAGGATGAGCTTAGCCCAGATGAACAGAATTGTTTATGCATTGATTAACATGCTATAGCACATATTTTTTGGTTGTATCTATAGCATGTAAGGCATTTCTCTTTTATATAAAGTCCCAATAGCACTCTTAAAGGGGGCTGCCCCCAGTTTCTACTGTCAAGGATCAGAGAGAACACACAATATATTGGGAGCACTAAGGAGATAAGATTATTACTCTTTTACTTTATTTCAAATTATTTGTTCCCTCCTTTGGATGTCATGATTTCCTGGACAAATACTCTGAAAGTCTTCTTCCCGAAAGCACCTTATTTATCTAGCCAGTGCTGCACTTCCCTCGCATCTGCCAAGCCCAGCTTAATTTGTGGTCAGTGTTCCCTTTCTTACAGCATTCTTTCACTTCTCCAAGCCACGCCTGTGTGGAGAGTGAATAAAACCAGCAGAGATTTTGCACAGCTTCCCCAGAACTGCTGGCAAGAACAGCAGAATTGTTTCCTCTGCCCTGGGTTGATGTTTTATGGTAACTGTGAGCTATTGCTTCAGTAACTATGGTGTAAGCTTGACACATTTCAGGATTACTTCACTTTTCATATTTTCTTCTTCTGTTATCTTAGGACAGCTTCCTCTTTCACTTGGAGTGCTGTAAATTGAGTTATTTCTATTTCCTAGTAGTGTAACTGAGTAAAGACTGACATTTCTCATGCCTGGCTTGATTAATTCACCATCTTAATTAAGTCTTGCACCTTCTGATGTTGAGGAATCTTTTGGGTCATCCACAGCCATCACTGTGGGTTGCATGAGCACGCTTGCAACTGGCTACCACTGCAAATCTTACCTGCCTTCCCAGTGGGCCTTTGCATGAGAGATGGCAGACTCACTTTCTACTTAATCTTCATCATGCCAGAGCAGGAACAGCTGGGATGGTCTCCAAGTTGGGCAGACTTGAGAGATCCAGCCCAGCCTCCTGTTCCTGTGCAGCACCGAGTACAAAGCAAAGGGGCCCTTCCTACCTCACCACTTGTATTCTTCCTTCAGGACCAGTCATGCCCAGTCATGCCCAGTCTCAGCAGCACTTTGCGTGCAGGGCTCTTGTGTGTTGACATTCCATACCAAGAGACAATCAAGATTTGTACTGTTCTGAACTTCTCTGCAAAAATCACAGGATTACACAGAATTACAGAATATCCTAGACTGGACAGGATCCACAAGGATCATGGAGTCCTCACCCTCTTAGGTGAGTGTCCTGTATGGAGACCAGCAACTTTGGTGTCATTAGCACCATGCTCTGACCAAGTGAAAAATGTAAAAGCTACTCAGCTTCTTTCCACAGATTCCAGGGGCCCCTAATCTCCCTGTGTTTGACTTTTTGTTGTCTGCAGGTACCAGATCCATCTTGGGGATCACTTTACTCAGTCAATTAGTCCCACTGATTGAAAGGGACTAATGCTAACTCTGCTCAGCACAGAATTAAGTCTCTGGCCATGCACAGCCATGTAATTTAGGTCCTTCTCAGTACTTTCCTTACATATTAAACTTTAATAACCTTGGTGTTGCAGGAGTTCAAGTTTACTAGCTTTTAGTATCTTTCTAAATATTAATGTCCATTTTCAGTCTGGCTGCACAGGAAAATGTCTGGTGAAAAATGCTAAGGATTTTGAGTTGTAATTTCTAATGCACCAAACACCATCAGCTTTTCTCAGCAGCTTTTTAGTTTGCTCATTCATCCAGGTTTCATTAAGAAAATCTTCAATATAAATTTTGTTGTGTTTTTATGACAGTCACCTGAGATGAAATTTTGAAAATTTACAAACATCAATTCTAAAGTGTACCCAGGGGTCTCATTTGCCTGCATATGAATGCTGGAAATATTTTGGAAAAGCACAGAAATGTTTGGAGTTGCACATGTGCCATTTATTGTGAGGCAGCAAGTAGGTAATTTAACAGAGGGTCACACACAGGCACGGAATCTGTCCCTGCTGAGATTTTGCCCCTAAATTAAACACACACTGAGTTCCATAAATCAACTGCAGGATCTTTGCATAACAAGTGGTAGATGTTATGACTGAGGCCTGAGAGGCAACTTGAAGACAAATTGAGCAACATCGTGATGAAATGAACAAATAATTCTAGAGCAATCCTTTTGGAAGTGTTTCTTGTGCACTTAGTCCTAGTCAGATTAGCAGGTAAAGAAACCCATTAAATATGTTTGCTTTTGTGAAAGAACAGGAAGTATGTGATTCAACTGAAATCCACAAAAGCCAAGGAAAACAAAACTTTAGTCAAATGAGGAGCTCTGTCCATAAAGTTGGAATTCAGATCTGAATTTGAACTGCCCTAAACTTAAAGGATTTTGGTGCTCAGGTGATTTTGATTTGATACATATCCTGAAGGGAGATTTTCTGCCCAATTTGAATACACAGCTGGAGATTTAAATCTACATTCAGACACGCAACTCATGGCCATTTTTACTGTTAAACCTAATACCCTGATCATTTTTCATTTATAGATTACTGTCATTATCTCTTACGTTACCTCTACCAGATTCTGTGATGGGATTGGATCATAACAATATATCTGCATACATTATTTATACATTCTTCTATAGGCACCCAAAATCCAACATAAAACTAGAGATACCTTAAGCATTCTTTCTTTGCTTCTTAGGGATCCATGAGAATCTTTTGGATTTCATATTTCAACAGTTATGATAACTTGTGTATCCCTGCAATATCTTTTATCAGGTCCATCCAACACAGAAGACATGGAAGTATAGAGGGCTGCCAAGCATGGTTACCAAGCCAAAAATCTGAATTTTCTATTGAAAATAGTAAATCTAACTTTGACGATTGTCTATGATGATAAAAGTATGTATCTTTCTTTCTATAAACTGATTGGTAATCTCAAATTAAACACTATTTTATCTTCTTCTGGGTAAAAATTCAACACTTTTTAATAAAATATTGCATCAGAGGTCACTGGATATTTATTTGATGTATTTAAAAATAATATTCAAGAAAAATAGACAACTGTAAAATAAAGTTAGCTTATTCCTAATTTGTTGCAAACTGAAAGACAACCGTATTTTAACCATGATCCTGATTCTTAAGTGCTAAATAAGGAAGATCTGTTGTGAATTTTTTAATGCAATCCCAAATGACTACAAGAATATAGATGTAAATTATTGCCCATATTGTACTTCAGAAAATAATAAGTAGAAGAGAATCTTGTCCTAATAACATATTCCCCAGTAAATTCTGTTCAAAGCATCCCTTAATTCTGTGCAATCTATATGTAGATATTTTAAACATGAACATGGAAAGCAGCAGAACCAATGAGAAGGTAAGAAATAGGATCAGCCTATGTTAGTGTTTGACAGGTTTTTCTCTCCTTATCTAATCTCCTGCCCATTTAAGACCTTAAAGTAGATGCTATGGCTCATACACTGGTAGATTGCCCAACTATTTGTCCATCTATTTGTGCAAGTCCCAAGGGTAAATCAACCATGACCTTTCTTTCTCTAAGTTCTAATCAGTTTGGAGCACCTTCATGCACTGGTGAGAAGTGAAGCATGAAGGAGCATCTGGAACTAACCTTGTAGCTGTGATGGTGATGTAAAACACAGATTTAACAACAACACTTTATGATAAAAGACATTAGTAGAAATTCTAAGAAATACTGCTTACTGGAGGGCACAGTCTGTAAATTATCTGGGAGTATCTTCTGAAATAACCATTCCCTGCTTTTGGGGAATAATCTGAGTGGTCCCCCAGAATATTTCTACTACGAGACAGAACCAGGAATCCTCAATAAACATAGTTTCTTATTTGATTGTCATTCAGAGATCTTAAGTTAAAAGGTAATGGACTAAAAACTAGAATTGCATTTTGTAATGATCTCGTGTTATTTGAAGTTACATATATAAAAGACGAAATCAAGCAAAGTTCTCAGATTCAGGGCATCAGAGTCCCTGATGGTTACAACAGTCCTCTGTTACCTGGCATGTTTAGTTAATTATTTTAAAACCTATAGGGTTATTTGTAATTTCAGTTAAATATCACAACTCCAGATTCACCTTCATGGGCTAAAGGATGGGAATTGCTCAACTTTCATTTCTAAATCACAGAAATGGTGGTTTGTTTGTTTGTTTGTTTGTTTAAATAAAACCAGTCTACCACTGAAAAAAAAAAGAAATAATTGTTACCTTTTCTAACATGCCCTTTAAAAATCCACAAACCTGTGGATGTGACCAGTTTCAACAAAGCAAAACAAAGCATATGCCCTCTCAAAATGTATCTGAGTCACCCAAGTATTGCTAACTTGCTACTTGTTAATGATTCCATTTGCTAGCATGGAGTTGGAGGGTGCTCTAATTTAACAGGGCAGAGCCAAAGGTTACATTAGCCTGGTGTGGGCAGACATGGAGCTCTCAGATAGAGTTGCTGGGAGCAGACAGAACTGAAAGGAGCACCTGGTCTGGACTCCCAGCAGTGCATTAGTTAGAAACAGGAGAGAGAAATAATTGCAGCACTAATGAGCCCCAGGTGAAAAGACTGTTCAGCTAGATGTGGGCCTTTCTTTTTTTTTTTTTTTTTGAAAATGAGAAAGTTTTGATTGATGAGCCAAATTGTTTGGAATTCCTAATTGTTCATTGCAGTAAAACATAGCTTTTGTGTTCATTTAGAACTCAGGTTGCCCACTATTAAAAACCCACATAATGATTGAAAATGAAAAAAAAAATTCCCAGACACATACTGGAAGCCACTTGGTGAGATAAAGCTCTATATCATATCCTGTGTTTGCTGAGTGTTTATGAGTCAGAGGAGTGCAATGGGATTCCTTGAGAGTTAAAAATGGCTTATTAAGCACTTAAAATACAAATTTTCATATAATTGCTTCTTCTGAGAGTTTGGATTACTCTGTTTCTTTCAACCAAATTATTTTTTAGTATGCCATTAAAATTGCTTTTGATAGCCACAAATATATGTATTAAATTACTTATGTGTCAGTGTAGACAGCTTTACTCTGTCAAATTATCAGTCTACTCCATATGTTTATGTATGGTGTGATTTTCTGGCTAAAACCAGTGGTTGCTATTCTTTGACACTATTTTATTCTTTTTGGTTAATTTTATGTACAATTATTTTAGATTTGCTGGCAATAAAAAAAGGTGGAAAATAAATATTCCAGCAGAGGAGACTATGAGAATGGATTTTCATTCATGAAATAAGAAAAATGTCATATTTTTGTATCTTTATTTTTCAGTGTCATGGTTTTGGCTGCTGAGAGGATCCATATTTGCTTAATTATGGGACAGATTTTAATTTTAATAACTGTGGTGAAGAATTGTGTAAATCTGTATTAATACCTCAGCAGAGTCACAGTAGGTCACCTCTGCAGAACTGGAGCTTCCCAGGTAGATTTCTGGATCCTCTGGAGATGAGGATCTGGCCATAGGGTTTTTTCCAAATTCCCCTGAGTGAAATGATCAAGCCAGGCCTAAAAATGGGCATTTGCTTCCTGCTCTTGTAAGAGCCTAGCTCTGGATCATTGAAATATTTTCCTGATACCAAAATACAGAATATTTCCCATTGTCTACTCTTGCTGACTTAAGTCAAACCATTGCACCATGTTAAACTATGTTGAGAAAAATCTCCTTGACAAACACGAAAAAAGATTTCTCATAAACTTTGTTTCTGATCCAAATTGCATTTATTTCTTCTAATTCATATAATAATTTCACGGTCTGTACTTTAGCACAGAGAGAGAGTTTATTTGGATGCTGCAATGAATAAGAACTAATTCAATACTGGGCTCATGTTGTCATTGCACAGTTGCTTAGTGCCATTGGGGTAGGGACATGCCTCAAAGCTGGTAGGTGCCACAGTTCTAAGATTCTTTTTCTATGATTCAGCTCTTGGCCAATGTTTTTGCAAAGCAGTTGTGAGTGGCAGTGGAATAATCATGGCAGAATTCACACCTGGGCAGGGACACCCCAGTGTCTGCTAGCACAAGGTGTCCCAGTGATAAAATAAATCTGGAGCCCATCATTACTGTTGAATATGAGGAAAAGCCTTAAAATCAGAAATAAAACCTGCGTGGTACTAGGCAGATGAGAATTATATAGCAGAAAATATCCACAATGAAACATTTCTAGTGTGAGATTTAAGCCTTTTGCTAACTCCAGATTCAAGTCAATGGGAATAGGTCAGGGAAATTCACTTTGCATTCAGTGAGGATAATCCTCCATGATTCTTACAATAGACTGTATTCATTATAAGTGGTTTGAAAACAGACTATACCATTTTTAGATAGAAATATTAGAAAGTGCACATGCTGATAAGGCACTCCAATTTAAATATGTCAGGAAAAAATCAGAATTATTAACCATGTCTATAACACAAAACAACTTTCTGGTCTTCCCAACAGGAGAATAGTGACCATACCAAGCTTTACTGGCTTATCTAGAATATATTCTGCTTCAACCAAAAACTCAGCTGCCAGACAGCTGCAAAAGATCAAGCTCATTTTTTTTCCTTGACATTGAATTTGAAGGGTGAATCCAAAGGCCTAACAGATCCATTCCATTGCCAAGGTTTTGGGGGTGGTTTTTTGCTAGTTGATATAAGTACACATTGGATCTTCAGAAATTTCTCATTACCATGATGTCAGCCAGCCAAAATATAATCTGCTCAGCAGCAGAACTGTCACACACTTGCTCCATTTCTGCACCAGATGGATGGGTTCACAATAAATTCTCATCTTGGTCCCTGGACTGGAAAACTCATATAAAAATGATTTTTTTAAACGTTTTTTGTTTTTACGAGGTAGTTCATCCCAGTGAGTTTCTAGTTGTCTTCCACCCGGAACAGGAACGTGCTCGTATACGCGTAGTGTTCTTCCCCTCCCTACCCACACAGAGCAGCAGTTTGCTCTCCACTGCAGGAACTAAGCTATAAGCCAGCATTTTGTAGGCTCTCTACATTCATCTGGCCACTTCAGGAAAAATTTGCTTTTCCCAAGAATGCTTGTCTTTACTTACATCCAGGCTCATTCCCAAATTTTATTGTTTAAATCTTCAGCTTTGACTACGTTGCAGCTGATGATTTTGTCTTTCTCATAACAACTTCAAATTAAAATCCCAACAATGAGTCATCTGAACCAGATTTGCCCTTGCTAATTTACTGGCTGCTGTACAGAGCTTGTTTATGAAATCTGACTTGTTAAATAGAGGCAAAATACAAAGTTAAGGATTTCTGGAAACAGGGATTTTATTTTTACATTGAAGAATCCTCACACAGATAATCAAAACCTTAGTTAAATTAAATCAGTTCTTCTTATACTACCAATTAAAAATTCATACTGATAAGTGTAAGAAAATTCTTTCTGTTAAAAGAATAATGCCACATGTAGCTCACAATGGTACTCCAGGGAACCAGCAGCAAACTCCATGCACGCTGCTGTGTTAGGGAATGTGGCACTTGAGCAATGAGATAGGAGATAATATAAGACTAATATAATTTAATATAAAAAATGATCCTATTAGAAGCATGATGAGATCTCAGCACCCCTGGAAATGAGGATATATATTTACACAGAGTAATGATATGGTCCTGGCCGCTATGTTATACATCTTAATTAGATTACCTATTGCAAGAAGAATATTGAAAATGTTTCACTGAAGGATGACAAAGTGGCTAGCAGCTGGGTGAGTAAGTTCAGGCACTGATTTACATCAGAGTTGGATTTGGAGTTTTTTAACCTTTAGCTGCATGCATAAAGGTATGTTGAGCATTTGCAAGACCACTTGAAAATTTCCAGGTTCAGAAATTTGAAAGAAAATTCAGGATAATTTTTTTAAATAAAAACCGCTTTTACTTTGTTTTCATTTGTCTTTTTATTTATTTTGTGCTTCTGGTGATAGAATATTTGAGTAGAGATTCATGAAAGAGCTCTAAGGTATAAAATTCATGTGAATGGTTATGGAGGTATTGCTGTATCTAGAGTAAATGTTTTTTGGGGTTATTTGTCAGAGTGAAGGAAAGTCAGTTTCAGTTTCAGCAATGCTGAAACTTATTTAAATTCAAATAAATCAATGGAATTGTAACTTCAATAGATACATGTATAAATACGTGTTTGAGTGTATATATAAGTGTGTGCCTCTGTGTGTACATCCAGGACAAATTTTCCAAATATAAGAACCCAAGTGAGTGCTGTTTAGGGATGTCAGAGTGATATAACTGTTTTTATCAGTGCATCTTTCCCCAGATAAGGGGCTGTATTTGTCTCTGGGCTAATGAACACTGTGGATGTGTATCACTAACACCACCCACTTCCTCATCAAGCTCCTCAGTGTTGCACTGCAGAGACATATTTCACACAAATAAAGGATACTATTTTCTCCAAAAATCCTGAAGGAAAAGTAGGTCTAGACAAAACATATGAGCTTTTTATAACTGTGGAATTTCTAT